>NC_143487.1:9511500-10152000 GCF_027475165.1 Benincasa hispida
AAATCAACAATTTATTATTATTGATAAATAGAATGTTTAACACAAACTGCGAGTTCTAGGACATTTCCAACAGTTCAAGTAGAACAGAGGCGGGTACAGAGGATCCCGTCCGCTGGAGAATATCAACCCTCGAGAAAATGCAAACAATGTGGTGGTGTCGGCCACAATAGACAAACTTGTAATGAGCCACTCGTGAATATAAACAGTTTGTTAACATTCACAAGTTGTACTAATTTTTACATTCACAAGTTGCATGTTTTTTACATTCACAATTTGTACTATTTTTTATATTCACAATTTGCACAAATAAGTATACAACTTGAAAAATACAATCTAGTAAATGAATGTATCAGCCCATAGCTCACAAGCATATTGGAATCCAAAGTCTGCCATCTTTTTTTGAACCAACACCCCTTTCGTTGGAGATCTGGTAAGCATATGCTCAAAAAATTTTAAACAGAAGATACCACAATATAATGTGTTGTGACCTTGTATATCTCCCGTTTCTGCACAATAAACTTGCATGGGTCATGAAGTAAGTCTGGTTTCTTTTGATAAAGCATGCAAAAGTGAGCCAATGACGACAATGTATGTGTCAAAGGAGTCAACATTAGTGCAATATCATCCATTGAGATGTACGATGGCATGAAGTCTCCGTCCTCTATTCACATCAATCATGATCAAGATCCAATGTTCACGTAGGTTGATTGCACTATACATGTAGTCTACATTAGTCCTGTTGGGGTTGATGCCCTAAAGTCTCGCATCTTATAGTTTGTAAACAGTACATACGAACATCTGTGATTGTTAATATATGATATTTACTTCACAACTTGTTGTTTTGCTCATTTACTTGTTTTAGTTGCTTTACCACAAACCAATAAACATCAAATCCTTGGTTATTTGTATGTGACTCAAGTATGTATATGGTGACATACAAGTGGATCATGTCTTGAGTGATAACCAAAATGGTCTGTAGTATATGGATATAGAAGGGAAACTTTATCCCGGTAATGCTACGGACGCGACCCGCTTTGTGGAATGGTCACAAGAATTGTGACTTGCCACAGATGATCTGATCCTGATCATTCGTGTCAGGGACATACGAGCGGGGACGTCCTATACAAAGAATTTGTATAAGACCTGACCACGAAGTGTTAATATCTTGTTATATAACACTGTTCATGACAGAGACTTCACTTCACTAGGATGACCACAGGTAACATGACCTCAATCCTGAGTGAGTTGGGAACTCCTGCCATTGAGGCCGGTCCTTTGATTTGTATAGGTGTGAGTGGCCAAGTCGCCGATTCAAACCTACCATTTTGGGAATATGTCTAATTTGGGAGCTGGGAACTTAGCTACACAAAAAAGATTTCACTCCTTCCTGAAGCAGGGGTAAGTAGATAGATGGCTCCCTTAAGGGCTGATTTCGGGGCATGAACAATGTGGTGTCACACATCTTCTCTTGGCCCGAGAGGTGTTCACACATAGTTGGACTATATTGTATTGTTCATTAGAGGAATCAGTGGTACTTAAGGAGTGAGATGTAACTACAGAGGCAAAATGGTAAATTGGCTCAGCTGTACTTACGAGCATTTGTGAAGGGTCATCGTACTCATGATTGGTTATATCCAATGGACACATAAATATATCTGTGGTAAGAAGAGTTTAGATGTTGGTCTTTAGTGGAATTACTGACAGTTAACGGATGGTGAATCTAGGTAGCTTGGATAAAGTCGAGAACCACAGGTTCATTAGGTCACCTGGGTAGCTTGGATAAAGTCGAACCAGTGTTTGGATTAATTTGAAATGTTCAAATTAACAAGAGGAAGTACAATTATATATGATATAATTGGAATGGCTAATTATATAAGATTGACTAAATATATGAGATACATTATTTTGGAGGAAATTAGATATAAATACGATTTATATCAAATATAGGAAAAATACTATAGTAGATATATGATATCAAACTATAGGATATAAATATAATATGATTATATTTATTAAATAAATTAATTGATTAATAATTTAATAATTAACCAATTTTCACGTTTTGTAAGTGGGAACGTGGGCAGCGAGGGTTAAGGTAACCGGCGGGATACAAGTTGAAAATCTTTTTCAATTTGTGAAGGAATTCAATAGTACAAAAGAAAACCTGCGCCCAAAAGAAATCGTGAAAGATTGATCGCCGAGAGCCTATACGATAGATTCTCAATCATCTAAACGATTGTCTAATTCACGCATTCCCTAAACGATCGTACATCAATTTCCTAAATAATCGTCCAGTATTTCCTAAACGATCTTGTAGTTTTACTATATGATAAGTGTCCCCGCTATACGATAGCGAAGTTCTTCTCATGCGCGTTTTTCGTCTACACGATTTCTTCTCCTTCGTCTTCTACCAAACTCACCGAAGCCCACTCTCTGGGTTTTTGACGCCGAGGATACCTGGGTCTCCCTATTGGTGGTGTTATCCCTGACTCCTTGTTCATGTACGTTCAGATCGTGCAGTATCAGACGAGAGACTTGGGGGGGGGAGGGTGTTGGTAGATCGGTGGAGTTCTTCCGTTGCTGTGGATTCATATATTCGAAGATCGTCTTCCTCTGGTAATGAACCCCTCTCTATGCTTTATTGTATACTGAACATGCTGTTGTTGAGTTTTATTATGCATAACTGTTATTTTAGAATGTATATCGTTTATATTTCGGTCACTGTGAAAATCGGAGCGATCTAAACCCGCTCATGGAATTCTCGTTTGAGATCCTTCAAGCCCATCGTTGGTGATTCGGCTCCAAACCAAACACAAAGTTAGTTACACTGTCTTCTTTCACCCATACAGTCGTGGCTTCTTCCTGGTCCTATCGTATATGGCTCTGAACAAGTTTTCAGGTGTGAAAAAGTTCAAATGGCGCTGTTGGCAAAGAATGAATTAATTGTTAATGAACTAAGTATACAAAATGAATGAATGAATTAATTAATTGAAAAAACATATACATACTAATATTCCCTATGGGACGTCATGAACTTATTGACGCATATCGTGGGCTGAGCAAGCAACTTTCTCCTTAAAAACATGAATATGCTCTCAAACACCTACAAAGGAAAGTCCAACATGTTATTAACCAAAACATAGTACATGTAACGATATAAAACTTGTATAACAAAATTAGATTGTACATCACACTCGATCCATTCATTATCCTTCGTCAACTCATAAAAAAGTTCTTTTGCGCTTTTGCCCTTCCTAAACAAAGCCTCCATGTTGGGTATGTGAGGCTCCACATCATCGCTCGTCAGCCATTGTAGGAAGGCGTTAAACATTTCCTCTAGGACTGGATAACTGGATCATATCTAACCCTATCAACCATATTAGGAAGACAAACACCTGGATCATAGTACTTCCTCTTCAACTTCGGTCATTTCACTTCAACCGGAGGGGTATAAAGCTTAACCTTTTTCCTCTTTCTACCCATACGTCTTGAAGCCTTAGTGACCTTCTCGGGTTTTTTCTCCACCTTGATTTTCAACTTCTTCTTTGGAGGTGATATCGGGCATAGATGGATATCATCATCCGTAGAGGATGGATCTGGCATAGGTGGCTCGATGGCAATGGTGGTGGTGAGTGTGGCGTCAATAGTGGTTACAGGTACAATGGTAATGGTGTTGAAGAGGCCAGGATTGGAGATAAGGCGATATGAGTGGTGCTCGGGAGGTTGGGATCGGAAATAGGGTCAACAAGAGTGGTGTTTAAGAGAGTGGGATCAGTGTTAAGGTCGGTAGGATTCCTCTCAGCATGTTCTTCATCCACACCATCATGGTCATGTTGCTCTTCTCACCATCATGCCCACGTGACTCATCTTTCGCATTGTTCTACACATTACACCATATCATTAGTACATAACGCACGAAACACACCCACTCATCCACAAATCGTGAAATGTACATACTCGACGTAATTTTTGCAATATCTTAGTGATTGCCTGCAGTTGTACCTTCACCTCCCCCAAATCAGACTTCACTTCCACCAAATCAGACTTCACCTCTCCCAATGTAGTCTCTACTTCGAATGCTCATCCTATTTGAGTTGACATTGGGCTCTAGTACACGGTGATCTGACTCACGGATCTCAAATTCCTCTTCGTGGTAAGACTCATGCTCAAATTGGAAAGGCATATGGTCCCCCTCATGAGGTTCATGTCTACCAGATACCTCCTCCTGGTCAACGTCTGTAGGTTTTTCTTCTAAGCTCCTTAACACTGACAACATCAGATCCTTCTCCTGAAGCTCTAAATACATTGGGCGTTCGTCAACTCGAGTGTCCCTAAATTTCCTTTCTACATCGAACATCGTTAATGGTCTGATAACTAACTATATGAAAAATATATTGTAAGCAATGTTAAATAACGTTATATACTAAAACAATGTAAGGTGGTGCATGTTACTCACTGGAGGGGAGTTGAAAACATCTTTCTACAATAGCTTGTAGGACAATGAATGAGAGCATGACCACCTTAGAAATCGAGGCACGACATTATCGTTAAGTCGAACTGTAGCTCTCCCAACAATAGTGGATATAATCTCATATGCCCAAATCTATAAGACCATTTTAGTTATAAAAAAGTAATGACAATTCATTACACATTTATGGTAAAGAAAATGTAAGAATTGATACCTAGAATGCATGAGGAAATCCAGGTAGATTGTACTTTAGCATGTAACTTTTATTTGTTTTCACATTTTTCTTGTACAAGGTGACCTTGTCCTTTAATGCTTTCTTTAGACCATTGAAGGTTTGCTCCCATAAAATATGTCCCAAATTTAAGCTGTTGAAGTGTTCGAGGTCTTCCACATTATTCAACAACAATTTCTTAATGCTACTTTTTATCTTGTCTTTTCCTATCAATCCCAACTCATAATAATATACAAGGTAACTTTCACTCTATCCAAATCATTTTCGATAACGCCTTATAACATTCTTCAAACTTGGTGGGATGCACTTCCATCGCCATTAAATTCTTGAAATACTTCGACCGTAGAGATTCTGTCACTTCAACATTACAAACCAATTTAGTAGATGACCGCCAATAGGAAATCTTCCTTCGAAAATTCAACAATCGTCTCATCCAAGTCAAAGGTCATGGAATCAGGCATACTACTTTCCACCTCTGTCAATAATATGTGGTGGACTAGCGGACTATTTAAGACTATGTTCATATCCACTAATTTTCCAAACACAGTCCTCCTAAATATTCGAAGCTGCCTCTCTGTAAGTTTCCCTTTGATTATCTTATTTGCGATCCCAATGTGAGATGAAAGACTTGTAGCCTGTCCAGGAAAATGATCCTTTATAACAATCTTTAGATTAGCCATTACAGCTGCAGGTAAAAGAAAAAAAAAAAGAATTAGGGAAAAAAAAGGAACAAAATCACATTATCGAGCATTCTGGAAAACTCTCATTTTAATATCTCACTCATTCCTCTCGTTCTTCTCGTTTTTTCATCTTGTTCTTCATCTAGTTCTTTCTCTCGTTAACTTTATATAGAAATGGAATCACATGCAAGAAATGGAAAACGTAAACCACAATTTGTACCAGTGTTACCTTAACTTTTGGAGGTGTAAAAAGAAACAAACGAGACAGTTCACTAGTGGAAGAAGACTGTACGAAATTTTTTGGCATTCGATGGTACAGAAATCAAATCGCATGCAAGTTTTAGCATTCGATTTCAACTGTACTGAGAGAGATAAAATATCATACTGAGGGAGAGGAAAGAAAATGAAGAGAAAGGAATGAGAAAGTCTGAAATTTTAAATTTTAAACGTTCGATTTCATTCCGATGAAGAATGAGAGGAATGAGTATAAAACGAGATGAACGAGTGAGAAACTAGGGTGCACACATGTCTTTGAATGTTTTGAGGATTAATGGATATTTCACATATGGCGAACGTTATCAGAAGGCCAAAATTCGAGTGTTTTTTAAAGATGGGCCAAATTTCAAGTGGGCCTCAAAATTTGACCCATCTGTACGAAATTCCCAAAATCAAAATCCTCTGTTGGTGTTCTGATACGTAAAAATCTGTATGTTTAAGCTGTTGCTAGGAATATGATGTTGATCTGTAGTGATATGAACTGTTTATTAGGTGCTAAGGATACAGATTTACAGAAGTATGTTGGTAGTAGTTGTCATGAGAGGGTTGACAACTGCTGTCTTCACATCTCTTCTCGAATTAGGAAGGTAATCTGAGAAACCCCATTCTGAAAAATCTCGTTCAATAAAACTCCGTTCAACAAAACACGGTTGAAATGAACCCCGTCAAAGGAAGTAATCATAGTTGAGATGAAGTTTAGATTTTAAAGAATTCACTATTGTATATTTAAGGTATTAACGATTTGAGGCTTCAGACAGATGATTTTGTGAAAATTGTCAAATTATTGGTACACTGACAAGCAATCACATCACAAAGGAAGAGCGAGAGCAAGAGTGAGTAAAGCGAGAGCCAGACAAATATCTTGAGGAGGTAATTCCTGTAATCTGGTATGGAGATAACGTTAACAAAGCGTCATTTGACATTTTTTTTAAAAAAGGCCATTTGGCATTTTGGGCCCAATATTTGGGTCATCCATACAAATTTTCCAAGAAAATAAGAGATTATTGTTGGATTTTTAAACAAGTGCTCAAGTTAAACTCATCGGTTGCCAGCGTTTGAAATGTCAAATGGGTAAATATCGAGATTTTAATTTTATGAAAATTTTGATATAAATATCGATAAAATATCGATTTTGATAGATATTTCTAGAAAAATTATAAAAAATTTAAAAAAATTAACGAGTAAATAAATATTTTGTGATTTTCAACCAAATTAACATGCCTATTATTTATATTATATTTTTAATAGTGACATTTTTATGGTAATTTTTTGTGTTTCATAGATTTTTCTACGGAAAAATAGATTCACCCCTCGTGTAAATGTCGAATCCATGGAAACGTGAAATACCTATCAAAATATTGACATGTCATGAAAATTTAATACTATGGTTGTCACCACCTACTCTTTAAAAGAAAAAAAAAAAAAACTAAGTTCTGATTTTCTTTAAAATCGCAATATTTTATTAATAATCTCATAAAATAAATATTTTTCTAAAAGAATTTAAAATATACAATATTTTTAGAAAAGTACTAAAGATGAAGAGGGTTGTCTTTTTTTTTTCCTTAAGAGTATAATTGCAGAAATATTTGCTTTCTTTCCTCATTACTTCTACGTATCCCAACAATACATTCTTTTTATTATTAATCTAGAATTCAATGAATTCATTGAGTTGCAAATAAAATTAAGTGTAAAGATGATTAAATGAAAATAAAGTTAGTAGAATATTTAAATTAAATTTCAATTTGAACAAAATTTAAAAAATGTATTTTATAATAATTTATAACCCGTAAAACTAATTATGGTTATCTATTGGGAATCTTTATGTTAAAATTTTGTATATTAAAATTTTTATGTTAAAATTGTTATGAGTTTCCGGCCAAATATGTGTTTTATAATATATTTATAACCCGTGAAACTAATTATGGTTATCTATTGAAAATCTTTATGTTAAAATTTTGTATATTAAAATTTTTATGTTAAAATTGTTATAAGTTTGCGACCAAATATGCCTCAATATACTAAATTCCTTTTCATCTTCTTAAAATCTAGTAAGTTAATTATAATAATTTTGTTTTGATTAAATGATATTCTATGTTTCTTATCGATATTTTTAATGAAATATCTTATAATTATTAAAATAACTTTTTACAAAATTACAGGAACATAAAAGTAAAATATCATACTTTCTATTTATTCTTCATGTGTATCTAAATAATAAATATTAATTTGTTTGATTTCAAATCATTTTGGTTTACTTGCATCTGACGACTACATTTTTCTCATTTTTTTCCAAATATCATATCAAACGACTTCTACTATCTAGTATGATTACATAAAAAGTGTATATGTTAAAGGTTCTGTTTGTTAATATTTTATTTTAGGAAAATTGAAATATGTTTTTTTTGTTTTGTTTTGTTTAAGTTTATTTCAATCAATGTAGACTTGCTAATTTGTGTACTTTTTATTTCATAATTATTTCCATAAGGTAGACAAGGCTTTATGAAATATTTTTACCCAATTTTAAGAACTTACAATTTTGTCCATTTACATTATCCCAATGTATAAACTTAATTATGGGAAAACACGCATGTTTTAGAGGTTTAAGTTTGGTTTCATTTGGGTGTTTGAGTTTTGATCAATTCTTTTATAATTATTATTGGTCGTCAACTATCGATCCTAATTTGTTATTAACAAAAAGAATAATTTAAAAAGTTTGGTTTTTTTTTTCCTAATTAGATATTTAGAGGTAATCTTTACACATATGTTTCACCACGCATCTTTCGAGTCACACTTATGTGTCTTAGGATTCAAAAACAATAATTAAAAAGTTAATGTTAAAGAGAGGTACGATTAGTTTGCTATATTTCTTCTATGAATTAATTTTTTGAACAACCTGAGATTTTCTACCTTATGGTAAATTAGGGCATAGCCCGAAACTTATTATTAGTTGACGCATTATAAATTATATTGTTAAAAATTATGTAGTGTGTTGTTTTATTGTTGTAGAGTTTCTCAAATCACCCGTCACCAATATTGAAGGAATCATTGTGGAGGTTCTCCAACTCTGGCAGACACGGTGGGGCTCAGCCTCTTAGCATACCAAAATAGTAATAAAATAGCTGTCAGCAAAATAGGCAAAACCAAATTGAGGAAGACTCCATGAATCACCTCCTTCAAGCGTCGTCCTTTTGGAATTGTAGGCTTGTTGTTGATATTTGGAGCGTCTGTATCGGGTGCGTTGTCATTAGCAACCGAATTAGTTTGCTTTGTTTCTTCCAAATTTGGCTTATCTAGAGTGTCTTTAGCCTGTTGTTCAGGGGTTTGTTGATCGAGTGTGTGTAGCTTGGAGTGGTCCAACAATGGCTGGCGGACATGAAGGATGCCACCCTTGTATTTGGCAGTAATGTTAGCGGTGTCGCAGTTTGATGGGATTTCAAACTCCTTGTAGAAGCGCTGCCATGTGTGCTTGGAGTTCCTGTAAGGCCGCTCCCCACTAACCCTCAACTTTCCTTTCGAGGATACCTGAACTTTAATATGCTCCTTACTGAAACCTGTTGTGCATAGTTAGTGACACCACAAAATTAAAAGGTCTTTATTTCTTTTTTCTTCGGATATAAAACATATTTTGTTTAGTACACTCCGTATTTCAAATCATAATCGATTTAAAATGGATTCTACGTTGAAAATTTCTTATTATGCTCTTATGAAATGTTGTCTAATTAAGAAGATTGAGTTTTAATTGATACAATTTTTTAATAGATGTGAGATGAGAGAATAAAACCTCTAATATCGATATTTATAGTACAAACTTTGTGCCATTACAATTTAAAATAATAACTTGAATGTCAAGTCACATGATTAATTTAATTATAGGTTTAAATACTAGTTTGGTCTCATACTTTAGGTTTTGATTCATTTTGATCTCTATACTTTGAAAGTGTTTATTTTGATTTCGTACTTTTGATCCTTATACTATGAAAAAATGACCATCATAGTTCTTTCCTTTTTAATTTTATTTTATTTTCAAGGGATTAAAATAATCACTTTTTTTTTTTAATATATAAGGACTAAAATGAACCGAAATTGAAAGCACAATAATCAAAATAAATATTTTGAAAGTAAAAAAATCAAAACGAACCAAAATTGAAAATATAGGGACTAAAATGAACATTTTAAAATGACCAAAATGAACTAAAACCAAAGTATAGAGATAAAAAGTATTATTTAAACCATAATTATATTTATATTTTTATCTCTCTTTCCATTTATTGACTTAATTAAAGGCCCAATAAACATCCTCACAAAAAGAAGCCCAATAAACATAAATTGATATCAATGGGGGGAAAATGTGATTGGAGGATTAGAAAGACTCTTATTCTAATACATACAACCAGTGAACAGAATTAACAAGAAAGAAGAAAAATGGTTACAATTAGGGGGACAAAGACAAACCAGGGATGTAAAGGGTGAGAATGGTGCAGCCATCCTCTTCCGACCGCTCGACCGGAG
Source organism: Benincasa hispida (assembly GCF_027475165.1). Classification (NCBI taxonomy): domain Eukaryota; kingdom Viridiplantae; phylum Streptophyta; class Magnoliopsida; order Cucurbitales; family Cucurbitaceae; genus Benincasa; species Benincasa hispida. The sequence goes on from NC_143487.1 coordinate 9,521,666, forward strand.
GTTCGAAATCTTCGTAAGTCCGGTGATGTTTGGATGCCATGTTGTATTGATTTTGAGGATGAGGAGAGGACGAACTAAAAGAAATTTATGGTATTGGTTTTATAGAGATGGGGAAAGGGTTAGGCTTATGATGAGCATTAAATAATTAAGGTATGAAAGACATATTTCTTGATGTGGGGGAAGCTGAATGTTCTTTAATTTGGCTTTCTTCGGTGTATATACCTTTACCTTGTTTTATAATCTGCAATTACATTTGAACAGAATATGGAATAATGTCCCTCATTTAAAGGTGTGTGTGTGTTTTCTCTTTTTCTTAAATGAATTCGCCACCAAGCTTTGAATCTATCAATCCTCCTCTTCTCTTTCTGCTTTCTTGACGTTGTTCCCACCAAGTTCAATGCGAGGGTTTTTTTTTAAAATAAATAAATAAATGTAAGATGGATTTTAAAATTTACGAAATGATATATTATTTTATTTTTTAATACAGCAACTATTGACTTTTAGGGAGGAAAACTATATCAATTACCGTTGAGCTAAATTCAATTCGGCCACTAGATATATTATTAGTAATTATCCATTATCATATTTTGTAATTAAAATGTTGTATTTATAAACAAACATTTATAAGCTAATTAAGAGTTTTTAAATAATGGTTTAAAATGAGATCATTTTAAATAATGGTTTACCTGAAAATAGGGGGAAAGTGAAAATTGCCTTGCTCTTTGGGATTAAGGTTTTTTTTATCCTTTCTTGCATCATATTCGGGTGAAAATATCAAAATGAAACTCATGCTTGCAGATTAGGCCTCTCGCTCTCAGTCTCTCTTCTCTTCCTCACTCTCTCCCATGCAGATCAAACTCCTCTTATTTTCTCGCTCTCACACTCCCCCTCTACAACACAAATCATAAGAAAAATGATGGAAAACACGGAAGAAAGAAGAAAGGAAACCCACAGAAGAAGATAAAAAGATGTGTGAAGGAAGAAAGAAAAGAGAAAACTTGAGGTAAAAACGGAAGAGATGAGAAAGAAGAAGGGAAAGAAAAGAAAAGTGAAGGTGGAAACATCGGAGACAAGGAAGATTAAAAAAAAAAAAAGAAAGAAAAAATTGATTAAAAGACCCATACTCAATGCCCGAAATGATTTTTGCCTTACTTTTTAAAATTGAATTTTGACCTTTTACTTACCTCATCATCAAGTAATTTTACAAAATTACCCTTATTTCTTCATCATCTTCTTCTTCACCTGGTGCTCTTCTTCTCCGATATGACCAACTTTGATGAGACCACACACCAGTTTCGACGAGTCCACAAGAGCAATTTTTGTCATCTTCTTCTTCTTCTCTCCCTCTATTCAACTTGTGTTGTAAAGCGAGAGTACAAGAGCAATAGTAAGAGAGCGAGAGTAAGTGATGCACCCCCAAGATTACCTCTTTAACCTAGAAGAAGATTGGAAGATAGTAAATACCAACCCTTTTATGATACTTAGTGCTCACTTGATCTTATTCTTCCTAGTAATTCTTTATAACAATTTTAACAATAATATAATTTAAATTTATTATTTATTCAAACCACCCATTCTAACATTCATATAAATTATTTACAAGTCCCAACTCAATTAACATAATTCTAAGATACTGGAATTATATGGGAAGACCAACGCAAATGCAATGGCAAACCTCGACTTCAAGTGGCACTCGAACTCTTACACTATCTTGGGGAGGGGGGAGGGGGGAGAACAAAACATAAAGAATGAGTTGAGAAGCTCGGTGAATGGTGTTTTTAATAGGAAAATAAGGTATTTCTTTTTTTAAAAGACATTTATAAAATCATTTAAGTCAATCTCAAACAATTACAAGGTATCCAACAATGTAATTAATTCCATAACATAAACATAGACAAAATGTCACACCCCTTCTTAGATTACCCTCCTAATCCGAAAAAAGATGTGAAGACTGCAATTGTCAGCCCTCTTATGATAACTACTGTCCAACATACTCCTAAAAACTTGTCCTTAGCACCTGCTAAACCGGATTAGCAGTTATAATTCTCTAGAACTTAACATACAAACTCAGCAACAACTTAAAACATACAAATTACTACTAATCAAAATATAAACTTCAACATACTTAATAATTTTAGGAAAAAAAAAACTTATTTACAACATTTGTTCAACAAAAACTCTACCCTGTTTCCCATGACATGAACATAAAGACTGGATTATCAAAACACAATGAGCCACCTAAGCTTCATACTTTCTGAAAGGGCTGAGAAGTGACTGACTGGCAGAACTGCTAGGCCTCGGGATTTCGACTGCTACCTAGGAAGGAAAACATTAAAAAGAGTGAGCTAGAAATCCCAACGAGTGACTTCCTTTAAAAAAAAACATGCTTTCATAACTCATAGTATAAACAACTTTAAAATAAAACATTCTCATTAACATACCAAGGTTCAGAAATAACATTTAAGAAATAAATAAAACATTACATAAAAATCCTGGTTTAAACTCATCAACATATCCTGTAGAATGCCTCTACTCCCTCGCCTGAACATGCGAGAGAGCCATTTTGCTCAATCGCTAATAACCTTAGTTGAGAGAAAGCCATTTTTCTCGATCTCATCAACGTTGATAACATAATTCTTACGTGCACGTAGAACTGAATAAGATTCTGCTTACCTTACCCTACCTTCGGTAGCAAGGATCATCATATAACGGGTGCCTTACCATACCTTCGGTACCAAAGCTTAGGAGTAGGTTTTCATATCATTACACATGTTAATGTCATTTAATAGCATGCTTCCAAACTTATACAAATCAATGGATAACTCATGTAAATGCTAAGTCATGTCATAAAAAATCAAGTAAAATACACGAGGATTTCTTATAACATTTTCTTTAGAAACATCAGTCATGCATTTAACTAAATGTCCATTACTAAAACTATGCATTGAACATTGAGATAAGAGCAACTATGCATTGAGTATTCATAAGTAAAACACTTAGAAAGTATTTTGAAAACTAGTAACTCACTGTCTTAAGCTACTTATCTAAGGGGTCTATAGGCCTCCTATAAACCCCTGAACTTGTTTTACTAGTTAATTAAGTTTAAGTCCTCTTAATTAAGAGTTAAAGATGTATATTAACATCAATGAAAAGAGTAAGTTAAGTGTGTATAATGAATAATGCGTCTGAAATTTAAGAGAAGGAAAATTTTCTAAGTGTTCTAACTAATATGCGTTCAGGTTATAAACATGGTTAACACATAGAGAGTTGGAGAAGTCTATTAATGGTAAACCAGGAAAAGTGCAAGAAAGTATGTTAAGTGTGGAACGCTGAGTTCTCGGGTGAAGTAGAAAACAAGTTAACACTAAGAGAAGGAGAGAGGGTTCCATGCATTGGAACTATGAGGTGCCACGCAGCCAGTCCGGTTGAACTATGTGGCCAGAGGTCCAAGAAATGGGGTGTTATGGCTAAGTACAACAAAGTGGTATGAAAGATTTATGCAACCAACTTTGTATATCAATGTTGAGGCTAAGTTGACAAGTGATGCGGTAGAAGAGCATGCGTTGAAGGAAGAAGACTTGGGTAGCCGCAAGGCCATGCGATAAATTTTAAGCTAAGGAATTCAACTTAATTAACGAGTAAGTAAGTTAGGTGGCAGCCTTGTAAACGTCAATGAAAGGATAAGTATGTCAGGTGGCAATTAATTAAGCAAACTATTCATGCATGCTCAAGTATAAATAGGCTTAGCAACGAAGGAGACTGATTTGCCAAATGTTTTCCTAGCGCCTAAGTGAGGAGTATTGTTGCCATTTGAAGATTTTGAAAGTTGAAGAATTTTCGGCTAGCTAAAGGAAAATTTGAGAAATTTCTAATCGATTCCGGAAGAAATAGTGCTCAAATTCTAAGGTAAGTAAAAGTTAAGATGCTTTTTTAGCAATTTCCTAAGAGGGAATTTAGGTTTTGTGAATGTTGGAATTAAGTTAAGAAATTTGGAAGATTGAATCTGGAAATGATGTTGTTGATGAATAAGCAGGTAGCTGCATATGAAGAACAAGTAAGCAACTCACCCAGTAATGTTATGCATTGACGCATATAGCATAGTTAATCTACAACGAAGATGCTTTGAGTACGTCGCATAAACTAAGAAGGTGTTTCAGCACTTATCCGACCACCTTGAGGAAGGATTTTCGATTATCAGCCAAGTTATAAGGTAAGATGACTAAGGATAGCCGATGCAGTGAAGATAGTTTGATGCGTCGAACGTAGTTTTGATGCGATGACTTTAATATGCAGTGAAGTTAAGTTATGTGTTAAGCTCAAAAGGGAGCTAAGTATACTGACCAAGGGATCTTTTCTTTTCAGGGAAAATACAAATAGAAGAGGTGTATAACCCTTTGGATAAGTAGCTTAAGACAGTGAATGACAAGTTTTAATAAATGTTTTTCCAATATTAGTTTTATGAACGGTTTTAACGCATAGGCATGTTATATGAGGTTTTTATATTATGATTTTATTCGACGCATGCCTTAAAATGAATATTGATTGCATGATCCATGCTTTTAAATGATGAAGTTATTTATGAGTTCAACATGCATTTTCCAGTAAGCCTATGCCATGTTTTACTGCATGATGAAATTTATCGAGGAAACAACGTAAGTATACCCTATGTTTTACAAGGCACTATGCGTTGATATGAAATCATGAAGTATGAATATTTCCAAATATGTATTATGTATATGATTCTATATGTTTAAATGTTGGTGCCTTGTACAAATCCTACTCCAATGTTGGTACCGAAGGTATGGTAAGGTACCCAGATTTCAGTGATGTTGGGATCCTTGACACCGAAGGTATAGTAAGGTGATCAGGATTCAGCTCTGTGTGCACGTATGACTATGTTATCGATGTTGATAAGATCGAGAAAAAGGGCTCTCTCTCAACTAAGGTTATTAGGGATTAAGCAGAAGGGCTCTCCCATATTTTCAGGCAATGAAGTAGTGGAGTTTTCAGGATGATGTTAAGGAATTTTATTTTAGGGTTTTTACATGATGTTTTTTACAATTTCAACTCCATTTTCAAAACCCTTATTATGATTTTATAATCATTTCCTTGATAAGTAAGTTCATGTTATTTATGATTTAAAGTATGTTTGTTTAAGATAGTCACTCTCTGGGCTTTCCAGCCCACTTTTTAAACATGTTTTCCTCCCCAGGTAGCGTCGACGTCCCAAGGCTTAGCAGTTCTTTTAGTCAGTCACTTCTCAAACCCACAGAGAGTGGAAATTTAGGTGGCTAATCATGTTCTGTTATTTAGTTTTATGTCCATGTCATGGGGAAAGGGTAGAGTTGTGTCGAACAGATGTTGCTTATGGGTTGGTTTATGAGAACTGTTATATATGTTGATGTTGATATTTCTTATTAGCATTAAATTATATGTTTAAAGTTTTTGCTGAAATTATGTATTAAGTTTTAGAGAATTATAAACTACTAATTAGGTGTAAGAGGTGATAAGGATACGGGTTTTCAGAAGTATATTGGGCAGTAGTTGTTATACGAGGGTTAGTAATTGTTGTCTTCACATCCCTTCTCGGATTAAGAGGATAATTTGGGGAGGGGTGTGACACTTTCCCTATTTGCATCTATATGAAATAAGGAAAGATCCCTTGGTCAGTATAATTAGCTCCTTTTTTCTTAACGCATAAACTTAACTTCATCGCATACTAATAATTCATCACATTACAACTAGGTTCAACGCATCATAACCCATGTTCATCGCATCAACTATCATTAGTCATCTTACCTTATAACTTAGTTGGAATTTGGATATCTTTCCTCAGGGTGCTCGGATAAATACTAAAACACTTTCTTAGCCTATGCGATGAATGTTTACTATGCGATGTACTTAGAACGCCTTAGTTGTGAACTCTTTGTCTACGCATCAATGCATATCATCAATTGGTCAGTTGCTTGCTTGTTCTTCATACGCAACTGCCTGCTTATTCATCCACAATACCATTTCGAATTTCAATCTTCCAGATTTCATAATTTTAATTCCAGCATTCAACTAGCTAAACTCTCTTTAACGAATTTGCTCATAAACATCTTAACTTTCACTTACCTTAGAAATTGAACATTATTCCCTTTTGAATTGACTGGAATTTCCTTCAACTTTCCTTCAGCTTTCTAAAAACTATTCAAACTTCAAAGTCTTTAGGTGGCAGCAACACTTCTTCTCTCAAGCGTAAGAAAATTGTTTGGCAAACCATTTCTCTTCTTCATCAAGTTAATTTATACTTAGGTTTGTATGAAATTTCAACCTAATTAATTGCCACTTGGCATACTTATCTTTCAATTGATGTCTGCAAGACTTCCACATGGCTTACTTACAGTTAATTAAGTTGAACTCCTCAGCTTAACTTCATCGCATGGCCTTGCGACCACTTAAGCTTCTTCCTATCAGTGCACTTTTACTTATTGCCATATTCTCTGAGTGTCACCTTCAACACATGATCTTCTGTCGCCTTGTTTGTCAACCTAGCCCTCAACATTGGTATATAAGGTTGGTCGCATAGTTCTCTCATACCGTATTGTTGTACTTAACCATAACGTCCCCTTCTTGGACCTCTGGCCGCATAGTTCAACAAAGCTGACTACATGGCGCCTTAGAGCTCAAACACATGAAGTTCTCTACTTTCTCTAAGTGTTAATGTCTTTCTAATTCACCCGAGAGCTCAACATTCCACACTTAGCATAATTTCTTGCCCCTTTTCCATTTCCATTGTCTAAACTTCTCAAACTCTCCATGCGTTGATTGTGCTTACAACTTGAACGCATATACTCGTAACACTTAGAAAATTTTCCCTCTTTTAAAATTTCAAACGCATCATTCATTACATACTTAGCTTATTTTTGCATTAGTCTTAATACACATTCTCAATACATAATTAAGAGAACTTAAGCTTAATTAACTAGTAAAACAAGTTCAGAGGTTTATACAAGATATCTTTGAAACATATACGAATTAGTGAAAAAGGCATGATCATAAGTTTCCTCAAAATACACTAGAGATAAACTCAACATAAATCCATTCTAAATCCAAAAATCACATCAAACCCTGTACCTTATTTCCAACTCGTCTAGTGTGCACATGTCGACAATTCCTACCAATGTACACGAGGCACGCAGACCTTACCCGAGTAAATAATCCAGTGGTTTGAAATCCATTACCATCAAAATGCTATAAATATGAGTTTTCATAAACAAAACCAAACTCAAAGAATTCCAAAACAGTTCACACTGACAAATACTTATAAAACAAATCATGCCAAAATTTTCACAAATGAGACATATACTATAATACCATATATATAGAATATTAACCAAAGCATTGAAAACAAACCACTTATATTTACCGACAAGAATTTCTCTACCTTCAAGCCTTCCTACACTCTACTTGGATCCATAGCTTCTCCAACTTCCAACTTGACTTCAAATATTCCAAAATTATCTTACAATCCAAATTGGCCTTAGAAACAGCTCAACAATACCTAAATGGCCCAAAAAAAGCATTGACACTTAAAAGGAGGCTAACATACGTTGTTAGGCAACAATCAGTCGTTGACATGCAACAATGCACGAGCTGGGCATTTGGCACGTGTAGATAGGGTGTTGCATCTACGCTGGACGATGTTGCTCTGTATAAGGCGTGCACAGATGGTAGGGCATAGATGCACGCGATCAACGCGTTGGGCATGCTGAAGGGTGTGATGCGTATGCGAACGCAGGACATACGTCGAGCAACGTGTGAAGGTGTACACGACCACAAGCGTGCGTGGGTGAGGGCACTGATGGGTAGCATTGTGTGTTGGAAGGGCGTGCACAGTAGCAGGCACTAATACACAACATGCGAGCGATACATGTAGGAGGGTGTGCTGGCACACGCGACTGGACTATTACTCAGTTGTCTGATAGCAACCTCTCCTGCTTTTCCACCAACGTTTTAGAGCTTGTTTCTTCAATTTATTTCACAATCAGCCGGAATAGCTTCCATAGACCTTTAAAGGGATCTTAAACTTACCAACCCTAAGTTTAAGAGATTAAAACTCCCCCGAATTCCCTTGAAAAAGCTCCTCAAACTAAAACTCTCTAGTTTACTCGTTTTTCTAACCACCTTGTATTTCTTCATGATTTTCTCAACTTTTCCAACCTCAAATCTTCATGGCAGCCCTAGGTCTTTTTCCTCACCCAACTCTCTTTCATTCCCTCCAGAAAAATCAGATTTCACATGAAGGGTTTGTTCACGCCAACTTCAACACTCTTCCCTTTTTATACTCTATGTTTAACTAACCAATTTTTTTTTCCAGAATTCTTGTGTTGCCAGCTCCTACTTTCATCCTTTATTAAGTGTCTTCCTCAAATCACCCCACATACACCTCTCCTTTTAAGGTGGCTACACCAAATTTTATTTGGTTCTCTTTACTTCAAAATTATCCACCTCTTTCTTAGAATTAGTTAGATTTTCTTTGATTTAGCCACCTCCTACTTCTAAACTTACTTACTTGGCTCCAGCTGTCACTCATCCCATATCTCCCTATGCACTATTATAAAACTAACTTTGACACTTGGAACTTTTGAGTACTTAACGTTTTTATAAAAGAAATATCAAGTAACATGTAATTTTGATGAAAAATGTCAAGAATAATGAAAAACATCAAGTAACATGTAATTTCGTCTGATTGGGGGAGTTGAGAACACAGCTAAACAAGACGGAATAGCTCTCCAAGAAGAAATTCACTCATTTCCTGATGTTGGGGTAAATAGATAAATTGCTCCCTTAAGGGCTGATTTTGGGGCTTGAACAATGTGACACCACAACCTCTCTTGGCCCGAGAGGGGTTTGGTCATATTTGGACTATGAATTATTGCTCATTAGAGGGATTAGTGGAACTTAAGGAGTTAGATGTAACTATAGGGGCAAAATGGTAATTTCTGGTCCGGCTGTACTTACAAGCAATCTATGAAGGGTCATCGCATTGTTGACTAGTTATATCCAATAGACACAGAAATATATCTGTAGTGCGAATAGTACAGCTATTGGTCTTTAGTTGAGTGACCGAGAATTAATGAATGTTGGATAATTTAATTAAAGGAGTTTAATTAATTATCCAAGTACCATTGGAGCTTTAATCTGGAGGTCCATAAGGGTCCTTCGGTAGCTCAACAGGGATTTATAGAGAATTTTTGAATTAATTTGAATTGTTCAAATTAATTGAGGAAATTAATTATATATGATATAATTAATATAATTTATTTGATACATTATAGTATAAAGTTTTTTTAGAGGAATTAAATATTTGAATATGATTCAAATACTAATTATATGGATGAGATTCATATAATTAATTTTGATATGAATTTGAATTATATTAAATGTCATTAATGATTGAGATAATCCAAACTATAGGTTATATTGTATTTAATATAATATAAAAATTATAGGTTATATGTTAACACATAGTATAATATATATATATATATATATATATATATATATATATATATATATATATAATAAAGTGGTTACTATATAATTATTTTTAATTAAATCAAAACAATTTTAATTTAATCTGAATTTTATAAAAGGAGGGAGTTATAAGTCCCTCCCATGGTTTCTCTTTAATCACGTACGTGGGAATGAGAAGTTATAAGAGATATTCTTCTTCCTCTTGCTTCTCATGTAGATAAGCACTATGGGTTGCTCTCTGGTCTTGATCTCCTAGTAATCTCTCTCATAAACATAGAAAAATTCCTCTCATCTCAAATCCTCCCACTCTCCTAAAACCAATAGAGCTCACACCTCCTGTAATTTTCAACCCTTAAAGAGAATACAGAAGGCTCTCTTGTGGTGGTGTCCAGCCAAACAGTGATTTGGTGATTGCTATGGGATTTTTTTGGGTATTCGTGTACTGAGATTTGTTCATGACCCAAAGGAGGAGACTCATAAGGATTAAGTTCTTTAAAGGTAAGTGTTGATCCAACCCTTCATCATCCTTTTGGATGTATGTTGTAAAATATGTGACTATGCATAATGTTCTTTTGAATTCTAATTCACTGTAAAAATTTAAAATTGGGACACGATCCACGCTTTCGCATTGGACCTCACAGTCCTTCAATTGGTATTAGAGCGTGGTTTTTGGTTCCCAAATTTAATTTTTCATAATTAAAATTCAGTTTATGGTGGGTTGCATTATTGTACTGTGTTCATGTTGATGAATGATGGTTTGCAATTATGGATGTTTTCTGAATTGGTCCTTAGAATTGATTGCTTTAAATTTACAATTTGGTTTGTAAGGGTCCGATGTTTTGGGCATTAATTTTGCAATTGGGTCTGTAAATTTATTGTCCATGTCAATCGCGACTTTTTTTATGTTTCTCTAAAGAAAAAGCGACCCAAAACAGAGCAGAATTGGAGAAGATCGTTGTTGTACAATAGGCGACTATACAATAGCGTTGCAACGCTGCAAAGAGGCGGATGGAGATTTTTTTTGTACCGTTGCAACACTAAGACACAATGTTGCAATGCTCCAAGACGAAAAAATGACGCAGTTTGTGAAGCTTGGGCAGCCCGGTTTGCTTGGTTTGAGTGGTTCGCGGCTTAGTTCGAGTTTTTTGGTCGGGTTCAGCAGTTCTTGATGTAATAGTTAGTTTTTAATTAATTAAATTAGTATAAATGTTATATTAATTTAATTAATGGTTTATGACTCCAATCCTGATCCATAAATTGTTCTTTAAATTATACATTTGATGTATGGTTTATTTTTATTAATATATATCATAATGTATGCCATATAGTAAAATCCCACCATAGGTTATGAATTAATCATGTATCATGAATATTATAAATGCTATTATATAGTTGAATGATTTATTTTATAGTATGCTCATGCATCATATAATATAAGTGATAATATATGTTTGCATGCATAATAACATTGTCATGCATCATCTATATTATAAAAGTTATAATAAATAGTTGGATATATGTATGAATGTTATTATTTTTATTTCATTACTTTAGTATATAAGTTTTATGTATGTTAAGTAATGAAATTGAAATTGCATAAAGCATGACACTACTTTAAATAATTTATAAATGTTATAATTTTACTAAGTATGTCATTAAATGCAATGTAATGTTTTAATTTGTTTAATTTATTTTATAATAGTTATAATTAAATGAAATTATAAATTAAAAAGAATAATAAATAATTGCATGCAAACTTAGGTTAAAATCTTTTTTTTTAAAATAGTTTAAAATATGATTGACATAGACCTAAGTTCACAATATTTCTAATATGATTAGAAATTAGTTTAATATTTTTAATCAGTTTAATAGGAATAAATTAGTTTTAATAAAAGATTAAAATTGTAGCAAATGTATCTATAAGGGACCTTTGTCTAAGGCTAGTTCTGTCTAGGCTAAAGTATTTAAGCTGACGGAAACGGAATACCCCTACTTGAGAACGGACCTGAAAGGCGAATTAGATAGATTTGCTACAAGCATGCAATTGTCGATTAAAGTTTGTTAAAATGTTTAATGAACATTAATCAAAATTGTTTAAATATCCACAGTAAGTGTTACTATTGAGCAAACTTAAACAATCATTTAGTAAAAATAATTAGTCGTAATTTTCCTAAGTTAAATAAACCCTAAGTTTTTAAAATACTTAGTGGGAGAAAAAAAGATGTATACGATACGTCAATCTTTCACTCACGTTTCTCCTTTATTATTCACATAGTGAGACTCATGCTTGGCCTTAAGGCATCTTGGGAGTGTCCCTCTTTAGATGATGTTTGCATGAGTCAATATCAAGATGAATGGAGAGAGTATTTATAGTAAGTGAGAGAGGGATGCGTGTTAATATGCTCTACGGTCTCCTTCATTAGTTTTCACTGTGAGATCTTCTTGCACGACCTCGAGGTGCCTTGGGAATGTCCCCCTTCGGATGGTTTGTGAAGTAGGTCAATATCAAGGCGAACTCCAGAAATGTATAGGATCACTTTAGTTTTTGCCCTAATCAGTTTTTCCAGTCAATTGGCTTATGGGGGCAGAATTCTAGGGTCTAAAATGAAGGGTCACACTTACGAGAAATTGTTAAGGTAGTTATGAAGGAAATTTTCGGGGAAAATCCTTTGAGCGGAAGCAAAGATCGTCCCAAATTCCATTTTTTATTGGATGTAAAGGTTTATAGTAAAACAACAAGCAGATATGCATTTACTTAAAATTACAGCATGCTTTAAAACAAATACAAAAGGTTTCAGAAACGCTTACCTTTGAAGAACTCTTTCTTCAAGGAATCCCTCGTACAAGCCATGAATGAAACTCCTTCCTCGCGGATCTCCTTCTTCATGCATGGATATCACCACTTGAGAACCCTTTGTATTCTCTTTGGGATTAAAGGATTCAATCAGGAGTTGTGGACTTTGCTTGAATTGTTGGAAGAAGGAAAGGTGATGGAGAGGAGGAGAGGAAATATTTTTCAGAGAAATTTTCTCTTAGAAAGTGAATTTACGAAGAAGATGATTCTTTCACACGTTAGTTTTCTTGAGAGAATGTGGAAGGGAGTTATAACTCCTTCCATTTTTATTAATTTCAAATAAATTTATAAAATAAAAAAATATATAGTAACTACTTTATTATATATATACACTATATGTTATATCAAATATAACATATAACCTATAGTTTTACATTGCATCAAATACAACATAAACTGTAGATTTTAATCTCTCTCAACTATACATGACATTTAATATAAATCACATTTATATTAAATCCACTTGTATGAATCTCATCCATATAATTGATATTTGGATCATATCCAAATATTTAATTTCTCTCAATATAAATCATATTTATATTTAATTACATGAATCTCATTCATATAATTGGTATTCGAATCATATTCAAATTTCTCTCATATTACCTTAAATTATAATGTATCAAATACATTATATTAATTATATCATATATAATTAATTTCCTCTATTAATTTGAACACTTCAAATTAATCCAAAACTTAAATCCCTGTTAAGCTAAAGAGAGGACCTTATGGACCTATAGATTGAAGCTTCAATGTATTGAGATTGGTATCCTAATTCTCCCGGTGGTCTCGTAGTTTGTAAACATTTTGTACACATTGTTATTAATAAAATAAATGTTATTTTATTTGCATTTACTCAAATCAAATAAACTAAGATCTGTGATTATTTCATGTAGCTTAAGTATGTATATGAGATATACAAATAAATCATGCCTTAGGTAATAACCTAAATGGTCAAGAGTATAAGGAAAAATAAGGGATACCTGATCCTGTTGACAATACAAATACGGTCCACTTTATAGATGTTACAAGTGTTGTAAAGTGCTACAAATGGTCTGATCCTAACCACTCATGTGGAGACATGCAAGCAAGGGTGTCCTATACAAAGAGTTTGTATAAGTCCAGACCATAAGATGATTAGTCTCTTTATATAACGCTGTTGATAATTGAGATTTACATTTTACTAAAATAACCATAGGTGACATGACCTTAATCCTGAGTGAGTTGGGAATTCCTGCCTATGAAGGCGGTTCTTTGATTAGTATGGGTGAGAGTGGCCAGATTGTCAACTCAACAAGCCTACCTTTTTGGGAATTCGTCTGATTGGGGAGCTGGGAATTCAGCTACACAAGACGGAATTCACTCCTTCTTCGAAGTAGGGGTAAGTAGATAAATTGCTCCCTTAAGGGCTGATTCCGGGTCTTGAACATAGTAGCCACACCTTCTCTTTGGAAGAGAGGACTCAGTCATAGTAGGACTACGACTTATTGTTCATTAGAGGAATCAGTGGTACTTAAGAAGTTAGATGTAACTACAGGGGCAAAATGTTAGATTGGTCCAGTTGTACTTACGAGCGATTTGTGAAGGGTTATTGCAGTGTTGATTGGTCATATGGACACAGAAATATATCTGTAGTGTGAATAGTGCAACTGTCAATCTTTAATAATATAATTGATATGATGTATTAGATACATTAATTAGAGGAATTAATATAAATATGATTTATATTAAGTACCATAAAATAGAAAAAGAACTATGGTTTATATGTTTCATATGATGAAATATTAAAACTATAGGTTATAAATATAATAGGATAAGTTAGTTATCATATTTATTTATAATATATTAATTTTATGATAATTAATTCTTTTTATCTAATAACTGTTTTGAGTGGGAGGTTATTAGAAGTTTTATGGTAACCGTGAGATAAAAGGAAAATTGTTTTCCAAAATTAGTAGTTGATTCATTTCAGATTAATCTCACAAAAAGGGCTATTAAGTAAAAAGTGTTTTTACTAAGCGATAGCGTTGACATCATACACGATTGAGCTACGAGTTGACTATAGGATAACTACTCAATTGATCGTTGCTACACGATCGAGTACTTCGTCTATACGATAGACAGTCTTCATATTTCCCACTTACTCGATCGTATACCTTTTGTCTTTCTCAATCCAAGATCATACAGAGCCCACAACTCCTGGATTCTCACACCGAGAATACCAAGGTAACACTTGTGATAGTGTTCTAAATCCGTTCGTGGATCGAGTTGGACTCGATTGGGTTCGAAGTATGTCCAGACGTTCGTGGAGGTCGTGTTCTGTTCGTTACGTTTGAGTGCTGCATTGGACGCATTGGAAATCAATTGAGGGATACTTGAAGAATAATTCTTTAAAGGTATGCATACTCTATCCCTTGTATTTTCTTGTAGCATGCTGTAATTTTTGTTTATGCATAACTTGTTCATTTCCATTTAAAACTGTAATTGTTGTGTTAATTCTGGATGGGATTTGGAACGATCTACTTCTGCTGCTCATGGAGATCTCTGTTTTGATTTCCTTCATAATGGTACTCAGATAATTAATTAAACACTTTAATTAAATTACCCAACATATGTTAATTGTCGATCACTCCACTAAAGACCGACGACTGCATTCTTCGCACTACAGATAAATTTCTATGTCTATTGGATATAATCAATCAATAGTGCGATGACCCTTCACAAATTACTCATAGTACAGTTGGGCCAAAATACCGTTTTGTCCCTGTAGTTACATCTAACTTCTTAAGTACCACTGATTCCTCTAATGAACAATAAGTCATAGTCCCACTATGACCAAGTCCCTCTTGGGTCAGGAGAAGGTGTGGCCACTATGTTCAAAACCTGGAATCAGCCCTTAAGGGAGCAATTTATCTACTTACCCATGCATTAAGAAATGAGTGAATTCCTTCTTGTGTAGCTGTGTTCCCAGCTCCCCAGTTAGACGAATCCCCAAAATGGTAGGTTTGTTGAATTGGCAATCTGGCCACTCTCACCCATACAAATCAAAAGACCGCCTTCATGAGCAGAAGTTCACAACTCACTCATGATTCAGGTCATGTCACCTATGGTCATCTTAGTGAAATGTAAGTCTCTATTATTAACAGCGTTATATAAAGAGACGAATCCTTTCGTGGTCCGGTCTTGTACAAACTCTTTGTATAGGATACCTCTGCTTGCATGTCTCTACATGAATGATCAGGATAAAATCATTTGTAGCACTTTACAACACTTGTAACATCTAAAAAGCGGGCTATATTCGTAGTGTCACCAGGATAAGGTACCTTGCCTTATCCATCTACTACAGACCATTAGATTATTATTTAAATAAGATCCATTTGTATGTTTCTACATACTTGTTTAAATTACATGACATAGCCCCAGATTTTAGTTTACTCAGCCAAAGAAAGATGATGGAGAGTTGGCCGAAATGGGCACTAAATACTTTTCGAGAGATCTCCTCCAAATCACTAGTATGGCTATCGAAATCGTGAGCATCAGCATGAAGGTTCTAGATCCAAGTGGTAGTATCAGGACCCTTAGCTATTATTCTCGAGAAATGACCCGGTCTGGCCCATTCCTCGAAAGAAGTTTTTATGGGATCCCTATCTACCAAAATTTTGGACTTCTGGTTCTAGCGAACGAATAATCATTTAGTCCTCCTCTTTCCGGACAACACATACAAAGAGACCTGCCAACAGTTAAGTAATTAGTGAACCTATGAGAGATTTTTATACTTAGTTTCTTTCTCTGTTATCTCCCATCTATTTATTTATTTTTATTTAGTTATTCACTAGAGCAATTATGATCTGGGGCAAGTGTTCGGATCTTATGACATAGCCATGAGGCGCTCAACAGACCTTTTGAATCTTATAAAACCTTTTTCCGGGTTTTGAATTGACACAAAAACTGGGTGGTTTAACAAAGCATGTGCCAATTACAAAAAATGCTTTTTTTGTTAGGTACCCTTTCTCTTTGTGGTATTCCACCCCTTGCCTGCTTTTGGTCCAAAGATGAAATTCTTAATGATAGTTGGTTGTGTTCACCGGTTTTCGCAACAATAGCCTGTTCCACAGCAGGATTAACAACATTTTATATGTTTAGCATCTACTTACTTACTTTTGATGGACATTTAAACCTTTATTGTAAAAACTACAGTGGAAAAACAAATAACTCCCTTTATTCAATATCATTATGGGGTAAAGAAGGATCGAAAATCATTCAAAAAAACTTTCGTTTCTTATCATTATTAACAATGAATAATAATGAAAGGTCTTCTTTTTTGGTGAAAAAAACAACATATCAAATTGATAGTAATGTAACAAAAATTATGCGCCCTTTTGTTACTATTCCCCATTTTGGTACTAAAAATACTTTTTTGTATCCCTATGAATCAGATAATACTATGCTATTTCCGATGTTTGTGTTATCCCTATTTACTTTGTTTGTTGGAGTCGTAGGAATTTCGTTCACTTAATTCAATCAAGAAGCAATGGATTTGAATATATTAGACAAATGGTTAACGCCTAGCCCTGGATTTTAGTTTATTGGATTGAGTATATGCTTATAAAATATTATTTATTTTATTAACAATAATATGTTTATACAATGTTTACAAACTATGAGATTACAAGGAGATTTAGGATATCAATTCCAATAATCTTCCACTTGTCCTAAAACTTAGGAAGACTAATGTACAATACAAATAAAGTACAAAAATACAATAAACTAGGGCATACGCTATACCTGAGTAACATCTCCCACTTTCCCTAGACAATGTGCCGCATATCCTGTAGCTTTCTAGATGACCCTCAAACACTTTAGTCGTGAGAGCCTTTGTAAATGAATAAGCAACGTTGTGCTCCGAAGCAATCTTCGTGACAATCACATCACCTCGATGCACAATCTCCTGAATTAAATGATATTTCCGTTCTATGTGCTTGCCTTTTCTACGACTCCTAGGTTCCTTAGAATTTGCCATAGCACAACTGTTATCACAATAAAGTGTGATGGGCAAAGACATATTTTAAACAACTTCCAAATTAGTAAGGAACTTCTTAAACTAAACAACCTCTTTAGTAGCTTCACAAGCAGCTATATATTCGGCTTCCATAGTGGAGTCTGCGATGCATCCTTACTTGATGATTCATCATACTATAACTCCTCCATTCAAAATAAACACCGACCATGATGTGGATTTTTTAGAATCCCGATCAGTTTGAAAGTCAGAGTCTGTGTATCCTATAAGGATAAAATCCTTATCTTCATATACGAGCATATAGTCCCTCGTTCTCTGAAGATACTTGACTAACAATCCTTATGGCATAGCAAATGTCATGTCTCGTACATAATATTTCATACATAAGGCTACCAATAGCCGATGCATAAGGAATCCGTTTCATTTCCTCAGCCTCTTGAGGAGTCCTAGGACACTGTTTCTTAGACAAAATAATTCTATGTCTGAAAGATAATAAACCCTTCTTAGAATTGTGCATCAAATATCTGACAAGCATCTTGTCAATATACGATGCCTAAGACAAAGATCCTTTTGTTCTTACAATCCCTTATAATTTGGACCCCTAGAACAAACTGCGTCTCTCCCAAATCTTTTATTTGGAATTGAGCGGCTAGCCATTTCTTAACATCAATCAGAAAACCTACATCATTCACAATGAGTAGGATATCATCTACATACAGCATGAGAAAAGCTACCGAGTTGTTGATGATTTTCTTGTAAACACAAAGCTCATTCAAAGCCATAAGATTTAATCGCAGTATCAAATCTTATATTCCAAGATCGATATGCTTGTTTCAGTCCATAAATGGACCGATTAAGCTTGCAGACCTTTTTCTCTTGATCTTGTTCAATGAATCCTTTTGGTTGTTTCATGTAGATAGTCTTTTCAAGATTACCATTCAAAAAGGCAGTCTTGACGTCCATTTGCCATATCTCATAGTCATAATATGTGGCTATAGAAAAGAGAATCTTGATAGACTTTAATATGACAACAAGTGAGAAAGTTTCTTCATAGTTCACTCTCTCAACCTGGGTATAACCCTTTGCCACAAGTCTAGCTATAAAGGTTTGTACCTTTCCATCTACACCTCTTTTCCTCTTGTAGATCCATTTACAACCTATAGGTTTTACCCCATCAGGTTGATCTATAAGCTCCCAAACAGATTTGAAATACATGGACTCCATTTCTTGACTTATGGCTTTAATCCATACATCCTTGTCAACATCTTCCATTGCTTGCTTATAAGGCAATGGATCCTCAACACCATCATCAGACATGATGTTTTGGGCTTTTGTTAAACCCATGTAGCGTACAGGTGAGTTCATAACCCTCCCACTATGTCGAGGCAATCTCAACTCATGAAATGGATGACTAGATGAACTGACATCAACAACCCTTGTTGATCTATCAGCCTATTCAACAACTCTTGTTGAAGTCTCAGCAGTCTCATTAGAAATCTCACTTAAAACAATTCACGGAGACAATTGGTAGTTGGAGATATGACTCTTAGAATCGGTACTGGTAAGGTCATTTCAATTGTTTCCGTAGGCAGCCTTAAGTTATTTTTGGACAAGAAATGATATATGTTATTGGATGACGTGTATGCAGTTCCCAATATCAAGATGAACATAATTTATGTTTCTTGTCTAATTGAACAAAATTATTTTCTATCCTTCTCTGAAAATAAAGTGTTTATTTTTAATAATGGAATGGAGCTAGGCTTTGGTTCAATGGAAAATACCTTGTATGTACTAAGGTTCATCCATCTCAAGAGTTGAGATTGCCTCGACGTAGTAGAAAGGTTATGAACCCATTTGTACGCTACATGGGTTTGACAGAAGCCCAAGACATTATAACTGATGATGGTGTTGAGGATCCATTGTCTTATAAACAAGCAATGGAAGATGTTGATAAGGATGAATGGATTAAAGTCATGAATCAAGAAATGAAGATTATGTACTTCAATTTTGTTTGGGAGCTTATAGATCAACTTGATGGGGAGTCGCAAGTGGATCTACAAGAGAAAAAGAGGTGCAGATAGAAAGGTACAGACCTTTAAAACTAGACTTATGGCAAAGGGTTATACCTAGGTTGAAGGAATGGACTATGAAGAAACTTTCATGCGTTTTGTCATGTTAAAGTTTATTAGAATTCTCTTGTCCATAGCCACGTATTATGATTATGAAATCTGGCAAATTGACGTCAAGACTTCTTTTTTGAATGACAATCTTGAAGAGACCATCTACATAAATTAACCAAAATGATTCATTGAACAAGATCGAGAGAAAAAAGTTTGCAAGCTTATTTGGTCTATTTATGGACTAAAACAAACATCTCGATCTTAGAATATAAGATTTGATACTGCAATCAAATCTTATGCCTTTGATCGGAATATTGATGAGCCTTGTGTTTACAAGAAAATCATCAATAACTAAATAGCTTTCCTCGTGCTGTATGTGGATGATATCTTACTCATTGGGAATGATGTAGGATTTTTTACTGATATAAAGAAATGGTTGGCCGCCCAATCCTAAATGAAAGATTTGGGAGAGACACGGTTTGTTTTAGGGATTTAGATCATTAGGGATCGTAAGATTAAAAAGTTGGCCTTGTCTCAAACATTGTATATTGATAAGATGCTTGTCAAATATTCGATGCACAATTCCAAGAAGAGTTTATTACCTTTCAGGTATGGAATTGTATTGTCTAAGGAACAGTACCCTAAGACTTCTCAAGAGATTGAGACAATGAGACGAATTCCCTATGCATCGGCTGTCGGTAGCCTTATGTATGCAATATTATGTACCATACCTGACATTTGCTATGTAGTAGAGATTTTCAGTAGATATCAATCTAATCCAAGATTAGCTCATTGAACAGTGATCAAAATAATCCTCAAGTATCTTCGGAGAACGAGGGACTATATGCTTGTGTATGGAGATAAAGATTTGATCTTTAAAGGATACACAGACTTTAACTTTCAGACTGATCGAGATCCTCAGAAATCCACATCAGGTTTAGTGTTTACTTTAAATGAAGAAGCTATAGTTTGGTGGAGCATCAAGCAAGGATGCATCATAGACTTTACTACGGAAGTCGAATATGTAGCTACTTGAGAAGTTGCTAAAGAGGTTATTTGACTTAAGAAGTTTCTTACTGATTTGGAAGTTGTTCCAAATATGTCCTTGCCCATCATACTTTATTGTGGTAACAATGGTGTTATGGAAAATTCTAAGGAACCTAGGAGTCATTAAAGAGACAAACATATTGAGCAGAAATATCACTTAACTCGAGAGATTGTGCAACGAGGTGACGTGATTGTCATGAAGATTGCTTCAAAGCACAATGTTGCTGATCCGTTTACAAAGGTTCTCATGGCTAAAGTGTTAGGGGGCCATCTAAAAAGTATAGGTCTATGGGATATGTGGCATATTGTCTAGGGCAAGTGGGAGATGTTACTAGGGTATAATGAATGCCCTAGTTTATTGTATTTTATACTTTATACTTTAGTTGTATTGTACATTTCATTCCCCTAGCTTTAGGACAAGTGGGAGGTTGTTAGGATTGGTGTCCTAAATCTCTCTTGTATTCTTATAGTTTGTAAACTTTGTATAAACAAATTGTTATTATATGAGCATACACTCAATCCAATAAACAAAAATCCTAGGTTAGTTTATGTAATTTATAAATGTATGTAGAGATATATAGGTGGATCACGTTTAAATGATAACCTAAATGGTCTGTAGTAGATGGATAAGGTTGGGTACCTTATCCTAGTGATACTACGGATATGACCCATTTTTTAATTGTTACAAAGTGTTGTAAAGTACTACAATTTATCTGATCCTGATCATTCATGTAGAGACATGTGAGTGAGGGTATCCTATACAAAGAGTTTGTATAAGACTGGACCACGAATTGAATAGTCTCATTATATAACGACGTTAATAGTAGAGACTTACATTTCACCAGGATGACCATAGGTGACATGACTTGAATCCTGAGTGAGTTGTGAACTCCTACCTATGAAGGCGATCCTTTGATTTGCATGGGAGATAGTGTCCAGTTCGCCAACTCAATATGCCTACCTTTTTGGGGATTCATCTGATTGGGGAGTTAGAAACTAATGGAAATAGCAAGCAATTAGTGGGAGAAATATGGATCATTAACCATTATAATTCATCAAATTTAGCAACTAATCAAGCATGTTCATATTAGAAAAGGAAGGTTTCATAAAAAACTCATCTTTGAAGACATTGAACTTCAAATTCTACTTGATTCTCTTTAGTAATTCGAAGTAGACCATTCTCTTGGACCTTAGATTGGATTGTGGTATCCCAAACAAGCTTAAATTGAGGGAATTATTTGGAGAAAGGCAGGTTGTTCTTCAAGTTTTTAGAACACTTCTTCAAAACATAAAAACCAGAGAAATCTTGCTTGCATGGCACCTCATCTGAGCTGAAGGCTGCTCAGTTTTAACTAACCATGCAATTTCATTTCCTTAAGTGTAAACAGCTCCTACTTGGAGTAATTAGTGGAATTGTGAGTTTTGTGGGGAAAACCCACTCATGGGTTTTTCACATATCAAATGAATTTTAAAATTAAATAATTAAATTAAAAAAATCTCTTTTAATTTTGAAACTTATTTTCAAAATTAATATTAAATAATTAATATGAAATTTCATTAATTTTACAAAATTAATTCAATAATTAATTTTCAAATAAAATCAATTTTCAATAATTAATTAAACAATTTAATTAATTATATTAATTTAATATTAAATATTAAAATAATAAAACACCAATTCCACAAACATGTACCTCTCTTTAAATCAAATTTAAATATTATTCAATTCTTCAATTTCGTTTAATTTAATAATTAAACATGTAATTACGTCATATATAAATACTAATTCCCTTAATTCGAATTTGAACCTTTCAAATTAAATTTATCACTTTATTCTATGGTTTATTTCGTCTGTGAGTTAGTAGAGGAACCTAATGGATCTACAGATCATGAGCTCCAACGATCCGAGATGAAGCGGTTAAATTCTTTAAACCGAATTAATCAATATCCATTAACTACTGGATCGCTCCACTAAAACCCAGTAGTTGCATTCTTCTCACTATAGATATAACTGTGTCCACTCAATATAACCATAATTATTAAGTTAACCATTCACAAGTTGTTCATAATAACGGTTGGGTCAAATATTGTTTTACCCCCGAGATTATATCTTGCTCCTTAAGTTCCACCGATCCTCTAATAAACAATTGGTTTGTGATCCAATCACCAAACTGAGTCCCTTTCGAGCCAATGAGAGAATGAGGCCCCTTGTTCAAGATTTGGAATCAGTACTTAAGAGAACAAGCTCTCTACTAACCCTAAAGGTGGGTAGGAGGGAATTCCGTCTTGCACCCTATGTCCCCAACTATCTACTCGGTCTTACCCTTAAAATAGGAGGTTTATTGAGCCGGCGCTATAGAGCCAATCCTCACCTATGCAAGTCTAAGGATAATCCTGAATAAAAAGGAGTTTATAGTTAGCTTAGGATTAAGGTCGAGTTACCTAGGTCATTGATTTGAAATAGTCAGCCTTATGTTGGGTTGTATATCCTAAAATTTACAGTTTGTAATGTTAAACATATTCTATTATCAATAAAGATGTTATTGATGTTTATTCAATAAAACTGTTATTGAATATGTAAATTGCACTTGTAAAGACTAAAACCAATAAACTAAAGATCCATGACTATTATATGAATACTTGAACTTTATGTGGCTACATAAAGATGGATTAAGTTCGAGTAAATAGTCAAAACGGTCTACAGTATATGAATAAGGTTGAGTGTCTTATTCTGGTAACACTATTGGATGCGACCCACTCTGTAGTTGTTATAATTTGTTGTAAAGTGCTACAAACGAAGTGATCCTGATTCGTTCATGTAGTGATATGAGGAGTAGGGGCGTCCTATGCAATGAGTTTCCATAAGATTGGACCAAGAAATAAATCACTCTTACTTTATAACATTGTTTACTGTTTAAGACTGACTGTTTCAATTCGATGACCTAGGTAACTCGACCTTAATTCTGAGCTAGCTATGAACTCCTATTTATTCGGGATTATTCTTAGATTTGCATAAATGAGGGTTGACTCAAGATTGCCGACTCAATAAGCATCCCATTTTAGGGGTAAGATTGGATAGATAGTTGGGGCCATAGGGTACAAGACGGAATTTACACCTACCCAATTAGAGATAGTAGAAAGGTTGTTCTCTTAAGTACTAAAACCAGGTTTTGAACAATGGGCCCCACCCTCTCATTGGCTCGAGAGGGACTCGGTTTAGTGATTAGATCGCAAACCAATTGATCATTAGAGGATCAGTGGGACTTAAGGAACAAGATGTAATTTCGGGGGTAAAACAACATTTGCAGCCGATATTTCGAACAACATGTGAATGGACGACTTACTAATTATGGTTAAATCAAGTGGACAGAAATATATCTACAGTGAGAAGTGTGCAACTACTGAGCTATAGTGGTGTGTCTCGGTAGTTAACGAATATTGATTAATTTGGTTTAAAGAGTTTAGCCAATTAATCTCAAATCGTTGAAGCTCATGATCTGTAGGTCCATAAGGTCCCTCTACTAGTTCATAAATCTTGGATTAGTATATTGAGTGAATTTGATGCGTTCAAATTTAATTTGGAAATTAAATTTGAAGTGTTCAAATTTTAAAATAGGATTTGAATTTGAGTTGTTCAATTTCAAATTAGGGTTTGGATAATTATCTTCGATATAATTAACGTTTAATTTATCGAAATTAAACGTAATTAGAGAGAATAAAATATTTAAATGTTGATTTAAATAGTAATTACATGAGTAGGATTCATGTATGTTCGTTGCTATCGTGATTCGAGCTAGGAGTGTATTGTATAAAATAATTTGGAAAAATAAGTTTTAAGTATGAATGACGCATTGATGCTTTGATCCTTTAAATTAAACGTAATGCATTGGTGTGTTAGAGATGTTCAACAGAACGCACGACACTCCTCTATTGACGTTCAAGTTTTCCTAAATCAGACCCAAGTATAAATCCAATTTAGGTTCCTGGTAAGTCCAGGATTGAACTCAGGGATTCAGATTAAGCTAACGCAGACCTTGCATTGTAGCTGTTGTATGGATATCCTAAATGTATGGAGAAATGTGTTATTTACACTAAGGTGTTGTTTGTGTGCAAGAAGATACAAAAGAGTTGAGTAGAGAATGATGGGTTGTTTGGAAATGGATTTTAGTGCAAGTGGTATGTGTCGATCTAAGATGAATGTACACGAACTAAAATGTGATGAATGAGATGATTTGTTTATCTTTGTTTATGCATTAGACTTTATTCAACACTTTTCAATGTGAGTAACATACAAAACCTATCTCTAGGATGCATGCGTTAAACACATGATGCAATAAACACCAGTAAGTCTATCTCTAGATGTACTATACATTCTTACTTGATGCTGGCTTACTTATTCTCTCGAATTGTCTAAGCTAAAGATGCTTTTACCAATTTCTGGCTTAAGCGTTTGAAATGGAATTTTGCATGAAGTATAGATACATCCAACATAAACAAGAAATAAACAATGGAAAAGTGTGATAGATCAAATATGTGAATTTATAAAGAAGCAGATTGTCTTTACAAAAGCAATACTTAATCAGATGAAATGATGAAAGCGATAATAAGATGAAAGGAAATGATTCAAGCCACAAAGTACAATCTCTTGTCCTGTTTGGCTCGATTCTAGTTGTGTACAATCACTTGTATAAGAATTGGACGAAGTGTCTCTCTCAAGCTTGGCTTCCTCCGTTCCTTGATCGGTGGTGGTGGTGGTTCTCTTCCCTTCTGCTCTTCTTAGCACCACAGCACAGCTCTAAAGATCTAAAACTACGACTAAGCTAATACTGAGAGTGCGAACTTGAAATTTTCTAAACTTCTAACTCTGGAGGGATTTCTTCTATTTATAGGCGTTGATCTTCTCCAGCTTAATGATGGGCAGCATTAAAGTCCATGCCCTGGTCAGCCGCCTGACACTCAGAAGCTTTTCAGACGCCGCCCGCTGCAGGTGCCCATGCTTGCAAGTGGTGATTTGACACAAACAGCTTGAATCAATGAATCTTCCTTGTGTTGAATCCCTCCGACGCATGGCCCATGCGTTAGAACTTTGCCTGCGACACTTTTTAATCATGCGTTAGCCTCTTGTTGAAATCCTACAATATAATGCGTTAGTGCCGCAGTATTTTAGTAATAAACATTTTTTTGCATGAGTTTGCTAATGTTCGAGTAATTCCATGTGTTTCTTCTAAAAATGAGGAAAATTTATCATTAAAAACCTTAATTGTTCCAACTTAAGAGCCACAATAAGTTGTATTTCTACAAGTTATCAAATTAGTCTTGCATTCTTCTTGTTTTTTGCCTTAAGTAATCCCTTAGAACCTTGTTTTGTTGTTGAAGACCTTCAATGGATGTGGCCAATGGTCTGAGTTGATCACTAATGAAAGTTTTCAACTCCTTAATGTCAGTGCTGCGTTGTGGCGGTGTTGGCTCTTCACTTCTTTCAACTGGGTCTTCAAAATTTTCTGCGTTACTCGACCCTAACCCAGTTGGTTCAAAAATGACTGGAGGAGGCACAAAAATGGGAATTGGAATTGGTGAGGGCGAAGGAAGGGGACAAGGGATGTATTGATCTACATCGGTAGGCTCTTGGTGTGTTGGATCAAGACTCCCTTCTTGCGGGACCACTGGTGAGTTTTGGAGAGTGAGGGTTAGGTATGGCCGCGCTTCTTCATCCATAAGTGCAAGCTCTGCTTCGTAATCTTCATTCTCTGAAGCTTCATCACTGTGTTTAATTATCCGGACGCGTCTTCTTTTGGGGTGCGTTTGGAGGATTGAGGTCTGGCTGCCACTTCCTTGCGAGGTAGGGCAAGCTGATGCGGTAAACCGCGAAGCAAATGCCTAATTAACTTGATGTCCATCAGACTGTCGATCTTTTCATAATCATCCCCCAGAGGGAAGCCCCCGCGTTCACACAGTGCGCAGATCAGCCATGGAAAATAAAGTTGTCCTCGTGGTTTGGTTTTGATGGCTTCGATATGATCCCTTATTATTCTCCCTACATCTAGAGGGATGCACTGCATGATACAGTAGGTAGCCAAGACGCGTTCTTTTGACAATGGTTCATCATGCGTTATAGGCATGATACTTTTCTTAATCAGATAATACCATAAATTCGCGTTTGGCTTCAGGTTCCTGGAAGCTAACATCTTTGCTCCATTCCTTCATGTTTGCCATTTGCTTCCAGGCTTGGCTACCACTCTTAACGTATCTTCAACTTGGCTCGGAGTTGGTTGCTCCAAGATGCGGTTGCCTTCTGCGTCCGGATTACTCGTGATATTGAACACTTCATTGATCTTATCGACTGAGAAGAGCACCAATACCCCCATCAACAAATGTTGTAGTTTTCTCCATGTCAAACTCACTAATGTAAAACTAGAGGACAAGGTTGGGCCAAATTCTTGTATGCCCAACGCATAGCTGACCCCAATTCATTGCTTCCACGGTTTCAAGTATGTATGCTGGCAATGGGTGGCGTTCGGGAAAGAAGTCCTTCTCTGCAAGAATATCACTGAACTGGCGCTTCCTTCCTGTGGTCTTTCTAGGTAACGCGTTGGTTACCTTGCGCTTGCCCGCCTCATGTGCCTTGGCTTCCCGTGCCAGCTCCCTTAATTTGTTTTCCAATTCCCTTTGGAGAGCTGACTTCCTTCGCCCCTGCCTTGCAGGCTGATAATGTTCCAATTCCTTCTCTAACGTGTTGTGCCTTGAGTAGCTTCCACGCGTTGCATCCTCAGGACCGGATGCAGACTACTCATCTTCTTCCTCCAAGATAAATTTTCTCTTTCTCGTCACTCGCTTTGCTTTTGAAGGCCCTTCATTCGCGTTAGTTTAGCGAGATTGCGATGTGTCTGGGCCAACTCCCCTTTCTTCATCTTCTTCATCTTCTTCATCTAACTCCGCTTCGAGCATAATTGCATAGCAATCCATTTCAAGTGATGCATTGGGTGGGTTAGAACGCATCACTTGTTCTTCTTTTGGCCTTGATTCAGACTTGCCAAGATAGCTCCGAACACTTCTTGCTCGTCCCTCCGAGCCAATTCCGCTAGTTCTTCGAGGTTTCGCTCTGACACAGGACTATCAGAGCTAGGCCTTGGTGGAGTGAATAGTGGGGTGCCTGATGGGGTATGTGGCGACCCAGGGGATGAGATGATGATGGGTGAATGCAGCGGTTGGCTGGACGTATCTGCTTCAATTGGGTAGATGGTGGCCAAGGCTTGTATAGACAGTGGAGAAGGTGGACGCACGACGAGCGATGGTGCGTTATAGAGGTAGGCTGGGATGGGGCCATGCGTTGCACCCACCGGAGTGATATTTGGAATGAATGGTGGTGGGGCGGGCTTGGTATATGGTTTCTTAGCAGCCACGGAGGACGAAGGGCACTGTTACCTTAGTTTTGAAGGGGTTTTAGGTTTTGGTTTTGCGATAGTTTTGGGCTTTTGGGTGGTTTTAGAAGGGTTTGTGGTAGCTTTGGTGGGTTTCGACCGAGATGGTTGCTGGGAGGTGGAAGATGGCCCGCCGTGTAGAGGCTTGGTAGGAATGGAGGTTTTTGAGGTTTGTCGAGGGCTTGGAGGGGGTGATATTGAAACAGACGAGGAAGAGAAAGAGCTTACCGACGACATGTCTCCAAAGCTCATTGATTGATTCTGGCTATCGGACGCTGAAGACATCGTCGTCGAAGAGTGACTGGAGAAATGATCAAACGATGGTGAAGGTGAGAGACGCTAGGGTTTTTTTTTCCTTTTCTTTCGTAGAGGGCTTGAAGTCGATGGAAGAAGAAGAAAATGAAGGGTTTCAACTTTTATAGGTTTGGAGAGAGAGGGTGATGACGTCAGGCGGCGCCTGACGTCCGCATTTAATGCGAAGTCGAAGGGACGTGTCTTTGACTTCCAAGCACTCGAGTGTTTTACATTTTCGAGACGCGTCCTTTCGACTTGGGCCATGCATTAGACTTAAGTCTAACGCGTCCGTTTATTCCCATCCCTATTATACACAACTTTTTATTTTATTTTATTTTATTTAAAAAAAATAGGTAATTCTCTAACTACGAAAGCAATCAAATTCAACAATAAATCTTAAAACGCAAAGATAGGCAAACAAAGTAAATTCAAACACAGTGATAAAATACAAAATGCAAAAGGAATGAGGAAAGAGGAAGTGTCCCTGGAATATGTGTCGATGTGAATGCAGGGATTCTTTGACGCAAGCCTCAGTTGGCTTCATGTAATTCGAGAGATGACTTTTGTCGTTCTATGCCATCTTCAAAGTAAGGCTTCACTCTTTGCCCATTTACTTTGAATGCATTTGTGCCATCCTCTCGCGTTAATTCTACAGCTCCTTGGGGAAAGATTGTTTTGATAATGAATGGTCCTGACCACCTTGACTTTAATTTTCTTGAGAACAAACGCAATCATGAATTGAATAATAAAACTTTTTGGCCAACAACAAACTCTTTCTTACTAATGCGTTGGTTGTGCCAACGTTTGGTCTTCTCCTTTTAGAGCTTGTTGTTCTCGTATGCGTTCAACCGCCACTCCTCAAGCTCATTGAGCTGAAGTTTGCGTTGATCGCCCGTGATGTCCAAGTTTAAATTCAGCTTCCTTACGGCCCAGAAAGCTTTGTGCTTTAACTCTAGGGATAGGTGACAAGCTTTTCCAAATACTAAAGAGTATGAAGACATACCTATGGGGGTTGTGTAGGCAGTCCTGTAGGCCTAGAGTGCTTCATCCAGCCTCTGTGCCCAGTCTTTCTGCGATGCGTTGACAAATTTTTCCAGTATTGATTTTATTTTCCGATTTGATACCTCAGCTTGACCGTTCGTTTGTGGGTGGTATGCGGTAGCGATCTTGTGCCTAACATTATATTTGGCAAGTAACTTAGAAATGATGCGGTTAATGAAATGCGTACCTTCGTCACTTATCGGGGCTCTTGGCGTTCCAAAGCGTATGAAAATGTTCCTGGTAAGAAACTTAGAAATAGTCTATGCATCATTTCTAGCACAAGCTATTGCTTCTACCCACTTTGATATGTAATCTACTGCAAGCAAGATATATTGTTGACTGCAGGATAGGGGAAAAGGTCCCATAAAATCAATGCCCCAGACATTAAATAATTAAACTTTAAGAATATTGTTCAAGGGAATTATGTCCCTTGTTGAGATATTCCCGGTGCGTTGGCAAGGGTCACACTTACGAACATACTCCCTCGCATCTTTGAAGAGGGTGGGCCAGAAGTATCCGCTTTGAAGAATCTTAGCAGCGGTTCTTTGCCCTCCGAAATGCCCTCCATAAGAAGAGTCATGACACTCAGCCAGGATGCGTTGTGTCTCTTCCTCCGGAACGCATCGACGCATGATGGAGTCGGGGCCTTGTTTATAGAGAAACAGTTCATCTCAAAAATAAAATTTGTTGTCGTGTACTAACCGTTTATTCTGCTGAGTGTTGAAGTTTTCAGGGAACTGCTTGGTAGTTAAGTAATTAACTATGTCTACGTACCAAGGTTCCCTGCCTTCAACTCTGAACAAGCTTTCATCAGGAAATGAATCTTTGATTTCATTTTCTTGGTCTTGTATTTCCTAATTTTTTAATCTGGACAGGTGGTCAGCCACCTGATTCTCAGTTCCCTTTCTGTCCTGAATATCGATGTCAAATTCTTACAATAGCAGCACCTATCTTATTAATCTTGGTTTCGCGTCCTTTTTACTCATCAGGAACTTTATGGCTGAGTGATCTGTATAGATGGTTGCTGATGCACCAACTAAATAAGATCTAAACTTCTCGATGCCAAACATTACAACCAACATTTCTTTTTCCGTGGTTGTGTAGTGTTTCTGAGAGTCGTTCAGTGTCTTGGACGCATAAGAGATGAGGTGTATCAAATTTCCTTTCTTCTGCCCCAGCATGGTACCTACTGCAACATCACTTGCGTCGCACATGAGAATAAAACGTTGCGTCCAATTCGGTGCTATTAGTACCAGAGTTGTAGTCAATGCATATTTCAGTGTTTCAAACGCATCACAACAGTCGTCATTGAAATCGTAGGGCTAGTTCGCTTCTAATAATGCGCTCAGAGGTCGCGCAATTTGAGAAAATCCTCTAACGAACCTTCGGTATAAGCCAATATGTCCTAGAAAACTTCATAGAACTTTGACATTTGATGGTGGTGGAAGTTTAGCTATGACATTTATCTTGGCTTCATCAACTTCCAACCCAGCTTTAGATACCTTGTGGCCTAAGACAATTCCTTCAGTCACCATTAAGTGACATTTTTCTTAATTCAGCACAAGGTTTGTTTCCTCGCATTGAGCGAGGACAGCCTCTAAATTATCTAAGCATGATTGGAATGAGTCTCCAAAGACTGAAAAATCATCCATGAAGACTTCAACGGTCATTTCCAAGAAGACAGAGAAAATTACCATCATACACCTTTGAAATGTTCCAGGTGCGTTGCATAGCCCAAAGGGCATGCGCCTGAACGCGAATGTTCCAAAGGGACAAGTAAAGTCTTTTCCTGATCTTCTGGGTCAATTAAAATCTGATTATATTCAGAATATCCATCAAGGAAGCAATAAAATTCTTTTCCAGCCAGACTGTCAAGCATTTGGTCAATGAAGGGAACGGGGAAGTGGTCATTCTTTGTTACCACGTTGAGCTTCCTATAGTCCATACAGATGCGCCAGCCCGTGACAGTCCTTGAAGGAATGAGCTCATTATTGCTATTGACTATCACTATTGTTCCCCCTTTCTTGGGAACGCATTGGACTGGGCTTACCCAGCTACTATCAGATATAGAATAGATCATTCTTGCGTCCAACCATTAGATTTCTTTCTTGACCACTTCCTTCATTATGGGGTTCAGCCTTCTTTGAGGCTCAATTGATCCCGACTTCCCTTCTTCCAGCCTGATTTTATGCATGCAATAAGATGGGCTGATGCCACGGATGTCCGCTAGTGTCCAACCTATTGCACATATGTGCTTTTGCAGCATCTGCAAAAGAGAATGTTCGTTAGGCTCGATAAGATTCGCAGAAATGATTACAGGTAAAGTTTTATTTGTTCCAAGGAAAGCATATTTAAGGTGACTAGGTAACGGTTTCAACTCGAGTTCTGGTGGTTCCTCTAGTGATGGACGCGTTGGTTTCGTCCGCCGCTCACTCAGATTTGGCAGCTCAGGTTCTTTCACGTTTTCCTCCAACGCGAGGACCTCGCACACTTGGGTCACTTCTTCTTCAGGCAACTCTATTCTGTTCAGTTGACATTCTTCATTGTCTGGGAACTTTAATGCGTTTAGCACATTAAACTTCACTTCCTGATTGTCTACGCGCATAGTCAATTCTTCTTTATGCACGTCTATTAACACTTTCCCAGTGGCTAGAAAGGGACGTCCAAGAATAATTGGTACATCCCTGTCTGCTTCATAGTCCAAGATGATAAAATTCGCTGGGAATATGAAGTTGTCAACTTTTACCAGAACGTCTTCAATCTTTCCTTTTGGGTACTTGATTGTTTTGTCAGCGAGTTGAAGAGTAACAAAAGTGGGTTGTGCTTCACTAATTCCCAATTTCTTGAAGATTTAGAGTGACATGAGATTAATGCTTGCTCCCAAATCGCACAATGCATGTCCCACATCTAACCCTCCGATCGAGCACGGGACTGTGAAGCTCCCAGGGTCCTTCTGTTTCTTGGGTAGTTTGTTGCTTACTAACGCATTGCACTCCTGCGTTAGCGCAATTACCTCCGTCTCGCTGACTCTTCTTTTCTTTGTCAAAATGTCCTTAAAAAATTTGACATATTTTGGCATTTGCTCCAAGGCCTCTACAATTGGAATATTGATATGCAATTGCCTCAGGAGTTCAAGAAAATGCTTAAATTGTTGTTCATCAATATTTTTCATTAAGCGTCTAGGGAATGGTGCGTTCAGCGGCACCGCAGGTTTTTCCGCGTTAGACGTGCTTGGCTCTGAATGACTTGTGGTTTCAGCCGTTCTTTCTTCTTGATATTCTAATACCATTTAACGTGTGTTGTGTTCTTTTGAAGGATTGTTGTTTCTTGGATTCATGGTTCTTTCTTCAAGAGCTTTGCCATTTCGCAATGTCACCGCGTGACATTGCTCCTTTCCATCGTTATTCTCAGGGGTTTCAGTGTTGCTAGGCAAAACTTCAGGCTGCCTATTCTTCAACTCACTCACTATCTGCCCCACTTGTATCTCCAGGTTTCTGATAGACGACGCCTGGCTTTTAAGCAACGTGTTATTCTGGGCGATGTACTCCTTTAATAGGTTCTCAAGCAGAGATCCTGAACTTGACGCCTGACCTTCTCTATTAAAGGATTGTTGGTGTGGCTGATGCGTTGGCTGGAATGCAGGCGGCAGTCCTTGCCTTTGCTGTTGGTTCGCCCTTGGGTGGTGCTCTTGTTGATTTCTTGTCCAAGAAAAATTTGGATGGTTCCTCCATCCGGGATTATATGTATTTGAAAATGGGTTGTTTTTAATGAAGCATACTGATTGCGGATTTTGTGGGCAATCAGCGTAGGAATGGGGATCTTCACAGCCCACATAGCTAACCATGGGCTGCACGAATATGTCTACCTGATTTACCTTTTGCTGAGTTGATGCGTTCCCTAATGACATGTTCTGCAAAAGGTTGGTCATAGTAGCCACTTGTGTAGAGAGTGTGGCTATTGCATTGGAATCGATAGAATTAACATTCTGAGATCTCTTCTTTCTGTCGGCTCTTGCGTCATACGTCGTCCACCCATTCCATGTTGTGCTTAGTAATGAGGTCTAATATTTTCTTAGCTTCAGTATAAGATTTATCCATAATTCCACCAGTTGCAGCTGTGTCGGCTGCCATCTGTGATGCTCTGTTCAATCCACCATAAAAATGCTCCATCTGGATGGTTAGTGGTAATCCATGGTTCGGGCAATTTTTGACCAATCCCTTAAAACGCTCCCATGCAGCGCTTAAGGTTTCAACTTCTTCTTGCTCGAAGTTCATGATCTATCGATGCCTCCTTGTGTTGGTGATGGGTGGGAATTATTTATGCATGAATTTCTCCACCAACTTCTCCCAGGTTGTGATCTCACCAGGCTCCAGAGAGCTTACCCATTGCTTTGCGTCATCACACAAAGAATATGGGAACAAAGATAGCCTGATCGCTTCTGGGGTGATTCCAGGAATCACAAATGAGTTACACGTTTCCAGGAAACATTTCATGTGGGCGTGAGGATCTTCTCA
This sequence comes from Benincasa hispida, assembly GCF_027475165.1. Lineage (NCBI taxonomy): Eukaryota > Viridiplantae > Streptophyta > Magnoliopsida > Cucurbitales > Cucurbitaceae > Benincasa > Benincasa hispida. The sequence continues at coordinate 9,555,499 of NC_143487.1, forward strand.
CGACCACCCCTAAATTGTCTAGTAGTTTGGAGCATTTGCAGCATCACGGATTTCATCTCAAATCTTGTCCCATCTGGCGTTGGGTATATGATTCCTGGTGAGAAATCATACAATACAAGAAACGCATACTCCCTCATGGGAAGCATACTACTATTTTCCATTAGGATTGGATTTTTCGTAGCATGTGCTAATTGTTGAGCTAAGTTTTGATTTGCCTGCTCGTCTGCCATTTCTTGTTGCTTGTTTTGTTGTCTGAGAAGTTGTTGCCTTAACCTACGACGACGATTAGATCGATTTCTACGTCAGAAGGTCCTTTCAACTTCAGGGTCGTATACAAGTTCAGGAGTGCTCTCCCTGCTCATAAACGTTTACAAGCTCAGGCTTAGCTCGTAATACTGCCTTGGCTGAAGTGTTCCTACAAAAGATACAAGCAAAATTTCTGGTTAGTTTTGTAGTTGAATCCCCGGCAACGGCGCCAAAAACTTGTTCGTTGCTATCGTGATTTGAGCTAGGAGTGTATTGTATAAAATAATTTGGAAAAATAATTTCTAAGTATGAATGATGTGTTGATGCTTTGATGCGTTGATGTATTCGTAATGTGTTGGTGCTTTAGAGATGTTCAATAAAATGCACGACACTCCTCTATTGATGTTCAAGTTTTCCTAAATCAGACCCAAGTATAAATCCAATTTAGGTTCTTGGTAAGTCTAGGGTCGAACTCAGGGATTCAGATTAAGCTAACGCAGACCTTGCGTTGTAGCTGTTGTAGGGATATCCTAAATGTATGGAGAAATGTGTTATTTACACTAAGGTGTTGTGTGTGTGCAAGAAGATACAAAAGAGTTGAGTAGAGAATGATGGGTCGTATGGAAATGGATTTTAGTGCAAGTGGTATGCGTCGATCTAAGATGAATGTACACGAACTAGAATGTGATGAATGAGATGATTTGTTTATCTTTGTTTATGCGTTAGACTTTATTCAACACTTCTCAATATGAATAGCATACAAAACCTATCTCTAAGATGCATGCGTCAAACACATGATGCAATAAACACTAGTAAGTCTATCTCTAGATGTACTATGCGTTCTAACTCGATGCTGGCTTACTTATTCTCTTGAATAATCTAAGCTAAAGATGCTTTTACCAATTTTAATTGGCTTAAGCATTTGAAATGGAATTTTGCATGAAGTATATATGCATCCAACATAAACAAGAAATAAACAACGGTAAAGTGTGATAGATCAAATATGTGAACTTATAAAGAAGCAGATTGTCTTTAAAAAAGCAATACTTAATCAGATGAAAGGATGAAGGCGATAAATAAGATGAAAGGAAATGAGTCAAGCCACAGAGTACAATCTTTTGTCCTCTTTGGCTCAATTCTAGTTGTGTACAATCACTTGTATAAGAATAGGACGAAGTGTTTCTCTCAAGCTCGGCTTCCTCCGCTCTTTGATCGATGGTGGTGGTGGTTCTCTTCCCTTTTGCTCTTCTTAGCACCAGAGCACAACTTTAAAGATCTACGACTAAGCTAATACTGAGAGTAAGAACTTGAAATTTTATGAACTTCTAAATTTGGAGGGATTTCTTCTATTTATAGGCGTTGGTCTTCTCCAGATTGATGATGGGCAGCATTAAAGTCCATGCCCTGGCCAGCCGCCTGACACTCAGAAGCTTTTCAGACCCTGCCCGCTGCAAGTGCTCATGCTTGCAAGTGGTGATTTGACATAAACAGCCTGAATCAATGAATTTTCCTTGCGTTGAATCCCTCTAACGCATGGTCCATGTGTTAGAACTTTGCCTGCGACACTTTTTAATCATGCGTTAGCCTCTTGTGAAAATCCTGCAATATAATGCGTTAGTGCCACAGTATTTTAGTATAAACATTCTTTTGCATGAGTTTGCTAATGTTCGAGTAATTCCATGCGTTTCTTCTAAAAATGAGGAGAATTTATCATTAAAAACTTTAATTGTTCCAACTGAAGAGCCACAATAACTTGTATTTCTATAAGTTATCAATGTATGATATAGATGTTTAATTTAATGTCTGATATTAAATTATTGATTAATTAATTAATTAAGTTTGTTTAATTAATAAAAATAAATCAATTTCAAATTAAGAAATTCAATTTTGGAAATTCAATTTTGTTTAAATTAATTAAATTAATTTTTTTTTAATTTAATTAAATAAAATCTTTTATTTGTTGTTAATTGATTTTTGAGAAAAATCAATTAAACATTTGGAAATTGGTTTGAGATAGTGGAAATTTTCAAGATTTATGGATGTGAGGTGGATTGATCTAAGATCCAACATCTAGCCCATTTCCATGTGCTCTTTGAAGTGTCAATGAGCAGAATTTCTCAGTGGAGCTTAGTGCTTGCATGTATTAGATACATAAAAGCTTCAATTTTGAATGGAAGAAGGGGATGTATGCTGAATTTGTGAACTTTGGAAGAATTCTAACTTCTCTCTAAAAAACCCTCTCCCCCTTCTCCTAATTAACCCCAATCTAGAGTTCCACCACTCAAATCCAAGTTAGAGAATAATAGAGAAGACACTCTTGGTGGTCTACTATCGATTTTAAGCTCAAATTCGTAGAGAGCAGCTTGGATTTGGTGGATTTCTTCAAAGGTATAAGTTTTTGAAACTCTCTTTTATGAAATTTTGTTTTAGCATGCTTTTGAACTCAAATTAAATGTAATTAGAGTGCTTATTGATTATGATTGCTTCCACTATATGCTTGTACATTCCATCACCTTAAATAGTAAACAACGTTATAAAGTAAGAGTGACTCGTTTCTTGGTCCAGTCTTATACAAACTCTTTGCATAGGACATCCCCACTTACATGTCTCCTACATGAATGATCCAGGATCACATCGTTTGTACTAAATACAAAGTGGACCGTAATTCTATAGTGTTACTAGAATAAGGTACCAAACCTTATTCGTATACTCTAGATCATTTTGACTATTTACTCGAACTTGATCCATCTTTATAGCTCCACATAAAGTCCAAGTACTCATGTAATAGCCATGAATCTTAGTTTATTGGATTTAGGCTTTTAGAAGTGCAATTTACATATTTATTGAATAAACTTCAATAACATCTTTATTTCAAATAAAATATGTTTAATGTTACAAACTACGAGTTTAAGGACATACAACCCAACACGAATACCACACAAGACAAAATCACTCATTCCCTGATGTCAGGGTAAATAGATAAATTACTCCCTTAAAGACTGATTCTGGGGCTTAAACAATGTGGCGCCACACCCTCTCTTGGCCCGAGAGAGGTTTGATCATAGTTGAACTATGACTTATTGTTCATTAGAGGGATCAGTGGTACTTAAAAAGTAAGATGTAACTAAAGGGAAAAAATGATAATTTTTGGTCCAACTGTACTTACGAGCAATTTGTGAACGGTCATCGCACTGTTGAATGGTTATATCCAACAGATACAGAAATATATTTGTAGTGTGAAGAGTGTAGTTGTTGGTCTTTAATGGAGTGGGCGACAGTTAATAGATATTGGGTAATTTAATTAAAGGAGTTCAATTAATTATTTAAGTACCATTGGAGCTTTAATCTACCGGTCCAAAAGGTCCCATCTGTAGCTCAACAAGGATTATTGAGAATTAATTTTGGATTAATTTGAATTGTTCAAATTAATTGAGGAAATTAATTATATATGATATAATTAATATAGTGTATTTGATACATTACAATATAATTTTTTTTTCTAGAAGAATTAAATATTTGAATAAGATTCAAATACTAATTATATAGATGAGAATCATATAATTAATTTTAATATGAATTTGATTTATATTAAATGTTATTAATGATTGAGAGAATTCAAATTATTGGTTATATTGTATTTGATACAATATAAAAACTATAGGTTATATGTTATATTAGATATAACATATAGTATAATATATATATTGTATAATAAAGTGATTATTATATAATTGTATATTTTTAATTAAATTAAAATAGTTTTAATTTAATTTGAATTTAATAAAAGGGGGAGTTATAGCTCTCTCCCATGGTTTCTTTCTAATCACGTACGCGGGAATGAGAGGTTACAAGAGATCTTCTTTTTCCTCTTGTTTCTCACGCAGAGAAGCACTCTAGGTTACTCTCTAGTCTTAATCTCCCAGTAATCTCTCTCATAAACATAAAAAAATTTATCTCCTCTCAAATCCTCTCCCTCTCCCAAAATCAATAGAACTCACACCTCCTGTAATTCTCAACCCCTAAGGAGCATACAGAAGACTCTCTTGTGGTGGTATCCAGCCAAATAGTGATTTGGTGATTGCTATAGGTTTTTTTGGGTGTTCACGTACTGAGATTTGTTCGTGACAAGAAGGAGGAGGCTCGTGAGGATTCAGTTCTTCAAGGGTAAGTATTGATTTAACCCTTCCTCCTCTTTTTAGATGCATGCTTTAAAATATGTGGCAATGCATAATGTTCTTCTGAATTCTAATTCACTGTAAACATTTAAAATTGGGACATGATCCACGCTTCCGTATCGAACCTCACAATCCTTCAATTAGAGTATAGGTAATGTGTTCAAACCCCTACAATGTCTTATTTTCTCTCTAATTAATATTGATTTCTATCTTGTGGGTTTTCTAATTAAAATTGAAGGGAGTGTTAGAATATTGATATTATATTAAAGTTGCCTTCACCTATCAACTTAAGTTTTGGGTCAATTGATAATCTAACCATTTTTACTTTTTTAAGCAAATGGACTATAACTATTGTGAGTCTGTGACAGTTGATTTCACAATATTGATTCTAGATAAAGATTTCTATCTCAATAGTTAATAAGCAAATATATCGTTCTTCTACAAAATAAATGAATCTTTTATCATGTTAGATTGGACTTCAAGTTTTTTAACTTTTATCATGTTAGGTCAAAAGATGAGCTGCTGAAGATATTGCGTTTAGCTTACCACTGGTACCAATCACTTTGGTTTAATTTCAGATTAACTAGAATGTTCAATGACTTTAGCTTACCACATTCTTTTCTCTTCCTTTTATTGGTTTAACCACACCTTATTTATCCTAACTTTTATCGGAGGCATATGTTAAAAGGTTAGGTATGGGAGTTTCTCAACTACTCACTTTTCAATGTGCTTTTTATATTAAAATGTTGTATGAGTTGCAAATACTTTTATTAAAGTGCTTTATAGTTTGTAAGTTGTTATCTAATACAGTAAATGACTTTTCAGGTGCTTTTGGCTTAGAGTTACGTTATTGTGCTTGAACGCCACAATTTTCATGAGTTTGGTCATTTTGAATATGTGGCATAAGTGCTGGTATTTTGAAAATATGGGTTGGACATATGTATTACTTTTTCATTTTGGAGATATGGTGTAACTAGGAATTGTTCATATGGGATTGATAGGTGTAACTTTTGGAATTGTTCATACGCAAGGGGGTTTGATTGTAGTTTGGAAAGGTGTTCATATGGGTTTGACAATAATATTGAAATTCATTCTTTTTTTTAATTATACATTTAGGTTGATTGATGTTTTAATCATTCATCTATATATGTACTATTCGTTTATTTAGTTAATACATGATTATCCTCTTCAAATAAATTATATCATTGTTGAAACTCAAAACAAGAGTAATTATAGGTAATTTCTAATAATACAATTTTTTTTTTTATAAAAAAACACATGCGAACTTGACAAATAAAATGTATAAAGTATTAATTAAGTTGTCATTTTCTAGATGTCAATAAGAAGTTACATTTGACAAGTAAATAATGTCAAGTTATAAAAACCTTGATCTATAATAAATATAAAGAATTTAGATACTTGACACTTAAAATAAGTTAATAGATCTCATATACTTGACAGTTATAACATATCAAATAAATTACAGCTTGATGCTTTTAGCCAATCAAAAAAATTCTCTTATTCTTGACACGAGATTACTTGACGTTTTTAAAAAACATCAAATAATACTGATACTTGATTGCGATAAAACGTCAAGTAATACAGTTTTTGTAGTAGTGATGCAACCCCCTAATGAATGCATAGTCTTGATTTGCACATGGTCAATTTAGATGCGTTGGTAACCATTCCTCTCTTTACCATGCGTTTGACACACTTCTTTCTTATGCTTACTTTTGTTAGGCTCGACGCATGGTCCTCCATGCTAGTCTACACCTCTTATGCATTTAAGACAACCTTTCATTCCCTTGTTGACACTTGCATCCAATGCAATACTTAGAGTATGCGTCCCATGTTATCTTCTCTTGTCCAAAGCATGCGTCCAAAGTAACCTTCCTAGGGTGTGCGCTCAATGCCATTCTCCTTTTAAGTTAAATGTTCCATACTAATTTCCTTAGAGCTTGGATCCAACACTCAAACCAATGAAAATATGTTAACCTTCGAGGCATGATAGCATTTCTCAAATTTGATTAATTGAACTTGCTTATACATTATCCAACGCATGCTATCCTTTTTTCCTAGTAATACTTTAGCCAAATTATTACCTCTAACCTCAAGCAAAACCGTTGGTCCTTTTAACCCTAAAATATGTTATTCATATCAAAGTTAACTTAGAGAAGTTATCTAAGGTTTTACTGTTTACAGTAAGAGAGCAAGAAACTCATTCCACATGCACAATTTTCTTTCTTTTCTTTATTTTTTTGGTACTTGCGTAATTTGACGTCAGTCAAACCCAAAAAAAGAATTCAAAATTATGCGTGATAAAAAATTATTAATATCTTATGTGATGAGGGTGGCGAATCTAGAAATTTTTTTTATGAAAATTTTATAATTCAGTAAAAATAATTTATAAGGGAGTAATTCTAAAAATTCATAAATTTATTAACTTTCATACAATAATATTGTAACGACAATAAATTAAGAAGAAGTTGACAACATAACAAAAATATCAAACTTAAACAATCCAACGAGTAGAGTTTAAGATGTTTACTTAAGATCCCTAAATTATTTAAAAAATTAATAAAATAAAGAAACTATAACAAAAAATAAGAATAATTTGAAATATGAAACTAAATGCATATAAATAAAATAACAAACTTAAAAAGAAGAAAAAAGTTACAAAATTTACCTCACAAACTAGGAGAAGTTGAAGAAGAAATTTTAAAAACTAAAACAAAAAATAAGAATGATTTGAAATATTAAAACCAAATGTATATAAATAAAATAACAAACTTAAAAAGAAGAAGAAAAAAAATAAAAAGCTAAAGATTCATTGAAGCTTTATAAAAATAAATAAAAAGAAATTAAATAATGAAGTTGAATGGATGACTTCCTTCATAATTTTCAGCTGTATTTGATAGGGATTAGTGTGATTATTATTTTTTCGAAAATTGAAAGGTTGTCAAGGAAGGAAAATCTAAAAAAATAAATGTAAGGAATGGAGTTTGAAAACAAATTTACCACTTAACTAACTAATGATATTGATACTATGTCATTAAGTTGATAATAGTTTTTTTTTTTTTTTTTTTTTTTTAATGTTGAAAGATTAAATAATTCTTTTCTTTATATAATAGATTTGGCTATAAATTCAAATATAAACATCATGGTTAAAAAAATGATAAAAAGTATAACTCGAAAAAAAAAATAAAACTAAATAAATGCTTAATTAGTTAAATTGTATTTAATTATAACCTTAACTTATCGATAAAATTGATAGGTTTGGTTAGTTCAATTGATATGATCTTGGTTGAAAGTTTAATTTTCACCCACGATTGTTGTATTAAAGAAATAACAATATTTCGATATATCCCAACTTGATGCATCTCACTATATAAAAAAAAAGAATTAAAATATTTATAAAAATTAAAAAGAATTTAGGGATGTGGTGTCACTTGGGGGAAGCACCTAAAAAATTTTCACAAAAAGAATTTAGAGGTAAAATATATTTTTTTAAAAAAAGAAGTTACGAGTGAAAAAAGGAAGTTTGTTTTAGTTGCAAGGGATGGAATAAGGCAGACGGTGAAGTGACAGACAGTGGACATGCCCGCACACTCAAAGGCGACAGCGCAGGAAAAAACCTAGAGTTAGCCAGTAACGCCAAACCTCAAATTCATCACTCATGGCAGATAAAGTGACAGACAGTGGACATGCCCGCACACTGAGACACGTTTACATCACCCCCCATGTATGATTCTATGAACTCTGCCATTTCAATTTTCAACTAAACTTATCCAAAGTCTTTGTTTTGGTTAATGGGCCATTCTCTGATCTCCTCTCTCTCTCTCCCTCTCTCTCCTTTTCCCAAATAAAAACAATTCTGATCTGGAGAAAGTTAAAAATAATTATTATCTTTCCAAGTTTTCTTTTCTCGGAATGAAAATGGAAAGTGAACGCCTTTTACACAAACTCATTGCAAGAATTTTGATGCTTTGTAGTATTATTTTATCAATCAATCGGAAAACAATTTTCATATTCCCACAATTTGGTCTCAATCACCCAAACAAAGATATATATTATATCCTCTCAGTCTCATCTCTACTGTCGCTTCACTTCCTTCCCCCATCAACCACTCCACAATGGAGAGGCATCCGGACAAAGCATCTCCCCTGGTTTTTGCAGTTAATCAACAGAGATTTGAGCTCTCCTCTGTAGACCCCTCCACTACTTTGCTCCAATTCCTCCGCCAACATACTTCTTTCAAGAGTGTCAAGCTTAGCTGTGGTGAAGGTCTATCTCTTTCTCTCTCTCATTACTTCATCTTCCTCTAAACCATCACTTGGGGTTCTTTCTTTTCATGGAAATATTGATTTTATCTCTTCTATTGGTTAATTGCTTTTAGCTTGCTTGTGTCTACTGCAAATTACGTATCAACACATTATGCACTTTAACTATCTGTTTCTTTGGCTACTATACTTGCCTTTGCCTCTTTTCGTCCATGGTTGGCTTGTTCATGACTTTCATACTCTTCTAACTACTACAACTTGATCCTATTTATATCCTTGATAGTTCTAATGTATTTCAGTGAAAGTGAACCTCAGTTTTGATATTCACTCATTCACATTTATTTGGAAGTATCATATCAGAACTACTTTTACTGTTTAGTATGATTACAGGAAGGCATATTTGTTAAAAGATTCTGTTTGAAAGATGATGTTATGTTCCGGCAGCTGGGACATTTTCTACCATGGAAATTGGATGACTGTATTCCATTTCTAACTAATCATTGGTTCACTATTCCATTCTGCAAGAATCATTTTATGGAATTTTACTCAATCTAAATCTGTTGACGTGTTTGGTTATTTTGAGATGTAGGCGGTTGTGGTGCTTGTGTTGTGCTATTGTCCAAATACGATCCTGTGTTAGACAAGGTCGAAGATTTTACAGTAAGTTCATGCCTCACGTTGCTTTGTAGCATACACGGGTGTTCAGTTACAACCAGTGAAGGTATTGGAAATAGCAGGGATGGTTTCCACTCGATTCATCAAAGGTTTGCTGGCTTCCATGCTTCTCAGTGCGGCTTTTGTACTCCAGGAATGTGTGTCTCACTTTTTTCTGCTCTTGTCAATGCTGAAAAGACCAATCGACCCGAGCCCTTATCAGGATTCTCAAAGCTGACTGTTTCTGAAGCTGAAAAGGCCATTTCTGGACACCTCTGCCGTTGTACAGGATATAGGTCAATTGCTGACGCCTGTAAGAGTTTTGCGGCTGATGTCGATATGGAGGATTTAGGGTTGAACTCATTCTGGCACAAGCAAGTGAACTTGAGTAAATTACCACTTTATACTCCAAGTAATAGCCTGCTCTCATTTCCAGAATTTTTAAAAAAGGAGCTTAGGCCTGTATCTTTTATGGACTCTAAGGGATGCTTCTGGTTAAATCCGGTTAACATCAAGGATGTAAACAGATTATTAGAATGTAATGAGGCTAGCAACACAAGTAAAACAAAGTTCATTGTTGGCAACACAGAAGTGGGATATTACAAAGAATTTGAACAAGTTGAGAGATATATTAATCTTAAACACATTCCTGAGCTGTCAGTTATCAGAATGGATTCAACAGGAATAGAGATTGGTGCAACAGTGACAATTACAAAAGCTATTGAGGCTTTGAAAAATAATAACCATAAATCCTCTTCAATAGGTGAGGTGGTGTTCTATAAAATAGCGGTCCATATGGAGAAAATTGCTTCTGGGTTTGTACGAAATACTGCAAGCATCGGAGGAAATTTAATGATGGCGCAAAGAAAACAGTTTCCTTCAGACATTGCCACAATACTTCTTGCTGCACGTTCTATGATACATATATTGACTGGTTCCAGCGAAGAAGTGATTATGCTGGATGAATTTCTCAAGAGACCTCCATTGGGTCCTAACTGTGTACTTTTAAGTGTTAAGATCCCAAATTTGGATTCTCTTAGAGACAATTATTCAAGCGATACTACTATATTTTTTGATACTTTTAGAGCTTCCCCTCGGCCCCTTGGAAATGCAATGCCGTACCTAAATGCTGCTTTCTTAGGTGCAATCTCTCTGTGTAAAAATTCCAATGGTATCATATTGAATAGCTGTCACCTGGCTTTTGGAGCTTATGGGACCAAAAATGCAATTAGAGCAAGAAAGGTTGAAAATTTTCTAGCTGGAAAAATTATTGATTATAGTGTCATATATGATGCCGTCTCATTGATTCAAGCCACTATAGTCCCTGAAAAGGGCACATCTTTTCCAGCTTATAGGACAAGCTTGGCAGTTGGCTTTCTTTTTGAGTTCTTAAGCTCCTTGGCTGATGGAAATGCTGCAATAAAGAATGATTACCTAAATGGATGCAAGCATACCTTGTCAACATTACCTTACAATGAATTTAGTTCAAACCACGGTGATTTCGGTTATAACAAAGTAGAAACTCTACTATCATCTGGAAAGCAGACAATTGAATTAAGTTCAGAATATCATCCTGTTGGAGATGTGATTACAAAATCTGGAGCTGCTATCCAAGCTTCAGGTATTTTATACTTTGTACAAAATCTGGAGCTACTCCTCTCTCTCTGTCTCTTTCTCTCTATTTATTTATTTTATATTTTATATTTTATTTTTATAATTATAAATATGAAATGAATTTATCTTAATAAACCTGATGAGTCATGAGCCTTACAGCCACTAGTCCATTCTTCTTCTTGAGTTAAGCAAAAAAGGTTAATTATATAAGTTGCAAACTTCATAAAGTCTTGTTTATCAATTGTAGTCTCCATGGCAGTTCTTATCTGGGTCAGTATTGTCGCATGTGGATCTTCAAGCTCTAGTCTAGTTGACCAAATTTTCCACCTCTGTTTGCATAAACATGAAGATGTGTGCATTGTTAGTCTCTTCCAATACTGACATGTGCTTCAAGATTAGGCTATTTGTTTGTCATGATTTCTTCTTATTAGATCAGAAAACCAATGAACATATGCAAATGAATATTTTAGGTGAGGCAATCTTTGTGGATGATATTCCGTCACCAACAAATTGCGTACATGGAGCATTCATATATAGCAGAAAGCCTTTGGCACGGGTGAAGGGACTAAATCTTTCTCTTGAACCTCAACCAGAGGGAGTTATCGCTGTTATTTCCACTAAAGATATTCCTGTGGGTGGACATAATGTTGGAGCTAGAACTATATTTGGTGATGAACTTCTATTTGCAGATAAGTTGACTGAGTGTGTTGGTCAACCAATTGCTTTTGTGGTGATCCTATTAACTCATGATTCATTTGTAGCAACTTCTGTTGCATCGGGAATCTTTCCTTGTTGAGGTGCTTATTTTCTATTACGTTTGTTATCAGGTAGCAAATACGCAGAAACAGGCAGATACAGCTGCAGACTTTGCAGTGGTGGATTATGACACAGATAATTTGGAAGCACCTATTCTTTCGGTAGAAAATGCTCTTGAAAGGTCAAGCTTCTTTGAGGTCCCTTCATTTCTGTGTCCAGAACAGATTGGAGATTCGTCAAAAGGAATGGCTGAAGCAGATCAGCATATTAAGGCTGCTCAGGTACCCTCTGCTATGACATGGTTGGCCTTAATATTTAGTGATGATATTTCAACCTTAAGGAGAAATTGGGGAAGTTGCTTGATTTTGACCATCACCCATTTAACAATTTTTCGTACAAGTTAGTTTCTAACAATCCTTGTACAAATGTTCAAATTCTAAAGTCATTCTTCTAATATTTTGTTGTTATTATTTATTATCTATCCAAAATTTGAAGTTATTTCTTCTTATATTTTCATAAACTTTTACATTCAGATCAAACTTGGGTCACAATACTATTTTTATATGGAGACACATACTGCACTTGCCATTCCAGATGAAGATAACTGCATGGTAGTCTATAGTTCAAGTCAATGGCCTGCTAATGCGCATTCTGTTATTGCAAAATGCCTTGGTGTTCCTGAACACAATGTTCGTGTAATTACTAGGAGGGTTGGAGGAGGCTTTGGTGGAAAGGCCATAAAATCTATGGTTGTGAGTATTTCCTGTCAACTCTAACTATTTTCCCAACCAACTGTTTAATGTATCTCTTTGAATTTTTAAAACCCAAGATTTTTCACCATTGTTTGTTTGTGTGTGTGCGCGTGCACATTGTGTGTCTTGGATTTGCTAGTGATGAAGTTTTTTTAAGTTTCAATAGGAGGGCAAGGAAATTTTTGGATGCTAATGCCAAAACGTCATGTTTTTGTTGAAAAACTTATGATGGTTACAGTTCTGTACTTCTGTTTCTTGGTAGAGGTAGAATGACAATTCATTGAATCCAAGTAAGATGCTAGGATGACATAGTTGCAATTGCAACTAAAGCATTGAGTCGAGCTGTTTGATTCTTCAAGTAGCATCAAAGCATCTTAAAATCTTTTTTAGTTTGCAGAGTGCAAGGATGCATGTTCATTTGGGTTCTGAGTGGTTGTTTTAGTGTATCCAAATATCTTAACAAGTCATGTTGGGACTTGGGGCAGATCCCTAATGACAAATTACCTGTTTTCCAATTGGGCAAGGCAAATGCATCCATAGTGACTACGATGGATATCTTGTATTAAAAAAACTAGCAGTCCACTCTAACAATCTTCTTGTGCCTAAATGACTCAATTTTCTCCCTCATCACAAATAAAGTATTTCCAACTTCTACTACCACTCATGTTTTAGCTTTTACTATTGTTTTTATTGATATTTGATAATTAAAAGTAAGACAATATTTAGTTTTCCATTTTAAATTTTAATTACTGGAAGAAAGTGTGTAGGGAATCTTTAGGTAACTATATAGGTTTTGATATATGTGAGATTATGCAGTGAATTATGCCAGTCTCATGATTTATGTTGTAGTCCATTTATCTATGTGAAGTATACTTTATTCTTGGACTTCTCTAATTTCTTTGCTCACATATTTTTAGCGTTACTGTAAAGAAGAAGAAGGTTCATGGAATCAACCTACACAATGATATAATTGTGTATCTAAGTCGAAGTTTTTCATGATTTAAGATTATTCCATTCTTCATCATTCATGCATGCTCAACAATTCTATTGTTTCAATTTGGCTTGCTTTTTTTTTTTTCCTCCCGCTTTTCCTTGTTAAGGTTTCCTTATATTTTTCCAAGGACGAATAGGAAACTCGTTTTTTAAGGTTTTCCTTATTATTTATCCAAAGATGAATAGTAAACTTTAATGAATGAGTGAAAACTTCTAACAATTTTGTTTTTTAGGTTGCTACGGCATGTGCACTTGCAGCTCACAAGTTACGCCGTCCAGTCAGGATTTATCTTAACCGGAAGACTGACATGATAATGGCAGGAGGGAGACATCCAATGAAAGTTACTTACAATGTGGGGTTTAAATCTAATGGTAAAATTACAGCATTGGAATTAGATATATTGGTTGATGCAGGGATGAGTTGTGATATAAGTCCAGCGATGCCACTCAACATTATCAATACACTTAGGAAGTATGATTGGGGTGCTTTATCTTTTGACATAAAAGTATGCAAAACAAACCACACAAGCAAATCTTCAATGCGAGCCCCTGGAGAGGTACAAGGATCCTTTATTGCTGAGGCAGTAATTGAACATGTAGCATCTACCCTTTGCATGGATGTGGATACTGTCCGAAAAGTAAATATGCATACATTTGACAGCCTCAACTTATTCTTCAAGGATGCAGGTGAACCTCAAGAGTACACATTACCTTCAATATGGGATAGGTTAGCCACATCTTCAAACTTAAAACAAAGGACTGAAATGGTAGATAAATTTAATAGCTATAATAGATGGAAAAAGAGAGGCCTTTCTCGAATTCCTGTCACGCATGAGGTTACTTTGAGACCAACCCCAGGTAAAGTGAGCATCCTAACTGATGCTTCTGTTGTCGTGGAAGTTGGAGGTATTGAACTTGGCCAGGGGCTATGGACAAAGGTAAGACAGATGGCTGCGTATGCCCTTAGCTCAATTGAATGTGAAGGAACCAGTGACCTCTTGGAAAAGGTGAGAGTGGTTCAAGCTGATACCATCAATTTAATACAAGGAGGGTGTACAGCTGGGAGTACTACTTCCGAATCAAGCTGTGAAGCAGTAAGACTTTGCTGCAATATATTGGTGGAGAGACTAACGCCTCTAAAAAAAAGGCTGGAGGAGAAGATGGGTTCAATCAAATGGGATGTGCTCATAAGTCAGGTTGTAGAACATTTTATGATTAAGAAACCATATTTTCTGGCTATAGTTACTATTTTTCTTTAGTTTGGACTGATTTTAATTTTTGAAGCACGGTAGGATCATCCAAGTGTTATTGATGCAAATACATGGTTCTTAAATTTTAATTTTTAGCCACGTAAAGTTTAGTTTCTTCAGAAGTACCTTGCTATAGTTAGGTTGTAGATGTAATGAAGTAGGGTCTTAGTCTGGTGGTTCATTTGTAACTCTGCTCTGTTAGTACCTTCATTGAGTAGTTTTCTTATCTCCTTATAATCATTATTTTGGGCTTATGACTAAGGACATATATTTGGGTTTATAACACCATAGTCATTTTGTGATGGAAAAAGTGCAGGCAAACTTGCAAGCAGTGAATTTATCAGTTAACTCTATGTATGTTCCTGACTTTGTTTCAATGAGATACTTAAATTATGGAGCTGCTGTGAGTGAGGCAAGTGATAACACCCCCTTTGTATTTTTTATCGTATCAATTTTCTCAAATTTGACCACTTCATTGATCATGTATCTCACTGCACAATTCTATTCACTAAACTCATGCTATGACAGGTGGAGGTTGATCTTCTCACAGGAGAAACTACGATTTTGCGGTCAGATATTATCTATGATTGTGGGCAGAGTCTCAACCCTGCAGTGGATTTGGGACAGGTTAGTTATTATATTGTTCTTCAATCTCCTAAGATTTTGAGTTCATTTTCCAATTTTCTTAAGTTTTGACATTGTGCACTTCTTGAGTTTTATATTGTCGAGGAAATGAGATCGATAGAAAATACTAATGTTGCTGAGGAGGTAATTAGAATCTCAATCTTTGTTAACCAAAGAGTGGAAAATTGATAATGAGAGAGAGAGTGTGAAATCCAATGGATGAATAAACTTCTTATAGAAGTATAAAGTGTTGACGATATAAACTTTCATGAACGTTCACTTAGGTACAAGAATAAACCTAAACTTACAAATTAAAAACCATATTAAAGTAGAAACACTTCCTAACTTGAAGAAACTTAAAAAAAAAAAAAAAAAAATTAGATCTAACATCAACTTTAGAACGAAAATTTTAAAATAAAATAAGAAACTTCAAACTTTAAATTGTAATTTTTTATTTTTGTTCTTATCGGAACCTTTTATTTTGGTTTGTTTTTGGCCTTTTTGTTCTCTCTTTCTGTTTGTTCTCTTGGCCTTTTGGCCTTTTGTTTCATTCTTGTATTTTGAGCATTAGTCTCTTTACATTTCCTTAATGAAAAGTTTTGTATCATTTCCCCCCACAAAAAAAAAAAAAAAAGGAAAAATTAAATATGAAAAAGAAAAGCGCTCAATATATAGCTATTGTTCTATGAGATGATTAAATCTCCAGAAAGGAAACCTCTTACTGATTGGGAATTGTCTTTTGTAGGTTGAAGGAGCCTTTGTTCAAGGAATTGGATTTTTTATGTCAGAAGAATACCTAACAGATCTTGATGGACTAGTGATTACTGACAGCACATGGACTTACAAAATTCCTACAATTGATACCATACCGAAACAGTTCAACGTTGAAATATTGAACTCTGGACATCATAAAAAACGTATTCTCTCTTCAAAAGGTAGGTCTAACTGTATTTTTGTCATTAAAGATTATAATTATCATTTGCTTCATTCTAGAAAACCAAGACCCCATGCATTATTGTAATTTTCTGTTCTTCAGATTTGGCTTAACATAACAATTAGAAACGGAAAGAGATAGCATTTAAGCAAAAAATTATCTACACGTCAAAATGGTGAAAAAAAAAAAAAAAAACAAAGCATTTTATGGTTGAATCTCTTAGAAGAAAGAGATAGCAGTTGAAGTTAGAATTATTTGAGGTGGGATTTAATGAATAAATTGCATTGTGCAGCTTCAGGAGAACCGCCATTGCTTCTAGCTGCATCAGTTCACTGTGCAACACGAGCGGCTATTAAAGAGGCACGAAAACAAATATGTACATGGCGGCATCAACATGAGTTTGATCACTCGTTTCAATTAGAGGTTCCCGCTACCATGCCTGTTGTTAAAGAGTTGTGTGGGCTGGATTGTGTGGAAAGTTTCCTGAAATGGATCAATGAATCGAGAAGCACTAGGATCTGACGACTTGGCCTCCCGAAACACAGGTGATGCCAATTTACTCATAATAATGCATGTGATGTGAAAATAAGATCAGTATATGAGGTGACGCACTTGGTCATTTTCTCAATTTATATGCAGTAGAGAAATGAGTACATCTACAGAGATCATGGATTATTGGGGAAAAGTAAATCAACATCTTACCATGCCTTATTTTAACAATATAAAAAATGCCTGTTTAATAGGGCACTTTGGTAATGTTATTGTCTTTTCAAGTGAGGGCTATCTCAAGTCTTTTGTTAGCTTTTGATTGCCTTTTCTGGTAGTCAGGAGATTGGTGTGCCAGTGCTAGAAAGTTTTTTGTGCAAGCATGGAGCATGGATCGAGGATGTTTGGCTTTTAGATAGCTCCGCACAAAGCTTTTAGTAATATGATTGAGGAGTTCTTCCTCCGTTTTCTGGAGGAAAAGAAGTTTTTTTTTAATGGAAAGTTGGGTGCATGCTTTATTGGGGTATTTAGAAGGAGAGGAATAACATCTTCAGATGGATTGAGAGGGAATCTTTCGATGTTTGGTCACTTGTGAGACTTAGTGTTTCTCTTTAGACATCAACGACGAGTTCCTTTCGTGAATATTCGCTAAGTCCCATATTGGTTGATTGAAGGTCCTTTCTTTAGGGTGCTCCAACCCATGGGTTTTATTTTCTCTGTCTCTTTTTCTTTTCTGAATGAGAGTTGGTCTTTTGTTAAAAGAAAAGTATGGACTCAAAAGTGTAGAGGTCAGACAAATTATACCTATATGTATCATTTGCTTTAGTTATTGGCATTCAAAAGTGAATGGGTGGAGAAATTAAGACGAAGAAAATTTAATTGATGTCGGGTATTAGGTAGTGATTATATGGACAGTATTAGGCAGTATAAAGACATCTTATATCTTGGCCCTCCAATGCATCGATGAATATTTCTATAATAAAAAGTTTTATACAAATTATTTAAATAAAATATCAAGTTGTTTTTACTTCTAATTTCTAAATTAAGTTATAGATCTTGTTATTAGTGTGTTTTTCATATTACGCTCAATAGATGATATTTTTTTAATGTTTTATGGATATTAATAAAAGATATTAGAGATATCCATTAATAATTAATATTGATGTCAAATCCTTTGGTATATGGATATAGTGGTGTGTTAACGTATATTTTAATCCTTGATCTCAAGCTAGAGTCTGTATATCATTGGTTTTCTAATTGAGAAACCCACGACACTCTTTACCAAGCAGTCTCCGTAATTAATGTGGGAGAGAGTACTGAAGATGTTATCGGTGGTCTTATTTATAATTCATTACCAAAGGAGGGGGGGGGGGGGGGGGGTAACTGATTATTTGCATCTTAGTTTGATGCATTCAAACATTCTGGTTTTTTCATCTGATTATGCTTATGTTTTAGGTAAGCAAAAGATATGATGGACCTTGAGTCAATGCGTATGGCTTATCTCATTGATGCACCACATACGTAAGATTCTCTTTCAATGTTTGAGATAGAACTAGAAGATTGTTTCTGGCTGCTTAACTTTCTGTTCTTTTGGTAAGAATTGACTACTACATTTTTTTAACCAAAAGAAGAAGCACGTTTAGTTGGATAAATTTAGGATTCAAAAGAGAGGAAGATAAGAGTTGAATTCCAGGTGCTAGATAACCAAGGTTATAAAATGTGTCTCCAGTTGTACAAGCTCAAATTAAGTACCGGTTCGTCCAAATCTGCTTTTTTGAAATTAACTAAGGGCTTGTTTGGATTGAACATAGAAAAAAAAATGTTTTTCAAAAATTCATTTTCATTTAAACACTTTCGGTAAAAATTGTTTAAAATAAAAACACTCATTTGTTTGGCAACTTTTTCTCAAAATTGTTTTTATATTTAAGCTTGGTTTGATTTGTTATATACTACAAGTATTTTTAGTAATGTCAAATTACTATAAAGGACGACTATATAATTTAAAATAGTGGTTGTCGGGGTTGGTCATCTGGGATGATGGTTGCCGGAGGTGGTCGTCATTGGTAATGGTTGGAGTTGGGTGGCGTTGGTGGTGGCTGGTGTTGGGTGGTGGAGGCGGTGACCAGAGTTGGCTGGCGGGAGGCAGTGGTAGCTACGGAACATAGTGCATAGTGGAAGTGAGATAGATGACTTTTGGGATGTTTTAATAAAGGATCGTATAATAAATATTGTTTATTGCTGTGAGACATAATAAAAGCTGTTCATTATCTTATTGCCACTGCGTTTAGAATTAGAAAAACAACATGAATTTTACTTGGTTCCTTTCTTTTGAATGCTCTAAAATTTAAGTTTAATTTGGTAGAAATCGTATAGTATTCTTTGTGGAAAATGATAATTTACTTATGAGCTGGATTATGTACACTTTGCACATTAATTTGCACAAATATATATTACGTGTTGAGCTTCATTTGTTGCTTCTAGACAATGTTTAGCCACAACACTTGCTATCCATCGACTGTAAAATGTTATGCAATACCATTGTGGGAAATAGGAGAAACTTTCTGCCACATTAGTGAAGGAGTGTCTTGGAAGAGAATGCCCAGGAGGCGCAAGATATCAGCACTCTAATTTCAGAGGAGGGAGAGACGGCAACCATCATTTCCTCTCATGATTTTTTTTTTTTTCTTGTGCACTTAGTTCCCTGTTTTGATGCCTCAAGGTCTCCTGAATTCGGTTCCTAATGGCCTCAGCATTCCCCTACGACCTGGCAAGGTCATACTTGCTTGTCTTGAACTGCTTCTAAGAGTGAAGACTATCCCACAAACCAACATCATCTTTTTAATATGCTTTGTCCTCACTCACATGCTTTCTAGAAAGATTCCCAGGAGGTCACCCAACATAGAATTGCTCTAAGCTAAGCACACTTGACTTTGAAATTCTTATGAATGGGTCACCGGAAAGAAAGATGCACCTTGTTGGTATAGGTAATAACTTTCAATTCTTTTAAGCCTTTATTAACATACTTTCGTATCTTCAGGATCCTTCTCATTCGGATGTGATCTCGGTTCATTCATGTACCTCTCCTAAATTCAGGTTGTAATGAAATTCCTACAACATTGATCCTGATTAGGCGTTTTCAACTATTTGTTTTGAGTCAAACACTCTTAACTACCAACAATTCCCTTGCTTTCCCTACAATATTGAGAAGCCTCCATTGTCCCTTTCCAGGGTTGGAGCTTTCTGCTGAATGAAGTTGGAGTATTCATTTGTTGGATGGATTCTAGAGGCTCTGAATGGGTGGCCCTTCAAAGGAAAAGCAAAGCTCTTTCTTCTTTGGGGTATTTGAAAGGGAATGAATCAAAGAATGCTTTCTTTGCTTTCTTTTATAACTATGTACAACTCATGTTCCCTTTGTTAGTAAGACTCACAGTAAACTTTTTTGTAATTACAACTCATTTATGATCTTTCCAGATTTTGCTTCATTAGTTCTTTGGGAGAGCAAATCCTGAACCATGTCATCTTACAGGTACTTGCCGTAAAGAAGAGATTTGACAGAGACATGAAGGAATGACACTTATTTTATATGAAGTCACCTAAGTTTGGAGAGTTTGGGGCATCAGTTTGATTAGGGGAATATCTCAAATACAACTCCAATACTTGTAACGAAATGAATTAGAATTTGAGGTGGAGTGGTTTCTATGACGCTTGAAATGTTTGTTATACTTTATTAGAACCATGGTGCAGTTATGATCTCTTAGTGATGATGTGACGTTGGCCATTTCACCAAGGACTGGTTCTTGTCTTGTAATGGTGTAGTAATGTTTTACTATAAGGTTGGATCCAACCATATCACACTCTTATTACTAACACATGTCAAAAAAATAAAAAATAAAAAATAAATAATAATAAGTAAAAACTATTTATTAGATGGTAATTTTTTATCAGACAATTTGGTAGATTGCACAAAAATATATGTCCAACTAGAATTTATTTAAATAAAGAAAAAAGTATTTTTATCTTTTAAGTTTTGGATCTTTGTTTTCCTTTAGTTCCTAAATTTTAAAAAGTTACATTTTTTTTCTTTAATTTTGTCTTTAATTTTAAATTTAATTTCAATTTATTTTTTAGATTTTAAAATATTATAAATTTATCATTGGAATTTTGAATTTTACTGATGTCTAGGCTTTAAGATTTATATTTTAATTGAAATCTAATCAAATCTATTTTTTCTTTAGTGAGAACACCAATGAATATTTGAATTGGGGGGCGTTCATTTTGAACAATGTGATTTATGGTAAAAGCATTGCATGTGCTCCCAATTTTTTATAATCCTAAAATGCGTTTGGGGAATCTTAGGTACACTTGATCCTAAATCTTTTTTTTTTTTTTTTTTTTTTTTTTTTCTAAATCTTATTTAGATTTTCTTTAAATATCATGCAACATATTTGTTTTTATCTCATCATATATGTTCTTTTTTTTCATTTTTTTTTTTTGAGATTTTTACACAAGGATCATCCTTAGATCATATTTTTCAAAAATGTATTTTCTTTTGTACTTTTGCTTTTTGTACTTGATTTTGGACAAATGGACTTTTTTTAAAAAAAAAAAAAAATCATTCATAGTTGTTTCGTGTATAATTATTTCTCATTTTTATTTTCATTTTTTGTCATTAGGTTGTGTGTAATTATGATTTGAGCCACCTTTTATTATACTCTGTGTATTGTTTAATGTGCTAAAGAATGATGTTTCCTATTCTAAATTATTTTTAATTATTTTTTTGTGTAAAAAAACTCTTTTTAATGATTCTTGTTCTTGTTCTTCTTCATCTCTCTCTACTTTGGTAATAGAAGGGTGTGCGTTTTTTCTTCGTTACTCAATTTTTTCATGCATTTTTTTTTGTTGTCTTCACGCATTAGTTCTCCTCCTCCTCTCGTCTTCATCTTCATTTTTCACTTTTTTTATAACTTTTTTCCCCATTTTTTAGTGCTTTCAATTCCGTTTTTCACGGTATTTATTTATTTATTTCCTTTTTCTTTTTTTACAAATTTAATAGGTTATTTGCACGTTATTCCTCAATATTAAAATGTGTTAGTTTGAAATGTTCAAATGTTGTGTATACATTTTACTGTTATTTTTGAAGATTTTACTATCATTTCGTTTTTTTTTCTGTTATTTCTGTTAGTTTTGTTTCTATATTAAAATATATATTTTGTATACATTGTTCAGTTTGTGTATTCTATGATTTTTTTATGTATACTAATATATATTGATTTTGTTGTTATATTTGTTTATATACTGATATGTATATGTGATATATGTGTTATTTTAAAAATATGCTGAATATACGATTTTTTATGTACTATATACTGAATATATGATTTTTTTATATATTGCCTTTTATTGGATATCTTACTGTTCAAAATTTATATACTGAGGTAAATATTGATTTTATTGTTATATTTGTTTGTATAATGATAGGTATATATGATGTATGTGTTATTTCAAATTTTACATATTGAGGTATATATTGAATTTGTTGTTATATTTTTAAAATCTGTTTGTATATATGATTTTTTTTTATGTACTGTCTTTTATAGGATAAATTACTGTCCAAAATTTATCTACTGAGATATATATAGAATTTGGTGTTACAACTGTTTGTATATTTAGATATATATGATATAGAAGTTTTTTAAATAATCATTCTGCATTTATGATTTATTATGTACTGCATTTTATAGGTACTCTTATTGTTTTAATTTTATATGACGACTGTTTCAACGAGAGAAATAATTATATTAATTACAAAGTAGTTGAAATTGATTTTCATCATTAATTGTCGTTTCTCGAGTTTCAACAATTAGTAGTCGATAAGATAAGTAGTATAGACAATTATGTTAACATTGAGATTTTTGCGTGCATTGGATCAAAGAATTTTATGAAGAAGTATTTGAAACATAGAGAAGATAACGACATGTGATGGTTGTTCTACTTGATTTCCAGTGGTGTTGAAAATTTTTGCTCATTGATTGTTATTTTTCCAAATAACCTATCAATAGTCTTGGACGATATAGTTCCCAATGAAGTTATCAGTAATATTAATGATGATGGAGGTCGTTATTACGAAATAATTGATTTGTCGAAGATTTCCCCTAATTTTCAATTTAATATTTCATTCATGCTCTTTAGATATTATGTTGACGGACCATAAACATGCATCATTTTCTGTTATTAAGAAGTGCATCAAGAAGAAGATTAGCATTGATGGTAATCATTCGATCACGCATAAGGGTATAGTGAATTATATTCAAATTGAGGATGGATTGTACATAACTTAGCAAAGGTTTGGCGTGCTCGAGAAGTTACTGTGAATGAAATTCGAGAATCATCTAAAGAATCGTTCAAGATGATTCTAACATTTACTTTTCAGTTGGCTATGAGAAACCTTCGTATATTCTTAATATATTGTTGTTATTTTTACATGTTCTGTTGTTTATATCGTATACTCTTAATATACTATAGTATATATGATATATTTACAAGTTTTAGTATTGACTACAACTTGATGATTATGGATGTTTTTTTTTATTTTTCTTCATGGTATTATTTGCTCATGTTTCAGGTTGGAAGCATTGTCGTCCTGTTATATCGGTTGTTGATACTTCTTTGGAGAACAAGTATGGTGGAACCCTTTTAACGGCTTGCGCCTCGGATGCCAATGATCATATATTCTCCTTAACGTTTTGTGTTGTTGATTTTGAGAATGACCGTTAATGGCAGTGGTTTATGATCCATTTAAAAAAAATTACTGGGCATCAGAACGATGTTGTGATTGTCTTTGATAGACACAAGAGTATAGTAAAAGCAGTTGAATTGATATTGTCTAAAGTATTCCATTGTGTGTGTATTGTGCATTTGTTACGGAATATAAAGCTTCGATATGGGAAGCTCATAGATTCCAAATTTATTTCATGTGCAAAAGCTTTCAATGTTGTGGATTTTGAAGTTCAAATGCGATTGTTGGAGTTTAGTGCACGAGGCATACGAGATGAGTTACAAAACAATGAGTTTGAAAAATGGTATTGTGCCTTCTGCCCTTGTAGAAGGTATAACATAATGACAACGAACATGTTTGAAAGCCTAAATTCTGCCATTTTGAATGCTAGGAATCTACCGATTTCTTTGATGCTTGACGTTTTGAGGATGATTATGCAACGATGATTATGGTTTTATGATAGGAGGAATGAAGTAGAATACCAAGTGACTGTGTTTACCAAAGTTGTAGAGAATCATTTAAGGGAACAAATTGCTCAAGGTAGATTGATGTAGATAAGTATTTTTTGTATATACTCTAGTATATGTCAGATATACATAGTAATATTTGTCATTGATTTGCAGGTTTTTCTATTGAACAACATTCAATAGCACATGATAGATGGAATCGTTAAGCAAGATGTGCACTTGCCTTCTCGAAGTTGTAGTTGCAAGATGTGGGATAGTTTGCAAATTTCGTGCCCTTATGCATGTGCTTTGAGTAAGAAGCACTTATCAATTAAGGACTATGTTTCACTTTATTATCTTAACAAGAATCTTTCTTCAATATACAAATACTTCATCCACCAATTAGGTGATCCACGTGGTTGGGACATACTTGAAGAAGTAAGATTGATAAAACATTCTACCTCCTAATATCAAGCATCCAGTTGGTAGATAAAAAAAGTTGAGAATCCCTTCTCAAATGGAGTTTAAGAAGAGTGTCAAGTGTGGTCGTTGTAGAAGGGATGGGCACAATCGAAAGTCGTGCAAATATCAGATTTTGCAGTAATTGTTTGGTTGGTTTTTTAAGCTTAAATTTTTCTATGTGTTTGTTTCCCTGTATTAGCGGAGATAATGTTATTAATATTTGTTTTTGAGACATCTGAAATTTTGTTTTATATAATTTTGTATTTATTCGTTTTTGGTATTATTCTATTTTTTTCTTTTTTTTGCCTTCATCACATAACTAAGTATATTCAATATTTTCATATCTTTGTAGTGAACAATATTGCGTTTTAGAAACGTATATATCATGAATATACATGAGTACATTGAAAAAGTACATTTCACATAAGTACAAGTATATTCTCTATATTTTTGTTGTGATTTATAAAGTTTATAATATATTTAGCATCATTAGATATTACACACTTTATAGAGAATATACTTCAACTATATTCTTTAGTTTAGTTTTGGTATTATTTTGTTTTTTGTCTTCATCATATTCCAACTATATTTAATATGAATATGTTTATTTAGTGAACAATGTTCTTTTAGAAACGTGTGCATCATGGATATACTTGAGTATATTGCGGGGTATATTTCATATATTTTGAAGTATATTCTTTATATTCATGATGTTATCTATATAAAGAATATATTTTGCATATTTTTACTGTAGGTTCATATATTTGTGCCATAGTATTATTCTGTTCTTTGTCTTCATCATATTCCAACTATATTTAATATAAAAATGTTTATTTAGTGAACAATATTGTATTTTAGGAAAATATATATCATGAAAATTCTCGAGTAGGTTCATCATATTCCAACCAAGGTCTCTACTTCAGCTCACAATACACATTTACTTCAAGAGATAGTTAAAAATAGAGTTTGAGAGCAAGTTGGAAGAAGCCTTGCGTCAATCAGAAAGGAGGTTGCATTGATAGTGGAAATCCTTGCGTTGATCAAGGCAGAAGGCGCAAGTGCTGTTCAAGCTGAGCGGGCAGACAACAACACCAAGTTCAAAGGAGGAGTTCTCTCAAACTACTCGTGCAAATCAAGAAACCGAAAGGTGTTCACAAAAAAATGGACAGTCGGGCCAAGTTGAGGAAACTTGACACTCAGAAGTCTCGAGTTAGAGTTGTAAGGCCAGATTTTAAGGGTTTGAAAGGAGGTCAGAGGAAACCATGTGAACTTGGAAAGAGAGAACAGTCCCAACAAATCATAGTGAGTGGTTTCTTATTTAAGTCTTTTAGCATATTTTGAATTATATGCTATTGTTATGAATGAATGATCAGTACCACGAGGAGAGCATATGGTCGGGATAGTCAGGGGGTCAATGAACCTAGCTCCTGAGCCCGAGATAGAATCTCACGGGATGGTCAAGGGACTAAGAGGTCTAGTTCCTGAGCCCACAAGAGGGGGATCTATGTGCATATAGGGAAGTAAGTAGTTATAATGAGTAAATGTTTTGACTATCTACCGTGTGTGTAGGTAGAGCTGTGAACAGATTCATTCAAGATGGAGGTTTGCATAGTAGCCTCGTGTTGTGATATATTTATATGTTTATGAGTTGAAAGAGACTTGTAAAACTATTACCACTCTATAGGCTTAAAGGCTCACGTTTTACTCTCATGTCTTCCTTGTAGGTAGCAGAGGAGTCCAGGTTGTTGCGAGAAGTCGAGGTCTGCCATAAGTTAGATTGTTGCTAGATTAAGTTTGTATTTGGGATGAGATTACTATTGTAAAAATTGATTTAAAAGTGTATAAACTGGTTTCCAAAATGAGTTACATTTCTAGTTGTTTTTCTTAAATTTCCGCTACAAGTTTATTTGTTAAAAAAAACAAACTAGTAAAGTTGGGCAATAGATGTCATGAAAGAGTGGTATCTGTTGTCCTCATGCCTCCTTTTGGTTTAAGAGGTAAACTTGGGAGGGGGTGTGACAAGTTGATATCAGAGCATAAGATTTTTGGGAAAGGATATATTAAGCTAAAGCATGGTGATACTATAATATGTCTAATGTGTGATATATTATAGGAATCATGCCTCAGAGAAGTGGCAGACTTCGCAAGCAACCACCAACAGGGACTCATGATGCTACCTCTAGAACAACAGAGGGAGACCAGGGTAGATTTAGTCATCCACAGGCAAGAGCTGAAAGAGACGAGCAACTGTTAGGAAAGTTTGCTCTGTACTTAGTAGAAGATTTAGAAGGAGAGTTAGTGGACCTAGAAAAAAATTTTGGTATTGAAAGGTTGAAGGCACTAGGGGCCACAACCTTTGAGGGAACTACGAACCCCGCTGATGTGGAGGCTTGGTTCGTGACAATAGAGAAATGTTTCAGGGTGATGCAATGCCTTGATGATAGAAAGGTAACGTTAGCTACCTTTTTATTTCAAAAGAGAGTTGAAGATTGGTGGCGTATGTTGGAAAGTAGAAGAAGAACAGGGGATGAACTTACCAGAAGAAGAACAGGGGATGAACTTACCTGGGAAGAATTTGATAAAGTCTTCCATGAACAATTTTATCCCCAGATGTTTCGCAACCCAAAGTGAAATGAGTTTCTGGATCTCGTACGAGGCTCATCATCGGTAGCCAAGTATGAGCAAAAATATATGGAGCTTAGTAGATATACCGCCAACATAATTAAGAGCGAGGACAAAAGATGTAGAAGATTTGAGAGGGGGCTGCGATCCGAGATACGCACACTCGTAATGCTGGTGCTAATAGACGGGAATTCTCTAAATTAATAGAAGCGGCAATGCGGGTGGAGGCCAATCTGGAAGGGCCTACGGAAGCGAAACCCGAGGACTGGAAGGAGAGAAGTTAGAAAGTTTCATTAGGGGTTTCAAATAATAAAATAACTAAGACCAACTTCGGAAAACAAAAGATAAAGGTGGAACCTTCACAGGAAGAGATGCACACTTAGTATCCCAAAGAATCCATAGCAAGTGTTACCCAAAGACCTTGGTGCCCAACATGTAGACGGTACTACTTCGGACGATGTTATGGAGGGGCAAATGTGTGCTACAGTTACAGAGAGCCTGGTTATTATAAACGGAACTACCCTCAGACGGGAAAAGATGTTAAGGGAAAAGGGAAGGCCCCGAAAACGTAGAGATGCGGATCTATGTTATTTCTTTTTGTAAAATACTTAATTGAGATTGTATTTAAACTACTTTGTTGTACATATGTTTCTTTACAATATGATGAATAAAGTGTTTTTGATAATTTATGTTTGTTTGCTGAAATAATTTCTAGCTAACAGATGGGGTTAAGGGAAGAAGGAAATCCTTTTTGTACAAGGTGTGAAAGGTACCATCTGGGAGTATGTTTAAAGGGAACAAATAAATGCTATGTTTGCAAACAAACAGGGCATCTGGGGAAAGAATGCCTGGAATTCTTTCGTTTCCTCAGACATCAGGAAACAACCCCAAACCCGGGTAAATATTTTCCCTGTCGCAGGTGCTATAAAAACCACAAAAAGGATCAAGAGGGAAGGGAAGGTTTATGCCTGAAATGTGAACAACCAGGGCATCACTACAAAGAATGCCCAACAAATAGTTCCGCCAGTAGTTCAAGGGAATGAAGTCAAGCATGGAAAGACTACTGCCATTAGGATAGCAATAAGATGTGTGCTTGTCAATAAAGTTTTCTTCAATAAAATAGATCCTATAAAATCCTTAAAGTAATTAATAAAGTTATGTTTTCGAAAATGATCCAATTTCGAGGACGAAATTTTTCTGAGGAGGGAGGAATTGTGACACCTTCACCTTATTAAGGATACTTAGGATATAGGAAGTAGCTTGGAGTGCAAGCTTGAAGGGGGAAACTTTGCTGGAACTATGCGTTGGAAAAGGAAAATTAAGTATAGTAGTAAAATGGCTAAGTATAAAGTAGACATGCATTGGTGTTAGGAAGCCTGGATGCATAAGGCTTTGTATATGTGGCGACTAAGGCTTGTAAAGGATGTGTGAGGTTGTGTTGAACCCAAAGACAAACTGTGCGTTGAAGTTGAGGCATGGATGCATGAGTTAAACTTCCATGATGTGTTGATGTGAGGCTAAGATATGGGACATTAGTATGCGACATTAGTAGGAGTTAGTCTTGGCTATAGAGGTTAGGCGGACACCAACGTGTCTTGTTGGCTAAGTGGTGGACGCATATTGGCCGAGCGATGCGTAAGGGGTTGTCCAAGCGTAGACAAAGGACATGTCAAACGACCATATGTTAGTAAGAGACTGGCATGATCATGCAGCGAGGAAGGACCATCGTGCAACGAGTATGGGCCAGGGTGAGCATGGAAGCGCTTAGTTGCACACGAGCATGGGCGCTAGGCGTTGGGGCGTTATGCGAGGGTGATCGCATAGTTGCTTATGGGGCTGCACGATAAGCGCTAGACGATGAGCACAAGGCTGGGCGTGAGACGATGAGCACGAGGCGCTAGGCTGGCGATGTGCGCTAAAGTTATGCGATCAAGTTAGGCAGCGTGCAATGAGGTATGCGACGGAACTGCACGATGAATCAAGACGATGTGCTTTGAAGCTATGCGATGAGCATAACAAGGTTGTGCGATACTCATGCGATGACAAGGCATGAAGGACCATGTGATGAAGGTGCTATGCGATGGTTTATGAGGTATGCGCCAATCATAAGGCTAAGCATGGGAAGGAGAATGCATTCATTTGGACAAAGCATTGGCCTTGGGAAGATAGTTGAACGCATATGGCTAGGCAGGGCATGAGAAACAGGTTGGGCGCATAGAGTTGTTGGCTAAAGAGTTATGGCCGAGATTGGTTATGCGCTAAAGGGCCTGGTCATGCATTAATAAAGCTTGGCCATATGGTGATGATGTGCTAAGCGTTAAGATTGATTATGCGCCAAGGACACTCGAAGTTAGGAAGGGCATCACAGGCGAATAGGATAAGGTTATATGACTGGCATGCGATAAAGGACATGCGGTGATCTTGATGAACGCATGCGCCAAAGGTAAGTTATGCGAAAGGATATACGACCAAAGGTATGTGATAGTATGGAGGCTAGTGTGGCACATGGGAGGAAATGCGATAATCGAGCTATACGCTTAATCAAACATGTGGCCATGAAGGAGATATGCGATGATAAGGAAAACTTGGAGAGCAAGATGGAGCTGATAAACTTATCCTGACATATGGCTATCAAAGGGATGTCTTAGAATTCATGCAAATTGAGGTGGGCACCTGAAAAGACATGCAAATTGAAGGTTTTGCGTTGGATGAAGGTGGTGCGGACACTTCAGGCTGGTTGTGGCAAGGATTTGCGCTAACAGTATAAGTAGATGACACTTGGACATGCAAACCAGTAGGAGGTGTCAACACTGGGAAGAGTTGGAACACCTATAAATTGCAACCAAGGTCTACTTCAGCTCACAACACGCATTCACTTTAAGAGATAGTTAAAAATAGAGTTTGAGAGTAAGTTGGAAGAAGCCTTGCCTTAATCAGAAAGGAGGTTACATTGATAGTGGAAATCTTTGCGTTGATCAAGGTAGAAAGTGCAAGTGTTATTCAAACTGTGCGGGCAGACAGCAACACCAAGTTCAAACGAGGAGTTCTCTAAACTACTCGTGCAAATTAGGAAACCGAGAGGTGTACACAGAAAAAGGGACAGTCGAGCCAAGTGGAGGAAACTTGAGACTCAGAAGTCTCGAGTTGGAGTTGCAAGGCCAGATTTTAAGGGTTCGAAAGGAGGCTAGAGGAAACCAAGTGAACTTGGGAAGAGAGAATAGTCCCAAAAAATCATGGTGAGTGGTTTCTTATTTAAGTCTTTTAGCATATTTTAAATTATATGCTATTGTTATAAATGAATGATCAGTACCACGAGAAGAGCATGTGGTCGGGATAGTCAGACGGTCAATAGACCTAGCTTCTGAGCCCGAGATAGAATCTCACGAGATGGTCAGGGGACTGAGAGGTATAGTTCCTGAGCCCACAAAGGGGGATCTATGTGCACATAGGGAGGTAAACAGTTATAATGAGTAAAAGTTTTGACTATCTACTGTGTCTGTAGGTAGAGTTATGAACAGATTCATTCAAGATGGAAGTTTGCATAGTAACCTCGTGTTGTGATATTTTTATATGTTTATGAGTTGAAAGAGACTTGTAAAACTATTACCATTCATTGGGCTTAAAGGCTCATGTTTTACTCTCATTTCTTCCTTATAGGTAGCAGAGGAGTCCAAGTTGCTGCGAGAAGTCGAGGTCTGCCGTGAGTTAGATTGTTGCTAGATTAAGTTTGTAGTTGGGATGGGACTATTGTTGTAAAAGTTTATTTAAAAGTGTATAAACTGGTTTCCAAAATGAGTTACATTTCCAGTTGTTTTTCTTAAATTTCCGCTGTGAGTTTATTTGTTAAAAAAATAAACTAGTAAAGTTGGGCAATAGATGTCATGAAAGAGTGGTATCTGTTGTTCTCACGCTTCCTTTTGGGTTTAAGAGGTAAACTTGGGAGGGGGTGTGACACTCACTATATAACACCATTCATAATAGAGACTTACATTTCACCAGAATGACCATAGGTTACATGACCTGAATTTCGAGTGAGTTGTGAACTCCTACATATAAAGGCGGTCCTTCGATTTATATGGGTGAGAGTGGCAAGATTGTCGACTAAATAAACCTACCATTTTGGGGATTCGTTTGATTGGGGACATGAGAACACAACTAACAAGACATAATTCACTCATTCCCCAACGTCAGGGTAAATAGATAAATTGCTCCCTTAAAGACTGATTCTAGGGCTTGAACAATGGCACCACATCCTTTCCTGGCCTGAGAAGGGTTTGGTCATAGTTGGACTATGACTTATTGTTTATTAGAGGGATCAGTGGTATTTAAGGAGTTAGATGTAACTAAAGAAGCAAAATAGTAATTTTGGCCTAACTATACTTACGAGCAAATTGTGAAGTGTCATCGCGCTGTTAACTGGTTATATCCAATGGACACAAAAATATATCTGTAGTGTGAAGTGTGCAACTGTCGGTCTTTAGTGGAGTGCCCAACAGTTAATGAATGTTAAATAATTTAACTAAAGAAGTTTAATTAATTATTCAAGTACTATTGAAACTTAATCTACAAGTCCATAAGGTCCCTCTGTAGCTCAAGAAAGATTAATGAGAATCAATTTTGGATTAGTTTGAATTGTTCAAATTAATTGAGGAAACTAGTTATATGTGATATAATTAAATTAATTATATATGTGATATAATTGTATAATGTACTTGATACATTATAATATAAAGTTTATTTGAGAGAAAATAAATATTTGAATATGATTGAAATATTAATTATATGGATTGGATTCATATAATTAAATTTAGTATAAATGTGATTTATATTAAATCTCACAAATGATTGAAAGAATTAAAAACTATAGATTATATTGTATTTGATACAATATAAAAACTATAGGTTATATGTTATATTTGATATAACATATAGTTATATATACATATAATAAGTTAGTTATTATTATTATTATTATTTAAATTTATTTTATTTTTTTTTATTTTTAAATATCAAAATTAAAGGGATGAAATTACAACTCCCTCCCCTTAATTCTCTCAATCAAACGTGAATGGGGCAGTTTTTTTTTCATCTTCATCGTTTTTTTCTTTCTTTCTTTCTTTTTTTTTTTTTTTTTTTTTTTTTTTTTGTAGAGAGTGTCTCTGTGTGTGGATCTCTGAAAAAATCTCCCTGTAAAAGAATTTTTCTCTCCTCTAAAATTTTTATTCCCTCTTCTCAAAATACACAGAGCCTACATCTCTTGTGGATTCTCATCCCAAAAGAGAATACAGAGGTCTCACTTATGGTGGTGTCGTCATTGGGTGTTTATATTTCCACGAATTGTTCGTGAACGGTTTGAGGGTTTCATGAAGATATTTGGCTTCAAGGGTAAGCACTATTCTTCCTCTATTTTAAAGCATGTTGTAATTTTTCTCATTAATGCATAATTGTTTGTTATGTAAAATTTTTGTTCTGTGAAAATAAAATTGGGTCGATCCCTACTTCCGCTATAAAACTTCATAGTTCCTTCACTATTCATATTAAAAGCCAATATCATTATAAAGTAATCTATAACCAACAGTTAAGTACGAATATATATACCTTTATTACTTCTTTTTCTATCTTTTCTACTTCAAGTAAGAAGTTTTTGCTAAGTTCGGTAGAACTCAAACATATACCTTGCACATTCTAATTTGCAATAAATAATATCAATTAGTATTTTCATAATTAT
Source organism: Benincasa hispida (assembly GCF_027475165.1). Taxonomy (NCBI): domain Eukaryota; kingdom Viridiplantae; phylum Streptophyta; class Magnoliopsida; order Cucurbitales; family Cucurbitaceae; genus Benincasa; species Benincasa hispida. The sequence continues at coordinate 9,588,296 of NC_143487.1, forward strand.
AATTACATGTACCCTTATTATAATTAGATGTACCATAATATGTATAACTAAATTTATGATGTTTTGCAGATATTATTATATCATACCTCATCTAGCTTTTTTGCATGTGTATTCATAACTCCCCAAACATTTATGAATGTTACAAAAAAATTCAAGTTTGTTTGATATATTCAAACTTAAAATGAGCTATGATATATTTTGAATATACCTCAGTAACTCCTGGTTCATTTGCTTCAATTCCTTTTTTTTGTTCTTCATGTCTCTCTTTGTTTCTTCATCAATACCTCCATCATTCTGCTAATGTTTTGTGGAAAACAATGACTATTATAAAAAAATTGGAGTTTATACGATACGCTCAAACATCAAATAAGTTATGGTATATTTTTAATATATCTGTGTAACAACGCCATCCCCTTCATGTCCTTCTTTGTTCCCTCCATCAATCCCTTCTCATGTGTTATTTCCATCCCCTCCCTCATATCCATTGTTTTGTTCATCATATTTTTCCTCACTTTCTTGTAATTTTTCATTCTTCGTTTGTACTTTTTAACTTCCTCAGTCAGAATCTCTATCTTCGTATCCATCTTTCCAAACTTTCTCATTACAAGTTCACAAAACTCTTCCAAAGATTTTGGTATTTTAAATCCTATTCCTACAATTTCTTCATTTTGTCTGCTTCTTTCTCCACATTCGGTAGTCTATACTCCTTCTTGATCCTCATCAACCATCTCATATATTCCGAACTATAAATAAGGTGAGTAACATATAAACTATGGTTGATAGCATATAAACTATCATTTGTTTAACATAATTGAAATAACTCTTACATCTATTTTTTCGAAGACTTTCTTCACTAGCTCATTCTATTCTGGATGCACATAAACCAACCAGTTGTTCATTTTCGATTTTCTATTTGACACTCTTTGGCAATATCATATTGAAGGGCCTAATAGGCTAGGGATGCATTCATAACCCCATATGACCAAGGCTTGTGGGAATCCAATAATCCCCACTTGTAAAGCACCTGCATTCTTGATCGATTGAACTATTGTCATATACACGATACGACCCCATGGATAATGATCAAATTGGGTCTCATCATCCAACATCCAATATGATTTGGATCCACTCTAATGGTAACTTGTTTTCCAAGAAGGAAGTTTGATAAGAAGTATAGTTTGGCAAGTCTCACTCGGTCCTTTTTTTTCATTGAATCTTTTTCTAGGAACATGTTCAATAAAGTTGATCTTTTTATTGTTTTTTGGTTGCCAAAGTATTTTTTTTTATTAAATCTCTTGCTAAATTTGCTCATATCCAATGTTGGCAATTCCCCACAGTTAAGTCATGTGATCTTTTCAAATTTAGCTATTCCAAACGTAACAATCTTCCCTTCAAAGTTGAACGTTAACTCATCTTGTCATGTTATACTACATTGTCGGCGGATTAAGTGGTATAACAATTGGGTAGGGAATTCAATAACTTGGAAGTCTAGGAAATGGGGAAAAGGACTACATCGGAACCTTTTGAGATGTTTCTCCTTAAGGTTATCCTTTATGTTTTGGATGGTTTCAAATTTTGCATATATATTCAGCTTTTGTACATTAGACCACCTACTTCTAGGTAACAACAAGGGTGGATCCAGAGTCGTGAAACAGTAGCTCACTTTTAAGTGATATAAACCATAGAATATTTTTAATATATTGAATATGAATATTTAATACATACCTTATATAATGTGTCCATATAGGGTTGCCTTGTATTTCCTCTTCCATAGTTTTCTATATTCAACTTAGCTTTTCCCTGATTGGTCTATTATATTTTGTGTATACCTTAATTAGCCCTTGATTTTTTGTTCCGACGATTGGTTTCCGTAACTTCCTTGGATTGTTTTGTCTTCTTCATTTCCTATTGAGATTTAGGTTCAATATACCATACATTTTCAATGTTTGTATAACATAATATGCATATTTGTATTCAATATAAAGTCGTATTATACCTTCGCAATCTCAACCTCCCTTATTTGTCTTTTTTCAACTTGTGCAGAAGCTTAAAAGAATTATTTGTACAATTTTATAAGTTTATAGAATATATATGAATTTTAGATATATGTCTCACATATCAATATTTATACCTTTTTTGTTTAAACAATTGGTATTTTTTGTTTCCTTGCCTCCATTATCAATTTTTCCTTTCGAACTTCAAGATACACATTGTCCTCCTATTTGTATGATAGTACATGAAATTTAAATGACCATTTATATATTATTCAAGGTTACAGTAAATGATATATACCATTGTTTATATATTGATGTATGTAAACCATACAGGAAATGATATATACCATTGTTTATCATTATATTTTATGTTACCTCATCGGTCTCAAGGCATTCACATACAATCTCCTGGAACAAATTTCATAAGTTTATAGTTCTTCATTTATATATTCCATCTTAATATATATAATAGAGTGTAAAATATTTTGGGTTATATCATGTGTTACCTCATCCATCATTTCATCTTCAGACTCAGTTGATATTTTCTTAACAAGGTTTGTTTCAGGATTTTCCCTCTACATGTATTTCACATAGAAAGAGTACTACATTAATTTCAACGAAACCTATTGTGTTATAATCTTATAATTTTGTTAAAGATATATACATCAAAAGAGTATTGATAACGGGCAGAAATGCATGTTATCATAGTACTAAGTTCTTAAACAATGCTGGCTTGCGTTAATAAAATATGTTAGATTGCGTCCAAAAAGCATTAAATTCATAACATTATGGTTGCATGTGGTCATCGCATAGAAATAGTTGATTTTTGTATTTTTATGCAGAATATGTGTTGACGCAAGGCGAAAAGAGCGATCATAAGAAATCAACGGACGAGCGCAGCATTACCGCAAGGCCTTGCGATGATTTGTGTTCGCAAACATCTGCTCAAGAAGGATTGCAGCATAGAGCCATTGCAACTTGGTGGGCACATCTGGGTGAAAGGCATAATTAATCACGATGGGATAGAAAGCTGATGACGGTCGAATCTGAATTAAGTTGACAGTCACTAACGATAACAAGTACATTCAGCTTTTTGGTGACAAATATTCGGCTCATTAGTCAGAGAATTGAAGCCATCTTATCTGTGCAATCATAAGAGAGAAGCTTGGGAGAGCGTTAGAAGTTCAAGATCAGAGAGAGGGCCGACTCCTGCGGAAGTAGGAATATCTTTTGAACCAAATAAAGATTGCCAGTGTAAAAGCCTCAGTCAGCAAGGGATTGCTACCAGGCTCTCTACCTTTAACTTTCATTGTTATTTTGTATTCAAACTCATTTATAAAAATGAAATTTACTTCTCTATATCTGTTCACTCTCTGTTATTTACGCATGAGTAGCTAAATCTGTTGAATGGGTTGAGAATCACTTAGCTAACTTAACTGGGGATCTTCATTCTATGCGATTATCTTGTATTATGTATGCTTCATTTGTCCATTAGAGATACTCGGGATGGTAGTCTAAGGACATGATCTAGGCTTGGGAAGGTCAGATTAGAATCTAGGCTCGGGAGAGTCAGATTAGAACGCATAATCAAGAGATAGGAGCTTAGGAATAAGTACTGTTTGCTATTAACACATCGCATGCATCCTAGAGATAGGATATGATTGTGTGCGGTCGCCTTGCCTTTATGCATCTTGCATCATCGTATAGGAAAAGAGTAGAGACTTAGGAATAAGCTCTATGGACACTTTTGCATTCAACACATGCGTCCTAGACTTAGGAGCATCACATTTGCATTGGAAAATGTCTTATTGTGCATGGTTGTAGCATGATCGCATAGTCTGACATATTCCAGAGCAACGCTAGCTAAAGACCTTCTCAACCCGTTCATCCGCATACTCAGTGCATCTATCACACAATCAGACTTTTCTCAAATCCGCTGCATTTGTTATTTTTCATTACCGAAATCAACAAAGAAACCAACAATTAATTGAGTTACCGGTTACCGCAAAGTTTTCTAAAATTTACCACTGCAACCTGTTTTCCCAAGTCCCTGAGTTCAACCCTGGACTTACCAGGAACTCAGTGGGGTTTACACTTAGATTCCACTGAGAAAACTTGAGTGCTCAATACATTTTCATCATCGCAATTCATCCATAATTCCACATCATAAAATAAGTATCATGTTTTTGGCACCGTTGCCAGGGACTTCGGCAAAATAGTGTGCTAACGGTAATTTTTTTGATTTCCTTGCAGACTCTCAATCTCTAGCGAATTACGACCCAGAGATTGAGAGGACATTCAGAAGAATTTTAAGAGATCGCCAACAACAATAGTCAGATAAAGAAGAGATGGCGGAGCAGCCTGGAAATGGAGCACCAAACGAAAACAACGTCATGGAGAATCCAATCCTGTTGGAAAACGATCGCAATATACCCATTAGGGACAATGCATCATCAAATCTCTATGAATTCTCTCCAGGAATCATGAGGTTTGCCCTAGATGGAAGCAGATTCGAAATGAAGCCGTGATGCTGCAGATGATCCAGACTGCAGGACAATTTGGAGGACGGCGTGGCGAGGACCCGCACACCCACCTTCGTAGCTTTATCGAAATTTGCAATACTTTTTGTGTTCCCGAACATCTCTGTCGAAGAAGTTTGACTAACTTTGTTTCCATTTTCTCTTTGTGATCAGGCAAGAAAATGGGTGTATTCCCTCGAGTCGGGAGAGATCTCTTCATGGGAACAGGTCGTAGAGAAATTTATAAAGAAATATTTTCCACCTACTGAGAATGATAAACGAAGGAAACTCATAACAAATTTTGAACAAGACATGGATGAATCGCTTAACGATGCCTGGGCGAGGTTTAAGAGGTTGGTCCGAGACTGTCCACACAACGGATTGCCAGACTACCTTTAGATGGAAATATTTTATCATGGTTTAAATCCCACTTCGCAAACCGCTGCCAATGCAGTAGCCACTGGTGGTCTGCTATACAAAACGTATGACGAGGCTAAGAACATCTTGGATCGTATCTCTAAAAACCACGAGGATTGGAGAGAGAGTGATTAGAGACTGAGAATCAAGGATAACAACGCAAATAATGGTGCTATTACTTCACTACAAAATCAGATGACTGCAATGATGAACCTAATTCAGGGAATTGCGATCAACAATCCAACACTGCAAAATGAGCAAATCAACGCAATTAGTCAAAACACCGCAAGGTGTACGACTTACAGTGATGGGCACGCAATGGAAGAATGCCCACAGAATCCACAGTATATTTACTTTGTGAAAAATAATCCCGTTTCGAATACCTACAACCCTAGGTGGAGAAACCACCCCAATTTTACATGGAAGAATCAGCAGCAGAATTTCCAACCTGTTGTGTAGAAAGAAGGACCACCTAGATTCTTCTCGCGCAATAACGGTCAGACAAGCAATCAAGCCAGTAGCTCACAACCGCCACAATCTTCCTCCTTGGAAAGCCTATTGAAGCAATATATAGAGAAAAACGAAATTGTGCTTCAAAGTCAGGCTACGTCCATCCGCAACCTAAAATTATAGATGGGCCAGATTGCGAGCGAGCTAAAGAACAGACTGCAAGGGGCTCTGCCGAGTTCAACAGAACTCCCACGCAACCTGGGGGGATCAGGTAAAGAGCAATGTCAGGTTGTGACATTGCGAAGTGGAAAAACTGTGGAGGGAGAAAGAAAGGAGCCCAACCGGATTACTCCCATTGCACTGGAACTTGAAATTGCGGTGACACAAGAAGAAGAAGGAGAAAAAAAAGCAATAGAGCCAGAAGTTGCGTCGACCTCAAAGCCAATAGAGAAGGGGATCGTGAGATTATAGTTACCACCTTTCCCAGACTAAGAAAGAAAAAGAATGAAGATGTATAGTACTAACGTTTTCTGTCTATGTTAAAACAATTACATATTAATATTCCATTCAGTGAAGCGATTAAGGAGATGGCTGCCTACGCAAAGTTTCTAAAGGATATGGTAACCAAAAAGAGGAGGACTATACATCGGGCAAGCTTTGTGTGACCTTGGAGCCCGCATTAATTTAATGCCTCTATCGATCTTTAAGTAGTTGAATATGGGGCAACTTGAGCCCACGACCGTGACTCTCCAACTTGCAGATAGATCTCTAGTGCATCCAGAGGGGAAGGTGAAGGACATGCTGATCACCATCGACAAATGTATCCTACCAGCCGACTTCATCATCTTGGATTACGAGGCCGACAAAGATGTGTCCATCATCTTGGGGCGACCATTTTTATCAACAGGTCGTGCCCAGATTGATATGCATAAAGGGGAGATCACTTTGAGCATCAATGGATAGAAGCTCAAGTTCAACATAATCCATGAAGTTTCCTGACGAATAAGACCTGCATGACTCAGACGACGACCGGAATTTGATTGAAGAAGAAAAGTTTGACGAAGAGAATGAAGAAGAGGATGCAAGCCCATCCATTGCTGACTGTAATTCGATCATAACAAAAACAAGCAAGGAAGAAGAGATGATCGAAAACCAAGAAGAAGATCCAACAGAAAAAGAAGAAAGAAAAACAACGCAACCGTCCCTAGTAGAACCACCAACGTTGGAATTAAAGACCTTGTTGAATCATTTAAAGTACGCATTTTTGGGGCAGAACGAGAAGCTGCCAGTAATTATTTCGTCCGAACTCAACAAAGAACAGGATAATGCGTTGATGAGCATTCTAAAGAAACATGTGCGAGCAATTGGCTGGACGTTTGCCGACATTCAAGGAATCGGCCCAGCGTACTGTATGCATCGAATTCGTCTTGAAGAAGACCACAAATCATGAAATAGCTTTTCTGGCTATATTTTCGGCTACTCCACTAATTTCATAAAGTATTATACCTGGTTTAACAACAGCTACCCAATATTCGAGGGATCCTTTCAATAGCGGCATCCAAAATGCCTATACGAACCCAATTCATTACTTCGGGATAGAAATGTAGAATCAAAGGAAAGCGGTCTTTGTTTGAGATGGAAAAAAAAAAATTGCAGATTTCTTTTTTTTTTTTTGGGAACATCAACGCAGACTCAACCTTACAATGAAAGAGGTCGTTATAAAGGAGATCATTAAATGGTTAGATGTGGGTATTATTTATCCTATAGCAGATAGCATGTAGGTTAGCCCCGTGCAGTGTGTGCCAAAAAAGGGTGGCATGACGGTAGTCCCGAACGAAAATAATGAACTAATACTGTAAAGGACCGTCACTGGGTGGCGCATTTACATGGACTACCGCAAGCTGAATGCGGCCACAAAGAAAGATCATTTCCCCCTATCGTTCATTGATCAAATGCTAGACCGCCTAGCTAGAAATGATTTTTACTGCTTTCTGGATGGCTATGCCGGGTATAACCAAATTATGATAGCCCTAGAAGACCAAGACAAGACTACATTCACCTGCCCATATGGGACCTTTGCTTTTTGTCGCATGCCATTTGGCCTCTGTAATGCGCCAAGCATGTTCCAAAGGTGCATGATGGCCATCTTTTCAGACTATCTTGAAGACTTTGTTGAAATCTTTGTGGACGACTTCTCTGTGTATGGGCACACTTATGAAGTCTGTCTAGCCAACCTGGAAAAGATACTGAAGAGATGTGAAGAAACGAATCTGGTGCTTAACTGGGAAAAATGCCATTTTATGGTAAAGGAGGGCATCGTGTTGCGACATAAGGTTTCCCGGGACGGGTTGGAGGTGGATAAAGCAAAAATAGAAGCAATTGAAAAACTTCCACCTCCAACAAGCATGAAGGCTGTATGAAGTTTCTTGGGGCATACTGGATTCTACAGTCGCTTTGTCAAAGACTTTTCGAAAATAGCACGACCACTGAGTGCATTGTTGAAGGCTGACAGAAAAATTGATTTTGACGATAATTGCCTCAATGCATTCAGAATTTTGAAGAATGCACTGATTACCGCACCCATGTTAATTGCACCTGACTGGACACTTCCTTTTGAAATAATGTGCGATGCAAGTGGGTATGCGATGGGAGCAAATTTGGCACAGAAGAGAAAAACAATCTTACATCCCATCGTATATGCGAGTAAGCCGTTAAATCCTACTCAGACCAATTATACCACCACAGAGAAAGAGCTACTTGTGGTAATTTTTGCGTTGGAAAAATTTTGAGCATATCTGCTGGGAACAAAGGTACTCATCCATACAGATCATTCGGCGATAAAGTACTTAATGAAAAAGAAGAACGTAAAGCCGAGGTTGATCAGATGGGTTCTCCTTCTTCAAGAATTAGACATAGAAATAATTGATCGAAAGGGGACAGAGAACCAAGTTGCGAATCACTTGTCTAGATTGGAAAACCCTGAGGTTGACCGCAATAAGTCAGAGGTGAGTGCGGTGTTCCCAGATGAGCAGCTGTTTCAGATTGAAGAACTACCGTGGTATGCAAACATAGTCAACTATCTGGTTTGCAAGCAATTTTCTAAAGATTATACCTACCACCAACAGAGGAAGCTTAAACATGAATGCAGATATTATTATTGGGATAAGCTGACTCTGTATAAAAAAGGGGCAGATCAGATTCTACGACTATTCATACCAAATATTGCTCAACAACGCATATTATCGCAATGTCACGACTCACCATATGGTGGGCACTTTGGAGGATAGCACACCGCAACCAAGGTTTTACAGAGTGGAATCTTTTGGCCAACATTGTTTAAGGATGTAGCTAACTATGCCAGGAAGTGTGATCGGTGCCAACCCACAGGTAACATTTCATAGAAACATGCAATACCGATTAACATCCTCTTGGAGCTTGAGTTGTTCGACGTATGGGGTATCGACTTCATGGGACCATTCCCTCCCTTGAATGGTAAAAATTATATTTTGCTGGCTGTCGACTATGTATCCAAGTGGGTAGAGGAAGTGGCGTGCGCCGCAAGTGATGCGGCAGTAGTCTCTCAATTCCTGAAGAAAAACATTTTCACTCGTTTTGGCACCCCGAGTGCCATAATAAGTGATGAGGGGTCTCACTTTGTCAATCATACTGTCAAGGAGCTACTGCGCAAATATAACATTCACCAAAAAGTGGCCACTGCATACCATCCGCAGACGAATGGTCAGGTCGAGGTGTCCAATCGGGAGATTAAGCTGATACTTGAGAAGGTGGTAAGGCCTTCGCAAAAAGATTGGGCAACAAAGCTCGACAATGCATTGTGGGCGTACCAGACTGCATTTATAACACACATAGGTATGTCACCATATGCATTGGTCTTTTGTAAGGCGTGTCATTTACCTCTAGAGCCAAAATACAAGGCATTGTGGGCGGTGAAGAAATTAAACTTTGTTCTGAAGAAAGTAGAAGAAGCGAGAAAACTTCAACTGGTTGACCTAGAAGAATGGAAGGTTAACGCATATGAGAATGTAAACATTTACAAGGAGCGCACAAAGCGTTGGCACGACAAACACATATGCGATAAGAACCTCCAAGTCGGGCAGAGGGTCTTACTATTCAACTCACGACTACGGCTTTTCCCTCGAAAATTAAAATCGCGCTGGTCCATCCCTTCATCATTAAAGAAATATTCCAACATGGTGCGGTGGAGCTGATCATTGAGGATGGAGGCCATACATTTAAGGTTAATGGACAGCGAGTTAAGGCATATTGCGGGGGTGATTTTCAGCCAACAAAAACCTCTGTGGATCGAAAAACCCAGAATAGAGAAAAACGGAGTGGCCCCTATACTGGCAAGAACCATCATCTGGGGCACAAGCCTTCTGGAGTATCCTTTGTTTGGTTCTTGAACTCTCATTTCTTCGAAACTTTAATCATCAATTATCTATATGTATTTTACTTATTACTACTTCATTCTAAAAAAAAATGTTGTTTAGTTTAAAATTATTTGACCCTCTCACTGTTTTTCGTATAACGATAAAGGCATAGGATTGCGGAGATGTTACACGAAGAAGTAACTTATCTCACTCCGTCATCGCAATCCAAAGAAGATAGATCGCCGCAAAGAAGGATGCATCAATACATAATGCGGGCGACAACACAAATTTGGGGGTTGTATTCTTCCTTCACTTTATTTCAAATTTTACACTATCGCATCGCATTTTAGTTTTAAACATTTTATCATAGCATCCTTTTTAATTATCGCAATCATTTAATATTGATAAATTTAGTAAGTTGCCGCATGTTGTCTCTTTGCCAATTATGATTTCAATGATGAACAACATGCTTCTATTTCTTTCGTATATACTAGAGTCAACTTAACTTTAAGATAGTTACCTCATAAAATATTTCTAGAAGTTAGGAGTTTGCTAGCTTTCTTTCAAACTCTCTTTACGAAGCTTTCTAAGAACATCGCATGACTTATTTCAATCTTTTGGCAATGAGGACATTGCCGCAATTTAAATTTGGGGGCGAGGTATTTATTTTCGACCTTGCTATTCTCTAAAAAAAAGGAGGAAAATGTTGAGAATAACAACTCCACTGTCAACACGATGGGGAAACCCATGTTGATAAGAGTTAAGTTGTGAAGGGCACTTACCCGTAGTTGGATGTCTGCATGACACACGTGGAGGCAAGCCAAAACGAAGGTAAGTCATCAGGATCAACACATAAATAAATGACCGCAACTCCGCTATCAAGTAGATGTGAGTTTAGTTTGAGGAAGAGTGCATGGCTCTTAGTTGGATGTTCGCATGACACATGTGAGGGCAGGCCAAAACAAAGGCAAGGCACTTGGATCAGCACAAGGTCAGAAAAAAATAATAACGTCAAGAAATATGCAAGGATAAAATCATTTGACACCCTGGTGGAAAAGTTTTCTTTTTGAAATAAATCATGCGATGTTCTGGAATTTAGTAAAGTCCTTTTGAAGGTTAAACTTGCGGTCTCTAGGTCTTAGAAATATTTTTAGAGGAGACTTGAATAAGACTTAAGGAAATTTTGGTATATAGGATTTGAATGAAGTATCCTTGAGAAATCTAGGAAAAGAGACTTGTGGTCGACTTGCTAAAGGAGATCTTTAGCTTAGGCTTGAGGAAAATCATTGTTTAAATTTGGGGGTGTGATAACGGGCAAAAATGCACATTATCATAGTACTAAGTTCTTAAACAATGCTGGCTTGCGTTGATAAAATATGTTAGATTGCATCCAAAAAGAATTAAATTCATAACATTGCGGTCGCATGCGGTCATCGCATAGAAACAGTTGATTTTTGTATTTTTATGCAGAATATGCGTTGACGCAAGGCGAAATGAGCGACCATAAGAAATCAGCAGACGAGCGCAGCATTACCGCAAGGCCTTGCAGTGATTTGTGTTTGCAAACATCTGCTCAAGAAGGATTGTCGCATAGAGCTGGTGAAACTTGGTGGGCGCATCTGGGTGAAAGGCATAATTAATCACGATAGGACAAAAAGCTGATGACGGTCAAATTAGAATTAAGTTGATAGTCGCTAACGATAACAAGTACATTCAGCTTTTCGGTGAAAAATATTCGGTGCATCAGTCAGGGAATTAAAGCCATCTCATCTGTGCAATCATAAGAGAGAAGCCGCCTTTCACCCCGGAAGCTCTATAAATACCAAAGGCATCCTTTAGAAAAGGGTTTCACTAGTTCAAAAGTTCCGAATTCACAAGTTTTGTTTATAGTTTAGCCTTGTTCTTAGATTTCCTTTTATTTTAAGGCAGACGTAAAAGAAGAAGGTTATGCCGACAGATCGTCCCAGTAAGCTTGCGAGAGCGCCGGAAGCTTCAAGATCAGAGAGAGGGCCAACTCTTGTGAAAGTAGGAATATCTTTTGAACCGAATAGAGATTACCAGTGTAAAAGCCTCGGTCAGCAAGGGATTGCTACCAGGATCTCTATCTTTAACTTCCATTGTTATTTTGTATTCAAACTCATTTATAAAAATGGAATTTACTTCTCTATATCTGTTCACTCTCTGTTATTTACGCATGGGTAGCTAAACCTATTGAATGGGTTGAGAAGCACTTAGCTAGCTTAACTAGGGATTTTCATTCTATGCGATTATCTTGTATTATGTATGCTTCATTCGTTCATTAGAGATACTCGGGAGGGTAGTCTAAGGACAAGATCAGGCTGGGAAGGTCAGATTAGAATCTAGGCTCGGGAGAGTCAGATTAGAATCTAGGCTCGGGAGAGTCAGATTAGAATGCATAATCAAGAGATATGAGCTTAGGAATAAACACTGTTTGCTATTAACGCATCGCATGCATCCTAGAGATAGGATATGATTGTGTGCGGTCACCTTGCCTTTATGAATCTTGCATCATTGCATAGGAAAAGAGTAGAGACTTAGGAATAAGCTCTATGGACACTTTTGCATTAAACACATGCGTCCTAGACTTAGGAGCATCGCATTTGCATTGGAAAATGACTTGCTGTGCGTGGTTGTAGCATGATCACATAGTCTGACGTATTCCCAAGTAACGATAGCTAAAGACCTTCTCAACCCATTCATCCGCATACTCAGTGCATCTATCACACAATCAGACTTTTCTCAAATTCGCCGCATTTGTTATTTTTCATTACCGCAATCAAGAAAGAAACCAACAATTAATTGAGTTAACGATTACCGCAAAGTTTTCTAAAATTTACCACCGCAACCTGTTTTCCCAAGTTCCTGAGTTCGACCCTGAACTTACCAGGAACTCAGTGGGGTTTACACTTGGATTCCACTGAGAAAACTTGAGTGCTCAATGCATTTTCATCATCGCAATTTATCCATAATTCCACATCATAAAATAATGCATCAAGTATCCATATGGAACTATTTGTGTCCCAACTGTTTACATATCATCATCTTCTTCCATTTCTTCTTCGGGTACTATGATTCTCAATTGTATAAAGTCATCTGCCATGTCTTCTAATAGTCAGTCGAAAAAGTTTGAAGATGTTTGCTTTTCACCTTCATTGTGTTGAGGTATTTGTTTTTCATCCTATATGATAAATAATGAAGAATAATTTCTTATAGGAAATGGTAGATAAACCAATATATATTAGTAACATACTTATATCATCTGACGAAATGTTGAGTACACCATTTTTTTTTTTAATTTTCACCTTGGATCCCATTCTACTGGTAGATGCCAAAAGTCTATCACTTTTCCTTCTCTTTGAATTTTGGTACGATAATTTAACACGTACCATTTTAATTTCCTGTAGTTATTTGGAACTAAGTCATGTACACATTGTATATCAAATTATCATATGTATATATTCATCACATATCGACATATAACAAATATACTGAGGTAATGTATTAATAATCCCGAGTTGGCCAAAAATAAACTTTCCATAATGTCTATATCATTTTGGGGATAATTCATTGTGTATGTAGTTTATATTAATAAACACTTGTACATATCATTTCGTTTACATATCATAATATGTTTTGGAATTAAACATTTGTACATATTCATCTATTTCTCTGTATATGGCAAACAAGCATCTGTATAGTATACAACAAATAAGCCTCAGAACAATTATACTAAGACTTATATAAGATAGTATATAGCAAATAAAATTCAAAACAATCTTATGATATTAAATAGCATTTTTATATACTTTTCATCATATTTAAATGCTTATATATATTTAATAAATATCAGCCAATATATCCCCTTGAATTAACCTATGTATATATTTTGTCAAATATCAGTCTATAACAAACATACTGAGATAATGTATTAGTATAAACATGAGTTGGCAAGTTTTTCCATATTGTCTATATCTACTTTAGGAAAAGTTTTTGTCTATGCAGTTTATTATCAATAAGCATCAATTTATGCAGTTTATTACGAATAAACACCAGTACATAATCTATTAATCGTATATGGTAAATATAAATCAGTCGTTATGTTCACAGTGTACCTTTTTCAATTAATACCAATATATAGATTTTGTCTATAGTAGTATCATAGAGGGATATACCTTTTTCAATTTGGTTGTTGATTGTAGTAGGTATTAGGGCAATACTAGAAAATTTTCAATTTAGTCGTCGATTGTAGTAGGTATTTCACCGTTGTTGGCCGTCGATTATACATACGCTTAATGGTTGAACGCTCGTAGCCAGAAGAAGAAGAACGATCGATGAATAAGAAAGAAAAACCCTTATCAAATGGTCGCCTACAATCCATCGTCGATAATCCTATTAGGGTTGATGCCCTAAATCTCGTGGGTTTTGTAGTTTGTAATTGTAATGTACAAATATTTTATTTATTTAGTAAAATATGAGATGTTTTATTCGACATTTAGTAGCATTAACCCACAAAACCAATAAACTAACATTCAAGGTTATCTTTTGTAGCTAACATGTATGTAAAGACATACAGCTAGATCATGTTTAAGTGATAACCTAAATGGTCTATAGTAGATGGATAAGGTTGGGTACCTTATCCTGGTGACACTATGAACACGACCCGCTTTGTAGATGTTACAATTGTTGTAAAGTGCTATAAATGATCCGATCATAATTATTCATGTAGAGACATGTGAATGGGGATGTTCTAGACAAAGGAGTTTGTATAAGACCAAACCACGAAATAACTAGTCTCATTATATAACATCGTTCATAATAGAGATTTATATTTTACCAGGATGACCATAGGTGACATGACCTGAATCTTGAGTGAGTTGTGAACTCCTGCCTATGAAGGCGGTTTTTTTATTTGTATGGGTGAGAGTGCCAGATTGTTGACTCAATAACCCTACTTATTTTGGGGATTCGTCTATTTGGGAGATGGGAATACAGCTACACAAGACAGAATTCACTTCTTCCCCAACGTCAGGGCAAGTAGATAAATTGCTCCTTTAAGGACTGATTCCGGGGTTTGAACAATGTGGCACCACACCCTCTCCTGGCCTGAGCGGGGTTTGGTCATAGTTGGATACTGACTTATTGCTCATTAGAGGAATCAGTGGTACTTCAAGAGTTAGATGTAACTAAAGGGGCAAAACGATAATTTTGGCCTAGTTGTACTTACGAGCAATTTGTGAAGGGTCATTGCACTATTAACTGATTGTATCCAATGGACACAGAAATATATCTATAGCGCGAAGAGTGCAGTTGTCGGTATTTAGTAGAGTGTCCGACAGTTAATGAATGTTGAATAATTTAATTAAAGAAGTTTAATTACTTAATCAAGTACCAATGGAGCTTCAAGCTACAGGTTCATGAGGTCCCCTCTGTAGCTCAATAAGGATTAAATGAGAATCAATTTTGGATTAATTGAATTGTTCAAATTATTTGAGGGAATTAATTATATGTGATATTTATTTAATTTAATTATATATGATATAATTAATATAATATATTTGATATATTATAATATAAAGTTTATTTGAGAGAAAATAAATATTTGAATATAATTCAAATATTAATTATATGAATTTGATTTATATAACTAAATTTAATATAAATGAGATTTATATTAAATAAATATCTTTGATGAGAGAAGTAAAACTATAGTTTATATTGTATTTAATACAATATTAAACCATAGGTTATATGTTTTATGTCATGTAACCTATAGTTATATATATGTGTGTGTATATGTGTGTGTGTGTTGTGTATGTGTGTATTTTATTTAGATTAAAATTAATTAATTTATTTTATTTTAATTGTAAATTTTAATTAATGGAAGGGAAATAACTTCCTTCCCCTAATCTCTCTCAACTCATTACGTGTGAGTGTGGTGGTTATGGTTTTTTGTTATTCTTCACCAATTTTGTGGAAGAAGATATCAAGTACTCTCTGTGGAAAAAAAAATGAACACAGAAAACTCCCAGAACCATTCTCTTCTCTATTTTTCCTCTCAATTTCCCGTTCTCCCAAAATTTCAAGAGCCCACACAACTCCTTAGATTCTCCTCCTAGAGAATACAAAGGAAATTTTCGTGGTGATGTCCACATTTGTTCTTGGTTTGAGGAATAGAAATTGTTCGTGATACATCAAGGAGGAAATTTGTGAAGGTTGATTTCTTCAAGGGTAAGATTTTCTTGTAACCCTAAGTTTCCTTTTCTTATTCAATGAGCATGCTGTAAATTTAAGTTTTAATGCATAGGTTTTCTGTTTGTATTCTATAAAATTTGTTGTTATGTAAAAATTGAAATTTGGGACCGATCCTCGCTTCCACACTAGACCTTCACCGGTTCCTACAATTGGTATCAGAGCGGTGGTATTGGTCCTAATTTTTTTAATTTTTTCAGAATTAATTTTTTAGATTCATGATGGGTTTTGCATTTTATGATTTTATGTGATGAATGTTTGGAATGTTTGAATGATTTACAATTTTTGGATTATTTCGGGATTGGATCTTGTTTTACAACTTTTATTTTTTACAAATCTGATTTATAAGAACCCTTTATTTTTGGGGAATATATGTTATAAAGTATGTATTTGTTCTGTATTGACTCGTTCATGGTCGTTCCGGTGGATTTCTAGAGAAAACGAGGCCAAAATCGAAGGAGAATCTAAGGAGTTCGCAACTGTACAGTGACTACTATATAGTAGCGTTGCAACACTGTGCCCTAGTGTTGCAACGCTGCGAAAGACGGATTGGGATGATCTTTCCATAGTGTTGCAATGCATCAAGATGGAAAAAACAAACTAGTTTGCGCGCGGTTCGGTTCGTGGCTTGACTGGTTCAAGTGATTCGTGGCCAGTTCAGGTGCTGGGCAGTCCGGTTCATGCGGTTCAAGACTCGGTTCACTTGTTTTGAACCGGTTGACCATTATTACTGTAATAGATAGTTTTTTATTTATTAAATTAATATAAGTGTTATATTAATTTAACTAATTATTTAGAGTCCAATCCCGGTCCAGTAATTATTTTAAATTATGCATTTTATGTATGATTTATTTTTAATTTTATATATGTCATAATGTATGTCATATAGTAAAAATCCCACCATAGGTTATGCATTATTCATGCATCATTCATATTATAAATGTTATAATATATAGTTGCATGATTTAATTTTATAGCATGCTCATGCATCATATAATATAAGTATTATAGTTTATGTTTGCATGCATTAATAACATAGCCATGCATCATTTATATTATAAGTGTTATAATATGTAGTTGAATGTATGTATGGATGTATATTATTAATTACTTTATTACTTTATTATATAAATGTTATATATGGTTAGTAATGAAATAGAATTGCATGAAGCATGACACTACTTTAGGTAATTTTATAATTGTTATACTTTTACTTAGTGTGTCAATGAATGCAATTGTATGGTTTTAATTTATTTCATTTTTTTTATAAAAGTTATAATAAAATAAAATTAGAAATTAAAATCAATAATTCAGAATTACATGCAAACCTTAGGTTAAAATCATTTTTTAAAATAGTTTTAAAATATGATTTACATAGACCTAAGATCACATTTCTAATAAGATTAGAAATTAAGTTTAATCTTTTAATCAATTTAATAAGATTAAATTGATACTTAATTTAAAGATTAAATTTGTAGTACATGTATCTATAAGGGACCTTGTTGGGAATGTCCTAAACTCGTAGTTCGTAAATATTGTTAACATATTCTATTTATCAATAAAAGTATTATTGAGTATTTTTTCAATAAATTGTTATCGATATTGCATTCTATTATAAAAATCCAATAAACGAATTCATGACTATAATATGAATACTTTAATTTTATGTGGCAACATAAAAGACGATCAAGTTTTAATATATAGCCAAAATGGTCTATAAGTATATGGATGAGATTATATACTTCATCCTAGTGACACTATTGGATGCGACCTATTTTTGTATTCACAAATGATATGATCCCAAAATCATTCATGTGGAGACATATGAGTGGGGACATCCTATGCAGTGGTTTGCATAAGACCAGATCTCAAAAATAGCCACTTTTCTTTATATCGACTGTTTATTGTTAAAATTGACTATTTTAAATTTAATGTCCCAAGACAACTGGATTTTAATCCTGAACTATCTATGAACTCCTGTCTATTCAGGATTATCCTTTGATCTGCATAGGTGAGAATAGTCCATCAGCATGGCTCAATAAACCTTCCATTTTGAGGATAAGATTGGATAGATAGCTGGGGACATAGGTCTGCAAGACAGAATTCACTCCTATCCGATTTAGGGTTAGCAGATAAATTGTTGTCTTGAACAATGGGGTCCCGCCCTCTCATGATTGAAAGGGATATGGTTTATAAGTTGGATTATAAACCAAATTGATCAATAAAGGATCAGTGGCAGCTTAAAGAGCAAGATGTATTTACAGGGGTAAAACGGTAATTATGACCTAGTTATAAATGCGAACGACCTGTGAAGGATCGACTTACTGATTATGGTTAAAATGGACAGAAATATATCTATAGTGAGGATAATGTAACTATCAAGCTATAGTGGCGTGTCTCGATAGTTAATGAATATTGATTAAAGTCGGTATAAAGAGTTCAACCAATTAATCTCAAATCGTTGGAGTTCATGATCTCTAGGTCCATAAGGTCCCTCTACTAGCTCATAAAATATATCTTGAAATAATAAATTGAGTAGATTTGAATTGTTCAAATTCAAAATTAGGGTTTGATTAATTATATTCGATATAATTAAAACGTTTAATTTTTTTATTGAAATTAAACAAAATTGGAGAATTTAAAATATTTAAATATTTATTTACATGAATAGGATTCATGTATAAATTAGGTGTTTAATTAAATTAATATTTGATATTAAATTATTAATTAATTAATTAATTAATTAAAATTTGTTTAATTAATTATTTAAATAAAACAATTTCAATTTTGGAAATTCAAAACCAGTTTTGAATTTTTATTTAAATTTAATAGTAAAAATTAATTAAAAACAAAATTGGGAAAGAAAATGAAAAACTGAAAATTTCCATTTAGTAGAATTTTCCATCTTTTTCAAGTTTGAGGTGGATTAATCCCCTAATTAACATCCAAGCCCACTTTGTTAGTGGTTGTTGAACTGTCATCAAGCTGATGAATTAAGTGCTTGCATGAATTTGTTATTTAAAAACTTCAAATTTTTAGATTTGGAGGAAGTTTGTGTCCTCCTATGGATGACATTTGCATGATTCGTTACTTCAAACTCCATAAATAGATAGGGTTACTTTAGTTTTTGCCCCAATTGGTTTTTCCCTACGGTTGGCTCATTGAGGTGAAACTTTAGAATCTGAAATGAGGGATTGCACTTACAAGAAAATGTTAAGTGAATTTAACAATTTCTGAACCAAACAATGGTGACTGATAATTACAGTAACAATGAGTTGTTTTATTTCAATGACCTGATAACCCTACGGTGGCTTTTGTCCTATCGCACTGAAACATCATTGCAAAATAGATGTCACTTAGTGATGTAGGGATATTAAGTGTATTTTGGGCATTTCTTGTAAAAAGGGTATTTTGGATATTTCTTGTAAAATGACATATTGTATTCTCTTTTTAAATTCAATGTTACTTTTAGAATAGGTATGACAAATCCCTTCTCCTTTGGGTCTATTTAAAGGAGGTTAGGTTAGTTAGTTAATTAGGTGTGAACAAGCCCTTTCCCTTTAAGCCTATTTAAAGGGAACTTATCACTAATTTTAATCAATGAATAAAAACTACAGCTCCAAGATTCTTCCAAGATTTCTCCAAGATTCTTTAGTCTTCACCATTTGGTATCAGAGCGACCTCATGAAAGGACCTCATGGCGAGTAAAGGGCTCGGTAAACTCCCCACCCTTCTAATAATGCGAAAGCATCATTTTCTACTTCTCCTCAAACCACCAATCGAAGATTAGGTGATCTAGAAACTACCGTCAACGACATCATGGATCATATAAGTGCTATGCAAAGTTTTATGGCGGGTTTGCAACAAGAAATTGAAAAACTGACTTTGGACGTGGGAAGAATGGTTGAAAATCAACCAAGAACTCATCAAGAAGCACTAGTCGGACTCCAAACTAGTAGACACAATCAAGATCAGCTGAGAGAATTGTTGGGGATGATGCCCTAAAGTCTCGTTGGGCCCTGTAGTTTGTAAACACTATATTGAACAAATGTTTGTGGTGTAGTAGGGTTGGCAACGGGGCCAAGGCGGGGTGGGGGGGGGGGGGCGTCCCCCATCCCTGGCCCCGTGGGGGAAATTATTCCCCATTCCCGCCCCCGTCCTCGCCATTTGAAGGCGGGGACGGGGGCGGGGATTCCCTATCGGGGAAACGGGGTCCCCACGGGGCCCCATTCCCCATTTCCCCTCGGGGATTTCCCATTTTTTTAAATTAAAATTTGATTAGCCCACAAAAAATTCATTAAATAAATTTATCGAATTCCTCATTTTTCTAATTCAAGTGATTTTATTTAAAATTTGACTAGTGCACAACAAATGAACAAAAAATAATACTATTCTATGAAATAAACACAATTGACAATTTAAAAGCTAACAAATCCAAATCCATTAAATAACTTTACTACTTAAATTCAATAAAATTTGAATAAGGAAGTCAATTAAAGGTAAACGTCTTATACATTCAAATAAGTTTATAACTTAAAATTCAATAAAGCTCGTCCTTCTCTCTTCAACGATGACTTCACAATCAAATATTTCTCCTTTCTTGGCATCATCTCATTCTTAGTTATATTCATTCCTACATTTAAAATGTAATAAACAAATAATGTCACACAAAAAAAACCATGAAATAATGTTAATCCTTGAGCATACCTTAGTCACCACACTATCTTCATCAAAATCGTTTGCATCTTCTAAAACAGTCGCTAAATGTTTAACCATTTCTTTTCCTATGCTAGTACCTTACATTGTCAAATATTTATAATAAAAGAAAATATTTATTAATATATCAAATGATAAAAAGATGTAAAACAAAATAAACTAACTAACTTGTCAAAACTTTAGTTGCAATCCAATTTTGAGCGCATACCAAAGTCTCTATCGTCTTTGGATGAAGTTTGTTACGATGTGGACTTACAATCCTACTGCAAGTACTAAAAGAAGACTTTGATGCAACACTAGATAAAGAGATGGCTAATATGTCTCTTGCAATTTCTTGTAAAATTGGATACTTGACACCATTCAATTTTCACCAACTCAAAATGTCAAAATCGAACGTTCAAGGTAAGACAGGTTCATCCAAATATGCATCAAACTGTTGCTTCTGATTCATATTATTGGAATTTGATATAAACAAGTCATAATCATTAAAATCATCAAATTCTATATTCTGCGAGGTTCCATCTAAATTTCTAGCGTGATAATCATCACTTTCACTTTCATGCTGATATTCTATTTCCAAATCTGAACAAATTTTTTTAATCCTTTCCACTTCAAGAAAAAAACTATCTTCATAAATTCTAGGGAAGTAAAATCAATCAACTTTAATTTGTAACGTGGATCTAAAACTGTAGCTATGGTCATTACCCCATGAATTTTCTTCCAATACTTATCAAACTTTTACATCATATTTGAAGTCATGTCTCTTATCTCTTGAATGCCATAATTAGTAGACTCAGAAATAGCCAATTTCAATTTACAAATTTTTGGGAAAAAAAGATTAGCAGATATTTGGATCCATAAAATATTTCAGTCACGTGATGAAATATTTTTAGTTTCTCACATATCTCTTGTGCTAATACCCAATCTTGATCCAAAGGTAAACACTTATACTTTGGTTCTCATTGTTTTAATCGGTAAAAAATGGCTTTGTACTTTAATGCAGTGGCTAACATAAAATATGTAGAATTCCACCTAGTACACCTTCTTTATTGTGTTTCTTGACACCATCTTAAATAATGGTTGGATGACATTACAAAATTCCTTAAAACTTTCATGCTCAACTATTGAGAGAGGATATTCATGTCTTATTATCATCCTAGCTAATGCTTTTTTTGTAGATCGAAGTTATATAAACTCAATGTATTGTTCTTCTCTCTATTAGGATTCAATAGGGATTGTCAAATGCCTTTTTGTCCTTTATATGGGCATATTTTAATATGATCATGCAAATGTTTGGTTCCATTTTTACTTTCACCCCCTAATTTTTGTTTCCAATAATTACAAACCGCCTTGTCTACTCCATCTATTTTTTGTTTCTTAAAATGGTTCAAACAACCGATGTCAATCTCCTCTTTAAAGATCCCTTCTCAATATCCTCATCAAAAATAACACAATTATCAACATTCAAATTATCATCATTCGATGAGCATGGAGTTAAATTTGGGGTTGGATCTGGGTGGACTTGGAATTGGATTTGGAGAATCTTTATTTGTAGAAGGTGATGAAGATATTGTTTTCAACCTACCAAAGAATTAATTTAAAAACCCCTCTTTAGACTTGGACTTCATTTTCAAAGCATTCAACCCCAAAATTGAAAGCATTCAAATTTCAAAACGACCCCAAAAGCATTCAAACATACTTTTCAAACCTATTCAAGCCTAAAATTCAAAACATTCAAATATCAAACATACACAAACATATTTTTTAAACATATTCAAGCCTAAAATTCAAAACATTCAAATATCAAACATACACAAACATATTTTTCAAACATATTATTTATTAATTTCAAGCATAATTTTCAAAAATATCAAACGGCCAAACAGGAGAACGAAAGGAAATTTTTATCGGCTTGAACGACAACAAATCTCAAACGGCACCGACTTAAACTTTGAAGCCTTGAAAGTTGAACGGACAGATCTCGCCTCTTGGACCAACACAGAGTCTGATTTTTTCAAAAGAAAAACAACATAAAACAATCAAAATATATATATAAAAAAAAGACTCGTGATCTAAACAAATTTTGGATATAGCTAAACAATTAATTATTTTATATTATTCCTCTACCCTAAACAAGTCTTCGCACTCACAATCTTCAGTCTTCACAGCATTGGTACTGGAACTCTTCAATGGTGCCGGCGAATACGGACTCAAACCTGTCTTCACACAGATCTGTCTTCACCTGGAAGTGGCGGATGCGGACCTGGACAGACGTGGATCTGTCTTCAGTCTTCAATGGCGCCGGCGGACGTGGACCTGTCTTCACACAGATCTATCTTCACCTAGAAGTGGCGGACACGGACCTAGACGGATGCAGATCTGTCTTCAGTCTTCAATGGCAGACGCGGACCTAGACGCAGGTGATTTTATCGACACTGTCTTCACCTAGAAGTGGCAGACGCGGGTAGTAAGGATTTAGGGATTTAGTATTTTCTCATTTTGGTAGAACTAGAAGGAAAAATGAGAGGAGAAGATTTTGGGCTTTTTTTATTTTTTTATTTTGGGCTTTTTACTTTTTCATTTTGGGCTTTTTATAAATATATATACAAATTAATTAGTTAATATTATTCTTGTTGGGAATGGTGTCCTAATTCTCTTGGAGTCTCGTTGTTTTGTAAAGATGTACATTTTCAATGAATAAAATAAGTGTTATTTAATTCTGGCATTTACTCATATTCAATAAACAAAGCTCCTTGGTTATCTTATGTGAACTTAAGCATGTATATGTGATATAGAAGTGGATCATGCCTTAAGTGATAACCTAAATCGGTCTGTAGTATAAGGATTAAGGTGGGATACCTGATCCTGGTGAGACTACAGATACGGCCTGCTTTATAGGGGTTTGCAAGTGTTGTAAACTACTACAGATGGTAGATCCTGACTATTCATGTGGAGACGTGGAGCGGGGGTGTCCTATACAAAAAGTTTGTATAAGACTTGGACCACGAGATGACTAGACTCTGTATATAACGTCATTGATACTAGAGACTTGCATCTCACCTAAACGACCATAGGTGACACGACCTAAATCCTAAGTGTTTTGGAAACTCCTGCATTTGAGGGCGGTCCTTTAATTAGTATGGGTGAGAGTGGGCAGATTGCCAACTCAACATGCCTATCTTTTTGGGGACTTGTTTGATCTGGGAGATGGAACTCAATCCACAAGATGGAATTCACTCCTTTCCTGAAGCAGGGATAAGTAGAGAGATTACTCTCTTAAGGGCTGATTCTGGGGCTTGAACATAGTTGCCACAGCTTCTCTTTGGAAGAGAAGACTCAGTCATAGTAGAACTACGATTTATGTTCATTAGAGGGATCAGTGGTACTTAAGAAGACAGATGTAACTACAAGGACATAATGGTTATTGGCCCAGCTGTACTTACGAGCGATATGTGAAGGGCTGTCGTACTACTGATTGGTTAAGATGGACATATAATATATCTATAGTAAGAAGAGTTCGACTTTTGGTCTTTAGTGGAGTGCCTGGTAGTTAACGGATGGTGGATCCCGTGACTAAAGAGTTTAGTTAGTTATTCACGTACCGTTGGAGCTTCGGAGCTATAGATCCATGAGGTCCCCTTAGTAGCTTGGATTCTATTGAGGATCGATTCTTGGTGTTGATTTGAAATGTTCAAATTGACAAGAGGTATTTTGATTATATATGATATAATCGGTATGATGTATGAGATACATCTAGTGGAGGATTGATGTAAATGAGATTTACATTAAGTACCATGGAATAGAAAAAGAACTATGATTTATATGTTTCATGAGATGAAATATTAAAACTATAGGTTATAAATATAGTATGATAAGTTGGTTATCATTTATGTTTATAATAATATTAATTATTAGAAAATTAATTCTTTTTCTTTTTAAATAACCAAAGTAGTGGGTGGTTATTGGATCATGGTAACTGATGACATGCAGAAATGCACGTCATCTTAGGCTTTTTATTTAGAATTATGAGGGCTGTTAAGCAGAATATGCAGCAATTATTTTAGGAATTCATGAGAAAATGAGTTTGCATCCATCGACATTAGGAATCTCGGCTAACCCACTATTATGCGTTATTATGCGTTCAAATGTCTATTTTTGTAGCAACCGTAGTAAGCGATCGCATGCGCAGAAGCTAGGTTATCGCAAAGACGACCGCATGCGGGAATCTCTCCATTGTAGAGTCGAATGCATAAGTTCGATGCATGGATGTTGCGGCCATTAACACATGTGTCCATCACATTGAAGTTGCGGCTGTCGAGCGAATGCAGCCATCGTATAAATGTTGTGGCCATCAACCGTATGCGTCCATCGCATGGAAGTTGTAATCGTCAAGAGAATGCGGTCATCGCAGAGAAATTACGGCTACAGATAATAACCATAATAGAGGGATGATCGCAAGGTTGGTGAAATGCAACATGAATGTATATCTCGGGAGTATCAAAAGATGATGTTGACACTTCACCTACCATGCCATTAGCAGCAGAGATTCAGAAAAGGACCATCGCGCCGCGAGTGTCAGATTCGGAGTAGGTCCATTAATGCTGTCGGCGATCAAGCTCTATAAATTGATGCTGGTGAGCAGAATATCAAATCATCTAAGTTTCTACCTTCGGGTGGATCCTTGTGATCCAGACAAAAGAGTGAGAGGAAAGCTTGAGAGTTCTTCATCTCCTTCATCCATTCAGAGTGACAATCAGAGCCTTCGCGGGAGTTAGAGCTCGAGAGAGTCTACTCCACCACTCATCCATGGCACCACCGGCAGCCTTGACACACATCTGCTGGAAGCAAGATATTGCTTCTAGCTGGTCCTTTCATTTTTTCTTCTTTTCTTACATTGTATTGTATTGCATTTTGGCTTAAGGAATTAATACATTTTGTGATCAATACATTTCTATGTTTTCCTTCGACTCCATCTCCATCTTCATTTACTTAGCATCCTAACTTTCATTGCATCACTTAGTGACACTGTTAGAGTATCGCATACTTAATCATACGACTAGGAATATGAAGCATGTAGCAAACCACCGGGAGGTGTGCATTACGTGAGTGTTGTGAGAAAACCTTATTTGCTTAGTGTAAAGTTGTAGTAACATTGTCTATAGGTGGGCGCAATGCTTGTCTATGAGTAACATCAGCAGCAACGAACTGCCCGAGAGGGTAAGTAGTTGATCGCATTAAGCAATGTAAACAAGTATTCACTAGGAATAGGAATAATCTTACGCTAGCTAGGCTTTTGTGGTTACCTTGTCTTATGTATGCGTCCATCACACCTTTAGAGTTACTCGAGAGAGAGAGTCTAAAGAAATAACCTAAGACTTGAGAGAGCTAGGTTAGAATCGAGGCTCGGGAGAACTAGATTAAGATCACATAAGCAAGAATGGAAACTTAGGAATAAGTTCCGTTTGCTATTAAAAATCACGTGCATTTGCGGCGAGCGTGTATGGCATGATCGCATTAGTCTACGTTGGCTGGGGTTGCCCTTGCGGTCAAGCTTAGAGTTGCGATGAAGAATTCCTCCCATTTTATCTATTTTTCCATGCATTTTATTACGCGTCAACAGTTGTCGTGTCTCTACCTCAATCATATTCTCACTACTTAATCTGATAGTAGGAGTAAGAGTAGTTTATAGCTTACAACCCCCATCATTCTTTTATTTATCTGCCGCAAACACATCACCGCATACATCTAGCTACAAGTCCCTGAGTTCGACCTCGAATCACCCGAGAAATTTGTGTTCGCATTATACTTGGCACGAGCGCAAGAAAACTTGTGACAGGAACGCATGGTCATTGCATTTGAGATCAACGCATATTTTCCTTTCTAACACATGACCACCGACACATGAGTATAAACGCATAACCTTAAGACATGCATCGAATATTGCGTCCC
This sequence comes from Benincasa hispida, assembly GCF_027475165.1. Lineage (NCBI taxonomy): Eukaryota > Viridiplantae > Streptophyta > Magnoliopsida > Cucurbitales > Cucurbitaceae > Benincasa > Benincasa hispida. The sequence continues at coordinate 9,615,002 of NC_143487.1, forward strand.
ACATAATTTTAGTCATCAAGTTTTTTGGCGGCTAATTTTTGTCATCTATAACCGTGAGTTTAAAAGGAAAATGGTTTTACTATTTTGAAAAGAAGTTTTACAAAAGTTTGAAAAGGATTTTTGAGTTTTCTCTTGGCGTATAGAAACTCAAGGTGGTCATCAAGTAAATACAGATTTACTAAATGACAGTTGGGCGAGCTAAACGATCGTGCAGGTGCGAGCTAAATGATCGTACAGTATTGACTAAACGACCGCATAGCTTTGGTAGACGATCATTGGCCTAAGGTAAACGATCGTGTAGAGTCTGTAGGCGACAGACCGAGCTAGACGATGAGCTAAACGATCGCATAGCTTTTGCTAGACGATCGCATAGCTTTATCTAAATAATTGGGCATCAACCTACACAATAGGTTTCCGTCATCTTCCACTTGCCCAGTCGTGTACACGATCGTTGTTTCCTCCATTCGTCTGCCTCAACCAAGTTCGAACAGAGCCCACCCTCTGGATTCTCACACTGAGAATACCAAGGTAGCCTTATTGGTGGTGTCAGACTCAACTCGACACCGTTGAGGTTTTCTGAAGGTCGTTCGTGGTGCTGTGGAGGCCGTTCGTGTTGTGGAGGAGTTCGTGACCGAGGAGATCGTTGAGGATGAGTGCGAAGTGTTTGTGCGGTGTTCGTGCTGTGTTGCGGTCGTGTAGATCGAGTGTTCATGCTTGCTATTGTTCGAGCGGTCAGGCAACAGAGCATGGAGACGCTTCTGCCTATATGTGTAGAGTTTTACTCTTTGTTCCTTTGTATTTTACATGTTGTAATTTCTGGAAATATTTGTATAACCGTTTGTTTTGAAGTCGACTGTAAATATATGTTAATTCATTATTATAATTTGGAATAGTCTTGTTCCGCTGCTCATGGAAATCTCAGTTCTGATTTCCTTCAATTGGTATCAGAGCCAGGTTCTCTGATATTCCAAATTACAAATCTGAATTGAACGTCTTTTACAGTCGTGGTAGGTTTCTGCATTTGTGGTTAACCGTTTTCTGCATTTGTGGATGTTTTGATGAACATTTCGGGTTAAATTGCCTTTTTGTTAAAGCTTTCGGTATTATAAAGTGTTAATTGTAAGGGCCCCTGCGTTTTTAGGCGAAATTAACTTTGCAATCGAGTCTGTAATTCGAAAAGTTCAAGTTCGTCGAGTCGTTCGTAATGAAGCTTCGGCATATGGCGATGCAGTTCCCAACGAAGAAGAAGATCAAGCTTTGGTCGGATCGTATAGCCACAGGTAAACGATCGTTGGGATTTAACTAAGCAATCGTTTAGTAGTTTTTTCTAGATGATCGTGTTGTATTTTCTAATCGATAGTTTAGCTAATGCTAAGCGATGGGGTAAATCGTTTACCATATCGTGTAGCATTGGTTGTCGATCGCGTAGGTGCTGGAGGTAGGCGATCGTAGTGGGAGCATGCGATGCTCATCGTTTAGTAGAAGGTGCGCACTAGACGATCGCGTAGTTAGCAAGCTTCATCACTTAGTTGCTACCAATGCGATCGTGCGTATGCGATATGGAAGCGCTAGTTAAGCGATCGCTTAGGCGATGGTGCTTTACGGCATGGTAGTCTCTTAGACGATCGTGAAAGGCGGGCGCGCTAAATGATCGTGTACTTCAGGCTTCATCACTTAGTAAAGGTACACGATCGTGTAGTAATAACTAAACGATCGTTTGGATTTTTCTAGACGATCGTATAGTGAATGCTAAATGATCATTTTAACTTGGGAGTGCTGGTAAGCGATAGAACGAAGGGTTTGTTTTATCATGTAGATGATCGCGGGGTGCTTAGTACACGATGGATGGTTGGAGAAGCGATGCTTTACCAAGCGGTTCAAGACCCGGTTCTCCTGTTTGAACCGGAGACTCCTTGACTTTGTAATAGTTAGCTTTCTTTTTGTATTTTAAGGCAATTTTACCCGGGTCATCAACATTTATTGCTTATACATGTGATGTATGGTACTTATATGTCAAATTGTTTGTCATATAGTTCAAAACCCACCTTAGGTTGTGCAATTGATCATGCATAAAGTATTATAAATGTTATAATTGAGCATGAAGAAATTACATGAAAGCATGCGCATGCATCATGAAATATAAGAGTTATATTTTGCATGCATTGAGTATTATCATGCATAATCCTTTTATTATAATTGTATAGTCTAAGGGTGAATGGAAGCATGTTTTGCTTGTTTCATTGTTGTTTTGTATAAGTGTTATATAAAAGTAGCAATGAATGGACAATGCATTGAACAGGACACTTACGTTGTTCATAATCGTTATGAATGCCTTGTATGTGTTAGTTTAGCATTGTGGTTGTTTCCGTTTATAAGTGTTATAGAGGAAATTAGACCTAAAATCAATAATTTAGAGTTGCATGTGGACTTAGGGTGAACTCAAGTTTTTAAAAGGGTTTTAAAATTGGATTGAGATAGACCTAAGTTCAAATGGTTCTAAAGAGTTTAGTAACCTAGATTAATGTTTTAAAATCAATTTAATATGATTAAATTGGTTGGAATAAAACATTAAATTTTTTGTAAACCTATCTATAAGGGTCCTTTTGTCTAAGGCGGGTTCTAGCTAGGTGGGGTTCTTAAGTTGACGGAAACGTAACGCCCCTACCTGGGAACCTACCTGAAAAGGTGAATTAGATATATTTTCAACAAGCATGCGATGATTTGGTCAAAAACTCCGTTAAAGAGTTTAATGGATGATGATCAAAAGTTGTTCAACTATCCAAGGTAAAAGTTACTCTTGGGAAAACCTAAAAGTCACTCTAGTTACTCTTGGGAAAACCTAATAGCTGTGTTTTTTCTAAGTAAGCTAAACTCTAGGTTATAAAATACTCAGTGGGAGGAGGAGGCGTATCAGATATGTCTAAGATTCCACTCACGTTTCTCCCTGTATGTTCACACCGTGAGATTCATGCTTGGCCTCGAGATGCCTAGGATTCATCCCCCTTCGGATGGTGTTTGTACGAGTCAATATCAAGGTGGACGGAGAGAGTATTTATAGTAAGTGGGTAAAGGGTGTGTGTCAACACGTCCTATGGTCTCTGTCATTGGTTCACACCGTGAAATCATTCTGTACACCCTTGTGTTGCCTTCGGAGTGGCCCTCTTCGGATGGGTTTTGTACAGTTGGTCAATATCAAGGTGAACTCCAAAAATGGATAGAGTCACTTTAGGTTTTGCCCCAATCGGATTTTTTCCCTTCGGATTGGCCTTTTGGGACAGACCTCTAGGGCTTAAAATGGTGGGTCACACTTACGGGAGATTGTTAAGTAAGTTAATGATCTCTTGGCCAAATCAATGATGGCTAGTCGTTATAGGAGCAAGAGTTGTTCTGATATTAATGACTGGTTGAGATCTTCTCAATTCAGAGGAGGGATAATTGACCTCCCTTCGGTGGCTTTTTTCCTAAACCTTTGAAGCGTCATTGCGAAACTAGATGTCACACGGGGTTCATGTTAGTTTTGTTAAAACCTTATTGGATGTTGTTTTTTTTTACAACGGGTATTTGCTTAAAACCTAACGTAGGTCAATGTGTTTTTCTTTTCAGCAACTCGTTAGTATTTTCGTTTAAAGCTTTTCAAAATGACCGATTACTTACAGTGGAAAAAATCGTGTGAAACGAATTTCGTGGTAAACGACCTCCATCTCACTACTCTCCAAAAGAGGAGAGTAAATGTGGTTTATTGGTCTTGAAGACATGTCTGGTAGAGAATGATGATTCTGCCTGTATCCTTGATTCAGGTGCTACCAATCATGTCAGTTTCTCTTACCAAGGATTCAATTCCTGGAAAACGTTGTCACATGGAGAGATGACTCTTCGAGTCGGTACTGGTGAGGTTGTTTCAACTGTTGCTGTAGGTAGGCTGAAGTTATTTGTTGACAAGAAACGTTATCTATTACTGGATAATGTTTTTGTAGTTCCTCATATTAAGAGGAACTTAATCTCGGTTTCTTGTCTCATTGAACAAGGCTATACCGTCTCCTTTTCTGAGAATAAAGTGTTTATTTTCAAGAATGGAATGGAGATTGGTTATGGTTCAATGGAAAATAACTTATATGTACTAAGGTCGTTAGTCATAAGAGCCTTATTTAACACTGAAATGTTTAGTATGGCAACAACAACTAAAAGACCAAAGGTTTCTCCAAAGGAAAACGCCCATCTTTGGCATCTTAAGTTAGGTCACATCAACCTCAATAGAATTGAGAAGTTGGTGAAAAGTGGACTTTTAAAGAGTTTAGAAGAAAACTCCTTGTCGATATGTGAATCATGCCTCGAAGGCAAGATGACCAAACGACCTTTTACTGGAAAAGGTTACAGAGCCAAGGAAGCCTTGGAGCTTGTACATTCAGACCTCTGTGGTCCAATGAATGTTAGAGCTCGAGGTGGGTATGAATATTTCATCTCTTTCATAGATGATTATTCAAGGTTTGGGTATCTCTTCCTAATGCAACATAAGTCTAAAGCCCTTAACAAGTTCAAGGAGTATAATGCTGAAGTTGAAAACTTGTTAGGTAAGAAGATAAAAACACTACGATCTGATCATGGTGGAGAGTATATGGACCTTCAATTCTAGAACTATATGATAGAACATGGGATTGCGTCCCAACTCTCGGCCCTTGGTACACCTCAGCAGAATGGTGTATCAGAAAGGAGAAACAGGACTTTGTTGGACATGGTTCGGTCTATGATGAGTTATACTCATCTTCCAGACCCGTTTTGGGGGTTATGCAGTGTAGACTACATGTTATATCCTGAACAATGTTCCCTCGAAAAGTGTTTTTGAAACACCTTTTGAGTTATGGAGAGGCCGTAAAGGTAGTTTACGCCACTTCAAGATTTGGGACTGTCTGGCACATGTGCTAGCGACTAACCCAAAGAAGTTGGAACTGTGTTCGAAGGTTTGCCTCTTTGTAGGCTACCCCAAGGAAACGAGAGAAGGATACTTCTATGATTCGAGTGAGAACAAAGTGTTTGTTTCCACTAATGCTATCTTCTTGGAAGAAGATCACATGAGGGATTATAAGCCACGAAGTAAGCTCGTTGAGAGGGTGTCCTATACAAAGAGTTTGTATAAGACCTGGAGCACGAGATGACTAGACTCTGTATATAATGTCGTTGATACTAGAGATTTGCATCTCACCTAAACGACCATAGGTGACACGACCTCAATCCTGAGTGTTTTGGGAACTTCTGCCTTTGAGGGCGGTCCTTTGATTAGTATGGGTGAGAGTGGCCAAATTGCCAACTCAACATGCCTACCTTTTTGGGGACTTATCTGATCTGGGAGCTGGGAACTCAATCTACAAGTTGGAATTCACTTCTTTCCCGATGCAGGGATAAGTAGAGAAATTACTCCCTTAAGGGTTGATTTCGAGGCTTGAACATAATGGCCATAATTTCTCTTTGGAAGAGAAGACTTAGTCATAGTAGGACTACGATTTATGTTCATTAGAGGGATCATTGGTACTTAAGGAGACAGATGTAACTACAGGGGCATAACGGTTATTGGCCCAACTATACTTACAAGCAATATGTGAAGGGTTGTCGCACTGCTAATTGGTTAAGATGGACACATAATATATCTATAGTAAAGAGAGTGTCTGGCAGTTAACGGATGGTGGATCCCGTGACTAAAGAGTTTAGTCAGTTATTCACATACCGTTGGAGCTTTGGAGCTATAGGTCCATGAGGTCCCCTTGGTAGCTTGGATTCTGTTGAGGATCAGTTCTTGATGTTGATTTGAAATGTTCAAATTGACAATAGGTATTTTGATTATATATGATATAATCGGTATGATGTATGAGATACATCTAGTGGAGGATTGATGTAAATGAGATATACATTAAGTACCATGGAATAGAAAGAGAACTATGGTTTATATGTTTCATGAGATGAAATATTAAAACTATAGGTTATAAATATAGTATGATAAGTTGGTTATCATTTATGTTTATAATAATATTAATTATTAGATAATTAATTCTTTTTCTTTTTAAATAACCAAAGTAGTGGGTGGTTATTGGATCATGGTAACCATGAGTTTAAAAGGAAAATGGTTTTCCTATTTTGAAAAGAAGTTTTACAAAAGTTTGAAAAGGATTTTTGAGTTTTCTCTCGGTGTATAGAAACTCATGGTGGTCGTCAAGTACATACAGATTTATAAAACGACGGCTCAAGATAAATGATCGTGTAGAGTTTGTAGGTGACAGACTGAGCTAGACGATGAGCTAAACAATCACATAGCTTTTGCTAAACGATAGCATAGCTTTATCTAAACGATTAGGGACCTATATGATAGGTCTTCGCCACCTCTCACTTGCCCAGTCCTGTACACGATCGTTGTTTCCTCCGTTTGTTTACCTCATACAAGTCCGAACAGAGCCCAACCTCTGGATTCTCACACCGAGAATACTAAGGTAGCCTTGTTGGTGGTGTTAGACTCAACTCAACACCGTCGAGGTTTTCTGAAGGCCGTTCGTGGTGCTGTGGAGGTCTTCGTGTTGCGGAGGAGTTTGTGACCGAGGAGATCGTTGAGAATGAGGGCGAAGTGTTCATGTGTGTTCATGCTGTGTTGCGGTCGTGTAGATCGAGTGTTCGTGGTCGCCGTTGTCCGAGCGGTCGCACAACGGAGCATGGAGACGCTTCTGCCTATGTGCGTAGAGTTTTACTCTCTGTTCCTTTGTATTTTACATGCTGTAATTTCTGGAAATATTTGTATAACCGTTTGTTTTGAAGTCAACTGTAAATATATATTAATTCATGATTGTAATTTGGAATAGTCTTGTTCCGCTGCTCATAGAAATCTCAGTTCCGATTTCCTTCAATTCTAAATATATATATATTTATAAAAAAAAATATATAAGATCGGGGTCGAGGATACTGGCCCTGTCCCCGGACGGGGCCCAAAAAAATTCCCTGGTTTGACCCCATCCCTGGTCAAACCGAGGAATCGCTACAGAGACCCGCCCCGTAAGTTTTTTTGCCAACCCTATGATGTATTAATATATGATATTTTTCTTCACTTTTGTCTATAAAGCATGAATGTTTTATTTACTTTACCACAAACCAATAAACTAAGATCCCTGATTGTCGTTATAACTTAAGCATGTATGTGGAGACTGTTGTGAAATTGAATATTAAAGAACACAAAAAGGAACTTGAGATAGGGAAGATCGACACACAGATATACGTGGTTCACTAACACTGTGTTAGCTACGTCCACGGGCAGAGGAAGAACAATATTATTTGAGAGAATATTTTTAGAAATTACATCATAAACGGCGCCTCTAAGGTTAGAGAGTTTATATAGTGCACTACTCTAAACCCTAGGGTCATAATCATAAATAACTACAGTGAGACCCCCGTACTTGGTTGTTCAAAGCACCAGCAAATAGATCCAAGGCATTTCAACAAATCTCCACCTTGACTTGAATTCTCTCCCAGATAACAGATGTACCAAATGCAACATAAATCAATATCGCCAGACGTACTCAGACTTCTCTCTCATGCCTCAAAGTGTCCTACAAAGGGGACCACTAACAATTCAAAACATTCAGCAAGTCCAAACAATGTTGGAACTTGCCTTGTAGAACGGTTTAGTGAACATATCAGCAGGGTTATCAGTAGTACCAATTTTCATCACCTTAACTCTCTGCTCACCTCTTAAGAAGTGATATCTTACATCTATGTGCTTAGTTCTCTCATGATGAACTTGATCCTTAGCTAGGCATATTGCACTCAAACTATCACAATCAATAGTTTGGTCATGATGCAAACCAAGATCACCAACTAACCCCCTCAGCCATATTCCCTCTTTAGCAGCTTCTGTCAAGGCTATGTACTCTGATTCAGTAGTAGACAAAGTAACTGTAGGCTGTAAGGTTGCCTTCCAACTAACAAAAGAACCACCCAGAGTGAACACATAGCTAGTCATAGACCTCCTACTGTCAACATCTCCAGCATAGTCAGAATAAGAATAACCGATCACCAAACACTCTGTGCAATTCCCATAAACAAGACCAACATCAGATGTACCGCTAAGGTAACGAAAAATCCTTTTAACGGCTTGCCAATGCTCCTTCCCAGGTTGACCCATGAACCTGCTGACAATACTAACAGCATGGACAAGATCAGGCCTAGTACAGACCATAGCATACATCAAACTTTCCACTGCACTAGCATAAGGAACTCGAGACATGTACTCCTTCTCAGCTTCAGATTGTGGTGAAAGCACAGATGACAAACAAACATTTACAACACTAGGAGTATCTATAGGTTTAGTTAATGACATACCAAACCTGGACAATATTTTCTAAATATATATCCTTTCTGCGACAAGAAGAGCTTATTCTTATCTTTGTCCCTATAAATCTCCATACCCAGAATTTTCTGAGCAGCACCCAAATCCTTCATATCAAACTCAGCACTGAGAATATTCTTCAATTTTAGAATATCAGACTTGGACTTTGCAGCTATGAGCATATCATCTACATATAAAAGTAGATAAATCATCGAACCATCATCAGCTTTGTTGTGATATACACAACAATCATACAGACTCTTGTTATAGCCAAGTTCAATCATATAGCTGTCAAATCGTTTGTACCACTGCCTTAGAGACTACTTTAATCTATACAAAGATTTCTTCAACTTGCAAATATAATCTTCTTTACTTAGACACTGGAACCCATCTGGTTGGGTCATATAAATCTCTTCCTCCAACTCTCCATGTAAGAAAGTTGTCTTCACATCTAATTGTTCAAGTTTCAAATTATGATGTGCTACTATAGCTAGTAACACCCTGATAGAAGTATGTCTAACTACTGGTGAGAAGATCTCATTATAATCAACTCCTTCCCTTTGTGTGAACCCTCTAGCAACAACTCGAGCTTTATATTTAATGTCCTCTGAAGGTGATATTCCCTCCTTTTTCTTGAAGATCCATTTACAAGTGACAATTTTTCTCTCATTAGGTCGTTTAACTAATTCCCAAGTCTGATTTTTATTAAGAGATTCCATCTCATCCCCTATAGCAGCAAGCCATTGAGTAGACTCACCACATGACACAGCTTCTCTATAAATGGATGGCTCATGAGGATCCACCTCTTCAGCAACCTGCAATGCAAAAGTAACCATATCTTCAAAACCATACCTCACAGGAGGTTCAACACTAACTCTTCTAGCTCTATCATGAGCTATGCTCAGTTGATCTACTCGTGATCTAGAATTCTTAGGCAAAGCAACTTCTGACGTTCTAGGCACATTAATTTCTGGTTGCATATCAGTTTCTATAGTAACGTTTTGATTTTCTCCACCTTGATGTTGTAATTCATTCACAGCTGAAGTGAATTGCATCTCCACCTATTTATCAACACTACTACTTTCTCCCACATCAGTAGACGTCACAAAAGGCTTTACAGCTGAGTTAAGCATGGAATTTTCATCAAATATCACAGTCCTCCTAAGTATGACTCTATTCTCAGAAGGTGGCCAAACTCTATATCCCTTAACTCCATCCCCTAAACCCACAAATATACCCTTTTTAGCTCTTGGTTCTAATTTACCCTCATTAACATGATAATAGACAGTACAACAAAAAACTTTTAATAAAGAATAATCTGCAGGCTTACCAGACCACACCTCGTAAGGTGTTTTACAATCAATAGTTGTGTGAGGTCCACGATTGATTAGATAACATGATGTATTTATTGCTTCTACCCAAAACTTTCTAGCCAACCCTGCATTAGAGAGAATGCATCTTGCTCTCTCCAACAACGTCTGATTCATACGTTCTGCAACCCCATTTTGCTGTGGAGTATTCCTAATAGTGTGATGGCAAACAATCCCCTTAGCTTTACAGAACTCATTAAATTCATATCCATAGAATTCCAGACCATTATCAGTTTGTAGCCTTTTGATCTTCTTCCCGGTTTGATTTTCAATCAATATTTTCCACTACTTGAAATTCTTTAAGGCTTCACTTTTATGTTTTATCATAAAAACTCAAGTCATTCTTGAGTAATCATCAATTATACATAAAAAAAAAAAAAACAAAATACCTACTGCCTCCAATAGATTCAACTTTGGAAGGTCCCCAATAGTCTGAATGAATATAATCAAGTGTCCTTTTGGTACGATGAACACCTCTTAGAAACTTGCTGCGATGAAGCTTCCCAAATACACAATGTTCATAAAATTCAAAATCCTGCACCTTGTGCCCACAAAGAATATCTCTTTTTGACAGAATTTGCATCCCTTTTTCACTCATATGACCAAGTCTCATATGCTATAACTTAGTCATATCATCCTTGTGAACGACCAACAATGCAACAACAGCATAACCTGTTATCGTGAAACCTAATAGAAAATACAATGTTCCATGCCTTATGCCTTTCAAAACTACCTCAGAACCCTTATAGACATACATTGCTCCATCTTTACCTTCAAAACTATAACCCTTGTTATCGAGTACACTAAAGGATATCAAACTCTTCTTCATTAGTGGAACATGTCTAACCTCTTTTAAAGTGTAGAAGGCACCATTATGTGTTCGTATCTTGACTGAGCCGATTCTAACTATCTTGCACACAACACCATTAGCCATGCTAACATTCCCTCCATCTATTTGCTAATAGGTTGAGAACCACTCTCTATTTGGGCACATATGATAAGATGCCCCAGAATCAAGAACCCACACATCATCAGAATGTGAATGTTCATTCACAACTAAAGCTAGATCTCCTTCAGAATCGATCTCGACTTCTTCAGAATCAATCTCAACTTGTGCAATAAAGGCAGATGCTTCCCTTTTGTCACTTTTTTCCTTCTTTTCCTAATTTCTTTTTATCTTAGGACATTCGATTTTCCAATGCCCCTTTTCTTGTAGTTACAAATATCATCTGACCTAGAACCCCTTGAATTTGAAGACTTTTTATTCTGGTTTGACTTCTGCTTACCAGAATTCCTATGTCCCTTACTCCCTGTAGCAGCAAACCCAGATGCCTGACTTTCTGTAACTGAACTTCCTACATTCTGACGGTCCTCTCTCATAAGCAACGTGGACTTTGTATCTTCTAAGGTCAGAGTTTCTTTCCCTCCAATATGTTGGATCGATATGGCAACCCTGGGGGGGAGGGTATGAATAGGGTTTAATTAAACTTTTTTTTTCTAAATTAACCCAATTAAACTAATTAATACACTTTTTATAAATAATAAGAAAAAATCAATTTATGCAACAAATAAGATGATAAAAATGTGATAGTTTAATTCTATCAAATTTTAGCAAATAAATAAGAACAAACTAAAACATACAATAAATTGCTTAAATTAATTGCAAAAATAAAAAGGAAAGAGTTAGGGAAGAAGACACCGTAATTTTTATAGTGGTTCGGTCAAACTCGACCTACTTCACTCCCCAAGCGCCTCTTGGGAATTTGAATAAAATCTTTCCTATTCTTTCCACGGATTAGAGCCCAACCGTTACACACCGCTCCTTTTACGGGTTCAAGAGCAAACCCGATCCTTTTCATGGTTTAGGATCAAACCATTACAAATGTTGAAATTTTTTAAGAACACAATACAACTCTCACTAGAGTGGATTTACAAGTTTAAGCACTCAACAAGTTTATCCTCACAATACAATAACACTCTCTCAAGAATAAGATGAAAAGAAAAAAAAAATTGGGAACTTAGAGAGAGCAACAATGGAGCTTTTGAGTTTTAGAGGATTATGAAATGTAAAATTTGTTGGTTTAAAAATTGGAGAGGAGTATGGTTTATATAGAGATGGAAAAATTTTTAGAAACCACAATTAATTTGGACCATTGGATTTTGGAAAAGAAAAATTAATGGTGGAGATTTTAAACTAAACTAGTCAAACAAAATATAATATTAAATTCCTTTTCTTTTGAAATTCATTTTCTTTTTAAAATTAATCCAAAAAAAAAAAAAACATATCATGTGTCAAAAACTAGCCGTTTGACACAAACATAAACTAATATTAAATTCATTTTATTTTTAATTCATTTTTTTTAATTCATTCTCTTTAAAGTCAATTCAAAAATTAAAAAAACATACCATGTGTAAAAAAACTAGCCGTTAGACACAAACATAAAATAATATTAAATTTATTTTCCTTTTAAATTTCTTTTTAATTTCAATTTTTTTATTTTAATCAATCCAAAAATCAAAAGTTCATCATATGTTAATCTCTTAATGATCCACTATTCAACCAATATGCTTCCACATGTCTACATGCAAATGGTCTGGTTATGCCACGTCATCCACCACGGTATTTTCTCTATAGATTTGTTTCGGTCATATCGTCTTCGTTTTAGCTCCGATTTGAGTGATTCAAGAGGTGTTGGAATCGTTATTCCGAGCTCTACGCTATGGACATATTAAAACACTAAGATTTTAGTAAAAAATTGAGTTTGTTATCATCAAAACATTGATTAATTAATTAATTAAAATTAATTAATTTGAGTTTGAGGGCCAAAAAGCCAACACCATATATGAGTCAATGAAAGTCTCATACAATGGCGGCAAAGATGTCAACAGAATTAGGGCAGCATCCTCATCATCAACCTTAACCTCTACATTACGCAGATCTAATAAAATTTTATTTAATTGATCAAGATGGTCTCGTAGAGACGTATCTTCCTGCATACGTAGATGATACAGACGTTTCTTCAGAAAAAACTTCTTGGTTAAAGATTTCGTCATGTAAAGACTTCAACCAAAGACCAATGGTAGTTTCTTCATCCGCGACCTCGATGATGACGTCATCAGCCAAACATAGCATGATCGTCGAATGAGCCTTCTCCTCAAGAGTCTACCACTCTTCGTCATCCACAACAGCCTCCGTCAGTGGTGCCCACAGCCCCTACTGCTTTAACAGATATCGCATCTTGATCTGCCATAAATTTGTCGATCTTTACGTTCACGCCAGATATCTTCAATTGTCGAACAAATGCGGAATTTTGAAAAAACCTTAATAAGGCTCTGATGCCAGTTTGTTGTGAAATCGACAATTAAAGAACACGAAAAGGAACGTAGAGATAGGGAAGATCGACACACAGATATACGTGGTTCACTAACAGTGTGTTAGCTATGTCCACGGGCAGAGGGAGAACAATATTATTTAAGAGAATGTTTTCAGAAATTACATCATAAACGACGCCTCTAGGGTTAGAGAATTTATATAGCGTACTACTCTAAACCCTAGGGTCATAATCGTAAATATCTGCAACGAGACCCCCGTACTTGGTTGTTCGAAGCGCCAGCAAACAGATTCAAGGCATTTCAACAGAGACATACAGGTGGATCATACCTTAAGTGATAAGAAAAATGATCTATAGTATATGGATATAGGAGGGAAACCTTATCATGGTGACGATACGAATGAGGCTCGCTTTGTTGAATAGTTACAAATATTGTGACTTGCTACAAATGGTCTAATCCTAATCATTCATGTGGAGACATACGAACGGGGGCATCCTATACAAAGGAGTTTGTATAAGACCGGACCACAAAGTGTTATAGTCTCATTATATAATGTCGTTCATGACAGAAACTTCACTTCACTAGGATGACCATAGGTAACATGACCTCAATCCTGAGTGAGTTAAGAACTCCTGCCTTTGAGGGCGGTCCTTTGATTTTCATGGGTGCGAGTGGCTAGATTGTCGACTTAAACCTACCAGTTTGAGGATTCGTCTGATTTGGGAGCTGGGAACTCAGCTATATAAGATGGAATTCAATCCTTCCCCAAAGCAGGGGTAAGTAGATAGATTGCTCCCTTAAGGGCTGATTCCGGGGTTAAACGATGTTGCACAACACACCTTCTCATGGCTCAAGAGGTGTTCCTAAATAGTAGGACTATGTTGTATTATTCATTAGAGGGATTAGTGGTACTTAAGAAGTTAGATGTAACTACAGGGGCAAAACGGTAAATTAGCCCAACTGTACTTACAAGCATCTGTGAAGGGTTATTGTATTGTTGATTGGTTATATCCGATGGACACAGAAATATATCTGTGGTGAGAATAGTGCAATTTTTGGTGTTTAGTGGAATGCCTATAGTTAACGGATGGTGGATCTTGTGGCTAAAGAGTTTAGTCAGCTATTCACGTATCATTGGAGCTTCGAGCCATAGGTCCATAAGGTCCCCTTGGTAGCTCAATGGATTCAAGTTGAGAATTAGTTTTGGGTCAATTTGAAGTGTTCAAATTGACAAGAAGGAGTTTGATTATATGTGACATAATTAAACGGGTCAATTATATATGATATAGTTGACATGATGTATGAGATACATTAATTGGAGGAAAAGGATATAAGTATGATTTATTCTAGTGGAGAAGAAAAGGCTATGGTTTATATGTTGCATATGATGTGATATTAAACTATAGGTTATAAATATAATATGATTATATTTATTTTTAAATTAAACAATTATGAGATAATTTTTGGTTTTTCTCCATAACCGCACAAGATAGTGGGAGATTACATTCAGTTTTCGTAACTGAAGGATAAAATGAAAATAGTTTTTATTTTGCAAAGAGATCGATTAATCGCTTCACGATTGAGTACACTGCCGATTGTCTAATAAACAAGAGCCTACATGATAGCTCAAGTGATCCTAAACGATCGTGTATACGCGCATATTACCTAAACGATCGCATAGTCATTTCTAAATGATCGCGTTCCCGAGCGATTTTACTAAACGATCGTCTAAATGATCAGGCCCTTTTTACTACACGATCGTGTACCTTTTGCTAAATGATCAAGCATCCGTCTATGTGATAGACTCCATATCTCTTACACTTGCTTGTTCGTGGTAAACGATCATTGTTTCCTCCTCCCCTCTACCAAATCCAACAGAGCTCACACCTCTTGGATTATCACTCCGAGAATACCAAGGTTTCCGAGTGGTTGCGTCCTCTTTTCTACCTATTCGTGAGAAGTCCGTTCGGTGGTAGACGACAGCGAGATTTGGTGGACGATAGATTTGACGATCTCAATGACAATAAGAGTTACTGGCTTGATGAGAGCGAGATTAATAGAGAAGAAGAGTTCTTCAAGAGGTATGTCTCTCGCTCCTTTGTTGTGTAAGTTTGAAAAGCATGTCGTAATTTGTTGTTAAATGCATAACTTGTATGTTTGATTGTGATTAGTGCGCTAAACGATCAAGTGCCTCATGCTTCATCGCATTGTAAATGGTACTTTATCATTGCTAAAAAATCGTGGATACCCGGCCAGTTTCCTAACGATCGAGGAGGTTTCGCCCGGGTGGTTCAAAACCCGGTTCGCCTGTGAACCGGTTTGCTCAATGGAAAAATGTAATAGATAGAATTTTATTTCTGATTTTGAGGCGGTTCATCCCGGTCCATTAATTTTTTGTGAATGTACATAGGATGTATGCTTGATTATATGTCATATGGTATGCCATATAGTTGAAATCCCACCTTAGGTTATGCATTGGTCATGCATCATCTCTAATTGTAAGTGTTATGATTTAGAGAAGCATGATTTAAATTACATAAAAGCATGCTCATGCATCATATAATATAAGAGTTATATTTATGCATGCATCATCTTTATATTATAAGTGTTATAGTATAAGGGTGTATAGAGCATGTTTGCTTAGTTCATTACAAGTATATAAGAGTTATATATATAATGAATGGACATTGCATGAAGCATGACACATAGGTTAAATTTACAAGTGTTATAAATACCTAGTTGTGCATGGCAATGTGTATGGGTTTTAGTTGTTTCTTTTATAAGAGTTATAAGGAAATTAGAACTAAAATCTATAAGAAAGACATGCATGCGGACTTAGGCTTGTATCATGGTTTTAAAAGTGTTTTAAAACTTTGTAGAGATAGACCTAAGATCACGGTTCTAATAAGATTATCAACTTAGGGTTTAATCTTTTAATCAGTTTATTAGGAATAAATTGATTAATAAAAGATTAAAAGTGTAGCAAATCTATCTATAAGGGACTTTTGTCTAAGGCAGGTTCTGTCTAGGTTAGGGTATTTAAGCTGACGGAAACGGATTACCCCTTCCTGGGAACCTATCTAGAAAGGTGAATTAGATAGATTTGATGCATGCATGCAAATTTGATGACAGTCTGTTAAAGAGTTTAATGTGACTACTTGAACTTGTTTAATTTCAAAGACAAGAGTTGTTTTTTAGCCAATTAAACTGACTTAGATAAAATCAGTAGTCGGATGGTTAGCCAATTAAACTGACTTAGATAAAATCAGTAGTCGGATGGTTAAGTTTAACTTCTAGGTAGAATATTCAGTGGGAGGTATTTGGGGTATATGATACTTCATTTAAACCTCTTCGCGTTTCTCCCTTTATGTTCACACCGTGAGATCTATCCTCGGCCTCGTGGCACCCTGGGAGTGTCCCCCTAAAGAATGGTGTTTGGGTAGGTCAATATCAAGGTGGACAGAGAGAATGTTCTAGTAAGTGGGAGCAAGACGTGCAACAGCATATCCCACAGTCTCTCTCGTTAGGTTGGATAATATTTTTGTGCATCGGCTCGACGCACCCTAGGAGTGTCCCCCTATAGGATGCCAATTTTGCACAATTCTTTATCTGATCTCCTATATAGGATAAGGTCGCTTTAGTCTTTTATCCTAATATGTTTTTTCCCTATGATGGGCACATCAGGGTAGGACTTTAGGGCTGAAATGAAGGGTTACACTTACGCAAAATTGTTAAGGGTTAACAGTTTTGGACCGAACGAATGGTGACTATTAGGTGCAGTTATAAGAGTTGTTTCTGTTTAATTGTTGAGAGTGTCTCATCCCAGTGAAAGGGCATCTGATCACCCCACCAGTGACGTTTGTCCTACCTCGCTAGGGCATTATTGCGAAATAGAAGTCTTTTCACTTAGGGTACTTGGAAACTATTTTGCTAAATCTAAAGTGTAGGATTGTATCAACAGCAGCAGAAGCACAAGGATCATCTAAGCACTCAAATTCACTAATTTTGGCATAATATAAAGCATGCTTCTGCAGAAAAATGGGTTTCAAGACATACCTCTTGTAGAACTTCTTCAAAGCTCCATCTCCAGCTGCTATCTTCTCCATATCTTATTGTAGACCACCTCAAGATCATCCCCACTATTCTCTTGGTGCTCTAGATTGAGTTGTGGGACTCAAAACAAGCTTGAATCAAGGGATGAAGGAGAAAAGCTCACTGTTGCAACCTTGTTGAATAACCTTTCTTCAAACCAGTTTTTCTCTCAAAACTCTTTTGATTGCATGCCCGATTTTCACTCTAATCTCTTCATTATATTGCAGATCAATATACAAAGAGAAGAGCTGCATGAGTTGCAGCTCATGCTTTGAGAAGACAAAGGCAAGACATTGCAATATGTGTGAGCTAGTTAGGTGATGGATAATGGAAAAATCCATTTTTCCATTTTGTGTTTTTGTTTTCTTTTCCTTTTTCAATTTTATCTCAAAATCAAAAAAAATTGATTTAAAAAATCTATTTTTATTTTAAAAAATGAAAATTTAATTATTTTCATAAATTAATTATTAAATAAAACTTAATTAATTTAATATCAAATATTAAATTAATTTTAACACATACCCACCTTTATATATTTAAATCATATTTAAATATAAATTCTCCTATTCCGTTTAATTCTAAAATTAAACATATAATTATATCTCATATAATTACTAATTCCCTTAATTCTAATTTAAACGTTTCAAATTAACTTATCACGCTATTCTAGAGTTAGTAGGGGGACCTCGCGGACCTACAGATCATGGGCTCTAACGATCCGAGATTAATTGGCTAAACTCATTAGACCAAATTAATCTTCATTCGTTAACTAATGGGTCATTCCACTAAAGCCCATGGTTGCACTCCCCTCACTGTAGATATATTATGTCCACATGATTTAACCATAATCAGCAAGTCGACCCTTCACAGGTTGTTCGTAATAACGGCTGGGTCAAATATCTGTTTTACCCCAGAGATTACGTCTTATTCCTCAAGTCTCTACTGATCTTCTAATGAACAACTGGTTTGTGATCCAATCACCAAACCAAACTCTCTCAGCCCAGTGAGAGGGTGGGGCCCCTTGTTCAAGATCTAGATTCAGTACTTGAGAGAACAACCTTTCTCTTATCCCTAAATTGGTAGGCGTGAACTCCATCTTGCAAGGCTATATCCCCAGCTATTCATCCGGTCTTATCCCCAAAATGGTAAACTTATTGAGCAGTACTGCTAGACTACTTTCACCGTTTGCAGATCAAAGGATAATCCCGAACAAACAGGAGTTCATAGCTAGTTTAGGATTAAGATCGAGTTAACCTAGGTTATATAGGTGAAATAGTCAGTCTTAAACAGTAAACAACATTATAAAGTAAGAGTGACTTATTTTTTGGTCCTGATCTTGTGCAAACTCATTGCATAGGACGCCCCCACTCTTCATGTCATAACATGTACGAATTAGGATCACATCGTATGTAGCACATTACAACTCTTTGTAACAACTACAAAGTAGGCCGCATCTAATGGTGTTACCAGAATAAGGTACCCAACCTCATTCATGTACCATGGATCATTTTGACTATTTACTCAAACTCGATCCACTCTTATGTCTCCATATAAAGTTCAAGTACTCATAAAATAGTCATGGGTCTTAGTTTATTGGATTTAGATTTTCATACAATTTATGAGATCAACAACAAGTATATTAATAATAGAAAATGTTTATCATTTTACAAACTGTGAGTTTTTAAGACATAAAACCCAACATAAAGTTGGTGTTAAAATGTGGTATTGTATAGACTTATTAAGTTTGTTCATTTTTTCAGCAACGTAATTATGGCTACAACCACATTAACTCTACTTAGCGCCGAAAAACTGACTGGTGAAAACTACGATAGTTGGAAACATACGATCACAACCATTTTAATCATCGATGATCTCAGATTCGTCCTTACAAAGGAGTGTCCTCCTATTCCACCTCCTAACACCGTCGAAATGTTCGAGAGGCCTATGAGCGTTGGACACGAGCGAATGAGAAGCCCCGAGTCCATATCTTAGTCAGTCTTAATGACATTTTAGCCAAGAAGCATGAGTCTATGGTCTCAGCGTGTGAGATCATGGAGTCCCTACGGGAAATGTTCGAATAATTGTTTAGACAGCTCAAGCATGAGGCTCTTAAATGCATCTTCAACATCAAAATGGAGGAAGGCACCTTTGTTCGAGAACATGTAGCTTCATGTGATGGTCCACTTCAATATGGCAGACATGAATGGGTCTCGAATTGATGAGGGCAGGCAAGATAGCATTATCTTGCATTCGTTGTTGGATACCTTCCTGCACATTGTTAGTAATGCCATACTGAACAAAGTGAACTATACCCTTACAACTCTCCTCAATGAGTTGCAAACATTCCAATCCTTACTGAAAAGTAAGGAGAAGAAGGTTGGTGAGGCAAATGCTGCCTCGTCATCAAAGAAGTTCCAACGAGGTTCAACCTCAGGGACTAAGTTTGCACCTTCTACTTCTAACACTACGAAGTGGAAGAAGAAAAAGGGTGGTAAAGGGAAGGGGAAGGCGCCTACTAACCCACCGCCTTCGCTCAACGGGGAAGGCGACCAGCGCCCGGAGACAAAGGAAATTGTTTCCATTGTAACCAGGATGGGCACTGAAAGAGGAGTTGTCCTCACTGGATCAAGGAGAAGAACAAGGCTAAGGCTAAGGCCAAGGCAAAACAAGGTAAATATGTTTTATTGGTGTTAGAAAATTGTTTAGTGGAGAATGATGATTCTGCTTGGATTATTGACTATGGGGCCACTAATCATGTTTGTTCTTATTTTCAGGGGTTTAGATCCTGGCAGCAACTGGAAACTAATGAGATGACGATGCGAGTAGGCACTGGGCACATCGTCTCAGCTGTGGTAGTGGGAGGAGTTCAGTTGACTTTGCAGAAGAAATTTCACATTTTAAATAATGTTTATGTAGTTCTTCAGTTGAAAAAGAACTTAATTCCTGTAAAGTGTCTAATACAGTTTAAATATACTCTGAATTTTCAATTGAATAAAGTATTTATTCATAAAGATGGAGTTGAAATCTGTTCAGCATATTTGGAAAATAACTTGTATGTGTTAAAGTCGTTAGCAACGAGTTCCCTCTATAACATTGGGATGTTTAAAACTGCCGTAACTCAAAATAAGTGTCAAAAGGTTTCTCCAAAAGAAAATGGCCAACTTTGGCACCTTCGATTAGGGCACATCAATCTCAATAGGATTGTGAGGTTGGTGAAGAATGGACTTCTAAGTGAGTTAAGGAAAATTCTTTATTGGTATGCGAATCTTGCCTTAAGGGTAAGATGATTAAAAGACCTTTTACTGGAAAAGGTTATCGAGCCAAAGAGCCTCTACAGTTAGTGCATTCTGACCTTTATGGTTCGATGAATGTGCGTGCCAGGGGAGACTATGAGTATTTCGTCACCTTTACTGATGATTACTCTAGGAATGGGTATGTTTATTTGATGCAATGGAAGTCTGAATCCTTTAAAAAGTTCAGAGAGTTCAAGGATAAAGTTGAAAATGCATTGGACAGACGGATTAAGACACTTCGATCGGATCGAGGTGGAGAGTTTTTGGATTCGGAAGTTTAGAACTATTTGATAGAACATGAAATCATTTCCCAACTCTCAGCGTCAAGTACACCTCAGCAGAATGGTGTAGTGAAAAGGAGAAACAGAACACTTGTTGAACATGGTTCAGTCAATGATGAGTTACACTTCCTTACCGGACTCGTTTTGGGCTTTTGCAATGGACACTATAGTGTATATACTCAATTGTATTCCTTTCAAGAGTGTTGTGAGAACACCTCTGGAGTTGTGGAACGAGTGTAAAGCTAGTTTGTGTACTTCCGCATATGGGGTTGCCCAACACATGTGCTTGAGGCCAATCCAAAGAAATTGGAACCACAGTCGAGGTTATGCCTCTTTGTAGGCTATCTCAAAGGTACACGAAGGGGTTACTTTTATGATTCTATGGATAATAGAGTGTTTGTGTCTACGAACGCTACCTTCCTGGAGGAGGATCATATTAGGGAGCATAGTCCACTTAGTAAGATCTTGTTACGTGAGCTTTCCAACGAAACTACTGACACTTCAATAAGAGTTGTTGAAGGGTTTGCTTCATCAACAAGAGTTGTTGATGATAGTTCATATTGTAGGACGATTCCACCTCAAGAGTTAAGGGAACCTCGACGCAGTGGGAGGGTTGCAAACCCACCTATTCGTTATATGGGTTTCACGAAAATCCTGGCTATGGTAGCTAATGGCAGCATTGAGGATCTGTTGTTTTATCAGAAGGCAATGGAGGATGTTGATCGGGATGAATGGATCTCAAGATGGAGTCGATGTACTTCAACTCAGTGTAGGATCTTGTAGATTAGCCTGATGGGTAAAACCTATAGGTTGTAAATGGATCTACAAGAGGAAACAGGGTGCCGATGGGAAGGTGCAAACCTTCAAGGCTAAACTTGTGGTAAAGGGTTATACCCAAGTGGAGGGAGTCGACTATGAGAAGACTTGCTCGCCTGTTGCCATGTTGAAGTCTATCCACATCCTCCTGTCCATTGTCGCTTATTATAATTATGAGATATGGCAAATGGACGTCAAGAATGTCTTTCTTAATGGTAATCTTGAGAAGACCATTTATATGGTGCAGCCCGAGGGATTCATAGCCTAAGGTCAAGAGCAAAAGGTTTGCAAACTGAATCGCTCCATTTATGGTCTGAAACAAGCATCTCGATCTTGGAACATTCGATTTGATACTGCGATCAAATCGTACGGCTTTGACCAAAACGTTGATGAGCCTTATGTCTACAAGAAAATCATCAACAATTCAGTAGTTTTCCTAGTGTTGTATGTAGACGATATCCTACTCATTGGGAATGATGTAGAACTACTGACTGCAGTTAAGAACTGGCTAACGACCCAATTCCAAATGAAAGATTTGGGAGAGGCTCAATTTGTTCTTGGTATACAGATCTTTTGGGATCGAAAGAACAAAGTGCTAGTGTTGTCTCAGGCATCGTACATTGATAAGATGTTGCTTAAGTACTCAATGCAGAACTCCAAAAGGAGATTTTTGTATGGGTCTTAGTGCCCTAGTTTATTATTTTGTACTAGTTGTTTGTACACCCCACTCACTTTAGGACAAGTGGGAGATTGTTGAGGATGATGCCCTAAACTCTTGTTAGGTTTTGTAGTTTGTAAACACTATATTCAACAAACGCTTGTGATGTAATAATATATGATATTTTTCTTCACTTTTGTCTATGAAACATGGGTTATTTTATTTGCTTTACCAAAAACCAATAAACTAAGATCACTGGTTATCGTTGTAACTTAAGCATATATATGGAGACATACATCAAGGTTCTGAGATTGAACCTTCAAGTAGACCACCACCAAGGTCTTCTCTACTAAACTCAAGAATGAATGTATGGTGGAAACACTCAAATTGAGCTAAATTTTTTGATGAACTTAGGTGGGTTTAGAGGGTTTTCAAGCTGATGGCATAACAGGTGAAAAATCTCAGAATCCTTCTTAACTCTCTGCATGAAACATCAACTTATTGACTGATTTCATGCATAGGAGTTGCTTGTATGTAGGACAACTCCTACTTGGGGTTATCATTCAAGATGTAAGTAGAATTCGGTGATATATCACCCAATTTGAGTTTAGTGGATTTTCCCCAAAATTTGTGGGAAAAATCCACTAACTCAAATAAGATTTGAAAAATGATTTTCTTTTAAATAAAAAAAATTATTTAAATAATTCAGTTTTATAAAATTAATTCAAAATAATTAATTTAAATAAAACTAAATTTAGTTTTTTAATTAAACCTTTTAATTAAATTAAATTATTATTAATTTAATAACTTAATATTAAATTAATAAAACACCAATTCCACCGATATGATTCAATTTCATATTATTAATATTTAAATATTAATTTATTCTCCAATTTCGTTTAATTTTCAATAAAATTAAACGTTTCAATTATATCGAATATAATTAATTGAAACCCTAAAAATTGATTTTGAACGTTTCAAATTCATAACCCTAATTTCATCCAAACATACTCAATTTATTAATCCAATTTATGAGCTAGTAGATGGACCTAATAGACCTACAGATCATGAGCTCCAACGATTTGTAATTAATTGGTTAAACTCTTTAAAATCGAATTAATCACTATTCGTTAACTATCAAGGCATACCACTATAGCTCGATAGTTGCACTCTCCTCACTGTAGATATATTTCTATCCATTTTAACCATAATCGGTAAGTCGATCCTTCACAGATCGTTCATATTTACAGTTGGGTCAAAATTACTATTTTACCCCTGTAAATGCATCTTGTTCCTTAAGCTCTCACTAACCCTCTATTGAACAACTGATTCATAATACCACTTATGAATCATGTCCCTCTTACCACGAGAGGGTGGAGCCCCGTTGTTCAAGACCAAGAATCAACTCTTAAGAGAACAACCTATCTGCTAACCCTAAGATGGGTAAGAGTGAATTCCATCTTGTAAGGCTATGTCCCCAGCTATCTATCCAGTCTTATCCCCAAAATGGGAAGCTTATTGAGTAGTGTTATTGGACTACTCTCACCTATATAGATCAAAAGATAATACTGAATAGACAAGAGTTCATAGTTAGCTCAGGATTAAGATTGAGTTATCCTAGGTTATTTTAGTATGAAATAGTCAGTTTTAACAGTAAACAGTCGTTATAAAGAAAAGTGACTATTTCGAGGTCCAGTCTTTATGCAAACTCATTGCATAGGATGCCTCCACTCATATGTCTCTACATGAATGAACTGTGGATCACATCATTTGTATCAGCAAACAAAATGGGCCGCATCCAATAGTGTTACCAGGATGAGTACCCAATTTCATCCATATACTTATAAACCATTTAGGCTATATACTATAACTTGATCCTATTTATGTCGCTACATAAAGTTAAAGTATTCAAACTATAGCCATGGTTTTGTTTATTGGATTTTCATAATAGAATGTAATATCAACAACTTTATTGAATAAAATACTCAATAATATTTTATTGATAAATAGAATGTCTAACACGAATTACGAACTGCGAGTTTTTAGGACATCCCCAACAGTTCAACAAAGGCCTGAAAACCAGCATTAATTACTTCAAAGAAACCAAGATTTTCATAGGAGGGTTCATGAAATTCCTCCAAGAATTCAAGAACCAGCCCAACAAGAGTACATCAAAGATTTGAAGATAGAGGACTGCAGCTACCAAATCCTGTTCATAATCATCAACATCTGCCGATTTACCCACCTTTTAAACCCATGCCACCAAATTTGTTGGGGCTGGATTCTGATTCATCCGAGGATGAAGACTTACCCAGTCCCCAACCACATTATTGAGCAAGAATGATGCATCCACCTCATGGGAATAACCCACTTTTTCAACCACAAATTCCTTTTGCACAAGCATAAGGGTATGAAAATCAAGATTATTATCAAGATTGGCATGGACAACCAAATTGGAAACAAGAAAATGACTTTAAAATGAAGATCGACATACCCACATATAATGGCAAGATGAATATTGAAATATTTTTGGATTGGGTGAAAAGCATGAAAATTTTCTTTGATTATATGGGAACCCCGAAATACAAGAAGGTAAAATTTGTTTCTTTAAAACTTAAAAGTGGCGCATCGGCATGGTGGGATCAAATTCAGGGAAATCGATGTTTGTATGGTTTTTAATTCCCTTATCAAGCCCCGGATGAGTTCAAGCTTTCAACTTAAAACTCGAGGACGAGTTTAATTCTAAGGGGGCCAAGTTGATGTAGGGATGTTAAGGGTATTTTGGGCATTTCTTGTAAAAAGGGTATTTTGGATATTTCTTGTAAAATGATAGATTGTATTCTCTTTTTAAATTCAGTTTTAATTTTAGAATAGGTATAACAAAACCTTCCTCCTTTGGGTCCATTTAAAAGAGGTTAGGTTAGTTAGTTAGGTGGGTACAAGCCCTTTACCTTTGGGCCTCTTTAAAGATAACTTTTCACTCATTTTAATCAATGAATAAAAACTTCAGCTCCAAGATTTCTCCAAGACATTTTAGTCTTCAGTGCATTAGATTATTTTGCTAAATTTAATTGGTTTTTGCAAATGGGTTGATGTATAGATTACTAATATAAATAAATTGTATGGTTTCAACAAATTACATTATGACTTTCACGACACTATACTTACTCGTTGCCGACAAACTGGCCGATGAAAATTATACTACGTGGAAAAATAGAATCAATACAATTTTAATCATCCATGACCTTATTATATTTGTCCTTATGGAGGATTGTCCTCCTGTACCAACTCAAAACACAATTCGAAACGTTTGAGAGGCATATAAGCAATGGGTACGGGCAAATGAGAATGCTCGAGTATATTGAAGGAACTTTTATCAAAGAGTACCTCTGAGCGGAAGCAAGATCGTTCCAAACTCATTATGACAGAATTACCGCATTCACAATCTAACAAACTAGATATGCATTAAACAACAAATTACAAGCATGCTTTGAAACTTAAACAACAAGAGAACAAAATACGTACCAATTGAAGAACCTTTCTTCACAGAAAACTCGTTCTCGCCAAGAACTGCTCTTTTCGCTCTCGCTGAGATCGTCCAAGCAATCGTACACCAAATCGTCTACCCACGAATGACCTTCTCACGAACACGACAGCAAGAAGGATACTACCACTTAGAACCCTCGATATTTCAGTGTGAGAATCTAGGAGGTGTGGGCTCTGTTAGATTTGGCAGAGGGAAGGAGGAAGAGATGATCGTATACCACGACCAAGCAAGGGGGAGAAGTTAGGTGTCTATCGTATAGACGATGCTTGATTGTTTAGGTAGAGGTACACGATCGTTTAGTAAAAGGGCTGCGATCATATAAACGATCGTTTATTAAACGCTTGAGCGTGTGATCGTTTAGGAAAAAGCTAGACGATCGTTTAGAAAATCCTATGCGATCATTTAGTAAACTGTGCACATGTATACGATCGTCTAGAAATGATGAGCTCTCGTGTAGGCTCTCGGTTTGTTATGCGATAAGCAATATACACCAAACGTGAGCGAATGTCTGATCCCTTTGCAAAATGAAGACAATTTTCATTTTATCCTCCAGTTATGAAAACTGAATGCAACCTCCCACTATCATTCGGTTACGGAGAAAAAACTGGCACAATTATCCTATAATTGTCAAATTAAATAATAAATATAATCATATTATATTCATTAACCTATGGTTTAATATCACCTCAAGTGCAACATATGAACCATAGTCTTTTTCTCCTCCACTAGATATAAATCATATTTATATCATTTTCCTCCAATTAATGTATCTCATACATAAAGTCAACCATATCATATATAATCGACCAGTTCAATCATATCATATATAATCGAACTCTCTCTTGTCAATTTGAACACTTCAAGCTGAACCAAAAAATTGATTCTCAACTTGAATCCATTGAGCTACCAATGGGACCTTATGGACCTATGGCTCAAAGCTCCAACAATACGTGAATAGCTGACTAAACTCTTTAGCCATGAGATCCACCATCCGTTAACTATCAGGCATTTCACTAAAGACCGACAGCTGCACTCTTCTCACCACAGATATATTTCTGTGTCCATTGGATATAATCAATCAATAATACGATAACCCTTCACAGATGCTCGTAAGTACAGTTGGGCCAATTTACCGTTTTTCCCTTGTAGTTACATCTAACTCCTCAAGTACCACTGATCCCTCTAATGAACAATACAACATAGTCCTACTATATATGGACACCTCTTGGGCCATAAGAAGGTGTGTGGTGCCACATCGTTCAAGCCCCGGGATCAGCCCTTAAGGAAGCAATCTATCTACTTACCCCTACTTTGGGGAAGGAGTGAATTCCATCTTGTGTAGTTGAGTTCCCAGCTCCTAAATCAAACGAATCCCCAAAGTGGTAAGTTTGAGTCTTCGATCTGGCCATTCGCACCCATGCAAATAAAAGGACCGCCCTCAAAGGCAGGAGTTCCTAACACACTCAGGATTGAGGTCATGTTACCTATGGTCATCTTAGTGAAGTGAAGTCTCTGTCATGAACGACATTATAAAACGAGACTATAACACTTTGTGGTCCGGTCTTATACAAACTCCTTTGTATAGGACGTCCTCGCTTGCATGTCTCCACATGAATGATCAGGATCAAACCATCTGTCACCAGTCACAACATTTGTAACTATTCTACAAAGTGGACCGCATCCGTACCGTTACCAAGATAAGGTTTCCCTCCTATATCCATATACTACAGACCATTTTGATTATCACTTAAGACATAATCCACCTGTATGTCTCCACATACATGCTTAAGTTACAAATGACAACCAAAGATCTTAGTGAAGGAACTCTTATTCAAGAGTACCTACGAGCAAAAACAGATCTTTCCAATTAATTGTGACAGAATTTTCATATATACATTCAAACATATAAATATGCATTCATAACGCTAAATTACTGCTATGCTCAAGGGAACAATAAAATAAGTGATCGAAAGATCATACTAGTTGAAGACTTATTCTTCACAGCAAATCTCGCTTTCACTGAAACAGTAAGCTATCGCTCAACAAATCCCAATCGTCTATCTCGAACAGTCTCCACACGAACAGAAGAAAACGGGGACGACACCACCACTCAGAGCCTTTAGTTCTCAGAGTGAGAATCCAAAGGGTGGGCTTTGTTCGGATTTGGTAGAGGGGAAGAGGAAAGGAGATCGTATACAACGATCAAGCAAGTGGGAGATATACTCGTCTATCGTATAGACAAAATGTTTGATCGCTTAGGTGAAGTATACGATCGTGTAGAAAAAGGTAAACGATCGTGTAGAAAAAGCTAAGCGATCGTCTATACAATCGTTTAGTAAATATCAGGCACTAAACGATCACTTAGGAAAAGGTAAATGATCGTTTAGTAAATAGCGCATGCGGGTGTAAGCATTAAGTGATCGCTCAGCATTATTGTATAGGTAAGCGATCGTTAAAACACTATCGTATAGGCACAAGTTTTACTAAGCGATAACACACTTCAACATTATGTCCGCGTATCCAATGTTTAACACACCGTGAGCTATTTAAGCATCTTAAAGAGATTCTTCAACTTACTCATCTGTCATGAAAACAGAAGAGACGCCAACCTATTATCCCTTAACCGTCCAATTAATAGACAATGAATATAATCACATCATACTCATAACCTATGGATTAATATCATATATTAATCATAGTATTTTTCCTCCATTAGATATAAAACATATTTATATCCAATTTCCTCCAAATTAAGGTATCTCATACATAAAGCTAATATATCATATATAATTAACTAGTTCAATTATATCATATATAATCGAACTCCCTCTTGTCAATTTGAACATTTTAAACTGATCCAAAAACTGATTCCAACATGTATCCAAGCTACCAAGGGGACCTTATGAACCTATGGCTTAAAGTTCCAATGGTACGTGAGTAACTGACTAAACTCTTTAGCCACGATATCCACCATTTGTTAACTGCCAGGCATTCCATTAAAGACCGACTATTGAACTCTTCTTACCATAGATATATTTCTATGTCCATTGGATATAACCAATCATTAGTACGATGACCCTTCACAGATGCTCGTAAGTACACCTGCCCAATTTACCGTTTTGCCCCTATAGTTACATCTAACTCCTTAAGTACCATTGATTCCTCTAACGAACAATACAACATAGTCCTACTATGTGTGAACACCTCTCGGGCCATGAAAAGGTGTGTGGTACCAGTCGTTCAAGCTTCTGGATCAGTCCTTAAAAGAGCAATCTATCTACTTACCTCTACTTCGGGGAAGGAGTGAACTCCATCTTGTGAAGTTGAGTTCCCAGCTCCCAAATCAGATGAATCCCCAAAGTGGTAGGTTTGAGTTGGCGCTCTGGCCACTCGCACCCATGCAAATCAAAGGACCGCCCTCAATGACAGGAGTTCCCAACTTACTCCGGATTGAGGTCATGTTATCTATGGTCATCCTAGTGAAGTGAAGTTTCTGTCATGAACGGAGTTATATGATGTTGAATTAAAATATTATTCTTTTTCTTTTGTGTTTTTTTAAGAAGAGAGAAAGGGTCGAATCAAAGGGTACGCTCTCTAGAAGATTTGCTCGGGGCTGTTCACTTTCATTTGGTCGCTTGGTATCTTGAATGAAACCTCTTTGCTTGCAGGGGCAGGAGTGGAAACGTCTAAGAGAGCGCTTCACGAAAAAATCGTGTGGCGCGGTGAAAGGTTTCCCGTTGGGGTTTTCGGCCCCCTCCCTTGGTCTTCACCTAATTGTGGAAGATAGAAGGTGAGTTGATACTCAACTCTCTCTCTCGTGCCTTTCTTCAGTTTGTTCCTGTTCATCTATTCGGGACGAGGCAGGCAACCCACATACATGAAGAGAAGAAGAGAGGGGGGTTCATTGATATTAAGGCGTCAAAGCGGTCGAAGAAGGCCACAAGTGGAAGCAACCGATGCTTTAGTCATTCAGTTGACTTCTTGCTGCCAGTCCGTGCTTACTGTCATGCTGGCAAAAGCAAGGGTTTCAGCCGGGGTTTTACCTACTATTGGATTTGAACCAATGACTCTCGTCGTATGAAAGCGATAACACTTTGAGGTCAGGTCTTATACAAATTTTTTGTATAAGATGCCTCCACTCGCATGAACCCTACACGAATGATTAGGATCAGACCATCTGTGACAAGTTAGAACACTTGTAACTATTCCACAAAGCGGGTCGCATCCGTAGTGTTACCAGGATAAGATTTCCCTCCTATATCCATATACTACAGACCATTTTGGTTCTCACTTAAGACATGATCCACTTGTATGTCACTACATACATGCTTAAATTACATAAAGACAACAAAGGATATTAAGTTTATTGTGGTAGAGGGGAGGAGGAAGGGAATCATATACAACGATCAAGCAAGTGGGAGAAAGGCTCGTCTATCATATAGACAAAATGCTTGATCATTTAGGTGAAGTATACGATCGTGTAGGAAAAGGTAAGTGATCATCTAAACGATTGTGTAGGAAAAGCTAAGTGATCGTTTAGTAAATATCGGGCGCTAAACGATCGTTTAGGAAAAGGTAAATGATGTTTAGTAAATAGTGCGCACGGGTGTAAGCGTTAAGTGATTGCTCAGCACTATTGTATAGGTAAGCGATCGTTAAAGCACTATCGTATAGGCACAGGATTTACTAAGCAATAACACACTTCAACACTATGTCCGCGTATCCAATGCTTAACACACCATGAGATATTTAAACGTCTCAAAGAGATTCTTCAACTTACTAATCCGTTATGAAAACAGAAGAGACGCCACCTATTATCCCTTAACCATCCAATTAATAGACAATGAATCTAATCACATCATATTCATAACCTATGAATTAATATCATATATTAATCATAGTATTTTTCCTCCACTAGATATAAATCATACTTATATCAAATTTCCTCCAAATTAATGTATCTCATACATAAAGTTAATTATATCATATATAAAGATTGACAGTTGAACTCTTCTTACTATAAATATATTTCTATGTCCATTGGATATAACCAATCATCAGGATTGAGATCATGTTACCTATGGTCATCCTAGTGAAGTAAAGTCTCTATCATGAATGGAGTTATATGACGAGATGTTAACACTTTGAGGTCAAGTCTTATACAAACTCTTTGTATAGGATGCCCTCGCTCGCATGTCCCCTACACGAATGATCGGGATCAGACCATCTGTGACAAGTCACAACACTTATAACTGTTCTACAAAGCGTGTTGCGTCCGTAGTGTTACCAGGATAAGGTTTCCCTCCTATATTCATATACTACAGACCATTTTGGTTGTCATTTAAGACATGATCCACTTGTATGTCATTACATACATGTTTAAGTTACATAAAGACAACTAGGGATATTAAGTTTATTGGTTTGTGGTAAAATAAAAACATCTAAATGTGCAAAGTCAAGAAGTGAAGTAAATATCATATATATTATACGTCACAAGTGTTCGTACAAAAATGTCTACAAACTACAGGACATGAAACTTTAGGGCACAAACCCAAACACTTAGTTTATTGGTTTATGGTAAAAAAGCAAATAAAACATCCAATGTTTGTGGATAAAAGTGAAGAAAATATCATATATTATACATCACAAGCGTTTATTCAAAACTGTGTTTACAAACTACAAGACCCAGTGAGAGTTTAAGGCACCATCCCAACCATGTATATCTTGGCTAGCCTTTCTGAAGTCTTGGCCAAGAAGCATGAGCCCATGATCACTGCCTATGAAATCATAGAGTCTCTAGGGGAGATGTTCGGATAACCGTCCGCACAACTCAGACATGACGCTCTAAAATACATCTTCAATGCTCGTATGCAAGAGGGGGCATTTGTTAGAGAACACGTTCTCAACATGATGGTTCACTTCAACGTGGTGGAGATGAATGGGTCTATCATCGATGAGGTTAGTCAGGTTAGCTTCATCTTGAAATCTTTGTCTGAAAGTTTCCTATAGTTCTGTAGCAATGCTGTTATGAACAGGATTGGGTATAACTGGACCACTTTGCTCAATGAGCTACAGATTTTCCAGTCCTTGATGAAAAACAAGGAACAAAAGAGAGAGGCAAATATTGCCTCATCCTCTAAGAAGTTCTATAGAGAATCGTTCTATAGAACAAAGTCTGTGTCTTCTTCTTCCGTCACCAAACAGTGGAAGAAGAAAAGGGAAAAGGGAAAGCTAACCCACTAGTTGTTGCCCAGAAGGGCAAGAAGCCAAGGCTGCAAAAGGAATCTGCTTCCATTGCAACCATGAGGGATACTGGAAAAGGAATTGTCCCAAATACTTGGTAGAAAAGAAGAAGGCCAAATAAGGTAAATATGATTTACTTGTATTAGAGACTTGTTTAGTGAAGAATGATGATTTAGCCTGGATAATATATTCAGGCGCCACTAACCATGTTTGTTCTTTATTTCAGGGAATTAGTTCTTGGCAGCAATTATAGGCTGGGGAGATGATGACGCATGTTGGAACTGGGCACATCGTCTCAGCTATTGCAGTGGGAGACCTTCGATTCTACTTACAGAAATCTTATATTTTATTAGATAATATATATGTGGTTCCAGGCTTGAAAAGGAACCTGATTTCTGTAAAATGTCTTCTTGAACAAAATTTCTCTCTAAATTTTCAAGTAAATAAAGTGTTTGCTTACAAGAATGGAATATTAATTTGTTGTACTAATCTTGAAGATAATTTATATGTGCTAAGAATTTTAGCAACTAAAGCCCTCATAAACATTGGGATATTTAAAACTATGGTAAATCAAAATAAAATACTTACAATTTCTCCTAAAGAGCGTGCCCGTCTTTGGCACCTAAGGTTAGGACACATCATTCTCAATAGAATTGAGAGATTGGTTGATAATGGACTTCTAAGCGAGTTAGAAGAAAATTCTTTACCTGTGTGTGAGTCATGCTTTGAAGTCAAAGTGACTAAAAGATCTTTTATTGGAAAAGATCATAGGGCTAAAGCATCCTTAGAGCTTGTGCATTCAGACCTTTGTGGTCAGATGAATGTTAGAACAAGAGGGGGGTTTGAATATTTGATCACTTTTACTGATGATTATGGGTATGTTTATTTAATGCAACAGAAGTCTGAATCTTTTGAAAAGTTCAAAAAGTTTAAGGCTGAAGTTGAAAATACATTAAATAAAACAATTAAGACATTTCAATCTGATCGAGGTGGAGAGTTTTTGGATCTTACATTCCAAAACTATTTGATAGAACATGGAATTGTATCCCAACTCTCAGCACCTAGTACACCTCAACGGAATGGTGCAGAAAGAAGAAATCGAACTTTGTTGGATATGGTTCAATCTATGATGAGTTATGCTTCCTTACATGACTCATTTTAGGGTTATGCAGTATAGACTGCAACTTATATTTGAACTGTGTTCCATCCAAGAGTGTCACGAGAAAATCTTTGGAGTTATGGAATGGTCATAAAGGTAGTTTTCACCATTTTAGGATCTGGGGTTGCCCAATATATGCTTGAGGCAAATCCTAAGAAATTGGAATCTCGTTCAAAATTTTTCCTATTTGTAGGCTACCCTAAAGGAACAAGAGGTGGTTACTTGTACGATCCTAAAGAAAATAAAGTGTTTGTGTCAAAAAACGTTGCATTTCTAGAAGATGAGCACATAAGGGAGCATAAACCCCGCAGTAAGATTCTGTTGAATGAACTTTCCAAGGAAACTATTGAACATTTAACAAGAGTTATTGAAGAATCCAACACCTCAATAAGAGTTGTTGAAGTTGATTCATCTAATAGGTCATGTCCACCTCAAGTGTTGAGGGAACCTCGACATAGTGGAAGGGTTGCGAACCCGCTTGTCTATTATATGGGTTTAATAGAAATCCTAGCTATGGTAGCTGACGGAGATGTTGAGGATCCATTTTCTTACAAGAAGGCAATGGAGGATGTTGACAGAGACGAGTGGATCAAAGCTATGGATCTCGAAATAGAATCTATGTACTTCAGTTCTGTTTGGGATCTTGTAGATCAATATGATGGTGAATCTATAGGTTGCAAATGGATCCATAAGAGAAAATGGGGTGCTGATGGGAAGATGCAAACCTTCAGAGGTAGACTTATGACAAAGGGTTATACCCAAGTTGAGGGAGTTGACTATGAGGAGACTTCTTTACCTGTTACCATGTTGAAGTCTATCCGGATCTTCTTGTCCATTGCCTCATATTATGACTATGAGATCCAACAAATGGACGTCAAGACTACCTTTCTAAATGGCAATCTTGAGGAGACCATTTATATAGAGCAGACTGAAGGATTCATAACCCAAGGTCAAGAGCAAAACGTTTGCAAGCTTAATCGATCCATCTATGGATTGAAGCAAGCTTCTCAATCTTAGAATATAAGATTTGATACTGCGATCAAATCTTATGGCTTTAATCAAAATGTTGATGAGCTTTGTGTTTAAAGAGAATCATCAATAGTTCAGTAGCCTTTCTAATATTGTATTTAGACGATATCCTACTCATTTGGAATGATGTAGGTCTACTGACTGAAATTAAAAATTGGCTAGCGACCCAATTCCAAATGAAAGATTTGGAATAGGCGTAGTTTGTTCTAGGCATTCAGATTTTTAGAGATAAAAAAAACTGCTAGCTCTGACTCAGACATTGTATATTGACAAGATACTTGTCAAATTTTCAATGCAGAACTCCAAAAGAGGTTTACTTCCTTTCAGGAATGGAGTTATATTGTCTAAGGAACAGTGTCCTAAGACACCTCAGAAGGTTGAGGAAATGATATGGATCTCTAATGTAACGATTGTTGGCAGCCTGATGTAGATGATGTTATGTACTAGACTTGACATCTGCTATGCAGTGAGGATAGTTAGTAGATATCAATCTAATCTAGGATTTGATCACTAGACTACCGTTAAAAACATCCTTAAGTATCTACATAGAACGAGGGACTACATGCTCGTGTTTGGTTCTAAGGATTTGATCCTTACAGGATACACGGACTTTGATTTTCAGACTGATAAGGATTCACTCTTAACGGATGAGCAATAGTCTAGAAGAGCACCAAGTAGGGGTGCATTGTTGACTCCACCATAGAGGTTGAGTACGTAGCGGCTTGTGAAACTACTAAGGAAGTTATGTGGCTCGAAAAATTTCTGACTGATCTAGAAGTGGTTCCAGACATGTCAAAGCCCATCACCTTTTATTGTGATAATAGTGGTATTGTGGCTAATTCCCGAGAGCCTCGAAGTCATAAGCATGGGAAACATAGAGAGCGGAAGTATCATCTCATCCATGAAATTATGCATCGAGGGGGCGTGATCGTCACACAAATAGCTTCGGAGCACAACATTGTTGATTCGTTTACAAAGGCCCACACGCCTAAGGTGTTTGAGGGTTACCTACAAAGTATGGGTCTACGAGATAGGTTACATTTAGTCTAGAGCAAGTGAGAGATTTTGTACTGGCCGCATATTATGCCTTAGTTTATTGCTTTGTGTACTTATATATTAGTATGACTTGTATATTGTACACCTCAATAGCTTTAGAACAAGTAAGAGATTGTTGGGATTGATGCCCTAATTCTCGTGGGATTCTATAGTTTGTAATTGTATTATACAAACATTTTATTTATTTAATAAAATATGAGATGTTTTATTTGACATTTAATAGCATTAAACCCACAAACCAATAAATTAACATCCAAGGTTATCATCTGCAACTTAAACATAAATGTAGAGACATACAGGTGGATCACGTTTAAGTGATAACCTAAATGGTCTGTAGTAGATGGATAAGGCTAAATACTTTATCTTGGTGACACTACGAATACAACTCGTTTTCTCCTTGATGATCGCAGTCGCATCATCGCATTCGGTTGCATCGTCCGATTTCTGCAACTTTCTTTGACACAGCTATTGGGAATGGTCTAAACTCGCAGTTTGTAAATGTTGTTAATATGTTCTATTTATCAATAAAAATGTTGTTGAATTTTTTATTCAATAAATTACAATTGATATTGCATCCTTCTATGAAAATCCAATAAACGAATCCATAACTATAACATGAATACTTTAACTTTACGTGGTAACATAAAAATGGATCAAGTTTTAGTATGTAGCCAAATAGTCTATAAGTATACGGATGAGAATGGATACCTCATCCTGGTAACACTAGTGGATGCTACCCATTTTATATACTGATACAAATGATGTGATTCAAAAATCATTTATGTAGAGACATGTGAGTGGGGGCATCCTGTGCAATGAGTTTACATAAGACCGGACCTCGAAATAGTCACTTTTCTTTATAACAACCGTTTACTGTTAAAATTGACTATCTCAAACTCAATGACTTAGGGTAACTCGATCTTAATCCTGAGATAATTATGACCTCCTGTTTATTCGGGATTATCCTTTGATCCGCATAGGTGATAGTAGTCCAACAACATTGCTCAATAAGCCTCCCATTTAGGGATAAGACCGGATAGATAGCTGGGGACATAGCTTTGCAATATGGAATTCACTCCTACCCAATTTAGGGTTAGCAGATGGGTTGTTCTCTTAATCATTGATACCTTGTCTTGAACAATGGGGCCCTGCCCTCTCATGGAAGAGAGAGTTATGATTTATAAGTTGGACTATAAATCAATTGTTCAGTGGAGAATCAGTGGGAGCTTAAAGACCAAGATATATTTACAGGGATAAAACAGTAATCTTTGACCCAATTGTAAATACAAATGACCTATGAAGGATTGACTTACCGATTATGATTAAAATGGACAGAAATATATCTACAGTGAGAATAATGCAACTATCGAGCTATAGTGGAATGTCTTAGTAGTTAACGAATAGTGATTAATTCGGTTTAAAGAGTTTAACCAATTAATTACAAGTCGTTGGAGCTCATGATTTGTAGGTCCATAAGATCCCTTTACTAGCTCGTAATTTGGATTAGTAAATTGAGTAATCTTGATAAGATTTGAAATTAGGATTTAGAATTTGAAATATTCAAATTCAATTAGGGTTTCTATTTATTGTATTCGATATAATTAAAATTTTTAATTTTATCGAAATTAAACGAAATTGGAGAAACGATTAATGTTTACAATATGATTTAAATATTAATTGTATAATATCAATTTCATTATGATGGAATTGTTTTTTTATTAATTTAATATTAGAATTAAATTTACAAAATTAATTAAAAAGTTTTATTAATTAGTTTTATTTAAAAATTAATTAATTGAATTAATTTTTATAAAATTAATAAATCAAATTAAATAAGTTTAATTTAAAAAATGATTTTGGAAATAATTTTTTTTGAAAAATCATTTTGAAAATCAAAACTCAAAGTCCACTATGATATAAGTCACCTTATTCATTCAATTTCATTTTCTCTATGAAGTAGGAGTTGGCCTTCATGCAAGTTATGAATTTGCATGATGAAAGCTCTGTAAATTGAAGTGTTGAGTTGAATAATCGATTCATGCTTACAATACTTCCTTGAAGAACTCTACAGAAATCTATTGCCCTCAAAACCTTCTTCACATCTTATATACATCCAGCTCAATTTAATGTTTCCACCACACAATCCTTGCAAGAGAATAATAGAGAAGATCTTCGTGGTGGTCTACTTGAAGATTAAAGCTCTTTCACGTGGAACTCAGCTAGACCTGAAGAGGATTCTTCAAATGTATTGTGTTCAGCAAATCCTCTTCTGTGAAAGTTATTTTGAAGCATGTTTTAAACTCAAATTAAGTATAATTAGAGTGTTTATTGATTCACGTTAATATAATCTAACGATAACAATGACAGAGATTAGGCAGTGATGAACGAGGCAATGAGAGAGATTGGTGCAAGAGAATGAAAAGGGGAAATTGAGAGGAGTGGGTTTGAGGGAATGGGAGAAATTTGATGGATAGGAAGATGAAGAAGGAAGAGGTGGGAGAGAATAGTGGAGAAGGAAGAGGGATAAGCCCTCATGTATGGGTACACAAAAATCTAAGTTACCTATGGGTGAGAGATACACAAATCTTTAGACTAATTTCTTAATTTAATTTGTTTTATAAAAA
Organism: Benincasa hispida; assembly: GCF_027475165.1. Classification (NCBI taxonomy): domain Eukaryota; kingdom Viridiplantae; phylum Streptophyta; class Magnoliopsida; order Cucurbitales; family Cucurbitaceae; genus Benincasa; species Benincasa hispida. The sequence continues at coordinate 9,652,859 of NC_143487.1, forward strand.
TAGTGGATAAAGGCTTAATGGTAAATAATAACTGATATTTGTAAAAATAGGGAGATCAATGATTTTTTTTTTTTTTTTTTTTTTGTAAAAAGTGAAGTTTTCAAGACTTGGGTCCATTCTTAAGTCATTTTATGTAGAAAGCCCAACTTTCAATTTTAAAATCAGACTCCCAAAATTTTAAAGGTGTTAAAATGGGACCATTATGCTTACAATAAATGTAGAAATTGGGCTTATAAATGGTAAAAAATGAACTTCAAACTTATAAGATCATTATACTTTATACAATTATGTAAGTTTGAGGGTCCAATTTTAACTTTGATATAAATTTAAGAAAATTTTTAAAATTAAAAGTTTTAAGAGCATAATTAAAATTACTACCATACTCTAGGGATATTTTTGTCATTTACCCTTTTCTTAACGGTGGATTTAAGCGAGCATTGAAAGAAGAAAACCTTGGTAACTTACTTAGACTCGGCTCAACATTTATCGTTTTCTTAACGGTGGATTTGAGCGAGCGTTGAAAGAAGAGAACCTTGATAACTTACTTAGACTCGGCTCAACCCATATATAATATATAGAAAAAATTTGTGACGGTTGCACTGACGTCGGGGCTGCAGCCATAACATAACTGATTGATTGAATTAGCCTCCTAATATATGTTTGTTTATTATCTTTTGAAGAAAATATCGCAAACAAGAAATGCCAAGAAACAGAGCGAGGACAGTTCTTGTTGAAGAAGAGGATAAGCAACCCGGAAACCCATTCATCAAAAGAGAAAAAACCCCTCCCCTAGGGAGACGCATTGCCTCCTTCAACAAGGGGATCCATATATATTTTATTGTGACCACAATGAGTTTGTAGATTAATGTAAGGTACTACAATTTCTGGACTAAACTTGTCCATGTATTAGTTTTAGTGGTTACTGGGTCGTTTTCTAGGCTGCGTTTCCGGATTGAAAATGAAGATCCATTTTTATCCATAATAGAAGAAATCAAATGGGTTTTTAGTCTTATCCATTGGCAATCAGTTTCCATATTCACACAAATTGGTCTCCATCATTGAAACAAAGATAAGTAATTCCCTCTTCACTACCACTTCTCTTCTCACCATCCACCAATGGAGAATCATCCACTGGTTTTTGCAGTTAATCAGCAGAGATTTGTTCTCTCCACCGTTGACCCTTCCACTAATTTGCTTCATTTCCTGCGCCACCATACTCCTTTCAAGAGTGTCAAGCTTGGCTGTGGTGAAGGCGGTTGTGGTGCTTGTGTTGTTCTATTGTCAAAGTATGATCCTGTGTTAGACAAGCTCCAACATTTTACAGTAAGTTCCTGCCTCACCTTGCTTTGTAGTATACATGGTTGTTCAGTTACAACCAGTGAAGGTATTGGAAATTGCAAAGATGGTTTTCACTCCATTCATCAAAGGTTTGCTGGCTTTCATGCTTCCCAGTGTGGCTTTTGTACCCCTGGAATGTGTGTTTCACTTTTTTCTGCTCTTCTGGATGCTGAAAACACTAATCGACCCGAACCCTCGTCGGGATTCTCGAAACTTACTGTTTCTGAAGCTGAAAAGGCTATTTCTGGAAACCTCTGTCGCTGTACAGGGTATAGGCCAATTGCTGATGCCTGTAAGAGTTTTGCTTCTGATGTTGATATTGAGGATCTAGGGTTAAACTCATTCTGGCAAAATGGCTGTGCTGTGGAAGAGAGATCTTGTAAATTTCCACTTTATGAACAAAATGGTAGCTCGTGCTTGTTTCCTGAATTCTTAAGAAAGGAAATAATGTCTATCCCTTTTGTGGACTCCAAGGGATGTTCCTGGCTTAATCCGGTTAGTATCAAGGATCTTAACAGACTACTTGAATGTGAAGAATCTAGTACTATAACCAAAACGAAGATAGTCGTTGGCAACACAGAAATCGGGTATTACAAAGATTTTGAACATGTTGAGAGATATATTAATCTTAAACATATCCCTGAGCTGTCAGTTATCAAGATGGATTCAACAGGAGTGGAGATTGGTGCAACGGTAACAATTGCAAAAGCCATTGAGGCTTTGAAAAGTAATAACCATGAGCCATCCTCAATAGGTGAGATGGTGTTCTATAAAATAGCGGTCCACATGGAGAAAATTGCTTCTAAGTTTGTACGAAATACTGCAAGCATTGGAGGAAATTTAATGATGGCGCAAAGAAAAGGATTTCCTTCAGATATTTCAACAATACTTCTTGCTGCAGGATCCATGATAAGTATTTCGACTGGTTCTAGCGAAGAAGTGATTATATTGGATGAGTTTCTCAAGAGACCTCCATTGGGTCCTAGATGTGTACTTTTAAGTGTTAAGATCCCAAATTGGGATTCAATTAGAGACATTTATGCAAATGATACGTATGTAGTTTTTGATACTTATAGAGCTTCGCCTCGGCCCCTCGGAAATGCACTGCCATACCTAAATGCTGCTTTCTTAGCTGCAATCTCCCCATGCAAAGATTCCAATGGTATCATATTAAATAGTTGTCATCTGGCATTTGGAGCTTATGGGACCAAGCATGCAATTAGAGCCAGAAAGATTGAAGAATTTCTTGCTGGAAAAGTTATTGATTATAATGTCATATATGAAGCTGTCTCATTGATTGGAGCCACCATAGTTCCTGAAAAGAGCACTTCCTCTCCTGCTTACAGGACAAGCTTAGCAGTTGGCTTTCTTTTTGAGTTCTTATACTCCTTGGTTCGTGGCGATGTTGCAATCAAGAGCAATTACCTCAATGGATGCAGGAATGCCTCGTCAACCCTACCCGACAGATTTATTTCAAACAAAAACCTATTTGGTTATAATAAAACTGCAGATCTATTATCATCTGGAAAGCAGGCAATGGAATTAAGTTTAGAATATCATCCAGTTGGAGATACCGTTATAAAATCTGGAGCTGCTATTCAAGCTTCAGGTACATTATATCTTGTAATTATAGGAAATCGTACTTTAAAAAATTATAAAGATGGAATGAATTTGTCTTAGTCAATTAGCTCGTGATTTCGTGTTCTCAAGTATTAAGGAAACCAATGTACATATGCAAATGAATATTTTAGGTGAAGCAATCTATGTGGATGATATTCCTTCGCCAACAAATTGCCTATATGGAGCATTCATATATAGCACAAAGCCTTTGGCACAGGTAAAAGGGTTTACTTTTCCTCCCAAATCACAACCAGAGGGAGTTATTGCTGTTATTTCTACTGGAGATATTCCTGTAGGTGGTTACAACATTGGAGCAAGAACCATGTTTGGTGATGAAATTCTATTTGCAGATAAGTTGACAGAGTGTGCTGGTCAGCCACTTGCCTTTGTGGTAATTTGAATACCTCATGATTCATTTATAGTAACGTTGGTCATAGAAGGAATCCTTATACCTCTCACATATTTTTTAGGTAGCAGATACACAGAAACATGCAGATGCGGCTGCAAACTTTACAGTAGTGAATTACGACACAGATAATTTGGAAGCACCTATTCTTTCTGTAGAAGATGCTGTTAAGAGGTCATGCTTCTTCGAGGTCCCTTCAGTTTTGCTTCCGGAACAGGTTGGTGATATATCAAAAGGAATGGCTGAAGCAGATCACCATATTAATGCTGCTCAGGTAGCTTCTACAGTGACTTACTTGGCCTTAAACATCTAAGGACGGTATGCCTGTCTGGAGAAGAAAAGGGAAATTTCAATGATTACTGAGTTAAAGATTCAACAGCTTCTCGCACCAAAAAAAACAGTTTCTAACTATTATGCTACCAATGTACATATTTGTTATTTCCTAATTGTTTTCTTTACTTTTACATAAATTTCTAATTGTTTTCATAAACTTTTACATTCAGATCAGACTTGGATCACAATATCATTTTTATATGGAGACGCATTGTGCACTTGCCATTCCAGATGAAGATAACTGCATGGTGGTCTACAGTTCAAATCAATGGCCATCTAATATTCATTCTGTAATTGCAAAATGTCTCGGCATTCCTGAACATAATGTCCGTGTAATTACCAGAAGGGTTGGAGGAGGCTTTGGTGGAAAGGGCACAAGATCTATGGTTGTAAGTATCTGCTGCCAACTCTATGTGGAATAGACTTTTGAAAAACAGTTCTTCACAATGCATTTCTTTTAACTTCCAAGTAAAACAAAATTTTCTAGTAATGGCGTTTTCTCAATAGGAAGGAAGGAAACAGAAAAATTTCTAGTAATGGTGTTTTCTCAATAGGAAGGAAGGAAACAGAAATTAAGTACAATATGCAATTATAATTTTACTCCAAAAGCTTTTGGATGGCAGTGCAAAATCAGTGAATTCCGATGTAAACTTTGTAATGTTTTTAGTTCTATCATAATCTAAGTAGGTAGGATGATGATGCATATAATCACCAACTTGAATCATTTGATTGTTCAACAATTTAACTCTAGTTGTCCAAGTGTATCAAAAGTTCTATATTACATTGCTGATCACTAAAGGGCCTATTAATGTATGTGCTTGAATAAAATGTGATTAGCTGAAGTGTAGTCATCCAAATATCTTACAATCTCTGGTGTTGGAGCTCAAGGCATATTAACATTAATTTGCAAATCATTTGGTGCTGCAATCAATGACAGATGATGAACTTTGCTATATTTGGTTTGGAATTTTTTCCACATCATAATCATACGTAGAGTTTCTCCTGCTATTTTATTCGCAAATACCACTCTTACTGCTGGATTTATTGCTGTTTAATCATTATAAACAAAATAGATTCTTTTCGGTAAGTACGTAGGATTCTTGAGATAAGTTGGACAACGCGATCAATTATGTTAATCTTATCATTTTTTACTGCATTTTATTTATAATTGTGAAGTAGGCATTTTTCTTGGACCTTTCTTTTTAACTTCTCCTTATACTGATTTCAGTGTTTTTGAAAAGATGGTTTATGGTAACAACCATTAGAATAAGATGATTGTGTATCGGAGTTGAAGCGTTTCATGATTGAAGTTTATTATGTTCTTCATCATATCTTTATGTGTAGCACTTCTATTGTTTCCCTACAGTTTGCTTTCTACCTTCTCACTTCTCTTTTTCTTGCCAAGTTTCTCACTATTCTCCCAAGCATGAACGACACTCTAATATATGAGTTCTTTCCTTTGAACAATTATGTTGTTTAGGTTGCTACAGCATGTGCACTTGCAGCTCACAAGTTACGCCGTCCTGTCAGGATTTACCTTAATCGGAAGACTGACATGATAATGGCAGGAGGGAGACATCCAATGAAAATAACTTACAATGTAGGCTTCAAATCTAATGGTAAAATTACAGGGTTGCAATTAGATATATTGATTGATGCAGGTATGAGTACTGATGTAAGTCCAATAATACCACACAACATCGTCAATGCACTTAAGAAGTATGATTGGGGTGCTTTATCTTTTGATATAAAATTATGCAAGACAAACTATTCAAGCAAATGCGCAATGCGAGCCCCTGGAGAGGCACAAGGATCCTTTATTGCTGAGGCGGTAATTGAACATGTGGCATCTACCCTTCGCATGGATGTGGATACTATTCGAAAAGTAAACCTGCATACATTTGTGAGCATCAGCAAATTCTACAAGAATCCAGGTGAACCTGAAGGGTACACTTTACCTTCAATTTGGGATAGGTTAGCCACATCTTCATGCTTAAAAAAAAGGGTTGAAATGGTAGATGAATTTAATAGCTACAACATATGGAAAAAAAGAGGTCTTTCTCGAATTCCAGTTGTGCACGGAGTAAGAGCGAGGCCAACTCCTGGGAAAGTGAGCATTCTAACTGATGCTTCTGTTGTTGTGGAAGTTGGAGGCATTGAAATTGGGCAGGGGCTGTGGACAAAAGTGAGACAGATGGTTGCATATGCTCTTAGCTCAATTGGATGTGATGGAACTGATGACCTTTTGGAAAAGGTGAGAGTGGTTCAATCTGATACCGTTGCCTTAATACAAGGAGGGGGTACATTTGGAAGTACTACCTCCGAGTCGAGCTGTGAGGCTGTTAGACTTTGCTGCAATATACTGCTAGAGAGACTAACACCTCTCAAGAAAAGGCTGCAGGATAACGGTTCCCTCAAATGGGATGTGCTCATAAGTCAGGTTGTTGTTTGCTCTGCACTATCTCATAGAACATTTTATGTTTAACCAATCATGGGTTGTTCCATAATCGAAGTGTTATTCATGCATGGTTCTCAAAAGTCTTATTATTAGTTCACATATAATTAGTTTCTTTGAAACGTTTCCTTGCTTTTTCACAATTGTTGATTTGTAATTTGAATTGTTAGTTCTCATTTTTCAAACCTCATAAAATGTTTTTGGATATGGGGTTGAGGATGTATCCTTGGGTGAATAACACCTTCATCATTTCATGTTGGATAAAGTGCAGGCAAACTTGCAAGCAGTCAATTTGTCTGTAAATTCTTTGTATGTCCCTGACTTTGTTTCAAGTAGCTACTTAAACTATGGAGCTGCAGTGAGTGAGGCAAGTCTACTGACTAACAACACCTCCCTTTGTGTTTACTACTGTATCAACATTTTCAAATTAAAAACAAACACTTGGCTGCCACTTTAGTTTACTGCAAAGTTCAATTCACCAAATTCATGCCTTGGCAGGTGGAAGTTGATCTTCTCACTGGAGAAACCACAATTTTGCGTTCAGATATTCTCTATGATTGTGGACAAAGCCTCAATCCTGCTGTAGATTTGGGACAGGTTAATTAGCTACATTATAAGTACAAAATTGAGCATCTAATTTGTTTTTCCAGTCTCTTGAAGTTATGGGTTTCAAATAGATTGATCAGATTTCCAAGGGGTAGAAACTCCTAATGATAGGGATAGGGAATCGTTTTGTGCAGATTGAAGGAGCATTTGTGCAAGGAATTGGATTTTATATGTCAGAAGAATACTTGACAAATCCTGATGGACTAGTGATTACTGATAGCACATGGACTTACAAAATTCCTACAATTGACACCATACCAAAACAGTTGAATGTGGAAATTTTAAATTCTGGACATCATAAAAATCGCATTCTCTCTTCAAAAGGTAGGTCAAACTTTATTGTCATTCAATTTGGTTGGAAGAGAATGGGATTTCCTTGCAAATCCAATTTAGTATACTTGTCATTTTCTATGTAGTAGACTTTTTCTTTCACGGGGCTTTTGGTTTTTCAGCCAAGGGCTCATACAAACGATCTAATATGTATTGGAACTGAAATGAAATCAAGTGCAATTGTGCAGCTTCAGGAGAACCACCATTGCTTCTAGCTGCATCAGTTCATTGTGCAACACGAGCGGCTATTAAAGAGGCACGAAAACAGATACGTGGATGGCGCCATCAAGATGAGTCTGAATTTGATTACGCAGTACAGCTAGAAGTTCCTGCTACCATGGCTGTTGTTAAAGAGCTCTGTGGGCTAGACTGTGTGGAAAATTACCTGAAATGGATCAACGAATCGAGAAGCACTGTGAGTGTAAGCTAAGCTAACCACATACTTGGCCTTCCAAACACATAGGTCATGCCAATTTACTCATAATAATGCTTGTGATTGGAGAAATAAGATCAGTCTATGAGGCAATCTACACTTACTCATTTCAAAGTTTATTTGCAGCAGCAGAAATAAGCAAGCAAATCTACAAATATCATGGGTTATTGGGAAATAGAGCAGTTTCAAATATACCACAACCACGATTTAATTTCTTTTTAATGTTTATATTGATATCAAAATTTATATTTTACAAATGTATTAATAGAATATCGATATTGACGAATAAATCTGTAAATCAAGAAATTTTATTGTCAATATTTGTATTCATATATTGATGACTAAATAATGATATGTTTTATATTTGATGGATATTAAAGATACAGATCTCTTTGATTTACAGAAATGAGAAAATTCTATAGAGACCGTAAAATAAGAAGCCCAAATGAAATTTGGCCTCACTTTTGAAAACAAATGAAAAGTGACCTTTTGCTTACATTATTCATCCGTGAAATTACCATTTTAACCCCTACAGCCTTCTTCCTTCTCCTTCGTTTGCCAGATTTTCTTTTCACGTTTCTTTCGCCAACTTCTTCTTCTTCCTTCTTCTTTCTTCTGCCTTTCTTTTTCTTCTTCTTCCGTTTTCTTTTTCTTCTTTTTTTTGTGTGGCTTTCTTTTCTTCTTGTTTTTGTGTTTTCTTGAGGAAGAGACAAGCGAGATCGAGATGAGGGAGAGAATCGAGATCAAGAAGCATAGTAGAATTTGAATTTAGGAGAGAGAAGCAAGATTTAGAAAGAAGAGAGAGAAACGAGATCGAGATGGAGAGAGCATCGAGATCAAGAATGAAGAGAAATTGTATATTGAGGAGAGAGAAGCAAGAAGAATTGACATGTAGTCTGACGTGGATCGGGATTGGGAATCAAGAATGGGGCACGAGATCGAGAAGCGTGGAGTTGGACCATTGATCAAGATCGGGGATTGGTAGAAGAGAACGGGGAACGAGATCGGGAATCGAGGTTGGGATGCCGGGGGCAAATCAAGTGCATCTTCGGGGGCAATTGAGTAATTTCACATACGACTGACATAAGCAAGAGGCCAAATTTTAGTGATTTCTTCAATATATGCTATTTTTCAATTGGCCTCCCAAAATGGACCATCCGTACAAAAACCAATCACTGATGAATATTTTAATCGATGTGTATATATATGTTACTAGAAAATATTTAGTACTATAGTAGTATAAAAAAAATCATACTATTTCCATTCATTGTTTGTCATAAAATTAAGAATTGTGTGAAATATGTAGATTAAAATAATAATATATCACCAATGATGTGTCAATTGTGAATAGAAGTAGTATATACTAATGTAGTACTAGAAATTTTTCACGTTACTCATTGAAGTCTTTTCAAGTTAGGGCCATTAGTGATAGTTTTAAACTACTTTATCCAAAGTTGGGGCTATTAGTGATCGCTTTAAACTGTTTATTTTTTATACATTTATATAATGAAAAGAGATTGAACAACCTATAAAATCAAATCAAATGGAATCTAAAAATATGTTTCTGGTTCATTATATAACATTTTCTGGCAGCAGAGAAATGTGCCAGAAAGGTACGTGTTTAAGGGGAAAAAAAATATACTAGGAAGGTAAGGTCAGAGTTGAATCATAGATTCCCATTTCCTTAAAGATGACGTTGTAAAACGTTGTTACATAAACTTAGAAGGTACATGGCGTTGTTTGTGGGGTGGGGGAAGAAGTATTAAGCAAGTATCCTCGCACTGGTGTACACTGTACAGGTTGCTTGAATGACAACTTCACAGCTGAGATCCAGGACGCAGCAATCCTATGCAAGGCAAGTTCCACTTTTGAACAGGCATAAATCATAGATGGCGTCCAGTAGGAATTTCAAGATGATTAAAGAAACTACTTCCAAAGCCTAGAATTGGAATTTCGGGTTCTAAAGGATTATGTGCTAGCATGGCGCGACACAAAGGACTCAACGAGCGGGTTCACTAGATGAGGTGCCTCGTCCTTCATTAATGCCACCAAACAAAAGTCAGCAAGTTTCTCGAGAAATTAATTGAGCAGTAATCAAATCAAATTGACTTGGACATATAACAGGGTTTTCTTCTTTAGTTTTACTGGACGAAGAATCGTGTAATACATGGCTCTTTTGCCTTTCAAGAAGACTCTATCCATGCCTCGAAGGTATTCTAATTGAGTGTGTAACCATCAAAACCACACTTCCAAAACAACGAAACAAGAGAAAACAGTTAGCATGGAGAGAATGCAAGACAGAATGCAAGACAGACCTGAGGGCAGTGTCCAACATTGGGAAGGACAACAAAATCTTCCACGGATTCGAAATTTCCATAATCTCTTCCCAGCTCAATTGGCTCCCACGGATCTTTGTCACCCCATCCTATCAATACAGGACACTGAAGAAGAGAAATATGAGAAAAGCAACAATGGGATACAGAAAATGATAGTTCCAAAGAATGCCAACATTAGAGGAAGGCAACCTTCACCCTCGGCAAAAGCTCTTCAGGAAGGGGCCCGCCTGAGTAACAAATAAACTCCAGAAAGATATCAGCAGCACCCGGCTGTAATCCGGGATTTAGGATAATTTGCACTAGTTCATCTGTAACTTGGGAGGTGTCATGGTAACACTACAGGAAATGCGAAAAGAAAAGGACAGTCAAGATATCTGAACGACGTCGATACGCGGTTTATGCTCAAATAAAAACAAAGCCCTATTTATATGTAGAAAATTCTCATCAAAACAAAATTCTAATAAGGTTGATTCTAAATTCTAACAATATTCCAAATATTAACTCATGAAAATAGAATTATGCATTAACAACTCCTACAAATTGATCCAATAACATTTTTGGTTTCCAAATTCCCCAACGTCTAGGAGCCAAGACCATTAGTAATTTTACTTTGTTGATTTTCCAAACGAATTCATTTACCTCTGAAAAATCCATTACAAAATGTTTATATTCTTATTCTTTTGCATCCCTTAAATAAAAAGAAAAAACGGGGGAAAAAGATAGATCTATGTCAAGCAAAAAAAGAATACCTGGCAGAGAATATTCTTCACAGACTCGGGGGTTGCAACAGTTCTAAAAAAATATTTTCCTAGAGCAGTATTTCTGCAACAGTCGGAGACCTTGGATGACAACTTCAGTCTAAATTCAATAAATGATCTATGGGATGTCTTTTACCTCAGCAAATTCTGAAAGGATCTGATCAATGGCTTCCCATACCAAGGCTGCTTCTTAATATGAAGCATACGTAAAGATATGTTTAGAAGAACAATACCTTTACAGATCTGCGGTTTCATAACAGCTGCCTGCAGACCAACTACTCCTACAAGAATATACATCCAATAATTTAAGATAGACGTTGGTAATTGATGAATTATCTTCATAACAGAAGAAAATATATCTCGTTCAGTAAGAAAGAGAACGATAATGGATTGTCCTGTGTGGACATGAGATTGCTTTTATCATGTATTGGAAAATGAATATAGACGTGAAACAGGGAATAGTTTTAGTATAGATGAGTTGTCCACTTAAAACCACCATTAGCATGGATAAGAAGAGATTTGTCCTAGAGCAACTAATGATGCACGAAAAACTGGCTAAATAAATAACATTTACATGAAAATACATAATGTATAATGGCCAAACTTAATTTTATCAAATATATGTTAAGAACCATAACAAGATAGCGATGTGTGTCAGAGCTAAAGAAAAAGTAATGATTTTACTTCAAAAGGGAGATCGTCACCCCCTATAGAATTGCAGATAAAAAATGCTTCATCCTGAACCACGTCAACACAAAAATCATTCAGCTGGGAAGCCCATGTCTCAAACGTATAAAAGTTTTCTCCAACTACATCTGGGTTTGGCTTGTCTGAATATCCATAACCAATAAGATCAAGAGCATAAACTCTATGTGATTCAGCAAGGACAGGTATATTTTTCCTCCAATGGTCACTGAAAAGGAAGACAAATCATCAAGCACTGAACTTCCCATGTGGAACAAGATCAAGGGTAATGACTTGTTCGCAGCTAAAGATAGAAACCAGTCCGACCTAATCTACCCCACATCAACACTGTTTGACCATGCAAACAAAAAAATCAGCGACTCAATTCGGTGCTCAATGGATGACACCGAATCCCTAAGCACCACATCAATTTTCCTAACAAGCTAAATACGCTAAGTTTTTTCTTTACAAGAAACCGAGCAAAATGAAAATATATACAAGCGCATTAGCCAACAAAAGGAACAGAACAGACTACAAAAATAGACTCCAATCCAGATGAATAAAGCCTAGCTGATAATTACAAAATGTGATAGTCACCAAAGCTCATACTAAGGCACTATACCTAATAACCTCTCAGAACTCCCAATCAGACCTCACACCTCCTCAAAAAATATATACACACGCCTATACGACTTTTTAAAAAAATTAAAATTAAAATTAAAAAAAAAAAAAATAGAAAGAAATCTACAATTCCTCTCCAGTCAAATCTCCAAAAAATTGAGGAAAAACATTACTGCTCAAGGATGTTCCATTTCTCCTTAAAAGATGGATTCAACAAACCCTCCTCCACCATAGCCTTGCAATCCATGCTCCACACCATAGAAACTGGGAAAACGCCCAATAACCTGGACCAAGCCGATTAAGCAAATTGGCAATTCTAAAGAATATAGTGAAGACCACCAAATGCACCTCTATAAGAGGAGCACCACTGATGCCCCAATCAGAGGAAAGGGTGTACCCGAATGCGGTCTAAACTCTAAAGTATTAAATTATTAACTTTCTCATGTGAGACGTGTCAGGCAAAGAACTTTATATTGTTGAAGAGCTTAGCCTTCCAACATGAGGAAAACAAAAGGGTGACAGGGGCACCAAGGAAACACTTAAAAGATAGAAGAGAGAGCCTGAAGAAAAGTCATGTGAAGGACAAGAGATCCAGCTACGAGAGTCACTCCTCACCTGATCAACATGAAAGCCCCTCAAAAGCAAAAGTGATGTAAGAACCTCGAACAACTCTCTATCTACGCGGGCACGTCAAATCTCAAGAATAAAAGAAGACGGGTAACTGAGTCGTAGCCAATTGAGCATTCAACGAATCTAGGAAAAGGATTGGGTTACAAAAGGTCGTATCACTTATAAGCCTATCATATGAAAATCCTAACAAATTGGAAATAGGAACCTTTAAATATGTGAACACCTAATTCTCAAATACTAAAATCCAAATTGATTTCATTTTCAGCCCTACGAGTTGAATTAGACACGGATTGTCTTATGATCAAAGCTCTTAAGACAAAAAACAAGTTGTACTCTCATTTGAATGTTATTGGCATGCAACTCACATGAATTACGAAATTCAAGAAATGTCTTGACAAAAACTTGAAATTAAAAGCTCAAACGTTAAAATTCGATTCATCCTAAACTGTCGAAGCAATCAAAAGACAGTACTTTAATAGCCTCCAAAACCCTAATACCACATTATAGTTCATAGTAAAAAGACAATACTACCTTTACTTGATATGTCATACAAAGAATAAAATTAGAAAATACTAAAGTTACATCAAAATTATTAAATAATATATAGGTTAAAAATCACTTTTAGTCTCTAAACTTTCCTAGAAGTAATGATTTGGTCCCTGAATTTTGGTTTGTAATAATTTAGTCCCTATACTTTAAATTTTATAACAATTTAGTTCCTATTGTAAAAATTAATGATAAGATTTTATGAGTATTCATGCATAAATAAATTGTTATACTAATTAGAGACTCAATATTTTTTTAAAATATAAAGAAAATATTAAAAACTGACATCTAATTTTGATGAAAATTTTTACGTGGGAGATTAAATTGTTACAATTTTGAAAATACAAAGACTAAATTGTTACATACGAAAATTCAATGATCAAATTGTTACAAAATTGAAAGTACAAGACTAAATTGTTACAAATCAAAGTCCAAAAACTAAATTGTTATTCAGTTTGGGGACAAAAATGGTTTTCAACCTAAAATATAAATAATATATGATGCCTCAAGAGTTTATATACCACTTAAAAGGTAAGGACACTATTCGCTCATAACAATAGATTAATTTTTACTCCCGTCCCTTGCCAAAAGTCAGTGGTTCGAAACTATGTTAAGGTACTGCGCTAAGTCTTGTTTGGTTTTGCTTTCCGGAGCCTTTGATCGAATTAAGACAACGAAAGGGAGTTGATAAGCACTATTATTACAAAGTTTTTCTCACATGCATATTTCTCAGTTCTCGATTATCCCTTACCCTTCCGATTTGCAAAAGTCCGGCAGATGGACATGGAGCAAGTCAGCGGTGTCCCAACAAAAATCAGTGTGCAAGTTTTCTCTGAGGTTAAATAATCTTCTTCGTTAAGGCTAATGCCTGGATTTCCCATCCAGGACTATTAAAACAAGCGCAATGGGGAAAGAATAACGGAATGCATATATAAAGACGTTTTCCAGCATCGGCAATTCGCGTCGGTAATACCTATGGTTAGTGGTATGAGAAGCAAAAATTGAATGGTGTAGACCTGTTTGCTCCAAAACCATGAATCAGTATCAATGCAGGGCCATCATCTCCTGAACATTGGTAGCGAATAGAGTAACCCCTCCACTTCCAAATGCTGCAAGACAGGAAAAGTAGGCAATCAGTTAATATGAGATGAGATATTTTCGTACTTAGCATCCATTGGTTAAATGAGAGAGAAGCCAAAAATGGGTACCAGCTACGAAGTGGGAGTTTGGAGCGGATATTGTCCGACGAGATCTGCAGGCCTTGGTCACCGAATTGAGCGCCTAATTGAGAATATGAGACGGCGGCATTTGGCTTACTGAGGGGGAACCCAAGTCGTTGAGAAAAGGGATGGGTGGAAGTGAGTGGAGATGGTAGAGTCCTGGTGCTTAGCTTCGCGGAGGAGAAGGGCAAAGAGAAAGAGCAGGTGCTGGCCATGATTCAACAGAGATTTTGAGGAGGAAAAGGAATTGACATGGATCATACAGGAAGCCTTAGGCCTTCGACTACGATCCATGGTGAAGAACGATCCTTGTGAAGACGTCGGGTTGGTACTTTGTCAACCACCCGATTCTCATCCCAAAGAAGAATGATGGAAAAATACCTTTATGTCCTCGTTGGTTCTTGAATTTTCAAGATCCATTAGGGAGGTTTTCAAAAAAGTAATAAAAAAGCTCAAATTATTTACCTCGATAGAAAAATTTGAACCCAACCCAAAATAAATTAAATAAATAGAAGAAGAGCTCAATCCCATGATAGTGAAATACCAAAAATGTCCCAAACCCACATGCGATAACCCACAACCCAACCAATTAATTACGATTAATCGGATTACCCATCAACCGGCCCGATATCACTCATGCCTGCCTCTTCTTCTTCCCACATCTTCTTCCAACGGCTTCTTCTTCATCAAGCAATGCACGATAATAATCTATTGTCATCTATCTTGTTGATCTTCTCCTTCTTCCGTTGGTCATCTTCTTCTTTTGTTGCTTCATCTTCATCTTCATCTTCTTCTTTCTCCTCTGTCGCTCAACCTACTTCTCCCATTGCTGCTAAATCTTCTATTGCTTCTCCATCAAGGTTACAATCTATTATCAAATAAACTCTTCAAGGTTATCATCATTATCTTTTCTTTTCATTTCATTAACTCTTTGTTGGGTTTTATGTCCTAAAAACTAGTAGTTTGTAAAAAATAAACTCATTCTGTAAATCGATGAAGTTGTTATCGAATATATGCATTGCTTATTTCATCTTAGAAATAAATCCAAGAAACTAAAAGATCCATGACGATTACATGAGTACTTGAACTTTATATGGAGACATAAGAGTAGATTAGGTTCGAGTAAATAGTCAAAACGATCTATAGTATACGAATAAGGTTGGGTGTCTTATTCTGGTAACACTATCGGATGAGGCCCACTCTGTAGTTGTTATAAGGAGTTGTAAAGTGCTACAAACGAAGTGATCTTGATTCGTTCATGTGGTGACATGAGGAGTGGGGGCGTCTTGTGCAATGAGTTTGTATAAGATCAGACCAAGAAATAAGTTACTCTTACTTTAAAACGTTGTTTACTGTTTAAAACTAGCTATTTCAAAACGATGACTTAGGTAACTTGACCTTAATCCTAAGCTAACTATGAACTCCTGTTTATTCGGGATTATCCTTGAATTTGCATAGGTGAAAGTTGGCTTTACAGTGCCGATTCAATAAGTCTCCAATTTCAGGGGTAAAATGGGTAGATAGCTGGGGACATAGGGTGCAAGATAAAAATTCTCTCCTACCCGTTTTCAGGGATAGTAGAGAGGTTATTCCCTTAAGTGCTAATTTTGAGTCTTGAACAAAGAGCCTCACCTCTCATTGCCTTGAGATGGACTCGATTTGATGATCGGATCTCAAACCAACTATTCATTAGAAGATCAGTGGGACTTAAGGAACAAGAGGTAATCTCGGGGGTAAAACAGCCTTTTGACCTAGCTGTTATTACTAACAACCTGTAGAATGTTAACTTACTAATCATGGTTATATCGAGTGGACACAATATATCTACAGTGAGGGGAGTGCAACTATGAGCATTCGATGTAAAAAGTTTAACCAATTAATCTTGGATCGTTGGAGCCTATGATCTATAGATCCATTAGGTCCCCTACTAGCTCACAAATGGATAAGCCTTAGAATAGCATGATAAGTTGATTTGAAACGTTCAAATTAGAATTAAAGGAATTTGTAATTATATGTGATATAATTACACGTTTAATTTTGGAATTAAACGAAATAGGAGAATCGATTAATATTTAAATATGGTTTAAATATTAAATTCATGAATAGGGATTCGTGGTGGTGGAACTAGTGTTGAATTAGTTTAATATTTGATATTAAATTAATTAGAATTAATTAATTATTGATTTTATTAGAAAATTAATTTTGAATCATTTTTTGTAAAATTAATAAATTTCAGTTTTAATTGTAAAATTGAAAACTGAAATTGAGATTTAATTTTGAAAATAGTTCTAAAATTAAAAGAAAATGGAAAAACCCATCAACGGGATTTTTCCACTTTCTAACCAAACATCTTACTCACTTCTCACTACCAAACTTGGAGTTGGAGCTAGCAGAATATGATGCAATTGGATTGCATAATATTCCAGGATATATCACATAAGCTTCAACTGAAAGACTCCCATGCAATTGACAGAATTTGCTAAGAAATTCTAGAGGTTGAAGAAGGTCTTCAACATTGGTAAACCAGTAACCTCCTCTCTATTTTCCCCTAATTCAGCTTGTTTTGAGTCCTACAACTCAATCTAAGGCTCCAAGAGAATAGTAGGGAAGACCTTGTGGTGGTTCAAAACCAAAGAAAGAAGATTGCAGCTGAAGATCAGGATTCAAGAGGTTCTTCAAAGGTATGTGTTGAAACCCTCTTAATTCTCTATGAATATGCTTATTTTGATGTCAAAATTAAGGTATTAGAATGCTTAATGATCATGTTTTCTTCCGCTGCATGTTTCTATTTTCCAACAATTGATGTCCGAGCATCATTTAAGCATTCAATTCGGTTAATTTTGGCTTGGTGGGTATTTTTATAAGTTGTATGAAAATGATGAACTGATATGGTGTTTTTGAGTTTTGGCATTGTTTTTTCCTCAATTATGTTATAATTCTTGTAATTGGCTCTTGATTGTTGGGTCTCAATGTGTGATTAAGTGTCTGTAATTTGATTGGAGCCATTAGAGTTGCAATTAGGATGTAATTGAAGAAAGAAGTGAAGAAGGTCGAAAAGCAGAACTGGATTTTTAGCCACTGCCAGATACTCGATGCATGGTGCTATACTCAATGGTACTCGATGGCATTTACTTGATGGTATTTTGGTGTATACTCGATGCACGATGCCATACTCGAAGGTACTTGATGATATTTTGGTAAATACTCGATGCACAATGGTACTCGATGCACGATGCCATACTCGATGCTCAATGACATGCTTGATGCTCATGCTCGACAGCATACTCAATGCTCGATGCTCAATGGCATACTTGATGCTCATGCACGATGACATACTCAATGCTCTATGGCATACTCAATGCTCAATGGCATACTCGATGTTTGATGGTACTCGATGGTTTTTTGCCCGGTTCAGCCATTTTTTAGCATCACAGGTCCGATTCGAGAGATTTTGGTCTGGTTCAGGGTGATTTGAGCGATCCAGAAGTGTTTTGAAGTCGATTTTTGTTGAATTTGTAATAATTAGGTATTTGTTTGCTTAAAAATGCAAAAACTAAAACCATATCAGTATGTGTTTAATTATTTATGCATGTGATGTATGTTATAATTAAATAAATCTTGTATGTGAATGAAGTATGCCATGTAAATTTAAAATCTCACAATAGGAAGCATGTTACATGCATTGAAAGTATGTTATAAAGTGTTATAATATATATTATGCATGTTTGGGGTTTTAGATATTTAATATAAGTATTATATTATGAGATATATAATGTATGTTATGGATGCCTAGCATGTCTAAAGTTTTATAAGTTGTTTCAAAATTGGGTTAGACATTTAAAATCCATAACAAAGATAAGTTTCATGCTCACGTAGGTTTTATCATCACAAAGAAAAACAAATGGGCCTTATTTTAATAGTTAAAATAGGTCGACATCTTGTAAAATATGGTTACAAACTCAACCGATATATAATCCTGTCTAAGGCTGAGGATATTTAAGTTAATGGTCTACGGAACACCTCCTACCTGGAGATTATAGTCGAATAATTGAGCGTTGTTAACCCATTTTATAAACAATATGTGAGCGGTGTGAGGTTTTAAAATGGGTTTATCACCTAGACATCATAGATTATATCCAAATATAAATGTTATACTTAGATAAACACCTTGACTTAGGTTGTTTATTAGCCGGAATAAACCTGAGTAAAGATATACCCAAACAAATGTTAGAACACTTCAGTGGGAGTTTAATAGCATATATGATATGTTATTAGAACGCTTTAGTGGGAATTTAAGAATGCTTCAGTGAGAGATTAATAACATATACGATATGTTATTTTTAGCTCTCGCGTCCCTAAGAGTTCACATCAAGATTCATGCTTCGCTTCGTGTGGATTATACCTTGACTGCTCCATTCGGAAAGTGTTGGCATGAATCAAGATCTAGGTGAATAGGGGAAGTTGTTCACAGTAAAATCAAAAGTGATGTTTTGATTTTAAATCTCACATCCTAAGATGTTCACACCGTGAGATCCGTGAAATACTTCACATCGATTATACCTCGACTGCTCCATTCAGAAAGTGTTTGCATGGGATCAAGATCGAGGTGAATGAAGGAAAGTTGTTCAATGTAAAATCAAATATACGATATATTGATTTCAACTCTCACGTCCCTAGAAAGTTCACACCGTGAGGTCCATACAACGCTTCGTGTCGATTTGATCTTTAAAAAAATTACTTAATTTGGACCTCAAATCATGCTTAAAATACCTTAATTAACCTAAAATTACAAATTTAGCTTGAAAGTCAACCATTTTTCCTTTAATGACGGATAATAGATGACGGTCAGACATCGTCTTCAACCTCCCGCCTCAATTTCGGCCCTGTTTTCCAACAACACTTTCAGACTTAAATTCATCAATTTTTAACGAAATAACTTCAAATTTATTTCATAAATCGTTTAATCAACATCTTAATTATCTAACCTGAGAGTTTGAAGCTTCAAAAACTCGTGGAAAACCCGGAGTCAATTTCAAAACTCCACTGCTCTGTTTTGACTAAATTTCCGAGTAGCTTCGATTTTCCTATGAATTCGTCAACTTCCAACCAAAATTAGCAAAATAATCCTTCATAAAAAGTGTTTGAACACCTCTTAAATTACTAACCTCAAAATTTCAGCTTCTGATTCTTTTTTACAGCCTGGAATTCTCAAAACACCGCAGCTTACTCAGGTTTGCCCGAAAATCTAATCATCTTTTGTTTTCCTATCATTATAGCCATTTCCAATCGCAATTAGCTCAATTATCCTTCATAATAATTGTTAGAGAGTGTGTTGACTAGCTTACCTCCAAATTTCAGACCCTTAATCATTTTCTACAGTTCGAAATCTTTAAAACACTGAAGCTTTGTTCAATATGTCAGAACAGCAGACTCACCTCCAATTTTCCTTGTTTTCACCATCTTCTTCAACACCAAAACTCTGACAGCCTCCAAACATCTTCCCCTCTCAACCCTCTATGTTTTTGTCTGAAGACTTTATAGTTTCCAGTCAGGAAAATAAAGTATGTGAACTAAAAAAAGAAAAAAAAAATCTCTTTATAGTCTTAAACATGCTCCAAACAATGGTATGAAAAATTCAATGATACTTTGATAAACAATGGATTTAAGGTAAACTCCTCAAATACATGTGTTTATTTAAAATTGTTTGGAGTTAAGTGTGTAACTATATGTTTGTATGTTGATGATATGCTCATCTTTGGAACAAACATAGAGACAATACATAATACCAAATTGTTATTATCTTCCCATTTCGATGTGAAAGATTTAAGGGAAGCTGATGCAATACTTGGTGTTAAGATAAGAAAATAAAATTGGTTTTTCTCCGTATCAATCACACTACATTGGAAAATCACTAAAGAAGTCTGACGGTTATGATGATCCTCCTGCAAGAACTCCTTATGATGCTAGTATAAGTCTTAAGAAAAAATAAAGGTGATTGTGTATCTTAGTCTAAATATGCAAAGATTATAGGTAGTGTTATGTTTTTAATGAACTATACTAGACATGATATTGCATATGTTGTGAGTAGATTGAGTAGATATACACATAATCCTGATAAGGATCATTGGAGTGCTCTTCGTCGTCTGTTAAGATATCTTAAGGGAACCATGAACTATTGTTTGCATTTTAACAAATTCTCTTATGTATTAGAAGTTTATTGTGATGCAAAGTGGGGATCTGATAATGACAATGTCAGTTCTATAAGTGAATATGTATTCTTACTCGGGTGGAATAATATCATGGAAGTCTGCAAAACAGACTTGCATAGCTATTATTGCTCTAGAACTAGCAGGACGGAAAGTTGAATTGCTTAGAAGCCTACTAGGGGATGTACCATTGTGGGAAGCATCAATACCAGTTTCTCTGCATTGTGATTCACAAGTTGCCATAGGTATTACTAAGAATAGTGTATATAATGGAAAAAGGAGACATATACGTCTTAGACATGGAGCTGTGATACAATTGTTAAATGGAGGAATTATTTCCTTAGAATTTGTGAGGTCTAAGAAAAATTTGGTTCATCCTTTGACCAAATGCCTAACAAGTAAAATAATTTTAGAATCATCAGTAAACATGGGACTTAAACCCTTATAGGATTCTATAGTCCTTTGTCTAGGTGGCCATGAGTGGTCTATTGTGATAGACTAGATGGTCCATAGCCCTTTGGGTGGTCTGTAGAGATAGATTTGATGGTCCATAGTCTGTTATGTGGATGGTCCTAGGATGGACTTAGCGGATAATACTAACATCTTTTAATGATCCATAACCCTTTCTTTGGATGGTCCTAATGTGGACTTGATGTATAATGATGAAATCTTCATAGCTCAGTATTTGAATAATCTGTCTTTGATAGACTTGATGAAGATGGTCCTAATACGGACTAAATGTCTAAGTCTTCATGGCTCAGTTTGAGTGGTTTGTTTCTAATGAACTTGATAAAGAATCTAACGTGATAGTGAAGGTATGGTCACCTTCTATGAAAGAGTTTAAAGGTCTCTTTCTAAAGCTTTCACGGCGACCCGGGGTTTATGTGTATGGCCATAATAAACACACTTTATATCGTAGAATCGAGAGAAGGTCCAGGAATAAAACGTGTTGTGGGGGTCTCAATCAATGTTATTGAAAGTTCAAGAGGTAACTCGCTCTCTCTAACAAAGTTGTTGTGCTACTTCACTATGCATCAATCTGAAACATTAGATATTGATGTCTTTATTTGCTCAGAACATTTTTTTTTCAAATAATCTTAGAAATGACTTTTGGGCTTAGGCCTATAGGAAAAGTTAGGAAGAGTAGGAAGTTTTGTCCCACATGGATAGATTTAGAATTGCCTAGAGGATACAAATAGCAAGACATTCTAATTAAGAATCCAAAGTGTGTTGATGATGGATGTTTAACCTTTTCACCACACGCATGTGCCGTCGACATCCAATTGGATGGGTAGGTTTGGGTAATTGTGCGCGAAAAAGAACTAAACTTTTATTACTTATCTTTTTTTTTAAAATAAAATTATTATTAAATTTGTTTATTATTAGTTTGTTGGCTATTCATTTTTTATCGTTAAAGAACCGTTCGGATTGCGACCGTTGGGTTTTTGTCCATTAACGGACCGTTCGGATTCTTTCTGTCCATTGGTGTCCTCTCCTCTGCTATTTAACTCAAATCAGACTTGAGATAGGCGACACAACAAACTCGATTTCCATCTTTTATTTTCTTAAACTCTTCACCAGTGCTAGTCCATTTTGCATTAAACCTTGGGGAACAATCAACATAAGCGATTAGCATTGAGGTCGCATTGTAATTGCTTTCAGGATAGTGGTTTCTCCACGACGTAATAACACTTCGTGACATTTGTTCTAACAAAAATTGCATATATTGAAATTTTATTAAAGAATAAAATAGGTATTTAATTTTTTAAAAAAAAAACAAATTAAACATTCAATAAAATAATACAATGATAAGCATACATATAATGAGATTATGAAAAATGAAGGAAAAAAAATAGTTGGTTGGAATTTTCAAATTGAGAATAAAATTTAAGAAAGATTAAACTATTTTCTAGAAAAGATTTTCCATAATCCCCCTAAGCCTCTAATAAAAAGCTTGTTATATGAATATCTTTTTCCAACAAATCTATAATGGCCAAAGCAAAACAAACATGAGATTAAGAAATTTTTTTCAAGCAAGAAAGAACAAACAAATTGCAATGGAATTTGGATCAAAATCATATTTGCTCTCAAGTTTCATTTATCAATTCTGCACCAATTACAGGTTGGTTTAGTGCTCTCTTTTCTCTAAGCATTGCACACTCTTCTTTTTATCGTTCTTATTTATTTATGTTGGGAGTGTTGGTTGAAGTAGAAATAGAAAAAATGTAACCATTTGACTCATGAGATAGTGAAACAATATATCCAATTTATTTCCCATTCAAATTTAAATTTCATCCCAATTCTTTTATTTCTTATTTAAAAAGAAATCTCATCTAAATTCTTTTTTTCTTTTTTTTTTTCTTTTCTCATTTAAACTGAAATCTCATCCTAATTATTCCTTTTTTTTTTTTTAATGAAAGAGCATCTCCAAAGAAAAATTTTCACTTTAAAAAAACTTCTCAAAATCACACTACTAATTTAGTCATAAAGATAGATAATCACACCTCTCCATTAACGAGTCTGAATTTTCAAGGTCTCATCTTGATCAGGTTCAATGTTTTGCTTTCGAATAATCTTTTTTTTAAATCCTCATT
Organism: Benincasa hispida; assembly: GCF_027475165.1. Taxonomy (NCBI): domain Eukaryota; kingdom Viridiplantae; phylum Streptophyta; class Magnoliopsida; order Cucurbitales; family Cucurbitaceae; genus Benincasa; species Benincasa hispida. The sequence continues at coordinate 9,675,975 of NC_143487.1, forward strand.
ATTTATGGAAAGGTTTCTTTGATATAAAAACTTTTTGTGACATCATATTGAGACTGAAAATTAATAAATGACAATGAAATTATCAAGTTCTTTATTTTTATAGGTAGATCACACTCATATAATACGGTAGAAGAGTTAGAAGTCAGTTTTTTTTCACCTATTCATTTGTATAGGATGTGCCCCTACATAAGTTCTTTTTTTCCCAAGGAGTATAAACAATTGCAAGGGCAAAATAGGTATTATTTAACAAATAAGGGCAAAAAGGGAATGTAAAAATTATCCACTTTTTGCCCCTTTTAAATTCACATAAATCACAAGTGGTGTTAAAACATTTTTTTGCTTAAAAAATTGAAGGGCTAACAAGGGGAATGACAAATTTTCAAGTTTATATGGTAAATTGATTTTAGGTATTAAAAAATAGCAAAATGATTAAATAATTAATTAAGCAATAATTTACGAATACCATAAATACTCTCATTTTTGATAGATTACATTCTCTTTTTAAAAAAAATACTTAAATCTGTTAATGCTAACAAAAAAAAAAAAAAAAGATTATTTCCTCCAAATTAGGTTGTAGCTAACTAACCAAATCTTAATTAAATGGTGAGAAATAGATAACACAACAAATCAAAAGCTAGATAAACAAAAACTTCCGTTTGTTTTACCCGTGGTGTACTAATTGAAACATACCAGGCATTGTGACCATTAAACTATACTAGCTACCGTATGACAACAACATATGTGAACATAATTACTGTATATTTATAATTTAGAACTGGAGCTCTATATAAATACTTACAAAAAAAAAATGGTGGATGAATGATATTTAATTCAAAATTGTAAATAATAAACACAAATTCTCAATCAAATATAATAAATTTTCACCAAGTTCTATGATAATGCAGAGAAATAATAAAAAAGTAAAAATTAAATAGGAAAAACAAAAATTTTAAATAAAGTGATATCTGAAAATAACATAACATTAAAGAAGAAGAGGGATAAGCGGAAAATTTGAGTAGAGTGAAATTTTAAAGGAAATATTTTGATACTAATTAAAAAACAGAAAAAGAAAGGAAGAAGCAAATAACGGTATTATACCTTATAAAAATGGTATGATTCTAACCAATTTTCTTATTAAAAGGGCAAAACACCTTGTAAAAGGAAAAGAAAGAAGCAAATAACAAAAGATCTACAAAATAAGCAAATAATGAATTTTTTAAAATCATTATTAATTAGTTAATGTAGGAAAAGTTGGTGAACAATAAATTAAAAGAAAGAAGTAAATAATGACTACTTATTGGAGAGTTGATAGTTTCATGAAATAAGAGACTAAAATTGTTTAGAATAAAAAATAATTATCCATTAATTATTTCTCTTTCTCTTCATCTCCTGATTTTGAATTCACCATCTCTCTTTTACCTCATCAAGCCTCCATCGCACTTTATCATGTCGATAAGCTCGTCTAGAAAGATTTGTTGCTTCATCTAAATCTCTCATAGTCAAAATGATAGGTCAATCCTAATTTACAGAAATTGATTATGGAGTAAATACTTCTCACTATCAAAATTTTCTTTGGTGTTTAGAAAAGAATTGGCGAAGAATAATTCAGAACATAAAAATATATAATGACTATGCTCCAAAAAAATCTCATTTGCAAAAGAAGTTTTCAAGAAGTATTTAAGCAATAACTTCAGGAAAGAAAGGGAATTGGGACTGTTATCACATTGATTTTCAATACTTTGAGATATTAAAGAAGATGAAGCAAAATAAATGTATAAAATAAAAGGTAAAATGAAATAATAAAGATGATACAATATTTGAAAGAAAAAAAAAGTGAGAAAGAATAGTTAGATAATATGAGATTTGGAAAAAAAAATTACAAATAAGAGAAAGAAAACAGTTGAATGAGAAATTTTTGGACCAATCACAAATTGCCACGTCATTTACTAAATTGATCACTTTGAGCCTAATTAGAAGACATTTATCCCAAATTGAAGTTAAAGACATAAATTGACGAAGTCCGATGATGTCACATGTTGGATTGAATAAAATTAATTCTTCGATGATGTCACATGTTGGATTGAATAAAATTAATTCGGTCCAATTTGATATTACTATTTGGGTTAAAAGTCCAATTTAGTCCAAGCCTATAAAGTCCAACGTCCAACAGAGAACTTTATAAATAGAAGAATAGAAGAGCTCTCCTCATTCGTTAATTTTATATTTTAGAGAACTTACAAGAAATTCTCTATAATCAAAGACTCCTTGAACTGACCATAAGATGCAGATTCTCAAATCATCGTTCAAGAAGATCAACCGATTATATGCATTAGAGATTGTACTCACTCCCCACAAAATTAATTTGAATACACAGTTCAAATTCCATTAAATAAATTTCTCTTGAAATCTCATGCGAACAAAACAAACAAAAAAAATTGGGATAAATGAGATTTGAAAACAAAGATTTGATAAAAATTAACAGAAAAATACATCATGTGCAATAGAGATGTTTTGCCATAATTCGAAAGAATTCAGTCGTTTGTTATTTGTAATTACTGTTATATGTCCGAATATTCTAAAATTGAATATAATGAGATTTAAGATTGAAAGAAAAGTTTTTGAAAAAGCATAGCTTAATTGAGAGAGTTAGGGTGTGCGCGAATTGCTCCCCGTCTCGTTGGCCTCTCTGTGTGGAAGAGGAGGCGGAGAAACAGAAAACAGAAAATAGAGTGAAAATGATGTGAAGATTTCTACCAATAGAGAGAAGAAACGAGGGTGAAAATGGGGTGAAAAAATAGAGCTGCCAAGTATTATCGAAAATTGGAGAAGAATCTCAAAAAATTTTGATTTTTTTTTTAAAATTTTCAAATGGAGATATGATTAATTTTAATTTAAGGAAGACTTTAAAAAAAATCAAATGGAGATATAATTAGTTATAAATTTAAAGAAAAATATTGTGTATAATTTATTTAATAATTTAAATGTGGATTCCACTAATAATATTGAAATCCTAACCCTATAGCATCTTTCTATATCGTTTTATTCATGCTTCCTTTACTCCCGACTGTAAAATTTTCTTACTAATTTTATCTTTCAATAATTGTTATACTGTTAATATTATTTTACTGATTTTTAACAATATGTGATTTATAGGGAACACAAATTCAAGCACTCGTGTTCAACAAAGTTATAGAAAAACTTGATCATATTCTTGCGAAGAATAAAACGTATTTCATAGAAAATAAAAATGTGAAAAATATCAATTCAAAGTTTGCTATGCGAAAATTGAACTAAGTTTTTTTCATTCTACTATGATCCAAGAAATTGAAGAACTAATTGCTCTTCAAATGTTGCAATATAATTTCACACAATTACGTGAGATTCAATCCTTCATCAAAACCGGAAAAATGATAGGTAACTAACTATTCAAATAATATATTTTTATAAATTACCTCTCCATTTCATATTTACTCTGTATTTGATTATTTATTATTATTTATAAATTGTCATATTAAATCTCTATTTATCGAGTAGATCTTATAACAATGATTAAGAGGGATATTTTTCTTATATACAACTGGTACGAAAATAATTCATGTGTTGTTTTTCTAAAATTATATAATTTTGTTGGGATTGTTTTACACTCACATTTTGTCATTTTATTTGATAGGTACAAAACAATGAAAAATGACATTATGGAATGATTTGACAATGAATGAAGGTTCATACTTAGAAGATTTGATTCATTATAAGTCTATCATTATCGTGTCAAACCTTAAAGTTGAGATGTATGAAGGTAAGTTTTATAGATAAAGCATATATCTCAACTAAGAAAAAGAGTAGTTTTCTAAATAATTGTTTTTCTTATGTAAGGCAAATTGAGCAAAGGGAAAAAAAATGACAACTTACATTTTTATTCAACCAGAATTCTTAGATCAAACAGAGCTACAAGTAAGGTGTGTCATAAATCATACTATTCACTTCAATTTTTGTTTCTTTTGTATTATTATTATTAATAATAATAATAATTAAAATTAAAATTTTATATATATGGAGGAGGGAAAGTCTTCTGAATCACATAAGCATCTCACATCTTATGCCTCCGTCTAAAAAAAATGCAAAATACAAAATTAGTAAACATTAAAGATATTATTCATGGGTTTGTTGATGAATCATACTGTTGTACGACTACTTCGATTATTGAGATAATTAACAATAAGAGATGCAAAATTTTCCATCAAAGATTGCATCCCAATGGAAGTGAGAACACCACTCATTGTAAAAATTGCAATGATGTTCAGTTCATTAGAAAATATATGTTAAAAGCTCAAAATTGTTTATGGCCATAAGACTGCATGTATTAGTATTAGCTTTTGAAGTGGCAGAAGTTGTAATTGGCTATAATATTTTTGAATATGCAACCAAAATTCTATGGTTAATCATAAAAAAACTCAAATAAATGGTTTTGAGTTTATTGGTCCATAAATTGTTTAACATATTGTTTTTCCATGCAATTTCAGAAGAAAAGAACTCTGAGATATATCGCGATTCTATTCAAATGAATAAAGTTTCAAATTTCTCATTCGCATCAACAAGAAGACCGAAGAAAATAGAGTAAAAGGGCAATTTATGGTTCAAGAAATAGAAAAATTAGAAATCCAAGAATCTAATTCAGAAGTTGAAGGGTTACATGTGAAGAAAAAAATAAAGTAGAAAATTAGAACATTTAGGTCTCGTTTGGTTCATGATTCGTTTTCGTTTTTATGTTTTCAAAAACAAAAAATACAAGGAAAACAATAAAAATGTGTTTGGTATACCTATTTTTAAAAGCGATTTATAAAAACAACTGTAACAACTTGTCTTGTTAAGATGAATATAGAACCGTTACTACATGCATGCATAAACCTCCAAACGACCTTTTCTTTTTCACAAAATCCAACTAAATTCAAATGAATTTCATAAAATAAATTTCTAATATAAAACCTCAAATAACATAAGTTCACTTCAGGGTACTCAAGTTTGAAATAAATTATTTAAACAAATAAGTAACTAAATAACCAAAGAATAATAAATATTTGACCCCTAAACCAAACATGTCAATTTAAGAAAATAAGTGCGGAAGTGATGTCAAATCACAAGGTCCAGTCACGAATTCCTCTTGTCATTCGTCGTTCTGCCATTTCATTTATCTAAAAAAATATATAAATAAAAGAGTGAGTATAAAAATACCTATAAGTGACCCACTACTGGGACTACTAGTTGTACAGGTTAGTATCCCTATCGAGACAAAGGTGTACATCCCTACATAGGCATGGACATAGGCATAAGAGGCGAACTTGAAGGCAAGCTTTCATAGAAAGTGACTCCAAAGAGACACAATAATATAATCGTAGGTAGCGATCCCATAAGGACGCGAAACATACACAGGAGATGTACACAGTTTAATAGGGGTGCTAACAGCCACCATCAGTCTACATGCAACAAACATTGTCTAAGTTCATTTCAAGCCACAACATAATATAATAATCATAGTAACATATCTCATGAGTTTCTACAACAGTCTTAACAATTCATCCTGAAGGAACTCTTATCAAAGAGTACCTATGAGCGGAAGCAAGATCATTCTAAATTCATTGTGATAGAAAACAACATTCACAAACAAACACAGTAGTTATACATTTCTACGGCATGCTAAGAACAGATAAATACAAAGATAGAGAGACTCACCTTTGAAGAACGTTTCTTCTCTTTTTCTCCCGCTCTCGCTTGGAACAACACCTTTCACTGTTGCTGCAATGCCAAGCCAATCGTCTACTAAATCTCGTTGTCGCTCAACGAACGAATGGTCTTCTACATGAACAAGCAGCAACTTGGACACCACCGCTCAGTGATATTGGCATTCTCAGAGTGAGAATCCAGGAGGTGTGGACTCTATTGGATTTGGTAGAGGGAAGGAGAAAACACGATCGTATTCAACAACCAAGCAAGTGGAAGAGGTTTTGTGTCTATCATATAGACAGGTGCTTGATCGTTTAGAAAATGGTGCACAATCGTTTAGGTAATCTGGTATGATCATTTAGATGTTCGTTTAGGTAATCTACCTCTCGCGCGCGATCGTTTAGTAAAAGCTATACGATCAATTAGGTAGACTGTGCGTGTACACGATCGTAGAAAAACTTGAGCTGTCGTGTAGGCTCTCGTTAACTATACGATGGGTAGTGTACAACTTTGTGAAGCGATAATCTGATTCATTTGCAAAACGAAAACTATTTTCATTTTATTCTTCAGTTATGAAAACTGAATGCAACCTCCCACTTTCACGTGCGGTTATGGAGAAAACCACCAACAATTATCTTATAATTGTTTAAATTATAAATAAATATAGTAACTAACTTATCATATTACATTTATAACCTATAGTTTTAATATCACATCATATGCAACATTAAACTATAGTTCTTTTCTCCTATACTAAATATAAATCATATTTATATTCTCTTCCTCCAATTAATGTATCTCATACATCATGTCAACTATATCATATATAATTGACCAGTTTAACCATATCATATATAATCAAACTTCCTCTTGTCAATTTGAACACTTCAAACTGACCCAAAAACTGATTCTCAGCTTGAATCCATTGAGCTACCAAGGGGACCTTATGGACCCGTAGCTTAAAGCTCCAACGATATGTGAATAGTTGACTAAACTCTTTAGCCACGAGATCCACCATCCGTTAACTGTCAAGCACTCCACTAAAGAACGACGGCTGCACTCTTCTCACCATAGATATATTTCTGTGTCTATAGAATATAACCAGTCAACAGTATGATAACCCTATGCTCGTAAGTACAGCTGGGCCAATTTACAGTTTTGCCTCTATAGTTACATCTAACTTCTTAAGTACCACCGATTCCTCTAATGAACAATACAACATAGTCCTACTATGTGTGGACACCTCTCGAGCCATGAAAAGATGCGTGGCACCATATCGTTCAAGCCTCGGATCAACCCTTAAGAAAGCAATCTATCTACTTACCCTTGCTTCGGGGAAGAAGTGAATTTCATCCTGTGTAGTTGAGTTCCTAGCTCCCAAATCAGAAAAATCTCCAACGTGGTAGGCTTGAGTCGGCAATCTGACCACTCGCACCCATGCAAATCAAAGAACCATCCTCAAAGGCAGAAGTTTCCAGCTCACTCAGGATTGAGATCATGTTACCTATGGTCATCCTAATGAAGTAAAATCTCTATCATGAACGACATTATATAACGAGACTATAACACTTCGTGGTCTGGTCTTATACAAACTCCTTTGTATAGGATGCCCCCGCTCGCATGTCTCCACATGAATGATCAGGATCAGACCATCTGTAGCATGTCATAACACTTGTAACAATCTACAAAGCGGGTCGCATCCATAGTGTCACCAGGATAAGTTTTCCCTTCTATATCTATATACTACATACTATTTTGGTTATCACTTAAAGTGTAACGCCCCAAAGTATTTTTTAAAAAAAAAAGATAAAAAAAGAAAAAAAAAGGAGGGAAAACATTGGTTATTTTTAGGAAGAAGGAATTAGGGTTTTAAAAAGAGGCATTGGGATGCGTGTGAAAAAAAAGGTTTTCTTTTTTTCTTTTTCTTCTTTTTCTTCCTCCTCCACCAACATCCCTCCCCCTTTCTGCAGTCGCCATTCGGGCTTGCTCCTCCGCGCCGCCATTCGTCCGCACTAGACGCGCTCTTTGTCGGTCGTTTCTCCGTTCGTCGATAGGGTACATAGCCGAAGCCGCCGTCGAGTGCACACTAGAAGGCAGATCCGTCTGCCGCTTGCCATCTGTTTTTGTTCTGTCTGCTGCTCGCCGTCTGTTTTCGTCCCGTCCGCCGCTCGACCCGACGCAGACTGCTCACCCCCTTCATATCAGTCACGCGAGTTCCAGCCGCGCCAAGCTTCCCTTCCGCCTCTGTTCGTCCATCGCACGTCAGCGTTCTATCGTTAGCCGAAGCCCAGCACGCGTCAGATCGCTCACCTCGTTCGTTTGCACACCATAACAGTGGCAGTTGTCTCCGATTCGTGGTTGGTTCTGTCTGATCCTTCTGTTCGAGGTAAGTGTCGGTTCCCTTTTGGCAGCCCACTGTCTTTTGAGATTTTTGGGCCTAATTTATGATTGGTTACAGGGAAATTCTCGAGCGGAGTAAGGTCTCGTACTGAATTTGATGTGTTGAATTTGAAGCATTCTTACAGTGATGTGATAAGGTGCCTGGATAAACTGAGGATAGTGGGCTAATGTTGAAGCATGAATATAATGTGTTAAGGCCTGATGATATGTGAGTTATGAGTAGACTGTGAAACAGTTGATTAATGGGTAACGGTGTTAAAGTTTGATGCTAAGTCATGGCCTTGATTGCATGCTTATGTTTGATTATGTATTGGATGTTTGTAAGCTTATGTCCATATGAGAATTTAGTGACTGTTAGTGTACCATTGAGCCATGCACATATGTACGGTATCCGTTTTGGGATCACCACTTGTATTTATGTCGTGACCTTTGTGTCACTACTTATGAAAGTGTGCCTTCGGATTCGCCCCTTATGCCTATGCCTATGCGCTTTTGTGCATTTTGGGGCCAATGGATAGACTAATAGATCACTGAGTGGGCCTAGTAGTGGGTCACTTACTGAGTATATTTTTATACTTACCCTTTTCTTTCCCTATTTTTCAGATAAAAGTAATAACAGGCTGACACATGACAAGAGGGATCTGTGACCTGACCATTAAGACGATTCGCTACTTTCGCATTTAGTATTATGACCTAGTTTAGGAGTTAGGCGTTTTTTTCACTTTTATGCAAAATATATCGATTTTACTATTTTACTATTTAATTTCATTCATTTGTTTTTAGTAGGGTTTAGGGGTACCCCGAATTATTTTATTTTACTTTGCTTTAGTTTATTTATTATTATTTAATTATGTTTTCACATCTTTGCTCGTTTGAGCATTATTAAATAAAATCTTGACTCTTTAATTTGATGATTTAAAAGAAATTGTACGATTTAGCCTATGCATGCATGAAGTAGCGTCTTAGAATGTAGTAGGAAACTAGGGTCGTTACATAAGGCATGATCCACCTTTATGTCTCCACATACATACTTAAGTTACAACGACAACCAGGGATCTTAGTTTATTGGTTTGTGGTAAAGCAAATAAAACATCTCATGTTTCATAGACAATAGTGAAAAAAATATCAAATATTATTACATCACCAGCGTTTTTTTAATATAGTGTTTACAAACTATAGGACCCAACGAGAGTTTAGGGCATCAACCCCAACACATCCATCAATCAAAGATAGCAAAACTTTCACATAATATCATATTTTCTATAACAGGTCTCCAGAACACCCTCAACGGTTCAACCATAGTAAGTTATAGCAATTCAACCCATTAAAATAGAATCGTACTTTTAGTGCAATCACAATCCTAACGCCAACTTGGGTTCGAGGGAAAATCGTAGTAAATCACTAAGTCTCGTGTCCTATAGTTTGTAAACAACTTTGTACGAATGCTTGTGATGTATAAAATATATGATATTTACTTCACTTCTTGACTTTGCACTTTTAGATTTTTTTATTTTACCACAAACTAATAAACTTAATATCCCTGGTTGTCTTTAGATTTTTTATTTTATCACAAACCAATAAACTTAATATCCCTGGTTGTCTTTAGATTTTTTATTTTATCACAAACCAATAAACTTAATATCCCTGGTTGTCTTTATGTAACTTAAGCATGCTTTATGTAACTTAAGCATGTATGTAGTGACATACAAGTGGATCATGTCTTAAGTGACAACCAAAATGGTCTGTAGTATATAGATATAATGAGGGAAACTTTATCTGGTAACATTACGGACGTGGCCCACTTTGTGGAATAGTTACAAGTGTTGTGGCTTGTCACAGATGGTCTGATCCTGATCATTCGTGTAGGAGACATGCGAGCGAGGGCGTCCTATACAAAGAGTTTATATAAGACCTGACCTCGAAGTGTTAACGTCTCGTCATATAACTTCGTTCATGACAGAGACTTCACTTCACTAAAATGACCATAGGTAACATGACCTCAATCCTGAGTGAGTTGGGAACTCTTGCCATTGAGGGCAGTCTTTTGATTTGCATGGGTGCGAGTGGCCAGAGCACTGACTCAAACCTACTACTTTGGGGATTCTTCTGATTTGGGAGCTGGGAACTCAGCTTCACAAGATGGAGTTCACTTCTTCCCCGAAGCAGGGATAAGTAGATAGATTGCTCTTTTAAGAGCTGATCTTGGGGCTTGAACAATGTGGCGCCACATACTTTCTCATGGCCCGAGAGGTGTTCACATATAGTAGGACTATGTTGTATTGTTCATTAGAGGGATCAGTGGTACGTAAAGAGTAAGATGTAACTACAGGGGCAAAACGGTAAATTGGCCAGCTGTACTTACGAACATCTGTTAAGGGTCATCGTATTGATGATTGGTTATATCCAAATGGGCATAAAAATAAATCTATGGTAAGAAGAGTTCAACTGTCGGTCTTTAATGGAATTCCTGGCAGTTAACGGATGGTGGATATCGTGACTAAAGAGTTTAGTCAGCTATTCAAGTACCGCTGGAGCTTCAAGCCATAGGTTCATAAGGTCCCCTTGGTAACTTGGATACAAGTTGAGAGTCAGTTTTTGGGTTAGTTTGAAATTTTCAAATTGACAAGAGGGAGTTGGATTATATAATATAATTGAACTAGTTAATTATATATGATATAATTAACTTTATGTATGAGATACATTAATTTGGAGAAAATTGGATATAAATCAATATCTAGTGGAGGAAAAATACTACGATTGATATATAATATTAATTCATAGGTTATGAATATGATATGATGATATTCATTGTCTATTAATTGAACGGTTAAAGGAGTAATAGGATGGCATCTCTTATGTTTTCATAACGGATGAGTAAGTTGAAATATCACTTTGAGACGCTTAAATAGCTCACAATGTGTTAAACATTGTATGCATGGACATCGTGTTGAAGAGTGTCATCATTTAGCAAAACCTGTGCCTATACGATAGTGCTTGAACGATCGCTTACCTATACGATAGTGCTGAGTAATCGCTTAACGATTACACATGCGCACGCTATTTACTAAACGATCGTTTATCTTTTCCTAAGTGATCGTTTAGTGCACGATATTTACTAAACGATCATATAGACGATCAATTAGCTTTTCCTACACGATCACTTAGCTTTTCCTACACAATTGTATACTTCACCTAAACGATCAAGCATTTTTTCTATACGATAGACGAGTCTATCTCCCACTTGCTTGATTGTTGTATATAATCTCCCTTTCTCCTTCCCTCTACCAAATTCAAACAAAGTCCACCCTTTGATTTCTCACTCTAAGAATATTGAGGGCTCTGAGTGGTGATGTCATCCCCGTTCCTTCTGTTCGTATGGAGACTGTTTGAGGTAGACGATTGACTTTTGCTGAGCGATTGCTTATCATCTCAGCAAAATCAAGTCTTGTAGTGAAGAATAAGTCTTCAACTGGTATGATCTCTCGGTCTCTTATTTATTGTTCCTTTGAGCATGTCAATCATTTAGCATTATGAATGCATATTAGTATGTTTGAATGTATATGTGAAAATTCTGTCACAATAAATTGGAAAGATCCGTTAATGCTCGTAGGTACTCTTGAATAAGAGTTTCTTTACAAGCCTATCTCTTATACGTCCAATAAGATCTTGAATCAAACCCTATGACATAAGCCATATTTAAATTAACCATTAAGCCCAAAATTTCACTCCAAGACTACTTTAGAAATCTTTAAATCACTTACCCAACTAGTGCTCTGAACTTAAGTCACCACCAAACTCAAATCAAGAAACCCAACCTAAACACCAACCAAAGATCAAGAGTTATAAATTTAATTGAGCCGACCAATCAACCTTGAAAGCTCAAATCCTTACCAAAATCTTGTCGAAAATAGTCTTCCAAGGTGTTGGATAGTGCGCTGATTCTCTCTTCTAGACCTCAAACTTACACTCAAAACACGATAGATAATTGGATTTTAGCCCAACCTTTAATGGGTTCCCAAGAACTCCAAAAAATACACCAAAAACTTACACAAACTCAAGATTCCGACAAGGGATGGCAAAATCCGACAAAATCTATCACGAGCGAAACCTCACAGTGACACTCTACTGAATGGAATCGGTGTTGGATGCAAACTAAACATAGTGACTGTTGCTGACGACGATCTCCTCGGAAGGCCGAGGTGGAGACAGAAACACTGTTGATTTGCGACATTTAAAGGCGAAATGGTTTGGCAGTTGGAGATGTCAAGTGAACAGGCCTGACACATGCGACCTGCGACGTCGCAGATGTGGCTTCACCGATTGCAGTTGGGAGCTTGAAGTTAATTTTCAATTCAAAGTTTATATTGTTGCACAATGTTTTCTATGTTCCTAAGTTTAAGAGAAACTTGATTTCAATTTCATGTTTGTTAGAACACTCTTATAATATATTTTATTCGTGATAATGTGTTTGTCTCAAAAAATGGTATTGATATGTGATAATGGGCAGAAATGCACGTTATTACAGTGCTAAGTTATAAAACAATGCAGGGTTGCGTTGATAAAAATATACTAAATTGCGTCCAAAAAGCATTAAGATCACAATATTGCGGTCGCATGTGTCTATCGCATGAAAATAGTTAATTTGTATATTTTTGTGCAGAATATGCGTTAACGCAAGGCGAAAAATGTGATCACAAGAAATCAACGGCCGAGCGCATCAAAATATTGCATCACCGCAAAGCTATGCAGTGATTTATGCTCGCAAATATCTACTCAAGAAGGTTGTCGCATAGAGCCGGTGCAACTTGGTGGGCACATCCGAGTGAAAAGCGTAATAAATCATGATGGGACAGAAAGCTGATGACGGTCGATTCTGAATTAAGTTGATAAGCCGTTAAAGAATTACTGTAGCAAGTACACTCAACTTTTCAGTGACAAATATTCGGCGCATCAGACAAAGAATTAATGTCATCCCATCAGTACAATAATAAGAGAGAAGAAGCTTTTCACCCCGAAGCTCTATAAATACCAAAAGCAACCTTTAGTGAAAGAGTTAGTCAGTTCATCAAGTTCGACAGTTAGACAATTTTCCCATAGAAGTAGCCTTGTTCATAGTTTTCCTTTTACTTAGAAGGCAGAGCGAGAGAAGGGAAAAGACATTAGAAGATCGCTCTGGTCAGCTCGAGAGAGAACCCAGAAGGCGTGGAAAAGCAGAGAGAGGGTCGATTCTCGCGAGAGCGAGATTATCTTTTGAGCATAGTAGAGAATAACAGTGTAAAAGCCTTAGAAAGCAAGAGATTGCTACCAGACTCTTTATTCTTATTTCGCATTGTTATTCTATATTTCAATTACATATTTATAAAATGGAACTTGCTTATCTACATCTGTTCACTATATTAAAAGCACGTATGAGTAGCTAAATCTATCGAATGGGTTGAGAAGAACTTAGTTAACATGACCTAGGATCTTCATTGCATGCGATCATCTTGTCTTATGTTGCACCCAACACCCCTTTAGAGCTACTTGAGAGAGAGTCTAAAAAAAAAATCTAAGACTTGAGAGAGCTAGGTTAGAATCTAGACTCGAGAGAGCAAGATTAGATCTGCATAAGCAAGAGATAGGAACTTCGAGATAAGCTCTATTTGCCAACATGCATCGCATGCACTCTAGAGATAGGTTATGATATTATGCGGTCGTCTTGTTTGTGTGTGTGTCATTCGCCATGACGTAGACAAGAATAGAGGCTTATGTGTAGGTCTTATAGACTTATTGCATATATCGCATGCGTTCTAAAACTAGAAGTCGTAGCATTTGCGTTGAGAGATGATTTGCTATTGTATGTGTGTTGCATGATCGCATAACATGAACGCAATCCTAGGAAGTGTTAGCTAAACCCCTTCTCAACCCGTTCCCCGCATACTCATCGCATCTTCCGTACTATTAACTCTTTTCTTAACTCCGCCGCATACATTTTATACCACAAACAAAAACCCAACAACTCTTTGATTTACTGGTTACCGTAAAGTCTTCTTAAAAATTATCACCGCATACTATTTTTCTTAGTCCCTGAGTTCGACCCTAGACTTACCAAGAAACTCAGTAGGATTTATATTTGGATTCTACTAAGAAAACTTGTTGCACAACGCATTTCCCATCACTGCAATTCCTTTCATTAATTCACCGCATAAAATAACGCATCAATATGTGATCTAAAACAAAAAAAATTACTTATATGTTCTAAGGTCGTTAGTATCTAAAATGCTCCATAATGTTGAAATGTTCAACACTGCAACCACACAAAACAAAATAAGAAAGGTTTCTCCAAAAGAAAATGCTCATCTTTGGCATCTAAAACTAAGTCATATTAATCTCAATAAGATTGAAAGGTTGGTTAAGAATAGACTGCTAAACGAGTTAAAAGAAAATTCTTTACTAGTATGTGAATCTTATCTAGAAGGAAAAATGACAAAACGACCTTTTTCTGGAAAAGGTTATAGAGTCAAAGAACCTTTAGAACATATACATTTTGACCTTTGTGGCCCGATGTATGTTAAAGTAAGAGGAGGATTTGATTCGTCATTTTTACTGATGATTATTCTAGATATGGGTATGTTTACCTGTCGCAACATAAGTCTGATATACTTGAAAAGTTCAAGAAGTATAAGGCTGAAGTTGAGAATTTATTGGGTAAAAAGATAAAAACACTTCGATCAGATAGAAGTTGAGAGTACATGGATATAGGATTCTAGAATTATATGATAAAACATCGAACTATATGAAATGCCTTTTGAAATATGGAGAGGTTGTAAAAGTAGTTTAGGCATTTTAGGATTTGGGGGTGTCCAGCATATGTGCTTGTGGTAAACCTGAAGAAATTGGAACCACATTCAAAATCATGTCTCTTTGTAGGCTACTCCAAAGAAGCGAGAGGTGGTCACTTTTATGATCCAAAAGAGAATAAAGTATTTGTATTGACAAATGCAATTTTCTTAGGGGAATACCACATTAGAGAACATAGACCAAGAAGTAAAATCATATAAAATGAACTTACCGACGAAACTACTAAAACTTCAACAAGAGTTATTGAAGAAGGAAGCACTTCAACAAAAGTTGTTGATATTGCTTTATATAGTCAAGCACATCCTACTCAAGAGTTGAGGGAGCCTCAGCGTAGTGGAAAGATTGTAATCCAACCTACTCACTATTTGGGTTTAACAGAAACTCAAGTTATCACACAAGATGTTGACATTAAGGATCCATTAACCTATAAGCAGGCAATGGGTGATGTGGACAAAGATGAGTGGATTAAAGCTATGAATCTAGAAATGGAGTCTATATACTTCAATTTTGTCTGAAAATTGTAAATAAAAGGTGTAGATGGAAATGTGCAAATCTATAAGACAAGATTAGTAGTAAAGAGTTATACCCAGATTGAGGGAGTGGACTATGAGGAAAATTTCTCATTTGTTGCTATGCTAAAATCTATCCAAATTCTCTTGTCCATTGCCACATATTATGATTATGAAATATGGCAAATAGATGTCAAAGCTGCCTTTTTGAATGGTAATCTTGATGAGATAATCTACATGTCGCAGCCAGAAGGATTCATTGAACAAGGAAAAGGCAAAATGTTTGCAAGCTAAATCAGTCCATTTATGGATTGAATCTCGATATTGGAATATGAGGTTTGATGTTGTGTTCAAATCTTATGGCTTTGATGAAAATGTTGATGAACCTTGTGTTTACAAGAAGTTCATCAACAGTTCAATGGCTTTCTTATTGTTGTATGTGGATGATATCCTACTAATTGGGAATGATTTAGGTTTTCTAACTAAAATTAAGGAATGACTAGCTGCTCAATTCCAAAAGAAAGATTTGGATGAAACATAATTTGTTCTAGGGATCCAAATCATTAGAGATCGTAAGAACAAATCAGTAGCCTTGCCTCAATCATCATATATTGACAAAATGCTTGTTATGTATTAGATGCAGAATTCCAAAAAAAAGTTTATTACCTTTTAGGCATGGAATTATTTTGTCTAAGGAGCAATGTCTTAAGACACCTCAAGAAATTGAAGAAATAAGATGGATTTTCATTATGTATGCCATGTTGTGTACTAGATCTGACATCTGCCATGCAGTGGGAATGGTCAGTAGATATCAATCCAATCTAAGATTTGATCACTGGACAACGGTTAAACTATTCTCAAGTATCTTAGAAGAACGAGAAACTATATGCTTGTGACAAATTCCAAGGAGCCTCGAAGTCACAAACAAGGAAACATATTGAGCGCAAATATCATCTCATTAGGGAGATTTTGCAGAAGATGTGATCATTACAGAGATCGTTGCAGAGCACAATGTTGCTGATCCATTTACAAAGGCTCTCACGATTGAAGTTTTTTAGAGTTACCTAAAAAGACTAGGTCACGAGATATGAGTCATCTAATCTAGGACAAGTGGAAGATTTTATTGGGTATATTGTATGCCCTAGTTTATTGTATTACATTTGATACTGTACATTCCACTCGTTTTAGGACAAGTGGGAGATTGTTGGATTTAGTGTCCTAAATCTCGTATATCTTATAGTTTGCATTTTGAAAGAAAAAATTGTTTATTTAATTAAATAAGAGGTATTTTATTTGACATTTAGACTGCATTAATTCAATCCAATAAACTAAGATCCAAGGTTATGTGTGTGAGATGAAAGCCATAACACAGCAGAAGTCACATAATCGAAATATTAATTTAGGATTTCTAAAATATCTGTACTAGTAACAGATAACATTATCCAGTAACAGATAACGTTTCATGTCAGCAAATAACTTCAGCCTGTCTATAGCAACAGTGGTAACAGCCTCACTATTACCGACTTGAAGAGTCATCTCTCCCTGTGGCAACGTTTGCCAGAACTAAATCCTTGGTAAAAGAATCTGACATGATTGGTAGCCCCTGAATCTAGGATCCAGGCAGAATCATCATTCTCTACCAGACATGTCTCCAAGACCAATAAATCATATTTACTGTCTTGTCTTCTCTTTTGGAGAGTAGTGGGATGAAGGTCGTTTGTCACGAAATTTGTTTCACACGATTCTTTCCACTGTAATAAATCGGTCATTTTTAAAAGATTTAAAAATACAAAACATTGACCTACGTTAGGTTTTAAGAAAATACCTGTTGTAAAACAAAACAACATCCAATAAGGTTTTAGCAAAACTAATATGAACCCCGTGTGACATCTAGTTTTGCAATGACGCTTCAAAGGTTTAGGACAAAAGTCGCCGAAAGGAGGTCAGTTATCCCTCCTCTGAATTGAGAAGATCTCAACCAGTCATTAATACCAGAACAACTCTTGCTTCTATAACGACTAGCCATCATTGATTTGGCAAAGAGATCAATAACTTACTTAACAATCTCCAATAAGTGTGACCTGCCATTTTAAGCCCTAGAGGTTCCTAAAAGGCCAATCCGAAGGGAAAAACCTAAAGCGACCCTATCCATTTCTGGAGTTCACCTTGATATTGACTAACTGCACCCATCCGAAGAGGGCCGCATCGAAGGCGATATGAAGGCGTACAGAATGATCTAACGGTGTGAACCAATGACAGAGACCATAGGATGTGTTGGCACACATCCTTCACCAACTTACTATAAATACTCTCTCGTCCACCTTGATATTGACTCCTGCAAACACCATCCGAAAGAGGATGCATCCTAAGGCATCTCGAGGCCAAGCATGAATCTCACGGTGTAAACATACAGGGAGAAACGTGAGTGGAATCATAGACATATCTAATACACCTCCTCCTCTCACTGAGTATTTTATAAACTAGGGTTTAGTTTACTTAGAAAAAACACGACAAAGGATTTTAACTAAGTGACTTTTAGGTTTTCCTAAGAGTAACTTTTACTTTGGATAGTTGAAAAACTTTTGATCATCATCCATTAAACTCTTTAACGGAGTCTTTGACCAAAACGTCGCATGCTTGTTCAAAATTTATCTAATTCACCTTTTCATGTAGGTTCTCAGGTAGGGATGTTACGTTTTCGTCAACTTAAGAACTCCAGCCTAGCCAGAACCCACCTTAGATAAAAGGTCCCTTATAGATAGGTTTACAACAAATTTAATCTTTTATTCCAACCAATTTAATCCTATTAAACCGATTTTAAAAGATTAATCTAGGATACTAAACTCTTTAGAACCACTTGAACTTAGGTCTATCTCAATCCAATTTTTAAAACCTTTTTAAAAAACTCGAGTTCACCCTAAGTCCGCATGCAACTTTGAATTATTGATTTTAGGTCTAATTTCCTTTATAACACTTATAAACGGAAACAACCACAACGCGAAGCTAACACATGCAAGGCATTCATAACACTTAGAAATGGCCTAAATGTCATGCTCAATGCACTGTCCATTCATTGCTACTTCTTTTATATAACACTTATACAAAACCACAATGAAACAAGCAAAACATGCTTCCATTCACCCTTAGACTATAACATTTATAATAAAGGGATAATGCATGATAATGCTCAATGCATGCAAAATGTAACTCTTATATTTCATTGCATGTGCGCATGCTTTCAAGTAATTTCTTCATGCTTGATTGTAACATTTATAATACATGATGCATGAGTAATTGTACAACCTAAGGTGGGTTTTTAACTATATGACAAACACTTTTACATATAAGTACCATACATCACATGTATAAGCAATAAAAGCTTATGAACCGAGTAATACTGTCGTAAAACACAAAAAGAAAAGCTATCTGTTCCAAATATAAGGAGTCTCCGGTTCAAATAGGCGAACCAGGTCTTAAACGCCCGGAAAAGTATTGCTTCGTCAACCATCCATTGTGTACAAAGCACCCAGCAATCATCTACACGATAAAATAAACCCTTCGTTCTATCGCTTACCAGCGCTCCCAGAGTTAAACGATCATTTAGCATTACTATACGATCGTCTAGAAAAATCCAAACGACCGTTTAACCATTACAACACGATCGTGTACCTTTACTAAGCGATGAAGCTTGAAGTACATGATCGCTTAGTGCGCTCCGCACAACGCCTGCCTTCCGATCGTCTAAGCGACTACGATGCTGCGAAGCACCATCGCCTAAGCGGTCGCTTAGTTAGCGTCTTCGTATCGCATACGTGCGATCGCATAGGTAATAACGAAGCAATGAAGCTTGCTAACTACACGATCGTTTAATGCGCGCCTTCTACTAAACGACGAGCATCGCATGCTCCCATTACAATTGCCTACCTCCAGCGCCTACGTGATCGCGCAACCAATGCTACACGATATGGTAAACGATTTACCCCATCGCTTAGCATTAGCTAAATGATCGTTCAAAAAATACAACACGATCGTCTAAAAAAATATCTAAACGATCCTTAGTAAAATCCCTACGATTGTTTACCTGAGGCTACACGATCCGATCAACACTTAATCTTCTTCTTCGTTGAGAACTGCATCGCCATGCGCCGAAGCTTCATCACGAATGACTCTACGAACTCGAACTTTTCGAATTACAGACTCGATTGCAAAGTTAATTTCCCCCAAAAACATAGGGGCCCTTACAATTAACACTCATACCGACCATGACTTTAAGAAACAGGCAATTTAAACCCGAAACATTCATCAATTCATCCACAAATGCAGAAAACAGTTAACTACAAATGCAGAAACCCACCATGACTGTAAAAACCATTCGATTCAGATCTGTAATTTGAAATATCAGAGAACCTGACTCTGATACCAATTGAAGGAAATCGACACTCGAGATTTCCATGAGCAGCGAAAGCAAGACTATTCTAAATTATAATCATGAATGAACATGACATTTACAGTCGATTTGAACACAAACGGTTTGCAAATATAAAGAGAAATTATAGCATGAACATCAAATGTACAGAGGGAAAAACTGTACTAACAAAGGTAGAAGCGTCTCCATGCTCCGATGCGCACTCTGATTGAACAATAACAACTATGAGCGCTCGATCTACACGACCGCAACACCACACGAACACTTCACGCTCGTCCTCAACGATCTCCTCGATCACGAACTCCTCTACAGCACCACGAATGGCCTCCGAAAAACCTCGACAATGTCGAGTTGATTCTGACACCACCAATCAGGTGACCTTGGTATTCTCGGTGTGAGAATCCAGAGGGTGGGCTCTGTTCGGACTTGGTGTGAGGCCGATGAATGAAGGGAACAACGATCACGTACACGACTGGGAAAGTGGGAGAAGTCGGAGACTTATCGCATAGGTCGATGCCCAATCGTTTAGATAAAACTATGCGATCGTTTAGCTCTATCGTTTAGCTCGGTCAATTCTACACGATCGTTTACCTTAGGCCAGCAATCGTCTAGCAAAGCTATGCGATCGTTTAGTAATCACTGCACGATCATTTAGCTTGCACCTGCACAATCGTTTACCTAGCCCAGCCGTCGATTAGTAAATCTGTATTTATTTGACGACTTCCGTGAGTTTCTTTTCGTCGGAAAGAAAACTAAAAAAAAAATTCAAACTTTTGTAAAAAGAAACCTCTTTTCAAAATAGGAAACCAATTTCCTTTTAAACTCACGATTACCATGATCAATAAAACCCACTACATTTGGTTATTTAAAAGAAAAAGTATTAACTATCTAAACATAAATGATAACCAACTTATCATACTATATTTATAACCTATAGTTTTAATATTTCATCTCAAGAAACATATAAACCATAGTTTTTTTTCTATTCCATGGTACTTAATGTAAATCTCATTTACATCAATCCTCCATTAGATGTATCTTATACATCATACCGATTATATCACATATAATCAAAGTACCTCTTGTCAATTTGAACATTTCAAATCAACACCAAGAACTTGATCCTTCAACATGAATCCAAGCTACTAAGGGGACCTCATGGACCTATAGATCCGAAGCTCTAACGGTACATGAATAACTGACTAAACTCTTTAGTCACGGGATCCACCATCCATTAACTGTCAGGAACTCCACTAAAGACTGACAGCTGAACTCTCCTCACTACAGATATATTATGTGTCCATCTTAACCAATCAGCAGTGCGATAACCTTTCACAGATCGCTCGTAAGTACAGCTGGGCCAATAACCGTTATGCCCCTATAGTTACATCTGTCTCTTTAAGTACCACTGATTCCTCTAATGAACATAAATCATAGTCCTACTATGACTGAGTCTTCTCTTCCAAAGAGAAGCTGTGGCCACTATGTTCAAGCCCCGGAATCAGCCCTTAAGGAAGAAATCTCTCTACTTATCCCTGCTTCGGGAAAGAAGTGAATTCCATATTGTGGATTGAGCTCCCAGCTCCCAGATCAGACAAGTCACCAAAAAGGTAGGCATGTTGAGTTGGAAATCTGGCCACTCTCACCCATACTAATCAAAGGACTACCTTCAAAGGCAGAGTTCACAAAACACTCAGGATTGAGGTCATGTCACGTATGGTCGTTTAGGTGAGAAGCAAGTCTCTAGTATCAACGGCGTTATATACAGAGTCTAGTCATTTTGTGGTCCAGGTCTTATACAAACTCTTTATATAGGACACCTCTACTTCACGTCTTCACATGAATGGTCAGGATCAACCATCTGTAGTAGTTTACAACACTTGCAAACCTCTATAAAGCGGGCCGTATCCATATTGTCACCAGGATCAGGTATCCCACCTTAATCCTTATACTACAGACCGATTTAGGTTATCACTTAAGGCATGATCCACTTGTATATCACATATACATGCTTAAGTTCACATAAGATAACTAGGGAGCTTGGTTTATTGGATATGACTAAATGCCAGAATTAAATAACACTTATTTTATTCATTTAACAATGTGTATCTTTACAAAACAACGAGACTCCCAGAGAATTTGGACACTAATCCCAACACATACTGCCTTAACTTGTTACAAACTGTTCAACGAAGGGTTTCCTCCAAGTAAAAAAAATGCTCCATTCAACCTAACACAAGGCAATAGTCCAAACAATCAAGCCCATTCGTCTAATCAAGCCTTTCTTGCAACTCAAAGCAACAATCCTTTTGTTACCACTCCTGAATCTATTGTAGACCCTGGTTGGTATATGGACAGTGGAGCTTTAAATCATGTTACCGAAGATCCCAACAACATGAACTTGTTGGATTTTATGCCCTAAAACTCGTAGATAGTAAATGTAAATAATTGATTATTATTAATAAAAAGTTATCGATGTTATTTCAATAAGTGTTATTGATTATACTGTATTTGTTTTGTCTTAATAACCCTTAATCCAATAAAGTAACATCCTAGGTTGCCTTATGAGTCTTGAAATGTAGGTGAAGACATATAGGGATCGATGTTCAAGATACAACCTAAAGTGTTTATAGTATAGGGATAAGGTTGGGTACCTTATCCTAGAAACACTATGGATACGAACCTTCTTGTATTTGATACAAACGTAATGATCCAACGTGTTCGTGTAGGTGATATGCGAATGGGGTATCCTATGCAATGGGTTTGCATAAGATCGGACCGTGAAATAGTAACCACTAGATGTAACTCTATTGACTAATTAAGTTTCTATTTCAATAGGGTAACCTAGGCAATTTAATCTTAATCCTAAGTGTATTATAAACTCATGTTTACAAGGGATTTTCCTTTAATTTGTATGGGTCAGAGTAATCAGTTCGCCGACTCAATATGCCTACCATTTTGGGAACAAGACTGAGTGGGGAGCTGGAAACATAATAATACAAGATGGATTTCACTCCTTCTCGAATATGAGATAAGTAGATGAGTGTTCCCTTAAGTGGAGTCTCTAGGTCTTGAACAAAGGGTCCTACCCTTTCACTGGTCTGAGAAGGGCTTATATTTAATGGTTGGACCATAAACAGATTGTTCATTAGAGGTGCATTGACACTTAAAGTTAAAAAAGTAACCCAGGGGTAATACAATAATTTTGACTCGACTAGTGTTAGAACACTCGTGAAGGACTAAATTGTTGTTATTGGTCTATATCTGTGGACACATGAATATATCTGTAGTGAGAATAGTGCAGCTGTTGGTCTTTAGTGGAGTGTACCCACAATTAACGAATATTGATTAATGAGGTTAATGAGTTTAGCCAATTAAATCTCATATCATTTGAGCTTCTGATTTGTAGGTCCATGAGGTCCCCTTCTTAGCTTGTAAAGAGAATTGATGTAATTAATTTTGAATAGAATTTGAAATATTCAAATTCACTTAGAAAAATAGTATACGATACATTATAATGTAAAGTTTATATTTTAATTAAACTTTATAGTATAAATTTAATTTTAAATATGATTCAAACTTAATCTAGGGGAGAATTAAATATGTGAAGTAGTTCAAATATTAAATTAATATGAATTGGATTCATATTAAAACTATACGTTAAAATTAATGCTATTAGATGCACATTAAAATTATAGGTTATTAGAGAAATACAATTGAATATGACACAAATGTAGGCTAAACATATATTTGATATTTATTTTGGTCTAATTAATTAATTATGAATTTAATTTAACTTAATTGAATTGAATTTAATTAATTAAATTAGAATTATAGGTTATGTGAGAGATGTTTCATTTAAATATGATTTAAATGAAATCATTAATTAAATTAGATTTAATTAATTATTAATTATTTTAATTAATTAATTGAATTATTTATTTGATTTGATTTTTAAATTAAATCAAATAATTCTCACGTAGGGAAGTTATCTGAAATGTGGTATAGCTCCCATGTTTCCTCACTCTCTCTCCATTGGTTAACGTTTTGCTGATTGTGATTTATGTATACAGAAGGATTCTATGTAAAAAGAAAAGAAAGAATTCTTTCCATTTTTTCCTCCTTTTCTTTCCAAGTAGAAATTGGTTCCCACATAACCAATACCAAAGTTCTCAGAGAATAGGGAGGTTTTCAAATTGGTAGTGTTTGGGAAATCCATCTCAAGGGATTTGGAGTTTTCCATTCAAGTCATCAACAAGAGTAAGGATTCTTTCCTTTTCTTTGTAGGATTGATTTTTAAAGCATGCTTAACCTAGAATTTTACAGTACGTATAATTTTTTTAGTCTCTGTGATATTCTGTTGTTTCCAAAATATTGGCATTTCAAAATTTCTAAATTAATTTCGAGTAAGGTTCTGATAATTGCGTTGGGTAGAGTTTTTTATCCCTACAATTGGTATCAGAGTCAATTGTAGAATTAATTTAGAATTTTGAAATTTGCACTGGTTTGGTAGGCTGAATTGCATTATGAATGTGGTTTGAGAATGAATGTACGGTAATTTTTTTGCCATAGATTTACATGTTTGATTCAATCAATTTGTAAAGGCCCATTTTTGGGCATTTTATTATGTAATTTGAGTCTTATGTAAGTCCGTGTCTAGAATTATGGCTGTTAAAGATGAAGATCGAGACTAATTTTGGCCAAAACAGAAGAACAATCGATGAACTACCCAGAAATACTTTCTGGCATCGCAGTGTTGCCATGTTGCACTCAGCGTTGCAACATTATGACGTGTGCAATGCTAGGGTTTGTGTTGTGCGCGGTTCAACTATGGTTTAGGGTGGTCCAATCCAATTTGGCTGGTTCAAGGTGGCATAATCTGATTTTGTGTTGGTTGGCTTGGTTCGTGGTTTTGGGGTCTTGTTCGAAGCGATTTAGGTTGGTATGGTCTAGTTCTGGAGCGACAGAAGCTGTTGTAGGATAAATTTTGCAAAATTATTGTAATTTATTACTTTATTTTATCATAAGGGCCAAAATACCAATTTATTTTCTATTTAAATGCTTTATGGATGTTATTTAGTTAAATCCCACCATAGGGTAAGCCATAGGATAAGCATGTTCATGCATTTTAATATATTATAAGGGTTATAATATATGGTATTAATGTGTGATATATATATATATATTAATAATTTCATGAGTTATTTAATATTTTTTTATATGTTAAATATATGAAATTGGAAAAGCATGATGCATGACATTACTTAGGTAAATATAAAGGGTTCTATTTATGAATGTTTTGTGTATGCATAGTTGATTTTTCATGAATTTCTTAATATAAGTGTTATATTAATAAAGTTGAAAATCATTTTGCATTGAGCATGATACATCCAAAGTTTAATATAATTGTTATTCTAAAGTCACGAAATGCATGTTATATGGTTTACTTATTAATTAGAATTTTATTGTTAATTAATTAAACCATAGAAAGCATGATTATCGTGCTAATAATTAATTTAGTACTAGTTATAAAATTAATCTTTAGTAACTGTCAACCTATAATAAAGAGTTGCATGCAAACTTAGATGTTAATGAATTGGAATTAATTTTAAAATGTTTAAAATTAATTTAGACCTTAGATCACATTAATTCTAATCTGTCCTATTTCTTTTAATAAATTTAAAATATGATTGAATAGGACAAACAAGACTTTAGGTTATAAGGGAACTCTACCGGTGAAGTTTTATCTAGTTTGAGATACTTAATATGACAGTTTACAGAACACCTCCTACTTAGGAACTGACCTGGAACTTGAGTTGAATTAACTTTAGTCCTGCTAGCATGTAATATCACTAGGTTACTTAAATGGTTTAATTCACTTAGAACATTTGAGTAAAGATCTTATTATAAAAGTTATAATAGGCATAGGCTTAGATAGATGCATTAGTCGGAATTTGACTAAATATAATAAAACTCTAAAACGGTAGAATGCTTTAGTGAGAGAAAAATAGTATATGGGATATATCAAATTTTAGCTCTTACATCCCTAAAAGTTCGCACCGTGAGATCTATCCTCGATTCGTGTCACCCTAGGTGTGGCCTTCCCTCGGAAAGTGTTTGCATGGGTAAATACTAAGGTGAATAAGGAAAGTGTTCATAGTAAATGGGAGAAGGATGCGTGTCATGTATCCTACGGTTACCTCCATTAAGGTACACCATGAGATTCCTATGATCTGCCTATGTGTCTTCCTAGGGCAACCACCCCTTCAGAGGGCCTGATCATAGGATTTAGAACAACGCAAACTCCAATAATGGGTGGGCTTCTTAGGTTAATCTTCAACAGTTATCTTTCCTTATGGTAGCCAGTTAAAGCGTACCTCTAAGATCCGAAAATGGTAGGGTCACACTTACGAGATGAATTAAGCTAGTTAATGAATCCTTGACCAAAAAGCGATAGCTAAGAACTATAGGAATAAGAGTTATTCTAGTATTAGTAATTAGCCGAGATTGTCTCAATTTAGGGGAGGGTAGCTTATCACCCTTTAATGGTTGTTGCTCTGAACCTCTGAAGTATCGTTGCAAAAACTAAATCAATAGTTTAATTAGGATTATTTGATTGCTTATTTTTACTTAATTGATTGTATTTTATGCAATGGGTTAAGGTAACTATAACGGACATGATTAATTGTTTGTTATTTGTTTCAGCATGTCTTCCACAATTATTTCCTTGCTGAAGAACGAAAAATTAATCGGTAAAAAATGTGCGACATAGAAATCTAACTTGAATACGATTCTAGTTATAGATGATCTATGGTTCTTCTTAACAGAGGAATGTCCTTCAATCCCTACTCAAAATGCATCCCAAGCAATAAGGAATACTAATGGCCGTTGGACTAAGGCCAATTACAAGGCCCTAATCTACATCTTGGCAAGTGTGTCTGACGTTCTTACCAACAAACACGAGGCCATGATCACTGCACATTAGATCATGAATTCCCTCCAGGAGCTGTTTGGAAAATCGTCCTCTCAGATCCAGCACAGGACCCTCAAGTACGTTTATAATGCACAAATGAAGGAATGTTAGTTAGTGAGATAACGTATTCTTCACCTGATGGTCCACTTCAATGTCGTCAAGATGAACAACGTGGTCATCGACGAGCAAAGTCAAATGTTCTTTATTTTGGAATCTCTTCTAAAGAGTTTCCTTCAATTCTGCAGCAATGGGTTATAAATAAAATAGAGTACACCATAACTACCTTCCTAAATGGGTTAAAGACTTATCAGTTTCTTATAAAAAGTAAGGGAGCGGTAGAAGGAGAAGCAAATGTTTCCCATTTCAAAAAGTTCCATAAGGGTTCATCATCTGGAACTAAGTATCTTCCCTCTTTGCCTGGTTCTAAGAAGACCCAGAAGAAGAAATGAGGGAAGGAGAAGGCTTCCACTGTTGGAAAAGGCAAAGGCAAGGCCAAGGTGGCTAACAAGGGTAAGTGTTTCCATTGCAATGTGGATGGTCATTAGAAATGTAATTTCCTGAAGTATCTCGCTGAGAAGAAGAAAGAAAAGGAAGGTAAATATGATTTACTGGTTTTAGAAACTTGTTTAGTGAAAAATGACCATAATGTCTAGATACTTGATTTATGAACCAGTAATCATGTTTGTTCTTCTTTATAGGAAATTAATTCCTTCCAGCAGCTCGAGGAAGGTGAAATGATGCTCAAGGTTGGAACGGAAGATGCTATTTCAGCTCGTGCAGTGGGAGCTGCAAAGTTGTTTTTTGGAAATAAATACTTGTTTTTAGAAAACTTATATATAGTTCCTAAAATTAAAAGGAACCTTGTATCTATTTCTTGCTTAATTGAACAAATGTATTTAGTTTCCTTTTCTTTTAATAAAGCATTCATTATGAAAAATGGTTTAACTATTTGTTTCAGCTAAATTAGAAAACAACTTGTATGTGTTAAAACCAACTAAAGCAAAAGCACTTTTGAATCATAATATATTTAAAACCACTAATACTCAAACAAAAAGGAAAAGAATTTCTCCAAGTAACAATAATACATATCTTTGAAATTTGAGATTATGCACATAAATCTCGATAAGATCGAGAGAATGGTAAAGAATGGATTTCTAAGCGAGTTAGAAGATGATTCATTACTTCCATGTGAATCCTGTCTTGAGGGGAAAATGACTAAAAGACTTTTCAGTGGAAGAGGTTATAGAGCCAAAGAGCCCTTAAAGCTCATACATTCGTATCTTTGTGGTCCAATGTATGTAAAAGCTCAATAAGGGTACAAATATTTTATCTCTTTCATAGATGATTATTCAAGGTATGGTTATTTATACCCAATAGGAAGATATAGATCAGGACCGATGAGTTGCATTAGTAAACTCTAGTCGTTTTTAATTAATTTCCAACATTTTAATTTAGAGTTATTTGTTGTCTTTAATTAACTTTTAGCTTTTAAGTGTTAAATTTATGTCTTGGTAATTATGGAGATGCATGGAAGATAGTGGTTGGAAAGATAGAGGTTGCAATTAATAGAGTTGAAATAAATATGGTGGTTGGAAGATGAAGGTTGAAAAGAGAACTTTAATGCTTTATTTTGACTTTTGTTTATTTGTATTAAAAAATTTAGAATCTCTAAAAGGCTATATAAGGCTTTCTCCCCATCCATTTGCAATAAAAATTAAGATTTTGATTAATGAAATTTGAGATCTCATATTTGAGACTTTTCCCTTAGGATTTTGCAACTATTATGATAGAATGCATGCGAGCTATTCAATCTAACCTTTTGATCAAGTTTATTGTGGAGTGACTCAATCTATAACAAGATTTTCCAATCTTGCTTTTAGATTTTCGATCAAGAGGTAATATGATTCTAGCCTTTTTCGGGGTTAGAGGTAATAGCTTAAGTCTTTGCACTGAGGGTTTGGGTTGCCTTACATTTGGTGTCAGAGCATACGTTGAATCTTTGTGGTCTACTCTAGAATTGACTCTATCTTTCTTTGTTGTTTTTCCATTTTTATTCAAATTTCCAATTCTTTCCATTTAGCTCTATGTTGTTTGTTTCATCCTTTGTTCTTCATCTTTTTACGTTATTTTCATTTTATTAATCAAGTTTAGATCTAAAAAGAAAAGAAAAAATAGAAGAAAAAAAGTGAAAAAAGATGTGACAAGAAAAAAATCAAAATTTGTTCTTGCAATTATTCATGAAAAATGTGTGTTTGATATTTGATATTTGAATCAATTTGACATAATTGAGTTATTAACTCTCTCTATTTTATGTCAATTCCAAGATCAATTGTATGTTCATTTGAGTGCCTTTTTAGCTTCTTGTCATTAAATGCTGAAAACTAATTCAAATATGAAATTATTGACCTTTTTTTCTTATCTTTCATTTTCTTTCTCAATGCAAATGACTGAATTTGATTCGTCGTCTTTCTTCAACAAAAAATTAGATCAGCCTCTTGTCTTTATTTGTTAAGAAGGGCATTTAGTCAAAATCATTACGTAAGACCATTTTATTTGTAATTCCATTTATGTGTTCAGTTTTATCTGAAAATTGCTTTGTGCTTTTCCTTATTTGTTTTAGTCTTTTATTGTTTTCTTGTTCATTTTTACCTTATTTTCATAATCATTTTGTCTTGCTTATATTGAATAGCTCTCCATTTCAAGAATTACTTATTTCACGTAAACCTACCTGATACATAATTTAGCCACTTTCCCAAATCGCCTACCTTTTATGTGCGAGAGTGTTCTTGAGTGAACAATCTGTGAGTTTAGTGTTTTGAGATATATTCCTTTTCATTTAAGAGCATGTTTCATCAATGGAGAAATTTCCATGAGAAGTACAATAGAAATGAAAGTTTTCAGAAGACTTTTCGCAATAGTTTGGCTGAGTTATATCAAGCAATTGATTACTTATCTAAATTGACTCAAGAGTTGAATCTACGAGATAGTCTATCTACTGAAAAGATGCCCATTGTTGTAGTAGAGAGTGATAAAGTTCAAGATGACATACCTTCTGAAAAAATAGTTGATTGTATTGTAACAACTAATATTGAAGTTCATGTTGATGTTTTGAGTTAGAGGAAAAGATAGAATAGGCCAAACCAAAAGCATGTAGATTGATTGAAAAAGAATCTTGTGAGAAAAAGAGTGAGAAAGAAAAGCATGAGGTTAGTTTATGGCCTATAGAAGAAAATGAGAGAAAAGTCGAAAAGGTGAATTTATGTAAGAAAGTTAGTGAGGTTAAATTTATTTTGTTTTCAAAATAGAATATTTCTTATCTTTTATACAAAAGAACTTATTTTCTAATGGGAGAGCTCAAGCCATGTTTTTCTAGTGTTTCTTTTGAGATCTTATAGGAGGTCAAAGCACTTATAAAGATGTTTAATTTGAATATTGTTTCTAAACTCAACAATGAAGTACTAACATATAGACTTCACGGCCAAATCATTTAATGAGAGGTACAACTCCATATTTGCTTCAAAATTCAACCATGACAGCAAGCATAAGGTGTTTAAAACAAGGAATTGGGCATGAAGACACTTTTGGAAGGGCCATTGTTGTTTTCAAAAGAAACCAAAGTGGAGTTCCATCAATGACTTGCATATGAACCATGTTACAAGATTACTCTACCAGATGAGGAAGATGTGAATTACTTTTTCAATGTCACTGAATTTCGTCCATTCGATGTAGGAGATACTTTCAAATTTGATGATGAATCCTTTTGAAGAAGGGGAAGATGATATGGATCGGGACTAATGAGTTGCATTAGTAAACTTTAGTTGTTTTTAATTTATTTCCAGGATTTTAATTTTAGAGTTATTTGTTGTCTTTAATTAATTTCTAGTTTTTATGTGTTAAATTTATGTCTTGGTAATTATGGAGATGCATGGAGATGGGGGTTGGAAAGATAGAGGTTGCAATTAATGGAGTTGAATTAAAGATGGTGGTTGGAAGATGAAGATTGAGAAGAGAACCTTAATGCTTTATTTTGACTTTTTTTTATTTGTATTAAATAGTTTAGAATCTCTAAAAGGTTATCTAAAGCCTTCTCCCTATCCATTTGTAATGAAGATTATGATTTTGATTAATGAAATTTGAGATCTCGTATTTGAGACTGTTCCCATATAATTTTGCAATTCTTGTAATAGAATGCATGTGAGCTATTCAATCTAACCTTGATCAAGTTTATTGTGGAGTAACTCAATCTAGAACAAGATTTCCAAATCTTACTTCTAGATCTTTGATCAAGAGATAATCTAATTCTAGCTTTTTCTCGGGGTTGAACTAAATCGCATAGAGAGGTGCTAATTTCTTAGATTCAAAGGTTCTTGCTACATAATAGCTTGGGTCTTTGGGTTGAGGATTAGGGTTGCCTTATCATGGAACATAAGTTTGAAGCCCTTGAAAAGTTCAAGGAGTTTAAGGATGAAGTTGAAAACTTGTTAGGTAAAATGATTAAAACATTTCGATCTGATCGGAATGGAGAGTACATGAATTTAATATTCCAAGACTATATGATAGGACATGGAATCTAATCCCAACTTTTAGCACCTGATATAGCAAAACGATGTATTAGAACGGAGAAGTAGAACCTTGTTAGACATGGTTCGTTCTATGATGAGTTATGCTCAATTGCCTAGCTTGTTTTATAGGTATGCAGTAGAGACTACAGTTCACATCTTGAATAATGTTCCCTCAAAGAGTGTTTCTGAAACACCTTTCAAGTTATGGATGGGGCATAAACCAGTTGCATTAGTTCAGAATTTGGGGTTGTCTCTAGTGACAAATCCTAAGAAATTGGAACCTCGTTCAAGGTTATGCCAATTTGTTGGTTACCCTAAGGAAATGAGAAGTGGTTTGTGCTACGACCCTCAAGAAAATAAGGTGTTTGTATCAAAGAACACTACATTCTTGGAGGAATACCACATATGATATCATAAACAGAGCAAGTTAATATTAAATGAAGCTACTGAAGAGTCAACAATAGTTGTTGATGAAGTTGGTCCTTCATCAAGAGTTAATGAAGAAGCCAACACTCCAAGTCAGTCTCGTCCTTCTTGATCATTGAGAGTGCCTCAATGCAGTGAGAGAGTTATATCACAACCTGGTCGTTACTTCGGTTTAACTAAAACTTAGGTTGTCATACCAGATGATGGCGTTGAGGATCCATTGTCCTATAAACAGGCAATGAATGATGTAGACAATGTTGGATTTTATGTCCTAAAACTCGTAATTTGTAAATTAATAAATATATTCTATTTTGTTTTTCGATAAAGTTGTTATTGAAATTGTAATCTTAAATCCAATAAACTAAGGTTCCGAGGCTATTTAATGTAATTTGAACTTTATATAGTGACATAAACGTGGATCAAGTTCGAATATATAGCCAAAATGGTTTACAGTATATGAATAAGGTTGGGCACCTTATTCTGGGGACACTATGGATGTGGCTCACTTTGTAGATAGTACAAACGATGTGATCCTGAATCGTTCATATAGAAATATATGAGTGGGAATATCCTATGTAAAGATTTTACATAAGACTGAACCATGAAATAGTCACTTTTTACGTTCTAAATACCGTTTTATGTATAAAACTGACTATTTCGTTAATTGATGACCTAGGTAACTTAATCTTAATCCTGAGCTAACTATGAACTCCTGTTCACTCAGAATTATCCTTAGATCTGCATAGGTGAGGGCAGCTCAATATCGCTGGCCCAATAAGCCTCTCATTTCAGGGGTAAGATCGGGTGGATAGCTGAGAACATAAAGTGCAAGACGAAATTCACTCCTACCCGTTATAGGGACAGTAGATAGGTTGTTCCCTTTAGTACTGAATCCAGGTCTTGAACAAAGGGCCTCACCCTTTCCTTGGCCTGAGAGGGATTCGGTTTATAGGTTGGACCTTAAACCAATTGTTCATTAGAGGATCAGTGGAACTTAAGGAACAAGATGTAGTCTTGGGGGTAAAACGGTTTTTATGATCCAACCGAGATTACGAACAACCTGTGAAGGATTAACTGACTCATCATGGTTATATCAAATGGACATAAATATATCTATAGTGAGGGGAGTGCAACTACGGGACTTTAGTAGAATGACCCGTTAATTAATGAATGTTGATTAGCTATGTCTAAAGAGTTTAGCTAACTAATCTTGGATCGTTGGAGTCCATGATCTATAGGTTCATTAGGTTCCCCTACTAGCTCATATGGAATAAACTTAGAACAGTATGATAGAATAATTTGAATTGTTCGAATTAAGTAAAGAGAGAGAAACCGACAAGTATATGTGATATAGTGGTCGGGCTTTTTTTAGCTTAGAGATACAGCTTTAATATTTAAATGTGATTTAAATATCAAGAATATAAATACGTTCATATTCGGAAGCTCGAAAATGATGGAAATAGTCAAAGTTGTAAAAAGTCAAAGAGTTGACTTTTGACTTTGAAAAGTCAAAACTTTGACCGACCTTATATTCAAATGTGATTTGAATTTCAAGAAAATAAATGCGGATTCATTCTCGGGAGGTCAAAATTAGTCAACACGAAAAAAATCATAAAAAGTCAAAATGTTGACTTTTTGGTCAAAGTTTGACTTTGACCAAATGATTATTTTGCCCTTTGACTATAGTTAGTGGGAAAATCCAAATTTTTGTTGGATAATTCCACTAACAAAATAGTGGACTAGGTGTTGGCTTATAGTGGAGACATTAAGCCCACTAAGTGAGTGGATTCTAGGTATTGGATTTTTTGTGAAGTTTTTTCATGCAATTGTTGCATGTCTTTTTTCTATAAATTGGGCTTTTCAATTTAGTTAAAATATTTTTTCCATTTTGAAAATTAGTTTTTTGATATTTGGTCTGGAAAATTACAACTTTGTGAAGAAAAAAGGAAACACCCAAACCTACTTAAAATTCCATTCCTTATTTTCATCTATTTTCTCTCTCTCAGTTCTCTTCATCCACCAGGTCCCACAACTCGGTTCTGAGTCCAGAGAATAGTAGGTCAACTCTAGTGGTGGTCCAAAAGAGTTCGGGTCGAGATTCAACGAGGAGAAGCGACTTTCGGGAGCTTCAAAGGTAGCATCTCTACACTTTTAATTCACTGTTTTTCCTTCAATTGCATGCTATTATCCTTTAATTTAGAAGCAATTAGAGTGTAATTAGGTCCAAATTCCGCTACGTATGTCTCATATTCCATCATGTGATAGAGGATGCTAGAACTACTCTCAATTGCTTTTGGTGGGTGTTTTTTTCCTATCTATTCAAGTGTTGAATGAAATGGGGACTAAAGTAGATTTATTATGATTTTGGCATTTTTTTCTCTTTAAATTTCTATGGAAATTTGTAATTGCTCACTTGTTTATGAGCATTAATGTGTGAAAAAGGGTATGTAAATTTGTTGGAGTCATTAGAGTTGAATTTAGGCTGTAATCGCTTGATTACGAGAGAGAGAACAACAGTAAATTGGAGAAAAATTGCATCACAGACCCGAATTCAGCCTCCAGACCCGAGAGAAGCTTCCAGACCCAACTCTTCAGTCCGGATCTGACCCAGTTCGGGAAACTCGCACGCGTGCCTGGCTTTGCATGCCTGCCCCGCCCGGATCTAATCCGTTCGCCTGCTCCACTTCGTGCAGCCTCGCACGCCCGTTTGCCCGCCTGTCCGAGACTCGCTCCTCGACCAGTGCGCCCACACCTCCGTTGATCATGCCAGCGGAAGTTGACCAGCCAGTCCAGACGGTCTGGATCGGTCCACTTGACCTGGTTGAGCCGATTTGACCGGTTCAGCTTGGTTTTTGGTGTTTTCGGGACGGTTCGAGTGATTTTTGAGTGGTTCCTGATGGTTGAAAGTGTTTAAATCGGTTCAGGGAAACCGGTTGCTGTTTTTTGTAATAAATTAGTTATTTGTCTGTTTTAAATGTCAAAATCGGTCCACTTTAGTGTTGTTTACTTATTATGCATGTGATATATAGTGTTGTTTGATTATGTGTGCATATAGTATGCCATATAGTTTTAAAACCCCACCATAGGAAAAGCATGTGACATGCATTTGTTATATCTTATAAGTGTTATAAAATATATACTAGGCATGCTTAGTTTTAATATAAGTGTTTTATTAAAGCAAGTTTGATTGAAGGAAGCATGTTATAGATGAATGCTCTAGGGTTATAATTGTTATAATTTATTTTATAATTGTTATAAAATAACCTAGACTTCTAAAATCTATAACAAAGATAAGATGCATGCTCATTTAGGGTTAACCATCGAACAATCCCAATTTTCATAGAAAATAGGTCGATTTTTTGTAAAACCAAAGTTACAAGAAAACTCACCCGGCAAGATCTTGGCAAAAAGTCAAATAAGATGACTAAGGTTGAAGGTTTTTAAGTTGACAGTTCACGGAACACCTACTACCTGGAGATCGAGCCAGCGTCTGAGTTAGGTTAAACTGGTTTTATGAGCATGCGTGAGCGGTGTGAGGTAATAAAATTTGTTTATCACCTAGACATCGTAGGTTAAAACTCCAGTATAAAAGTTATACTCGGATGAATCATCTAGACTTAGGATATGTTTAGTTAGCCGAAATGTATCGCTAAGTATTTTATACCCTAACCGTCTAGAACATTTCAGCTGGAGAGAAGTAATGCACTTTTAGCTCTAGTGTCCCTAAGAGTTCACACCGTGAGATTCGTGCTTGGCTTTGGGCCGCCATGGGAGCGAACTCTATTCGGAGAGTGTTTGCATGAGTCAATACCAAGGTGAATAGGGGAAGTTGTTCATAGTAAGTTGGAGAAGGAAGTATGTCAACACATCCTACGGTCTCTTCCATTAAGTTGTACCATGAGATTCCTATAATTCACCTGTATGTCTGCCCTAGAGCGACCTTACCAATCGGAGGGTTGTATTATAGGATTCGGAACTCCGCGAACTTTAGAAATAGATAGGGTCTCTCAGGTCCGTTTTCATTCTTGTCTTTCCAACTTCAGGAGCATAATGATTCTGATCTTTGAGGTCTGAAAATGGAGGGCCACACTTATGAGAATTACTAAGTGTTAGTAAATTCTTGACCAAAGTAGTAATAACTGAGCTGCTATAGGAATAAGAGTTATTCTGGTAATAGTATCTAGTCAAGATAGTCTTGGTTCAACGGAGGAATAGTCGATCACCCCTCGGTGAAGGTTATTCTAAACCATTGAAATATCATTGCAAAATATAATAATGAATGGTACATTATTAGATTTTTTTTTGCTAAACTTGATTGGATTTAACAGATTAATGTTTTTAATAAAAAGGATATTTTTTTTTCAGCATGACTAGCTCTTTAGATCAAATTTTAGCTTCTGAGAAACTAAACGGCAATAATTACTCAACATGGAAAAACAATATGAATTCAACACTAGTAATAGATGACTTGAGATTTGTCTTAACTGAGGAATGTCCTCAGGCCCCTGCCTCGAAAGAAGCACAAGGTAAATATGATTTACTAGTTGCTGAGACATGTTTAGTGGAGGATGATACCTTAACTTGGATATTGGATTCAGGAACCACTACACATATTTGCTTCTCTTTTCAGGAAACTAGTTCCTGGAAAAAGATTGAAGAAGGCGAGATCACCCTCAAGGTTGAAACAGGAGAGGTTGTCTTGGCCGAAGCTGTGGGAAACTTAAAGTTGTTTTTCAATGATAGATATATCATACTTAAAGATGTTTTGTATGCACCTCTTATGAAGAGGAATTTAATATCTATCGCTTGTATTATGGAACAAGTGTATAAAATATCTTTTGAAGATAATAAAGCGTTCATTTTCAGAAAAGGTATTCAAATTTGTTCTGCTATATTGAAAACAATTTATATAAGTTAAGACCAACTAAAGCAAAAATTTTCTTAAATACTGAGATGTTTAGAACAGTCAAAACTTAGAATAAAAGACAAAAAGTTTCTTCTAATGCTTATCTATGGCACTTAAGACTTGGTCACATAAATCTCAATAGGATTGAGAGATTGGTTAAGAATGGACTACTAAATCAGTTAGAAGACAATTCTTTACCTCCATGTGAGTCTTGTCTTGAGGGGAAAATGACTAAGAGATCTTTTACTCGAAAAGGTCTCAGAGCCACAATACCCTTAGAGCTCGTACATTCGGACCTCTGTGGACCGATGAATGTCAAAGCTCGAGGTGGGTATGAATATTTTATCAGTTTTATTGATGATTATTCAAGGTATGGTCATATTTACCTAATGCATCACAAGTCTGATTCTTTTGAAAAATTCAAAGAATATAAGGCTGAGGTTGAGAACCAGTTGGGTAAAACAATTAAGACACTACGATCAGATCGAGGTGGGGAGTACATGGACTTAAGATTCCAGGACTATATGATAGAACACGGAATCAAGTCACAACTCTTTGCACTCGATATGCCTCAGCAGAACGGTGTATCTGAAAGAAGAAACAGAACCTTGTTGAACATGATTCGCTCAATGATGAGCTTTGCTGAGTTACCTGATTCCTTTTGGGGACATGCATTAGAGACTGCTGTCTATATTTTGAATAACGCTCCCTCTAAAAGTGTTTTAGAAACACCTTATGAGCTATGGAAAGGGCGTAAAGGCAGTTTACGTCACTTTAGGATTTGGGGATGCCCGACACATGTGTTGGTGCAAAATCCTAAAAAATTGGAACGTCGTTCAAAACTATGCCTATTTGTAGGTTATCCAAAAGAAACAAAAGGTGATCTATTTTATGATCCTCAAGAGAATAAGGTATTTGTATTGACAAAAGCCACATTCTTAGAGGAAGACCACATAAGAAGTCATCAACCTCGCAGTAGACTAGTATTGAATGAAATTTCCAAAGACGCTATAGATAAAACTAGTTCATCTACTAAAGTAGTAGATAAAACTAGTACATCTGGTCAATCACATCCTTCTCAAGAGTTGAGAATGCCTCGATGTAGTGGGAGGGTTGTTCATCAGCCTGACCGTTACTTGGGTTTAACAGAAACACAAGTCGTCATACCTGATGACGGCATAGAGGATCCATCGACCTATAAACAGGCGATAAAAGATGTGGACTGTGATCAGTGGGTCAAAGCCATGAACCTCGAAATGGAGTCTATGTACTCCAATTATGTCTGGAAACTTGTAGATCAACCAAATGATGTAAAACCAATTGGTTGCAAGTGGATCTACAAGAGAAAATGAGACCAAGCCGGTAAAGTACAGACTTTTAAGGCTCGACTTGTGGCAAAGGGTTATACCCAGAGAGAGGGAGTGGACTATGAAGAAACTTTCTCTCTCGTTGCCATGCTTAAGTCGATTAGAATACTCTTATCCATTGCCACCTTTTATGACTATGAAATTTGGCAGATGGATGTCAAGACAGCCTTTCTAAACGGCGATCTTGAGGAGAGTATCTATATGGCTCAACCAGAGGGGTTTATTGCACAAGGTCAAGAACAAAAGGTTTGTAAGCTTCAAAAATCCATTTATGGGTTGAAACAAGCTTCTAGATCTTGGAATATAAGATTTGATACTGCATCAAATCTTATGGCTTTGAACAGAATGTTGACGAGCCTTGTGTTTACAAGAAGATCGTCAATTCTACTATAGCGTTCTTAGTTTTATATGTTGACGATATTCTACTCATTGGGAATGAAGTAGGTTACCTAATTGACATCAAGAAATGGCTAGCAACACAGTTCCAAATGAAAGATTTAGGAAATGCGCAGTATGTTCTCGGGATTCAGATTATTCGAAACCGCAAGAATAGAACACTAGCCATGTCTCAAGCAACTTATATAGACAAAATGTTGTCTAGGTATAAGATGCAGAATTCCAAAAGAGGTCTGTTACCTTATAGATATGGAATTCATTTGTCAAAGGATCAATGTCCTAAGACACCTCAAGAGGTTGAGGATATGAGACGCATTCCCTATGCTTCCGCAGTAGGGAGCCTGATGTATGCAATGTTATGTACTAGACCTGACATATGCTATGCAGTAGGGATAGTCAGTAGGTATCAGTCCAATCCTGGATATGATCATTGGACTGCCGTTAAAAATATCCTCAAGTATCTTAGGAGAACGAGGAACTACATGCTCGTGTATGGTACTAAGGATTTGATCCTTACTGGATACACTGACTCTGATTTTCAAACTGATAAAGATGATAGAAAGTCTACATCTGGATCAGTGTTCACTCTTAATGGAGAAGCGGTAGTATGGAGAAGTGTAAAGCAAAACTATATTGCAGACTCCACAATGGAAGCTGAATACGTAGCTGCTTGTGAAGCAGCAAAGGAAGTAGTATGGTTGAGGAAATTCTTGACAGATTTGGAAGTAGTTCCAAATATGCATCTGCCTATCACCCTATATTGTGATAATAGTGGTGCAGTTGCAAACTCAAGAGAACCAAGAAGCCACAAGCGCGGAAAGCATATTGAGCGCAAATACCATCTGATCCGGGAGATTGTACATCGTGGAGACGTTGTAGTGACCCAGATATCTTCTGAGCAAAACATTGTTGATCCTTTTACAAAGGCCCTCACGACTAAAGTGTTTGAAGGTCACCTACAGAGTCTAGGTCTACGAAGTTTGTAAACTAGGACAAGTGGGAGAATTTTTGGGTATATGCCCTAGTTTATTGTATTCATATGTTTATTGTACTCATATGTTTCTCACTTAAATTCAACATTGTGATACTCCACTAGGAGTTTTAGTCCAAGTGGGAGTTTGTTGGATTTTATGTCCTAAAACTCGTAGTTTGTAAATTAATAAATATATTCTGTTTTGTTTTTCGATAAAGTTGTTATTGAAATTGTAATCTTGAATCCAATAAACTAAGGTTCCGAGGCTATTTAATGTAATTTGAACTTTATGTAGTGACATAAATGTGGATCAAGTTCAAATATATAGCCAAAATGGTCTATAGTATATGAATAAGGTTGGGCGCCTTATTCTGGGGACACTATGGATGCGGCCCACTTTGTAGATAGTACAAACGATGTGATCCTGAATCGTTCATATAGAGATATGTGAGTGGGGGCATCCTATGTAAAGAGTTTACATAAGACTGAACCATGAAATAGTCACTTTTTACGTTCTAAATACCGTTTTATGTATAAAACTGACTATTTCGTTAATTGATGACCTAGGTAACTTAATCTTAATCCTGAGCTAACTATGAACTCCTGTTCACTTAGAATTATCCTTAGATCTACATAGGTGAGGGCAGTTCAATATTGCTGGCCCAATAAGCCTCCCATTTCAGGGGTAAGATCGGATAGATAGCTGGGAACATAGGGTGCAAGAAGGAATTCACTCCTACCCGTTATAGGGACAGTAGATAGGTTGTTCCTTTTAGTACTGAATCCAGGTCTTGAACAAGGGGCCCCGCCCTCTCCTTGGCCCGAGAGGGATTCGGTTTATAAGTTGGACCTTAAACCAATTGTTCATTAGAGGATCAATGGAACTTAAGGAACAAAATGTAGTCTTGGGGGTAAAATGGTTTTTATGACCCAGCCGAGATTACGAACAACCTGTGAAGGATTAACTTACTCATCATGGTTATATCAAATGGACACAATTATATCTATAGTGAGGGGAGTACAACTACGAGACTTTAGTAGAATGACCCGTTAGTTAACGAATGTTGATTAGCTCTGTCTAAAGAGTTTAGCTAGCTAATCTTGGATCGTTGGAGTCCATGATTTATAGGTCCATTAGGTTCCCCTACTAGCTCATATGGAATAAACTTAGAACAGTATAATAGAATAATTTGAATTGTTTGAACTAGGTAGAGAGAGAGAAACAGACAAGTATATGTTATATAGTGGTCGGATTTTTTTTAGCTTAGAGATACAGCTTTAATATTTAAATGTGATTTAAATATCAAGAATATGAATAAGTTCATATTCGGAAGCTCGAAAATGATGAAAATGTCAAAAATTTGACCGACCTTATATTCAAATGTGATTTGAATTTCGAGAAAATGAATGTGGATTCATGCTCGGGAGGTCAAAATTAGTCAACACAGAAAAAATCATAAAAATTCAAAATGAACTTTTTGGTCAAAGTTTGACTTTGACCAAATGACTATTTTGCCCTTTGACTATAGTTAGTGGGAAAATCCAAACTTTTGTTGGATAATTCCACTGAC
Organism: Benincasa hispida; assembly: GCF_027475165.1. Classification (NCBI taxonomy): domain Eukaryota; kingdom Viridiplantae; phylum Streptophyta; class Magnoliopsida; order Cucurbitales; family Cucurbitaceae; genus Benincasa; species Benincasa hispida. The sequence continues at coordinate 9,717,042 of NC_143487.1, forward strand.
AAAATAGTGGGCTGGGTGTTGGCTTATAGTGGAGACATTAAGCCCACTAAGTGAGTAGATTCTAGGTGTTGGATTTTTTGTGAAGTTTTTTCATGCAATTGTTGCATGCATTTTTTCTATAAATTGGGCTTTTCAATTTAGTTAAAAAAAACTTTTGCCATTTTGAAAATTAGTTTTTTGATATTTGGTCTGGAAAATTATAAATTTGTGAAGAAAAAATGAAACACCCAAACCTACTCAAAATTCCATTCCTTATTTTCATCTCTTTTCTCTCTCTCGGTTCTCTTCATCCACCGGGTCCCACAACTCGGTTCTGAGTCCAGAGGATAGTAGGTCAACTCTAGTGGTGGTTCAAAAGAGTTCGGGTCGAGATTCAACGAAGAGAAGCGGCTTTCGGGAGCTTCAAAGATAGCATCTCTACATTTTTAATTCACTGTTTTTCCTTCAATTGCATGCTATTATCCTTTAATTTAGAAACAATTAGAGTGTAATTAGGTCCCAATTCCGTTGCGTATGTCTCGTATTTTATCAGACAAAGACCAACGGGTCAAAGCCATGGACCTTGAAATGGAGTCTATGTACTTCAATTTAGTATGGGAACTTGTAGATCTACCTGAAGGGTAAACCCATAGGGTGTGAATAGATCTATAAAAGAATGAGAGATGTAGCTGGAAAGCTACATACATTCAAAGCTAGACTTGTAGTAAAGGATTATACCCAGAGGGAAGAGGTTGACAATGAGAAATCTTTTTCTTATGTTGCTATGCTTAAATCTATAATAATTCTCTTATCCATACCCACATATTATGACTATGAGATATGGAAAACATATATCAAAACTACTTTTCTGAATGAACATCTTGAAGAATTATGTCTCAGCCCGAGGGGTTCATAGCCCAAGGTCCGAAGCAAAAGGTTTACAAGCTGAATCGATCAATTTATGGGTTGAAGTAGGCATCCAGATCTTAGAACATTAGATTTAATACTGCGATCAAGTTTTTTGTTTTTTTATCAGAACGTCGATGAGCCTTTTGTCTACAAGAAAATCATCAACGACAAAGTAGCTTTCTTGGTACTTTTTGTGGACGATATCCTACTTATTGTGAATTATGTACGGTACCTCACTGATATTAAAAAATGGCTAGTAGCCCAATTCCAAATGAAAGATTTGGGAGAGGCGCAGTATGTTCTTGGGATCCAAATTACTAGGGATCGTAAAAACATAACGTTAACTTTGTCTCAAACAACTTATATCGACAAAATGTTGACTCAATATTCAATGCAGAACTCTAAGAAGGATTTATTACCTTTCAGGCACAGGGTTCACTTGTCTAAGGAACGGTGTCCTAAGACATCTCAAGAAATTGAGGATATAAGACGTATTCCCTATGCCTCAGCTATAGCCAGCTTATTGTATGTTATGCTCTGCACTAGACCAAACATTTGTTATGTAGAGGGAATAGTCAGTTGGTATCAATCCAATCCAGGGCTAGATCACTGGACTAAGGTTAAGAACATCCTCAAGTATCTTAGAAGAACCATGGACTACATGCTGATGTATGAAGCTAAGGATTTGGTCTTTACGGGATACTTCGATACTGATTTCCAAACTGACAAGGATTTTAGGAAATCCACGTTAGAATCTGTATTCACCATGAATGAGGAATTGTAGTATTGCATAGTATCAGTCAAGGATGCATTGTAGACTTCACTATGGAGGCTGAGTATGTAGTTCTTTGTGAAGCAACAAAAGAAGCAGTTTGGCTCAGAAAGTTCTTGAGTGATTTGGAATTCATTCCAAACATGGACTTATCTATCACCTATTGTGACAACAATGGGGTAGTAGCCAACTTTAAAGAGCCTCACAACCACAAACTAGAAAAACATACTAAAATGAAGTATTACATGATACGGGAGATTGTGCAACAAGGAGATGTGATCGTCACAAAGATCGTTTTGGAGCAGAACATCGTTGATCCATTTATGAAGGCTCTCTCAACTAAAGTGTTCGAGAGTCATTTAGAGAGTCTAGGTCTACAAGACATGTACATTGTATAATCTAGGGCAAGTGAGAGATATGTAGTGGGTATATGAAAGCCCTAGTTTATTGTATTTATTTACCATTCCCGCTGTTTTGGATTATTAATATTACGTACATCCCACTAACTAGAGTTTTAGTACAAGTGGGAGTTTGTTGGGTTTTATGCGCTAAAACTTGTAGAGAGTAAATATAAATAATTGATATTCGTCAATAAATAGTTATCGATGTTATTTCAATAAGTTTTATTAATTCTATTGTATTCATTTTGTCTTAATAACCCTAAATCCAATAAACTAACATTCTAGGTTATCTTATAAGTCTTGAAATTTTTGTAGAGACATACAGGGATCAATGTTCAAGATACAGCCTAAAGGGTCTATAGTATAGGGATAAGACTGGGTACTTTATCCTGGTGGCACTATGGATACGACCCTCTCTATATTTGATACAAATGCAATGATCCAACATGTTTATGTAGGTAACATGTGAGAGGGGGTATCCTATGTAACGAGTTTGCATAAGATCGGATTGGGAAATAGTAACTACTAGATGTAACTTCATTGACTATTTAGGTTTCTATTTCAATAGGGTGACCTAGGCAACTTAGTCTTAATCTTGAGTGTATTATGAACTCTCGTTCAAGAGGGATTGTCCTTTGATTTGTATGGATGAGAGTGGCCAGTTCACCAACTCAATATGCCTACCATTTTGAGGATAAGACCGAGTGGGAAGTTGAGTACATAATAATACAAGATGGATTTCACTCCTTCTCGGCCATAGGGTAAGTAGATGAGTGTTCCTTTAAATGGTGTCTTCGAGTCTTAAACAAAGGGTCTTAACCTCTTACTGACCCGAGAGGGGTTTCTGTTTAATGGTTGGACTATAAATAGGTTGTTCATTAGAGAAGCACTGACACTTAAGTATAAAGAAGTAACCCAGGGATAAAACGATAATTTTGATACTAGTTTTACGAACACTCGTGAATGACTAACTTGTTTCTATTGGTTTATAATCGTGGACACGAAAATATATCTGCAGTGAGAATAGTGTAGTTGTGGGTCCTTAGTGAAGTGTACCCACAGTTAATAAATATTGATCAATGAGGTTAATGGGTTTAGCCAATTAATCTCATATCGTTGGAGCTTCTAATCTATAGGTCCATGAGGACCCTTTTCTAGCTTGTAAAAGGAACTAAGATAATTATGTCTTAAATAGAGTTTGAAATGTCCCAATTCACAAGCAAAACTCATTGCGAAGGGCTTTCACCAGAATCCAAGCGTTGATTTCTTTAAAACCTTTAGCCCTATTGTCAAACCATCGACAATTCGAGTAGTTCTCACCATTGCTATCTCCTATGGTTGGGATCTTCATCAGTTAGACTTCAATAATGCATTCTTAAATAGCCAGCTCAATGAGGACGTCTACATGGATCAACTGCTTGGGTATGTTCACTCTGATTATCCTAATCATGTTTGTAAGTTACGTAAAGCACTATATGGCCTAAAGCAAGCATTACGCATGTGGCATAACAGTTGAAGACTACACTAATCTCTTAGGGCTTTATAAATAGTAAGACTGGCTCTTCTTTGTTTATCTATCGCTAAGGTTCTTTTATTGTGATGTTGTTGGTTTATGTTGATGATGTTATTGTGATCGAAAACAATATCTCTCTAAGTATCGATTTTATTACCACGTTGGATAGAAAGTTCCCCCTAAAAGATCTAAGGCCTTTAAATTATTTCATCGGCATTCATGCTTCACGTCTTGGTTCTAGTTTATTGCTTACTCAGTCCACATACATTAACGATCTTCTGATTAAATTGAATCTTACATCTCTAAAATCGGCTCTGACATCTTCTGCCATTGGTAATCATCTCTCTATCTCTGATGATACTCCCTTATTTGATCCTTTTGTTTACCGCAACACCATTGGAGCCTTACAACCTAACCAATACATAACCAGACACTACCTATATCATTAATCACCTCAGTCAGTTTTTTAAATGCCCGACAGATGTTCATTGGCAGGTTGTTAAACGCGTTCTTCGGTATCTTAATGGCACAAAACACCTTGGTCTTTTAATCTTAACATCTGAGACTCTCCACATTACAGCTTACTCAGATGTTTACTGGGTATCCTAAAGGAACTCGTATGAGGAGAACCTTGAGCGGAAGCGGATCAACCAAATTCTATAAATTATTGAATACAAAGTTTACAGTAAACAAGCAACTAGATATGCATTTACAATTAAATTACAACATGCTTTTCAAGAAAAGGTTTAAAAAAACATTAACTTTGTAGAACATTTTCTTCATGATTTTCCCTCGTACGGATCACGAACTTCTTGAAGACCTTCTTCAAGATAAATCTCGAACCAGAAAATCCGAACACTACCACAATGAAACCTTGGTATTCTTAGAGTGAGAACTTAAGAGTGGTGGGCTCTGACTATTTTGGCTGAGAAGAAAAGGTTAATATGGAGGAGGAAGAAGATTGAGAACTATATCACAAAAAATAAAAAACATAGAACAATTTTATCTTTTGTTTTTTCTCTCAATCGTTCAACAACAGTCATAGAGAAGAAGAAAAACGATTTTCTTTTATTCTCCTTGCCATAAAGAATAACTACCCCTACTAATATGGGTGGAGAGAATGTGATTCATAGTTGTCATAAAGAATAACTCCCTTCCTTATTATTCAAATAATAATGATACAATATAAATAAATATGATAACTAACTTATCATATTAAAATTATATGTTATATTAAATATAACATATAACCTATAGTTTTAATATTGTATCACATACAATATAAACTATAGTTTCTTTTCTCTATAATATGACATTTAATATAAATCTCATTTATATTAAATTTAACAACTATGAATCACATTCATAGAAAATATATTTGAATCTCATTCAAATATTTATTTCCTCACATTAAGCTATAATGTATCTATAGGAATGATAAAACAAGCAACTGAAGACTTCAGAATCAATAAGCACTTAAACTACATTTAATTTGAGTTTTAAGCATGTTGTTCATATGATATTCAGAAGAGGGTTTGAAATACATATTACCTTTGAAGATTTCCTTCACAAATTCAGTTGAAATCCACCAAGATAGAGCTTGAAACTTCAAGAGGACTACCATCGAGATCTTTTCTACTATGCTCAAGCCGGAACGTGTGGTGGAAACACTTAAATCAAGTTGAATTGATGAAGAACAAGTGAAGGATGTGTAGAGTTTTCAGGTTTTTACTTCAGCAAGTAAAACTCATAATGCTTAAAGTTCTTCATGCATGGAGTTTCTATATATAGGTAGAATTCATGCAAATATACAGGGTTGCGGGGAAGGCAGCTCCTCCTTGAAGATTATCACAAATTCAATTGGATTTTGGTGATATTCCATCAAATGTAGTTAGTGGGTTTTTCTCAAAAGTTGGAAAAACCCATCAACTTAATATGATTTCAAAAATCATTTTATTTAATTATTTAAATTAGTTTTATAAAATTATTTCAAAATAATTAATTTAAATAAAATTAGTTTTAATTAATTTTTAATTAAACTTTTTAATTAAAATAATATTAATTTAATATCTAAATATTAAAGTAATAAAGTATCAAATTCACCAATAAATCAATTTTATATTTAAATCATAATTTAAATATAAATTGAGTTTCCAATTTCGTTTAATTTCAGTTAAACTAAAAAATTTTAATTATATTATATATAATCAATGGAAAACCCTAAAAATGATTTTGAACATTTCAAATTCATGACCCTAATTTCATACATCAATACTCAATTTGTTATTCCAATTTAATGAGCTAGTAGAGGGACCTAATGAACCTATAGATCATGAGCTCCAACGATCCATAATTAATTTGTTAAAACTCTTTAATTGAATTAATTACTATTTGTCAACTATCAAGACACCCACTATAGCTCGATAGTTGCATTCTCATCACTGTAGATATATTTCTGTCCATATAAACCATAATAAGTAAGTCGAGCATTCATAGGTCGTTCGTAATTATAGTTTGGTTAAAATTACCGTTTTACCCCTGTAAATACATCTCGTTCCTTAAATTCCCACTGACCCTCTAATGAATAATTTGATTCATAATACTATCCATGAATCATGTCCTTCTCTATCATGAGAAGGCGGAGCCCCGATTGCTCAATACCTGGAATCAGCACTTAAGAGAACAACCTATCTGCTAACCCTAAAAATGGGTAGGAGTAAATTTCATCTATAGAGCTATGTAAATTTCATCTATAGAGCTATGTCCCCAACTATCCATCCGGTCTTATCCCAAAAATGGAAGGTTGATTGAGAGTGTTGTTGGACTACTCTCACCCATGCAAATCAAAGGATAATCCCGAATAAATAGGAGTTCATAGCTAGCTCAGGATTAAGATCGAGTTATCCTAGGTTACTTAAGTATGAAATAGTCGGTTTTAACAGTAAAGTGTCGTTATAAAGAAAAGTGACTATTTCGTGGTCCAATCTATATGCAAACTCATTGCATAAGATGCCTCCACTCACATGTCTCTACATGAATGATCTGTGGATCACATCATTTGTATTACCTATACAAAATGGGCCGCATATGCCCCCATCGTCTAGTGGTTCAGGACATCTCTCTTTCAAGGAGGCAGCAGGGATTCGACTTCCCCTGGGGATAGGGTACTACGAAAGGAAGTTGATCATGGATTATCAATAAGCTTGTGTTACTAGGATGAGATATCCAATTTCATCTATATACTTATAGACCATTTAGGCTATATACTATTAACTTGTTCCTGTTTATGTCACCACATAAAGTCAAAGTATTCATATTATAGCCATGGATATGTATATTGGATTTTCATGATAGAATACAAAATCAATAACTTTATTGAATAAGATACTCAATGATATTTTATTGATAAATAGAATGTTTAACACAAAATTTACAAACTGCGAGTTTTAGGATATTCCCAACAGTATAAATATATTATGACAATTATATCACATATAATTGAAACAATTTAATTATATCATATAAAATTAAATCCTCTATTAATTTGAACAATTTAAATTAATTCAAAAACTTATTCTCAACTAAATCCTATTGAGCTACCAAGGGGACCTTATGGACCTGTAGCTTGAAGTTCCAACTGTACATGAATAATTAATTAAACTCTTTAATTATATCATTCATCATTCGTTAACTGTCGGACACTCTATTAAAGAGCGACAGTTGCACTCTTCGCACTACAAATATATTTTCGTGTCTATTGGATATAATCAATCAACAATACGATGACCCTTCACAAATTGCTCGTAAGTACAACTAGGTCAAATAACCGTTTTGCCTCTGTAGTTACATCTAACTCTTTAAGTACCACTGACCCCTCTAATGAACAATAGATCATAGTCCTACTATGACTAAACCTCTCTCGTGCTAGGAGAAGGTGTGGTGTCACATTGTTCAAGACCCAGAATCAGCCCTTAAGGGAGCAATTTATCTACTTACCCCTACCTTGGGGAAGAATTGAATTTCATTTCATGTAGCTGTATTCTCAGCTCCTCAACCAGACGAATTCCCAAAATGGTAAATTTGTTGAGTCAGTGATCTGGCCACTCTCACCCATACAAATCAAAGGATCGCCCTCATAGGCAAGAGTCCACAACTTATTTAGGATTTAGGTCATGTTACCTATGGTCATCTTGGTGAAATGTAAGTCTCTATTATGAACGCCGTTATATAATGAGACTAAACATTTTGTGGTCCGGTCTTATACAAACTCCTCTGTATAGAATATCACCGCTCGCATATTTAAACATGAATGATCGGGATTATATCATTTGTAGCACTTTACAACAATTGTAACTATAACATCCCCCGTTTTTATGAAAATTTAAATTAATTATAGCAAATTATTGAGTTTTGGTTTCCCTAATCTTTGGAATTTGGAATCAAATTATTACAATTGAAGAAGTTTTATTGGTTATGTGGATTCTTTGAGTGGAGTTTTAAATTAATTGAAAGGGATAATTGAATTATTTGGATAAGAAATTTTGAGTTTTTGTGAAATTTATAAGGGAAAAGAGGAAATTGTGGTTTTAAAATTTTATCCTCCTTAATTTTGGAATTTGGATCCAAAATTTAAGTAGAATTAGGAAAAGATAATTGATTTATTTGGAAGTTATTAAATCAATTATCTAAAAAGATTTTAATTTAAAGTTAAGTTAATTTGAAAAGTTAGAATTTAATTTTGGGATTTAGGATTTTTGGAAAGAAGTGATTTAAAGTTGGTGAATTTATTTTGAGATTTATTTAATTAATTGGAGAAGAGGTGAAAGATTTGAGTTTGATGTGATATGTTTATTAAGGAAAGGAAAAAGAAATATATATATATATATATATATATATATATAAGGGTTTTGGAATTTAAGAAAAGAAAAGAATATATATGGAATTTGGAATTTAAGAAGGAAAGGAAATAATATTATATATACACATATATATATTATTTATACTTTTGTGTGGTGGAGAATTAAAAAGAAAGAAAAAAAAGAAGAAAAGAAAATACCCCTTTTTCTCCCTCTCATGCGACAATACTCCCCCCTCTAAGGCTCTTTGGGTTTTGGGGTTTTGACTTTTGAGTTAATCTAACGGTAGTCCATTGTGTTGGAAATTTAGACCGGAGTTTGAAGTCGGGATCATGTTATTCAACACAAGATTGAATTAGGAGTTCCTGGTTGGATTTTGACTTGGGTTTTGGAGGTGATTTAAGATTAAAATGCTAGTTGGGTAAGAATTTTGTTGGCTTTTAAAATTGCTTTATGTATGGAATCAAGCTTGAAGACTAAAATGAATTTTCTTCATGTCTTAGGATTGGACTAAAGGTTATAAAGTGGGATTGGAGAGTTTGCTTGAGTGCAGAATTATTATTTCAGTTTCATATTGAGGTAAGTAATCTTACTACTGGAACCGCCTTTGTGCCGGGCGATAAATTTACGATTTATTTTGAGGATTTTAAGACTAGTTACAAAGATAATTTTGATTGTTCCGAGATTTAATGGAATGTTTAGAAAAGATATATGTCTGAAACATGTTAATGTATGAGTATGATTTAGAATTTTATGAGACATATTACAAGTATGATTGAGCATGACCCTAAATTATGAGTTAAGCGACACTACTACTGGAATGTCTTAAAGCTAGGTAAAAGTTGGAACATTTGTTGATGTACATATTTATGTGATTTATTATAAAAGTGTGTAGGCTATATAATGTATTATGAAATTTCGAATGTTTGATTCTTTACATGAGTTAGTGCATGAAGTGATGTACTAGAGTTGAACCATTAAAACTAGATTAAACAAGTACGTTGAGGTTAATTAACATGACCTCGATAAGGATTTTAGAGGACTCATGATTATGTGAATGTTATATGTAATGTGAAGTTAAATGTAATCTCTTTTCCTTTCTAGATTATGTGATTGCATGAAAGTGATGTATGTCCGAGGGCGCTAGTACATGAAAAAGATGTACTAAGGTTGGTGTATATGAAAGTGATATACACCTAGAGGGTACTGGGGTGTACGTAAGAGGTGCATGCTCAGTGGGTTATGTGTATACGAAAGAGGTGTATACATAACCATGTGTACGAAAGAGGTATGCATCCCTACATTCATAGAGAGGATCTGTGGTGTACGAAAGAGATACACACTCAGTGGGTTATGTGTATACGAAAGAGGTGTATACATAACTATGTGTACGAAAGAAGTACACACTCAGTGGATTATGTGTATACGAAAGAGGTGTATACATATCTATGTATACGAAAGAGGTACACACTTAGTGGGTTATGTGTATACGGAAGAGGTGTATACATAACCATGTGTACGAAAGAGGTATACACTCAGTGGGTTATGTGTATATGGAAGAGGTGTATACATAATCATGTGTACAAAAGAGGTACACACTCAATGGGTTATGTGTATTCGAAAGAGGTGTATACATAATCATGTGTACGAAAGAGGTACACATTCAGTGGGTTATGTGTATGCGAAAGAGGTGTATACATAACCATGTGTACAAAAGAGGTACACATCCCTACATTCATAGAGGGGACCTGGGGTGTACGTAGGAGGTGCACTCTAGGGAAAAAGAAAAAGAGTGAGCCATGTAAGAGAAATTTTCATGTCCCACTAGTAGAAAGCTTCAGTTCATGTTGCATTTATTGGACATAAATGCTTAGCCTAACCCCGGTAGTGGGGTTACTTACTGAGTATTTTATACTCACCCTTTTTCATGTCTATGTTTCAGGTAAGGGCAAGGACGCACTGGCGGATGACAAGAGGAATCCTTGAACGAGCCACTGGGGACCAGTTTTATGCTTCCGCTCATGATATTTAGATTTCTTTCCATGTTTTTCAACTTTCAATTTGATATTTGAAACTTACTATTAAGATTTGTTTTCAGACCTATTTATTATCATTTATGATTTATGGGTACCCTATCGTCTATTTTTAATATCTGAATTTAATGAAGGTCTTTTGAGTTCAACTTATTTATTTAGCATTTATTTCATTATAAAAGGATGTCATTTTAAGTTTCATGCATGTATTTAGTAACGGCCTAACTTGAGTCCTAAGGGGTCGGGTCGTTACAATAACACCTACAAAGTGGGTCATACTAGTAGAGTCAACAAGATAAGGTACCCAACCTTATCCATCTACTATAGACCATTTAGGTTATCACTTAAACATGATCCATCCATATGTCTCCACATACATATTTAAGTTACAAAAATAACCTTGGATGTTAGTTTATTGGTTTGTGGTTAATGCAATAAAATATCATATATTTTATAAACAATGAATAAAATATCAAATACTTTATTATATACATAAAGAGTTTGTTCAACCATGTTTACAAAACTATAGGACCCTACGAGATTTAAGGCATCAACCCCAACATATCCAATGATGATGACCGTAAGTCTGTTGCCATCTATTGTGTCTACTTGGGCAAAATTTGGTTTCCTGGTCTTCAAAGAAACAAATTGTCGTAGCTCGCTTAAGCACCAAATCTGAATATTGAGCCTTAGCTCATGCTTTCGCATAAATAATTTGGCTCAAACAGCTATTCTCTGAACTTTGTGTCTCCACTCAAGCTTGACCCATCTTATGGTGTGATAATATTAGTGTTGGCGCCTTAGCTACTAATCCAATGTTTGTAGTTGTCGTACATTTCATTTCATTCATGATAAGGTGTTACAAGGTGCTCTTGAAGTTTAATATGTTCCTTCGGCTGATAAAGTTTCTGACAGTCTTACTAAATCTTTGTCTTAGTCTTAGTTTGCTTATTTTTGGTCCAAACTCGGGATAACTGAGTGTTCGCAGCCTTTTCAGTGTCGTTTAATTCCCAAAAAGAGCTTATAATACTGAACTACTCCTATCACTGCAAATATGTAGCAATAGTGGTAAATATGGGTTGATCCCAAGGAAGCGTGATTTGTTTCGTTAAGTCAAATTTTTAACTAGAGCGGTAAAGGGAGGTTCTAGTGTGAAAAATATAAACATATGAAACATAAAATGCAAGGGTAAATGTAATTTAGGATAGGGGTCTATCTAATTTCTTAAGTAAGAAAGAGAATCCTATGCAATTTCTATCATGGAATTCAATAATTAAACAAACATTCCATTATATGCATGCACAACTATTAAATCGATTTGATTTAACTAGTCTCTACAAAGGCCGACAACTAATTAAATTGAATCAATTAAGCGTCCTAATTATTAATTAAGGTTGGAGAACCAAACCCTAACTAAACTATATGCTCTTAATTCTACTGGGTTCGATAGCGTCCATATGGAATTAAAAATTCATATGCATGAAGATTGAGGTTTCACTTGTGTTGACTAATTGATTGGACAACCTAATTCAATTAATCAATTTGTTATTTTAAACTAGGTTGAACATGCATTGCTAAGATTCAAGTCCAGCCTATAAATCTAAGCATTCACATTCAATCATATGCTACTAGGGTAAATTCAAGCATAGACAAACATAAGGAAACGTGTGAGCTCGAAATTAACTAGCAAAGACATGCAACTATGATAGGCCGTCAATCCAACACATAAATGCAAATCTAACTTACATCGAGATTCAAAGAAAGCATGGAATTGAAGAGTATCAAATTTAATCAAGGAAATCTCAATAAATTGAATATAGGGACCCTTGCTCAAAGAAATTAGATAAAAATTACCTAAAAAATTCATAGACAAACTCAAGATAAAGATCTTATCCATCGATTACAACCTAAAATAAAATGTAAAACCTGATGCTAAAATCTGAAAGGAGAAGAAGGAAGCTGAAGCTCCACTTTGGCCTCCATGAAATCAACCTCCCCCTTGACCTAAATTGAAGAAAAATTATATATAGGAAGCAGGCGTAGCATTGTAATGCTCTTGTTGACACAATCCTCGAGTGTTGGAGTGACATTACAACTTTAGCGCGATGCTGCTTTGTGCGCGCACGTTGAAGGCATTCCGTTAAAAGTACATTGCATTGCAACACTATCCTGCATCATGCATTCTGCCTTTTAGGTTGCACTAGATTGTTGAAAAAGGGTTGCGACGCTAGGATGATTAACATTAAAAATCTATAAATAAACCTAAATTAAGTTAGGAATTATAACTTTTTTTCGAGAGCTATCACTGAATTACCCACTTATTTGAGGGGCGATGTTAAGGATGCCTCTAATTCACGGGAAAATGGAAAAACTACTACATGCAAGAAATTGTAAAATTTCAAATCTGTACATTGATAGGTCTTAATTCTTTCATTTATAGCCATGTGTGTTGTGGCCCCACTTCTCTTGTCCTTTCTGATTTTTAGAGTTTCACAAGATTTTTTTAATTTGGTTCATTTTCAGAAATGAAAACTTATATGGTTTTTGCCCGTGTATGCAATTTAGAGATCTAGTTCTTTTAAACGGATCATGTTAAATAAATAAATCAATTAATCCATTGTACATCATTTTTTGAAAAGATTTAGTCCATGGTATTGATATTAACGTAGCAAAAAAAACCCCAACAACATATATTTACATTCAATTAAGTAAATTATTTTTACTTAATTAGATGTAAATTTTTTACTTAATTGAATGGAAAAAAATTATTTAAGGCAAAGTGAGTTTAACCAAGTGGTGTTGACATGTACTTTAATCCAAAAGATTGGAAGTTCAATCTCCTACCCTGTAATCGTAATACTAAAAAAAATAGTAAAATTATTCAAAAGGATAAATATATATTAAAGAATAATCACTAAATATCCAATTATACAGCTTTCAAAGCATAAATTCAAATATTTTAGAAATAGTTTGATATACACGTATTGCTCGGTAATATGACAAGTAGGGGAAAATTATTTTTAAATATAGCAAATCCGGTAAACCTAATGCAAATATAGCAAAATTGTTTGTATTTCTAAAAATTGCCCATTATGCCCTTTATTACTTACGCACGATTTCTTCCCCATTTCTAACTAGCAAATTGGGCGTGGTTTTCTCCTCCTTTTCGGATGCAATTTTTTTTCTCATTCTTCTCGCACGTGGTATTCTTCTTCTTGATTACGATCATTTTTCTTCTCGATCACAATCAATCTTATTCTTCTTGTCGATGCAACTTCGTTTTTGTTGTTCTTTGCTATCACAGTTTAGTCTGCAACGTGATGATTTCCAGCAAACCGAATTGTGATTAAATCAGAGATTTGCAGCAATACTCGATTTCCAGCAAGCCAAATCGAATCGAATCGATTTTGAGCGATTTTTTATGTGAATAAATCGACCACAGTTTAGTTTGCAACAATCGGTGATTCATAATTGAATTCTTGTTTTTTCCAATATTACAATTTATCTTCACGTTTTGTAATTTGATTGTTGTGTGTGTTTGTTCCACTTTTCTTTCAATTATATTCTTAAGATGCATATATAATTTAGAACCAATAGACAATGATAAATATCTATCTCTTTCCGTAAGTGGAATGACGGTGTGTTTTTTGTTTTTTCATTTTTTTGTTTTGATTTGAGGACTAAATTGTGTGTTTCTATTTGTTATCTTTTTTTTTTTTTTTTTAATATTATGGATCGAGGACCCGATTGCTACTAATCGATAATGATAGATGTGTGTGTTTGAGAGTGGTGGATGTGTTTGTTATTTGTTCATTTTTGTTGTGAATTTAGGATTGAATATGCATATATGAGTTGAGACCGTTAGAGAATGATAGAGTTCTATCACTATTTATCACTATAGACATAGTAAATCCATGTCTATCAGTGGTAGATAGTGATAGCTATCACTGGTAGACATTGATTAGAGTCTATCTATGCATATCAGTAATAGATGTTTGTTTGTTTTTTTTTTTTTTTTATGTTTTTGTTTGTGATTTGAGAATCAATTTCTTGTTATCAGTGTCTATGAAGAAGAAGGTGGTGTCCCAACTGGAGTGAAGAATAAACGTTTATTGAATTGGATTGTGCGGTTAATTCGGGTCAGATTGTGATTTATTGTGGGCGTGATGTGCGGGTCGTGTGTGTGGGTCTTCTGAGTGGGCTTTCTAAACTTTTTACTTGGGTTGTAGGAGGTTTTGCCATTTTTGTAAGGGTAATGGTAATTGATAGCATTTTTAGAGATAATAACTAAGTGTATAACATCATTTTAAAAAACATTGCAAATATAGCAAAGTCTATCCGCGATAGACTTCTATTATTGATAGACTCTTATTAACGATATGGTTTATCCTTTACAAACTCCTGCCAGCGTTATGATCTATCATTAATAGCTATCTAAATTTTGTCATACTTGTAAATTTTTTACGTTATGCTATATCCACTAGTACTTTGGACCTATATTTACAACTGTCCATTTTTATAATTCTTTTTGAACTTTGTTATATATGTAGACAAATTGGTTCATTTTGCCACATATGAAATCAACCACAAAATGTTGAAAATATGTTCCCATAGTGTATTTAATTGCATAAAAATTATCATTATTATTTAATCAATTCAATAAACCAATTTAATTGCATTTGGGATAGACAACATGGATTATGTTTTATGTTTTCATATTCAGGTCCAACAAATTATGTCGATAGGTAATTTGATTTTTTTTTTTAAAAAAATGTATTAGACTTTTATGATCCAAATTGTACAAATTCTAAAAAAAAAAAAAAAATATATATCACCGTATTTCCATTGTATCTAGATTTTGAATTTAAAATCTTAAAATGCAGACTCATATTATAAAAAGATAAAAACATCACTAAATTTAGTATTTCATATTGTAGATTCAATTTACTTTTCTTCTAAATTAAATTGTGTATTATGTAGTGTATTATAAATTATAAGATACTTAATAATAATTATATATTTTTTTCAAACGTAGCACATGTTCATAAATTAGTTAATAATAGTTTATATTAAACCTAATATTTAGTGGTTAACTGTAACTAATTTTATTATATATATATACATATATGTCAAACATATTTTGAACAATTGTTTAAATTGAATACAATTTTTGAATCTATTACAAAACACATATTCGAAACATGAAATACAATTATGTTTTCAGATTAATTAGTATACAAATCCTAATTTTGACAATTATGTTTTATTGCATCATTAGTTTTCAAATTTATGTTTCGAGAAATTTGGATGATTGAATTTAAGATTTATTGAAATAATAGAATAATTAAAAACACATGGATTAGAATGAAATAAGACTAAACTACAAGGACTTAGATGGTCATTTAACTTTAAAATTACTTATAGTCCTGATTTAAAATTTTCCTCGAAATATTGAAATTTTCATAAATTTTGAGATTTGGATGGCTTCAAAATTTTAACTCGAGAAAATTTCGTTTTTCCCAATTTTAACATAATTTTGAGATTTTTCGAAATTTCAAAATTTTGAGAATATCTCGATTTTCCCCTCCCATTTTGATGAAATTTTAAGATTTTTTAAAAAAATTGTTTTTTAATTAACTACGTTAGCTCAGTTTAAGTTTTTTTTAATAATTTTTATGGTACTGATTATACACGATTTTATAGTTTCATAGGCCAATAACATTTTCGACAAAAGATCAAACCTTTTTTGTATGCTACTTTTTCTAATTTCTAATTGTTTTCAATGTTTAGTTTTATTTTCCACTCAAAAACTTCCAATTTTAAAGAAATTAAATTTGAAAAAACCACAAAAAAATATTTATCATTAATCCCATTCCAACTTTTTTATTAAATTTTCATATCATTCATCTCAAAATTGAATTGATCTGAGTTTTTTTTTTAACTATACAAAATTTCAAAATTTTCTAATCACTTTACCTCAAAATATTCACAAACTTTATATTATTTTGTAATTATTTTTCATTTCTATTTTAAATTTCTACTATCGAATCAACATTTACATATTAAATTACAATAGAGATATAAATGTTATTTAACTTGATAGAAGTTGGGATTAAAAACAGTCAATTGTAGTGTAATTTAGTCAACCAATTATAACAATTTTTATAATTTTTTCAAAATTACCATCAATATTGAAATTTCTATTCTATCTAGACGTCGATATTTCATTCCATACCAATATTTCGAACATTGCTTATAGCCATGATAAAAGTAGATAATAATAGATCCATACTTAGAAATTTCCATTTTGGTAAAATATTAATTATTAAGAGAAGAAAAAGAAGGTTTGAATGAAGGCAAGCGTACGCGGAAGCACGCGTAGAAGTAGGAGCCAGGAGGGAATGAGTTAAGCTTGTTTGGTTTTCTCTCTTAAGCATTAAAGAAGTGATTTGATTCCAAAAACAGATGCAACAGTAATGATTGTTAACAAAGAAGAAAGAAAAAAAAAAAAAGGAAAAGAAATATAAAATAGGGGAAGTAAGGCTGTGTCGTGCTAGCTTAGGCTTTTGCCCTAATCTATATGTAATAAATTAAAGATCAAATAAATAAAATCATCTACTTCAGTTCCAGCCTCTGCCTCTACGCTGCACAGCTTACAGTGTGCGTTCGCGGCGAGGGGAGAGCAGCAGCGCTCACAGCCCACAGCCCACAGCCCACTCTTCTCTCTTTCTTCTCTCTTTCTTTTCCTCTCTGTACTCTTATCTCTATCTCGATTCTGCCTTTCTTCTCCGCTTCAGCTTCGAAAGACACTCTGCCTCAATCCACACATACAATACAACCAATTCAAACCATACCCATTTCTGATCTTCAATGGATCCTCAGTCTACCCAGCTCCAGCAAGCCCAGCTTGCAGCTATTCTTGGTCCCGACCTTGCCCCTTTTGAAACCCTTCTCTCCCACCTTATGTCCTCCTCTAACGAGCAACGATCGCAAGCTGAACTCGTCTTCAATTTATGCAAGCAGACCGATCCCGATTCTCTATCTCTCAAGCTTGCGCATCTTCTTCAGTTCTCTCCTCAACCTGAGACCCGTGCCATGTCTGCTGTTCTCCTCCGCAAGCAGCTAACTCGCGATGATTCCTATCTCTGGCCTCGCCTCAATCCCTCCTCTCAGTCTTCCCTTAAATCTATACTCTTGTCCTGTATTCAACGCGAGGACTCCAAATCCATATCCAAGAAACTGTGTGATACGGTTTCCGAGCTGGCTTCCGGAATCTTGCCGGATAACGGCTGGCCAGAATTGTTGCCTTTCATGTTTCAGTGCGTATCGTCCGATACCCCCAAGCTGCAAGAATCGGCTTTTTTGATCTTCGCCCAACTTTCGCATTATATTGGGGATACCTTGGTGCCCCACATTAAGCACTTGCACGGTGTGTTTTTGCAGTGCTTGACGTCAACCTCCTCGAGCACCGATGTGAAGATTGCGGCCCTCAATGCTGTTATCAGCTTCATACAGTGCTTGTCCAATTCTGCTGATCGCGATAGGTTTCAGGATTTGCTGCCACCGATGATGCGGACACTAATGGAGGCGTTGAATAATGGGCAGGAGGCAACAGCGCAAGAGGCACTTGAATTGTTGATCGAATTGGCCGGCACGGAGCCGAGGTTTTTGAGACGGCAATTAGTAGATGTAGTGGGGTCGATGTTGCAAATTGCAGAAGCTGAGTCATTGGACGAGGGAACGAGGCACTTGGCGATTGAATTTGTGATCACTCTTGCAGAAGCCAGGGAGCGGGCACCCGGAATGATGAGAAAGATGCCACAGTTTATATCCAGGTTGTTCGCCATATTGATGAAATTGCTCTTGGACATTGAAGATGATCCGGCGTGGCACGCTGCTGAGAACGAAGATGAGGATGCAGGCGAGACCAGTAACTACAGTGTTGGACAGGAGTGTTTGGATAGGCTTGCAATTTCTCTGGGTGGCAATACAATTGTCCCTGTTGCTTCTGAGCTGTTTCCTGCTTACTTAGCTTCTTCAGAGTGGCAGAATCGCCATGCGGCACTGATCGCAATGGCCCAAATTGCCGAGGGTTGTTCAAAGGTATAAAAGCTAGACGAAATTCCACCTTTGTTTTTGGTAACTTGTCCGAATCGAACATTTCAACGGGAAAATAATTTTTGAATTCAACTGTGAATTCGTTTTATTGCTTTCTAAGTCTCATTGTGTGGAGCAGCGATGTATTGAATTGTTTTTAATTATTGGATTGGGCGGTTGTTGAGCAACAGGATTTTTGATCCCTAGGTACTTTTTACTTTTTATCGACTTGTAGTTTCATTTTTTAGGGTGTTCGGCAAGTTGCTTACAGTTACAGCAATCTTGAGATTGCAAGTCTTAGGAATTTCAGCTTTGCAGCCAACGAGCCACCTAGTTATAATTATTCTGCTTTTCATTCAAGTTAGGTTACAGTGGGATGCTGATAGTAGAACTAGTAACCCGAAATCATGTACGGTTTACATCTGAATTTTAGGTTACGGTGGGATGTTGATAGTAGAGCATGTCATTTCATTTGAGCTTGAGGGTATTCAGAAATAGAGTTCAGTTCCCTTTACTCAACAACTTATTTATTTTAATATTTTATTCTAATGGAATTGTACAAACATTCTCATGAATCACGATTAAAAGATTTGGCGTGAAGGTTATGTATGTATAAATGAGACACTATTTCTTAATTCAGACTACATTTTCTGAATTTTTCATGTTCTTCACTTCTCTTTTGCAGGTTATGGTAAAAACTTTAGAACAAGTGGTGGCAATGGTCTTGAACTCATTTCAAGATCCACATCCTCGTGTTAGGTGGGCAGCGATTAATGCAATTGGGCAGTTATCTACAGACTTGGGCCCAGATCTGCAAGTTCAATACCATCAGCAGGTGCTCCCTGCACTTGCTACAGCAATGGATGATTTCCAGAACCCTCGAGTACAGGTCAGTCGAAGCTATTAACTTCTGGAATAGATTTTGATATGTAGTCCTGGTAATCTTCTGGTGATGCTTTGAATTAGTAGGACCTTTTGTCCCTATGGTTATGGCTATCATGGAAAGGGGGAATCCCATATTTCCAATTTCCTTTGTCTCACATTTTGTCAAAACATATCTATATTCGAAGCTAAACATGACTTTGAAAGGATTTTTATGTGTTATGAACGGGGATTTGTCACCATGTATGTAGGAAGCATTGCAACAAATCCTAAGATCTATTTTGTTTTACTATGTGTATGGGTTTTGCAACTGTTTTCTTGTACAATTCAGAGCATGTTATTTTCAAGGATGGTCATGCTTTATTTTGTTTTAATCGTCATAGCGTGTTTTTCCTTGACCACTAGCTGGTTAGGGATGTGCATTTATTTTTGGCTTATTTTCTTGTGTCTGTGCAGGCTCATGCTGCATCTGCAGTTCTCAACTTCAGTGAGAATTGTACTCCTGATATCTTGACACCTTATTTAGATGGGATAGTTGGCAAATTGCTTTTACTTTTACAGGTATGTTGATAAGGGAATTCATTTACATTATACAGTTGCATTGATATGTAGCTACTCCCTTAGCAAAATATATTTATGTAAATTTTTCAGAACGGGAAGCAAATGGTGCAAGAGGGGGCCTTGACTGCTCTGGCTTCAGTTGCTGATTCATCTCAGGTATCATATTTTTAAGATATATGGCGTTAAGTTTTGGGTTTTCTTGTAGATGATGGTACAGTATAATGGTTTCTGTAGGAGTATTTCCAAAAGTATTATGATGCTGTCATGCCATACCTGAAAGCAATTTTAGTTAATGCCACTGATAAGACCAAACGCATGCTTCGGGCCAAATCCATGGAGTGCATCAGTTTGGTCGGGATGGCAGTTGGAAAGGATAAGTTCAGGGATGATGCCAAGCAGGTAGCTACTGACCGTTGCCTGATTTTTCAAGATTAACTTCTATCTTTTTCTCCATGTAGTATTTATTTTTATCTACATTTGATAAAATAGCTAGACAAGGACATTAAATTTTGTGAAAATGGACCTCACTTAATTGTTTGGATCATATTCCGATGTACTTTTGTGGAAAAATGAAACGCAAAAAAGATTAGCCTTCTACCATTACTCTAGTTGTGCCGCTCTATTGTCATTGAAACAAGCTTTATTTGTCTTTGAGAATGGGCTCTATTTTTTTTTCTCTTTCTTTTTGCTTCTGACACAAGAAATAATTTTTTTTTCTAACCCTTTTCCCCTTCCACTTTTAACAGTTGGTCACTACTTGTCCAAATCTTAACCGCACTCTGTTAAAAGAAGGAATTGGATTGGTCTTGGAGTTACCAGTCTTTCGTGCTTATGTCTAAATTGGAGTGTATTTATTTTTCCACCTTAATGATGTATTTGCAATGTTTTGTTCTTGTTCTTTTTGGATTGCTTTCTGTACTTTATTACTCGATAATTTGTATTTGGATAGGAGGGTGCTAAGGGGGTGTCTAACCTAGTTTAGATGTCTAGGTGCACCTATTGATCTATATAGGTTTCTGCTCTTGGAATTAAGATTTTTTGTTTCCTTATATCTCATTATTATACTTTGAGCATTAGTCTCTTTTTTATTATTTCAATGAAGAGACTAGTTTCCATTGTAAGGGGAAAACCCCCCACTCTTTCGCACTTTCGGTATGTGATCTATCCTGCTTGTCACTTTACAAGGTTATGGAGGTGCTGATGTCATTGCAAGGATCTCAGATGGAGGCAGATGATCCAACTACAAGTTACATGTTACAGGTATGTTTTACTTTTTGAATGGAAATTAATAACTCTCTTATTGGGGAAAACAATTATCACTATTAATGCTAAAAATATCTTGTATTATAGGCATGGGCACGGCTTTGCAAGTGTTTGGGACAAGATTTCCTCCCTTATATGAGTGTGGTTATGCCTCCTTTGCTTCAGTCTGCCCAGCTTAAGCCTGATGTAACTATAACATCTGCTGATTCTGATAATGATATTGAGGACTCTGATGATGATAGGTCTGCAAACTTTGTTCATGTTCATTTAATGCTTCATTTCATTAAACAAGAGGTTGTGATGCAAAATATTTATTTATAATGATATACATTTATGGAAAGGGGTTAAAGGGAAGATAAACGAAGTTTTACACAAAAGACTTTCCTTAAATGTATATCATTATAAATAAATATTTTGCATCAAGATCGTAGGCAAGCTAATAAATGTTTATAGTCTTCTGTACTGTCATTTTGATCTGTATTTGACTGATGGTTGATACCCTGGTGTCTGGTGATGTTTCAACGTGTTTGCAGTATGGAAACAATTACTCTTGGGGACAAAAGAATAGGAATCAAGACTAGCGTTCTTGAGGAAAAAGCTACAGCTTGTAACATGTTGTGTTGCTATGCCGATGAGTTGAAGGAAGGGTTTTTTCCATGGATTGATCAGGTATGTATTTAAGCCATCTATTTGGATTTATTTAACATAAAAATAAGAAAAAATATTCATAAAATAAAGAAAGTGGTACAAAAGGATGTAGAGGGTCTCAAATCCCATTGTGTGTGTCGTGTTGGGGGTTTTTTGTGGGTGGGTGGGTTGGGGGGGGAGGTGGAGTCTACGAAGTCTTGTATGAGAAATGGTCTACACCTTTACAGCTTTACTTTAGTTCACTTAATAATGGGAGCATGGGTGGATTGAAACGATGGCAATGCTCACAATGCAATACCCAAGTCTTAGATGAGGAATGGTCTACACCTTTATTCACGTTTACCGCTTTACATTGGTTCACTTAATAATGGAGCACAGCTGGATTGAAACAATGACAGCGTTCACAGTGCAATAGTATTTTTCCTCTTCCTAATACAAAACTTTTCATTGATGTAATAAAAAGAGTATTGCTCAAAAGATACAAACTCAAAAATGGAGTTTAGAAAATAGCTAAATTAACAATAACAAAAATAGACAATGCAATTATATTATAATAATAATATCAGCATAAAATAGGAAGCTATGAAGTATATATATATATTTGAACTAGAGACGTGACTTTTCGTGAAATTAAAAGAGACTAATGCTCAATGGAAGATTCCACAAGGGATTGGAATAAGAGAAAACAGTTTTAAAAAAAAATAAAAATAAACTGAAGATAACAATAACAATAATGTCCAAATAAAGGGGCAATTGCATTAATTTTTGAAGGATAATGAAAGCATTCCAATTGAGGTTTGAGGTAAATATCTTGAAGAGAAAACCCCTCAACCGATTTTGAAATTGAGGACCAAAATGAGGTCTTCAAATGAGCTGATTTAATAGGATCAAACCACGGAAGATGCTTGCTGTGAAACATTCTCTGGTTACTTTCCATCCATAATTCTGACAAGATACCGTTCACTACAGTAATTCATATAAGCTTGGCTTTAGAATTCAAAAAAGGCCCCATAAGAAGTTGTGGAAAGTTTTTAAAACTACTAAATATGTCTTTTTGGAAAAAAAGAAAAAACATATGCACTTGTGATGAACCTGATATATGGGATAAATGGAAATAGTCTTGACCCTTGAGAGTACTTTTATTCAATTTCCTGAGAAAAGTTGTTCTAAGATTAACTTCTTGAATAAAATTAAGCTTGAAAGATGTATTACTTATATTGTGCAGGTCGCCCCGACCTTAGTCCCACTTCTAAAATTTTACTTTCATGAAGAAGTCAGGAAAGCAGCTGTTTCAGGTGCAATGTTGTGTGCCTTTGGACTCTTATCACAATTTCCTATATCTAATTCTGTCATGTTTTTTTTCTAGCGATGCCGGAGCTTATGCGATCTGCAAAGTTAGCTGTTGAAAAGGGGCTTGCTCAGGGACGTAATGAGACCTATATAAAACAGCTGTCAGATTATATAGTTCCAGCCTTAGTTGAAGCTTTACATAAGGTATTAATATGAAGGTCCTTCTGAAATTTTATGATTTCCTTTTGGAAAAAGGAAGTCTTGTTCTAGTCCTTTAGTTATTTAATCTTCAACTTTCAAATATTGTGCAGGAGCACGACACAGAGATTTGTTCTAGTATGCTGGAGGCATTAAATGAATGCTTACAGGTCTGACAAATGCTAGTTTACTATCTTGATGATTTTGAAACTTTACTTGCAGCATCAAGAGTTTTTCCATTTTATTTTATTAATATTATTATTGTTAATGAGAAATTGTGATTTCATAGATAAACGAAAACATTGATATCTAAGTGCTGATTATGTTGATATTTTAATTTTTCTTTGGAGAAATCGGTCCTTTAGGTTCTCTATAGGCTTCAGTATCAAAGTTAGCTTCACCATTGCATCCAGCGGTAGATAGAGGAGGGGATTAAACTTAAAAAGAAAGAAAGAAAGATATTACGCTCTAATTTAGTTATCCTACAGGTTTCAAGGTTTTTCCACCCAAGCTAAAATCTTGGTGCTACATTGTTTTCTAAATATCCTAGCTTCACAAAGATATTGTTATTCTTGTTTGAGGCTATTCTGCTACAATGTTTTGAAGAAATTTTATCAACATCAACCATTCATTTGGCTTTCTATAACACATAGTTTCACCATTATTCTCCTTTTCCGATTCTGGTTAGTTGGAGACTTCTTTTTCAAGTCTCCCTAACTTGGATTTTCAGTCATCTACCCTCTTCTTTTGTGTGGTTGTTCCCTATTCAAGACGATTCTTTCTTATCAATTTTAAAAAAGTTGTTCTTTTATTGCATTCATGAAAAGGTAATTATTATTACTCACTTCCCATTTCAGATATCCGGACCACTTCTTGATGAAAGCCAAGTCAGGTCCATAGTTGATGAGATAAAACAGGTAATCACTGCCAGTTCCAGTAGAAAGAGAGAGAGAGCAGAGAGGGCCAAGGCGGAGGATTTTGATGCAGAGGAGGGAGAATTGATTAAAGAGGAAAATGAACAAGAGGAAGAAGTCTTTGATCAAGTATGTTTTCTCAATCTAAACCTTGCTATCGTTTCAGAATAATTCTATTTTATCTCTCTTTGGAGACCTTGTTTATTGATATGAACTTTATCTTTGATACAGGTTGGTGAAATATTGGGAACTTTGATAAAAACATTCAAAGCGTCTTTCTTGCCTTTCTTTCAAGAACTGTCAACATATCTAACGCCTATGTGGGTAAGTTCTGACAAATTGAAAAGATGTTTCTGCTTTGTCGTCTATGGGAGTTTTCATTCAATAATCTATATCTAATTGTTCAAATAACTTTATGGACTTTGTTTTACCTGCTTAATGATCATAGATCCGATTAGATTTAACTGATTATTTCTCCCGTCAAGTAGTTTATGGGTCTCATCTCGCAACTAATTTGAAGTTGTTGGAACCGCAGTTTGGTATTGGTGAGGAATGAAGTTTGAACTTGTTTTTGTTTTTGTTCCTTCCCTTTTTTCCCCCTTTCAATGAGAAATGACAAACTGAATTTTATTGATGATATGAAATTACCAAAGGGCTAAGATAACCATGGAGTTTGAACTTCTTGGCTCTAAGTTTGGACAAAGAACTATGAATATCGGCTCTGGTTGGTTTGAAATACTTTGGAAATTTCTTAAAGGAGGAGAGCACAATCCTCTATGTCAAATAATTTTTTTTCCTAAAAAGGTCAGTTTATTATTATTTTTTTTTAAAAGGAAACAAAACAGTTGGTTTTTTTTTTTATTATTATTATTATTTTGAGAAATCAAATTTCATTGATGAAATGAACTAAAGGGGTAATAACCCCAAACACCTGATGCCTGATGGTAGATTACATGAAAATTCACCAATTAGCAATTAAGGTAGATAAGTTGTGATTAGTAAGATTGTTTACATTTACACCAATAGAAAGCATGAACTCACGATATCAATATATATATATAAAGCATGAAAAGGCATCAAACCCATAAAATAATTAAAGGTAGAGGAAGTGTCCCTGAAAATGTGTCCATTCTTTTCTCGCCAAAGAAACCAGAGAAAGATTCGACTGAGAGCAAGCCATAAGATTCATCGCACCATGGAATTGATGTCACAAAAACAGAAGCAAGAAGATGAAAGATGTTCCTAGACAAGGCCATAGACCAACAAAAAGCATCCAGAACAATCACCCAATTGTTTGAAGCAAAGGAGTCGCGAGTAAAAAGGTGTCCAGGAGACTTTGAATTCGATGAACACATAATAAGGAGAAAGGTGGAAGTAAGACATTTTCCTCTGAAGACAATTGGCTTTGGCCCCTGTTAACTACACCAAAACTAAGCTTCCAACGCAAATTTTAATCTTCTTTAGCTAGGCATCTGTTAGGTATCCAGTTCACCTGCACAATAAACAAACACAAGCACTTCCAAACAAGATTCCCAACATCATGTATGGTTGCCGTCGAGGGTAATGCCAAATGATAGGCCATGGGTCCAGTTCTCTCTATTATTTCATACGGCCCAAAATACCGTGGGGACAGCTTCTCACATCTTTGCTTTCCAAATACTTCTATTTGTAAGGTCTAATTTTAAGATACACATGACTGCCCACTTCAAATTCCACTTCCCTCCTTTTTCTATTAGCACATTTACACATTCGGTTTTGGGCCACCAGCTGATCTTTCAACTTCAACAAGGCTAATCTCTTTCAATCCATTGTTGTTCCAAGGTGCAATGAGGTGTCTTCCTGTCACCATAGGTAATAATTGGAGGAGATGGTTGCGCGAATACGTTACTAAACGTTGTTGTGTTGATTGAAATGTGAAAGTTGTTATTGTACCATAATTTCACCCAGGCCAACCATTTCTCCCACTTCTTGGGCTGTTCATTACAAAAACACCTCAGATAGGTTTCTAAACACTTGTTAACATTCTTAGTCTGTCCATTTGTTTGTGGGTGGAATGGCGTGCTCTTCCTCAATTTCGTTCCTTGGATAGCAAATAGCTCACTCCAAAACAAGCTCACAAAAATTTTATCTCTATATGAAATAATGGATCTTGGAAAACCATGATGCTTCACCATTTCTCTTATGAATTCTGTTGCTACTTGCTTAGTCGAGAACGGATGCTTTAGAGCCATGAAATGGCTATATTTGTTCAATCGATCCATCACTACTAGTATCGCATCTTTCCCCTCTAATTTGGGCAGCCTATCAATGAAATTCTTCAAGATGTCGTCCCACACTCTGTCTGGTATGGGTAAAGGCTGGAGTAAGCTTGCTAGGGCCAAAGCCTCAACTTTGTTTTTTTTGATATATCGCACACTTCTCAACATAAGCCTGCACGTCCTTCTTAATTCCTTGCCAAAATAACTCCCCTATCATTCTCTTGTATGTTCTCAGGTATCCCGAGTGCCTTCCCACCATAGAATCATGGAACATATGCAACAAAGTTGGAATTAGAGAGGATTTTTTTTTTTTTTAAATTACTAACCAGTTTTTGTACAGTAGCTTGCCCTGTTTCATCGAGTATTTGGGGTGGCTATCTGGGTCTTGACTCATCTCCTAGATGATTTTCTGTAAAGAAGGAATCTGATTCATCTCTTGTTGAATTAAGTCCACATCCATTATCTGATGTGTTGAGAACATCTTCAGGGCCACCACTTCCTCTGCTCTTTGTTCCTCTAGACCCAACTTCCTCGATGGAGCATCAACGACTTTGTTATTCAACCTCGGTTGGTACAAGATTTCAAAATCATACCCCATCAACTTGGTCAACCATCTTTGGAAATCCGTCTGGACTTCTCTCTCTGGTCCAACAAATATTTCAATGCCCGTTGATCAGATATGACAGTAAAATGCCTACCCAATAAGTAGTGTCTCCATTTCTGCACGCTAGAACCACTGCCATTAGCTCTCTTTCCTACACTAATTTGGCTTGAGCCCTCGCTGATAAGGCATGACTAAAATAAGCTACTGGTCGGCCCTCTTGTGTTAAAACTGCCCCTACCCCCGTCTTAGATGCATCAATTATAAAGGGTTTGTCAAAATCAGGTAGAGCCAACATAGGTAAAGTAGTCATTATCTTCTTTAATGCCTCATAGGCCTGCTTTGCCTCTTCATTCCACTTATCTACAAAGCATCAGTTATATCCTGTCAGCCCCAGGAAACTTCAGAGTTCCCTTTAATTCTTTGGTATGTTCCACTCCACCATGGCTTGTATCTTCTCCCTTTCGACTTCTACCCCTTGCTCTGAGATCCAATGCCCCAGATATTGAATCCTTGTTTGGCCGAAAACACACTTATTCTCATTGACGAATAACTGATTATCCTTTAAGACCCCAAAAACCATTCCTAAATGTTTCAGATGTGTATCCCATTCCAGACTATATACTAGAATATCATTAAAAAAATATTAACACGTCTTCGAAGGAAGGGTCGAAAAATTTGATTCATTAGTGACTGAAATGTTGTTGAGGCATTAGTTAGCCCAAAAGGCAAACTAGGAACTCATAATGCCCTTTGTGTGTCCATAAGGCAGTCTTGGGCACATCTTCTTCATTCATTCTAATCTGGTGATAGCCTGACCTTAAGTCTAATTTCAGGTACACTGAGGATCCGTGCAGCTCATCCAATAACTCTTCAGTCACTGGCATTGGAAACTTATCCGGGATAGTTGCACAATTCAGATGTCTATATCCCACACAGGACACCCCTCGGTCTTTCTTCCTGACAAATAATATAGGATTGGAAAACAGGGTTGTAACTGGTCCGAATGATGTCGGTGGTCAACATATCATTCACCAGCCGTTCTATCTCTTCTTTCTGGATATGTGCGTATTTATATAGCCTGACATCGATAGAGTTCTGTCCTTCCTTAAGCATGATTTGATGGTCTACCTTCCTTTTAGGTGGTAGTCCGATGGGAATCTGGAAAATCACCGTATACTCTATCAATTCACAAATGTCTCGATTTATCACAGTTGATTCTTCTAGTCTGTCATTACCCTCAAAACCATCTGCTTCCTCTATCTGCAATTATTGAAATTCAATAAGAAATCCCTAGTCTTCCTCTTCCCATCACCCATATGCCCTATAGAATGCAACCAAAGCAACCCTAAGATCACGTCAACATTGCCTAATTCCAATGGTAAGAAGTCGGCGGTAGCTGTGACTGATGGCAATATTAGACTCACCGCTTTACACACTCATTTCCCTTTCATCGTTGTTCTGTTGCCAATTACTACCCCGTAATTTGGTGTCTCCGTCAAGGGCAACTCTAATTAGGCCACTATCCTCTGATGGATGAAACTATGAGTTGCGCCACAATCAATCATTACAACTACCTCTTCACCCTTAATTGTCCCTTTTACCTTCATTATTCCCGGAGCGGAGAACCCTAATACCATTCGTAGAGCTAACTCCACTATCTTGGCTTCCCCCGTGTCCTCATCTTTCACTTCTTCGATCTCATATGCTGTCTCTGGTTCGTCGACTTCTTTACCCACAATCAATAACATCAGTTCTCGCTTCTCCTTGACTTTACACCGATGGCCAACAAAGTATTTTTCATCTCATCAATAGCAAAGCCCTTTATCTTGCCGGGCCTAGAACTCCGCATCAAACAATCTCTTCATTGGAGGGTTTCTTTTCACCATTCGCTCTCTCGGGTATCATCACACTTTTCATGGCCCCTATTTTCTGACTCTCACCCATCGTGGGCTTAGTATATCCCACTTGGGCCTAGCTTGCACTTGGTCCTCCCTTCTTCATCTCCTCCATTGACCACGGGATCAACATTTCGGTCCTCTACCAACTGGGCTTCTTTAATGATTTCTTCTAGGCCCATGGGCCTCCGACTGATCACCTCGGCCTTAATCACCGGATGTAGCCCATTTAGAAACGCTTTCTCTAACACGTTCTCGGCCGCCTTCGGTATCGGAGCTGTTGCTATTTCAAACCTAGTCAGTTATGGTAGTTTCCATCTTCAGGTTCCATAACCTCGATAAAAGCGTTCCTTCCACAGACACACGAAATCAATCTTGCAGTCGGTCCTTGAACTCTTCCCAGCTGACGAATTTCCACTGGTTATTCGCCCAACAATGCCAGTCGACTTCATCTTGCCAAAGCTAATTACAGAGGCTTTGATCTTCTCTTCACCGGTCAGTTCGTGTATTTCAAAATACCTCTCCACCCGAAATGTCCACGCGTCCGGATTCTCACCATTGAAGACCGGCATCTCGATCTTCCTATACCTCCCTTTTTCAGTGCTCGCGACCAGCTCCTTCGCCTGGGACGTTTCTCCCTCACTGCCCTTTGTTTTCGTCACATCGGAGCTTTCGATCGACATGGTGCTCGCCTCTTTCCCCTTACCAATTAACATTTCTTTCATATCACCCGAGTGTTTCTAAAGAGTTTTGTTCATATTAAACATCTCCTTGATGCTTTGCATCTCCTTCTCTGTTCCTTCCATTCGTTCCTCCAGTTGTTTCTATGCCATCGCTCGTGTTCTTCCGAGATTTGAACATGCTCTGATACCAAAATGTTAGGTATCCGGTTCACCTGCACAATAAACAAACATGAACACTTTCGAACCTAATACCTAACACCCAAAAATCAGGGTATTCATACTCCCCTGAGATATAAGATTAATTTCAAATAATATCAACACCAAAACAAGAGTCTCCAGTTCATAGATACACGATAACAAGAAGAACAAGCAACAAACAAAAAGGAGAAGATATCCGGCAATTCGAGAGGCCATCTCTCCCAAGAGTTCTCACTCTTCACAAAAACCTTCCCCCTTCCCTGGTCCCCTCCTTCCTTTCAGCTTCAACAATTCCCTTTTTGCCCTTCTTCCTCTCATACACTTTCATAATTGGTCTCACAACATCATTCATATGCTTTCATAATTGGAGGTCTCACAGCATCATTCCAATTCACCAAGATTATTCAATGTCGGTGTAGGAGTACGAGTACCAACAACAGCTTCCATAAGAGATTTAATTGTGAACGTATTGGAAGTATTAAGAGAAGACCAATAATCATCAAGGTTGATCAGATCGGCCAAGGAAAGAAAGGAAAGAAGATGAGATGGATTAGCCCATTCAATAATTTCCAACTCATTAAGGTTCTGAATTTGCTTCTAAATACATTAACACATTAGAAAACACCAAAAACATGAAATACAATTTTTTCTTAATTGAATCCTTTATTTTCAAATTTTTGTTTGACAAAATATACCCTAACACTATAGTTTATAATAAGCTTTTATCTTTTTGTGGTGTTTTATTAGTCTTTGGTTAAACTCTTTTGGACTGCAGGGGAAAGATAAGACGCCTGAAGAAAGAAGGATTGCAATTTGCATCTTTGATGATGTTGCAGAGCAGTGTCGTGAAGCAGCACTGAAGTAAGCTTGCTTTGCTTTATTACTTCTTTGAAACCATGATTACAAAAAAACTTATTGTTATCTGGCTTCTTGTCATGCAACAGATATTATGATACATATCTTCCCTTCCTACTTGAAGCTTGCAATGATGAGAATCCTGATGTCAGACAGGTGTGCACTTACTAACAGTGTTAACTTTCTGGGCTTAGTTATTTTCTTTGTCATTGAATTGTATGGGTTTTTCAGGCTGCTGTGTATGGGCTTGGTGTCTGTGCAGAGTTTGGTGGATCCGTGTTTAAACCACTTGTTGGAGGTAACTTTATTTACGTTTCTCAGAAAAAAGTATGTTTTGCACAGAGTATCATTTTCTAATGCATTTCCACAGAGGCTCTATCAAGGTTAAATGTTGTATTGCGACATCCTAATGCTTTACAACCTGAAAATGTAATGGCATATGACAATGCTGTTTCGGCTTTGGGGAAGATTTGTCAATTTCATCGTAACAGTATTGATTCGGCTCAGGTAATCTTTAATTTTTCTAAAAGTTATTTATCACCGTAGGTGTAGGACCCTAACTTAGCAAAATTATTTACCACCGTAGGTGTAGGACCCTATCTTAGCTATTATCCGAGAGAGTATGGGCAATGCCCAAAATAAGAACTGCATATCCACTTTTTCTGCTGAGTAATTGTACACAACTTGGATTATTTTAGGCCGTCTCTTGTTCAGTTGCTTTATGCAGATAATAAATTCTCAATTTTTTCTTTCATTGGTATCCATGCTCCTAGTAGGCTTATGTTAAACCATTCAAAGATTTTTACAGTACTCAATGGATACTTCATGCTTGATTTTGGTCTCTCATCACTATAAGTTGTGTACGGATTTGACAGGTTGTTCCAGCATGGTTAAACTGCTTACCAATAAAAGGTGATTTGGTTGAAGCAAAGATTGTGCACGACCAGCTTTGTTCCTTGGTGGAGAGGCAAGTTTATTCGCTAATATCCCCTCCCCCCGGCCCCACTGCAGCATTTGTAACTCTTGCTTTAATTACCTTTTCTATATTCTAACTGTTATGGCACTAAGTTAATTTTATATATACAGGTCGGATGTGGAGCTTTTGGGCCCAAATAATCAATATCTTCCCAAAATAGTTGCAGTATTTGCCGAGGTCAGTTGGGAATTAGTATTTAATCGATTGACATGCGTAACAGTTACCAATGGCCTTTTAGATTAAATCAACTCTGACTAGATCAATAGAGTGCTCCCATTCTGGTTCATCAACTCCATTCATTTCCATATTATGTCAAAGGAATGAATGTCAGCAAGATCCAGTGGTTCTTATCCTAACAAGCCAGCAAGAACATAAAAATGGGTGTTGGGATAATGACAATTGTTTCAACCATAAAAGTAGTGAATGAATTTAGGGTGGTGTTTACTGACCATTATATTTTAGGTTGAGCTATTTATGTCCCACTTCAATGAGTGGGTGAAAATGCTTTTCATGATGAGAACTACCGTAAGTCGCATCATTTGTTTGACTCTGCTGCATTCTTTATTGCATTATGATATTGTTGTATAGAGTGAATAGATCTAATATCCAGAGAAATTTGAGAAATGTGGTTGGACAATTGGTAGTGCTGAATCGAACCAAACACATCCTACCCAAAAGATAGTTCAAGACCCTCAGCAATAATTGTGTGCAAAGTTGTTATTTTAAGACCAAAATACAGAAGAAATCTACATATTCTTTGCATTAGAGTTGAATATATATAGGCATAAGTGAAAAACTCTAAACTAGGAATAGTAAAATGACAATGAAGGACAAAGGACTAATAAGCTTCTATGATTGCACATATATACTAACATAGATAATACGAGTCAATGCTTCGTGCATCCCTGTTTTTTCTTGAGGGGACTATTTGCTTGTGCAGGTTTTATGTGCGGGAAAGGATTTAGCAACAGAGCAAACTGCTAGCCGAATGATAAATTTATTGAGACAAATGCAACAGAATTTACCGCCATCTACTTTAGCCTCTACTTGGTCCTCCTTGCAGCCCCAGCAACAACTTGCGTTGCAGTCTATTCTTTCATAGTTTCTTGAAGGTGACGCTGGATTTTGCTGGTGCCCGCGGGATGCACTTTTTATGTTCTTGTTTGTGTGTGAAATATATTCGTCCCCATTCTTTGCCATAAAATGCTCTGAAGCATGAGTTTTGTCTTTGAAATTTGATGATGAGTGAAAATCATTGTTGCTGCTGAAAAGGAATGTGTTAAAGAAAAAAAGTGTATATTTTTGTTTAATTCTAAGTGGGGTGGGTTCAGGCCCGAGGTCATTGTGGTTTTCTAGTTTCGGGTGGATGGGTCGCCACGGAGGCAATCCTTTTACAGTTTTGTTTTGGTCCAATTTATTAGTATCATTGTCATTATAAACTTTCATTGCAGTATATCATATGAATTTTGGTGATTGCGTTTGCTTGATTTTGTTTTTGAATTTTGCCCAGTGAAAACATAATAAATTAATGGAAATGAGAAAAATGTGCTTAATCTGATTGATTATCTTTGGTGTTGTTTATTTGTGTTCTACATCTGTACTGATATCTGGGGTTCATCTCCAAATCTGTAATTAAAAAACGCAAATTGATTGTCGAGCAGAGAGTGTTCAATCCAATTGCATCTGGAAATTGTCGTATTGTTACATTACCATTATTATTATTATTATTAAGAAAAAATTATGAATTTTGACATCATTATTGTTACCGTTTGACTCAGGAACAGTAAATTTGACAAAATTTATAATTTTAAGTAAATGCAATCAAAACTATTCTAATTACATTTACTATTCAGACTCATTATAGTTAATCTATCAATAAATTTTCATTACGATTATACCAATTTCATTACAGTTTGGTAAATGTTAATTGAAACTTGACGATTGCACCAATTTCATTACAATTTGGTAAATGTTAATTGAAACTTGATGTCTTTTACCCAACGTCCCTCTTATCTTTCTGTATTCGTTGAATCATTGCTGAATTTTCAAAGGGGAATGGAGGGGTTGGGGAAAAGGTATGGTTTCCAACTTATTTAGGAAAATGGGTAGTTTTTTTGTCCCCATCCAATTGCGCCTCTTGAAGAGATGCATTCATGAGTATTTTATTATTTTTTTTAGTCCTGTATGTCGCATTTAAAAAAAATAAAATAAAAAATAAACTGGTCATTTGAGAATATTTTATTATTTTTTTCTTGTACGCCGTATTAATGCGTTTGTTGAATACAATCGTTTAGTAAATTACTATGCAATTGTTTAATAAATTATACACGATCGCTTAGTAAATTATACATGATCACTTAGTAATTTACATGATCGTTCACTTATTATGATTTGTTTATCCAATTGTAGATCAATGACATTACTTCGCATCTTTGTACGATTTGGTGGGGATTGGGATGAGTCCGGAAGAAATTATGTTGATGACCATATGAAAGGTCTGAAAGTCAGAAATAATGTAACAATCAGTGAATTAGTGAGTATGATGCACCAACGACTGAATATCGATCCGGATATGTTTGATATACATATCAATTGTATTTATATTCTGTACAACACCAATTGTACTGTACAATATGTAATTTTAGCACAAATTTATCTAAACGATCGTTTAGTTATTTATTTGCTTAGTTAAATGTATAACACCAATTGTATTCTACAAATTTAGCACAAATTTATCTAAACGAAAACTAAACAATCGCGTAACAGTTAGGTAGCGATCACTTAACAAAACCTAAGCGATCGCTTAGTATTAGCCAAATGATCGCTTTATAAATTAGTACACAATCGCGTAATGGATATCTAAACGATCGCTTAGTGTCGAAAAAGCAACTTGTAACCCTAGGGGCATTTTAGTAATTGTGTGTACCCTAAGGCTTCCCACTAGTCTATTTATTTGGCCTATTCTCTTGTACTTTGTGTATTAGAATTAATAATAAAAATCAGTGTTTATCGTGGTTTTTATCCCTGTACTAGGGTTTCCACGTAACTACATTATTATTCTCTTCCCTACTCTTTTAACATGGTATCAGAGTCAAGTTACGAAACCCTAGCCGTCATTGACGGAACTCCGAGCGTTGACATGAAGGCAGCCATTCAGGCGACTGTGAAGGAGTATCTCCAAGTCGCCCTACCACAGCTGATATCAGTCGCCGCCGGTAGAGGAGAGGTTTAACCTTGCCGAGATGTTTCAGCCACTGCGCGAGGGAGGATCGACTGGTTTGTTCCAGATTGAAGCTGCCTTCGACGATAAAAAACGCTTGATCTTGCCGTCCACGTCGTTCCAGACCGAAATAGCCTCTGTCGATTAGAGACGCTCGATCGGGCCGAGCCACGCCGGTGGGTTGTTGCCGAGCCCTTCATCCGCGCCGATCGCGCCGCTCGTGTCAATCGTTCAAGCTCCTACCCAGCAGATTTTGTGCATCGAGCCGATTCCGTGCGTCGGCCGACCGTTCAAGCTGTTTTCCATGTGTTGAGCCGAGCAGTAGAGTAGCCTCCGTCTGTGAGTTACCCAGCTGGCGGATTGAGTCCAGCTTTCATGGCTGCTTCTGCCTCTGTTCAGCCGTCCGTAAGAGCTTCTTTTCCAGTTGCGCCCAATCATGGTGGCTCGACACAATACCCAGATGAAAACCCGATAAATTTTTTCCCTATTTTACCCACTACAAATATCAAGCATGGTTTTTCCTCAGTTGACAGTACGACCAACCTGAGTACAGTTGGAATCTGTACTATCGCCCAGTCAGAAAATATATAATCTTTTGGTCTTGTTAGTGTGAACGGTAAAAAAACCTTGGATTGTTGACTCAAGGGCGACGAATCATCTTACTGGTACCTCTAATCATTTTCTCTCATATTATCCAAGTGCTGGTAACGAACAAATTAGGATTGAAGATGGGTCATTCGCACCTGTTGCAAGAAAATGGGATTTATCTCCGTTTGAGGGTTTGGTTTTGCGGGACGTTTTGCATGTTCCTAAAATTTCATATAATTTGTTATCCATCAGTAAGATTACAAGAGATTTGAATTATCAGGCAGTTTTTTCACCCGACTCTGTTTTATTTCAGGATCTAAGCTCGGGGACGATGATTGGCACTGTCCGACACGATGAGAGACTCTACTTCCTAACTGATGATGTTTCCTCTAGGAATGATTATAGGACTAGCCTTGTCTCCTTAAATTTTTTTATCTCTGAGAATGATTTTCTATTATGGCATTACCGCTTAGGGTATCCGTACTTTTAGTACATGAAATACTTATTTCCGCATTTATTTCGCAATATTAACGTGTCTTCTTTAAAATGTAAAGTGTGTATTCGTGCCAAACAGAGTCGTGTCTCCTTCCATTCCCAGCCCTATAAACCATCCAAACCCTTCATCTTAGTCCACAGTGATGTTTGGGGTCCCTTACCAACCATAACCTCCATAAGGAAACGTTGGTTTGTCACTTTAATAGACGACCACACTCGGCTTACTTGGGTCTTTCTTCGCACTGATAAGTCTGAGGTGTTATCTGTATTCTAGCAATTTTATGTCACTGTGGAAACGCAGTTTAATGCCAGGATTGGTATTTTGAGAAGTGACAATGGGCGGGAATTATTTAACGCTTCCTTCCAGGAGTTTCTTGTATCCAAAGGGATTATCCACCAGAGTTCGTGTACCTACACTCCCAAAAAAATGGGGTAGCAAAGAGGAAAAATCGTCATTTGGTGGAAGTTGCTAGGTCCTTAAATCTATCCACATCACTCTCGTCTTATCTATGGGGTGATGCCATCCTCACTCAATTTTCAAAACCCTTTAGACTATTTAAAAGAGTCCTACCTTACGACTCGTTTAGTCTCCGATGTACCACTTTGAGTTTTTGGCTGTGTTGCCTTTGTTCACTCCCATGGTCTAAACCGCACGAAATTTACCCCCCATGCTAAAAAATGCGTCTTTGTTGGGTATCCACTCCATCAACGCGGGTATAATGTTACCACCATCCTCTCACAAATATTTTGTTTCCATGGATATCATATTCCTTGAGGATCAACCCTTCTTCCCTGTTAGCCATCTTCAGGGGGAGATCTCTAGTGAAGAGACTAACTGGTCCACATATACAATTCCCTTGGAGTTTGCCCCTATTCCCGAACATGTTGGTCCTATCCTTCCTACCAATCAAGTCCCATGGATAACATACTATAGGAAGAATCTTAGGAAGGAAGCAGCGTCACTTGTTGCATATCTGGCTTCGGTTCATGAGTCAAACCCGACATCGGGTACGTATATTCTTGAAATTAATGAGATTGATACTTGTACTAATGAGTGTAGAAAGGAAAAAGGAGGGAAAGGTGTTGATAGCACCACTATAGCAGATGAGAAGACGACAGTGAATGATGATTCAGACACAGCTCTAGAAAGTGTGACTGATACTAAAGATAATGGTGAAAAAGGTGTGATTTTTGAAGATGAGAAACAGGAAGAGGAGACTAGTGATCACAATAGAAATTCTGACAGTTTGAAGGAATATAATGCTTCTCTTGATCTTCCAATAGCCTTGAGGAAATGTATTTGGTCATGTACAAGTACCCTATGCATATTTACATGACATACAGTAACCTATCATCTGAATTTAGGGCCTTTACCACTAGTTTAGATGTAGGGGTGATACCGAGTAACATACAGGAAGCAATGAGAACTGAAGTTTGGAAGGCTGCTATTATGAAGGAGATGAGAGCTCTGGAGAAAAATGGAACGTGGGGCTAGGTGATCCTACCTAAAGGGCACAAGACAGTTGGGTGCAAATGGGTTTTCACTATAAAGTACAAGTCAGTTGGGACTGTTAATCGGTACAAGGCCAGGTTAATTGCTAAAAGGTTTACTTAAACCTTTGGGGTAGATTACTCCGAGACATTCTCTCCCACAGCTAAACTCAATACTATCCGAGTATCGCTATCAGTTGCAGTTAACAAAGATTGGCCTTTGCATCAACTGGATTTAAAGAATGCCTTTCTCAATGGAGAACTTGAGGAGGAAGTCTACATGAATCCTCCTCCCATATTTGAAGATCAGCTCAAACAACGAGTCTACCGGCTGAGAAAATTGCTATATGGGTTGAAACAGTATCCGAGAGCCTGGTTTGACAGATTTGCCACCTTTGTCAACGGACAAGGGTATACCCAAGGGCATTCAAATCATACACTTTTTTACAAAGAAACAACTTCAGGGAAGGTAGCAGTTCTCATTGTGTATGTTGATGATATTGTGCTCTCTGGTGATGATGATGTTGAAATTGTGAAACTCAAAGCAAAGATGGCCAAAGAATTTGAAATTAAAGACCTTGGGAAGTTAAGATACTTTCTCGGAATGGAAGTAGCCCGGTCTAGGGACAGAATCTCAGTGTCCCAACGAAAATACATGATTGATCTTCTAACGAAAATAGGAATGATTGGGTGCAAACCCGCTGACACCCCAGTTTAATATAATTTAAAGCTCAGCAATACTAGTAACAGTGTTCTAGTCAATAAAGAAAGGTATCAACAGTTAGTTAGGAAATTGATATACTTATCTCATATGAGACCTGATATTTCATATGCAGTGAGTGTCGTCAGTCAGTTTATGTAGGCTCCTTGTGAAGAACACATGATAGTAGTTGAACACATCCTTCGATATCTGAAAAGTACACCAGGTAAGGGGTTAATATTCAAGAAGTCTGATAAACGCTGCATTGAAGCCTACACTAATTCTGATTTGGCAGGGTCTGTTGTTGATAAAAAATCAACATCAAAGTATTGCACATTTGTTTAGGGTAATCTTGTGACCTGGAGGAGCAAGAAACAGGGAGTTGTGGTCAGAAGTAGTGCAGAAGCTGAGTATCGGGCCATGAGTTTAGGGATATGTGAAGAGATCTGGTTGATGAAAGTGTTGTCAGATCTTCATCAAGACAACGAGCTCCCAATGAAACTGTTTTGTGACAATAAGGCAACAATAAGTATTGCAAATAATCTTGTTTTAGCATGACAGAACAAAACACAATGAGATCGACCGATACTTCATCAAGGAAAGACTTAACAACGAAAGTATATGCATTCCTTATGTTCCTTCAAATCAGAAAATTGCAGATGTGCTCACAAAAGAATTATTGAGACAAAGCTTTGATTATTGTGTCAGCAAGTTGGGTCTTATTGATATTTACGCCCCAACTTGAGGGGAAGTGTCGAAAAAGCAGCTTGTAACCCTATGGGCATTTTAGTAATTATGTGTATCATATGGCTTCCCACTAGTCTATTTATTTGGCCTATTCTCTTGTACTTTGTGTATTAGAATCAATAATAAAAATCAGTGTTTATCGTGTTTTTTCTCTCTGTACTAAGGTTTCCACGTAACTGTATTGTTATTCTCTTCCCTACTCTTTTAACACTTAGTATTAGCTAAATGATTGCTTAGTATTAGGCAACAGACCGCTTAGTATTATCCAAACGACCGCTTAGTATTATCCAAACGATCGCTTAGTATTATCCAAATGATCATTTAGTATTAGCCCTGTATGCCACATTTAAAAAAAAAAAAAAATTAAATCGGTCAGAATGCGTCTGTTCAATAGACGCATTCAGATTGAGTTGACAACTCACTCTGACGTGCCACGGTCAGAATGTGTCTGTTCAACAGACGCATTTTGACCATTCTAAGCAAATTTGGCGTCCCCCCTCCCTGTTTTAGCATAAAAAATCCACATTTTACCTTCATTCCAGCGTTTTCATCTTCTCATTTCACAAATTTCTATTCTTTTATCGATTTCATCTTCTCCTTCATAGATTTCATCCTCCTTCACCGATTTCATCTTCTCCTTTACTAAAACCTTCATTTCAT
The DNA here is from genome assembly GCF_027475165.1 of Benincasa hispida. NCBI lineage: Eukaryota > Viridiplantae > Streptophyta > Magnoliopsida > Cucurbitales > Cucurbitaceae > Benincasa > Benincasa hispida. The sequence goes on from NC_143487.1 coordinate 9,756,728, forward strand.
CTTCCCCTTCATCACCGAAGCCCTTTCATCTTCACCCAAAACAAAATTTCCTTCATTTCTTCCACATTCTTCATTTATTTTCAAATACCGATCATTTTCTACCTTCATTTGTTTCATTGTTGTATTTTATTTGGTAAGTTGATATATTTTTGTTATTTAACTTTGAATAAAGTTTTTGATAATTTTTACTGGGTTTTTTAATGTTTATTTTGTTTACAGTGGATATTATTCAAAGTTTTTCTGGTAAGTTGAAATATTTGGTAAGGTGCAAAGTTTTTTTTTGGTAGTGTGCAATATTTTTCTTTTAGTAAGTCTATATATTTTTTATAGTGTGCAATATCTATAAGTATGTTGATATATTTAATAAGTTGATATATTCTCTGTTGTTGCTTTTCTGGTTGGTATTTGGTTGATATTTAGATTTTCTAAATATTACATCATAGTCTCAAATTATTTACGTTTAAACATATAAAAAAATCATTAATAAAAAAAATTCAACGTTCTTAATGGAAAAAAAATAAATCTAAAAATAGGTTGAAAGAAAATTTTAACGAATTCTAAAAATAGGTATTTAAATATGCTCTCGATGAAAAAAAAATTATTTTTAAATGTAAAATTTATATTTAAATCTTTTTTCATTTTGCCAAAATTTTAAATTTATTAGTAGTTTTTAATGTAAAATTAAGAATATGTAGAGAAAAGAATAGTGATATTATTTTAAAAAAATATTACAGTAAAAATAATGGATTTTTTTTTTCATACTTTTAGTAAAACAATCTAATAAAAATTTTTAAAAATAAAAAATTATCCTTAATTCACGTTGAAAGAAAATTTTAACGCAATCTAAAAATAGGTATTTAAATATATTCTTAATAGAAAAAATAAATCTTTTTAAATGTAAAATTTATATAAAAGTTATATTTAAAAAAAATAGTGATATTACTTTATTTTGTGGAGAAAAGAAAAAAAAAACATATAAAAAAGTTCATAGTTAAGAGTTTAGAAACATATAAAAAAGTCATTGATAAAAATAATATAATATGTTTCTAATGGCTATTAATGTAAATTATTAATATGTTCCTAATGTCTATTATTTTAGTAAAGAAAATATTACATGGTAAAAAAATATCCATAATTTTGTTTTGATTTTTTTTTGTTTGTTTTTGGTACAGTGTTTCTGATAAAAGTCTACAATCAAGCCATTTAAAAGGTACGTATATAGTTATTTACCCATTACTTGGAATGATGTATTCATTATTGAATATTGAATGTTAATGTTATTGTTAGTGATATTGTGTTGTTGTAAATTTTCTGATGATTAAAGAACAAAGATTCATATCAATATAAAAGAATATTTATCATTGATTTATGGTCAAATGATGATGTATGTCTTAATATTTTGGTTTTTTTTAAATAAAAAAAACATTCCTTTATTTGTACATATTAAAAAAAATAGTAATAACACATTAATATTGTTGGCCTAATATATACTTACAAATATTATGATAAATATTAGATTGTATTTGCCAAACTACGATGGACGTTGTGGAATTTTTATGTTATATGCACGGAAACATTGTTAATGGGTCAAACGGGATAGAATATGATAGGAAACCATCTCTTCTTATAAACATGCATCGTCAAGTTGACTTCAACACATTAATCGATGTATTATATGATGCATTATCTATAAATAGAGATGATATGGTGGAAGTAATATTTAGATATGGTAGTTATGTAGCGGGATCTACTTTCTATATTCCCATCTCATTACGAAGTGAGATTGATGAGCAATGCTCCATACCCTCAAAATAGAGTTGAATTGTATATATCCCAACCCAGTGTCCTAAGTCCAACATCAACGAGAGAAGAAGTTGAAACTACTGTTCAGTTGGAAAGCCATGTTGTGGAGGATGAGCAGTGTGATCTAACTATTGCCCCAAACGGCAAAGAAGTTGAAATAGACGATGATGATATCGATCTAGATGAACTACCTGGTCAATTTTATAGCGTACATGAAGTCCCCAAAACATTTACTGAGATAGACCTGAACGAGATGACCATTGAACCCGATTCGACAACGGGTGATAACAATAATATGGGGTCTGATTCATTGCTTCAAAGGATGATATTCAATTCCAAATTGGATTTAAAAAATACAGTGAAAAACTATTCAATCATTCGACATCAAAATTTTGAAGTCATTAAGTCGAGGAAAACAACATGGGATGTCAGGTGTAAGAGATATGGCAATGGATGCACGTGGAGACTTCGCGCTATTTGCCATAAAAAACACGGTAAATTTCAAATCATTTAGTACAATGGCCCGCATTCTTGTGTGTATGCAAGACTGAGTCAGGACCACAATCAATTGGACTCAGATCTAATTGCATCTGAGGTAAGCAGCATAGTGAAAAAAATCCGTCAGTTGACATTAAAACATTACAAGATATTATCTTGAAACAGTATGGTTATTCCGTCAGTTATTAGAAAGTGTGGGATGGAAGAAGAAAGAAAATTACAAAGATATTTGGAGATTGGATCAAATCTTAAAATTTGCAGCCCAAATGGATGAATATCTTGCAAATCATAAACCTCGGTACAGTCGTCCATTGGAGGCTAAATGAGGTGGATTGTGATAAAAGGCTTGTAATGTTCAGTAGCATGTTTTGGTCGTTTGGACCTGTTATTGAGGGTTTCAACCAAATTGACGGAACCCATTTGTATAGGAAGTATGAAGGAACATTGTTAATAGCTACCTCAGTAGATGCAAATGTTCACGTCTATCCGGTTGCATACGCCATTGTATCGGAGGAAAGTGCTGACTCGTGGGGTTGATTTTTTAGGAATTTATGGGATCATGTGGTGCATAGAAGGGAGGGAATGTGTCTAATTTCAGATAGACACAAAGGCATTATATCTGCAGTCAGAAACCCTAGCAATGGTTGGGTTGGAGTACACCACAGATTCTGCTTGCGACGTGGCGAGTAATTTTAATGACAAGTTAAAAAATAGTCTATCGTAGAGTTTGGTGTATAGTACATGATCAAAATTTCAAGTTCGAAAGTTTAATGACTTTATGGCCGAACTTCAAACAGCAAATCCTAATTGCTTACGATATTTTGCTTCCATAGATCCTAAGTAGTAGACACAGTCACATGATGGTGGTCATCATTATGTATGGCTAACCACGAATGTGGCCGAAAGTACAAATGCTGTTCTGAAAGGAGCCAGAAAGCTATCGATCACTGTACTAGTCCGAGCAACATTCTACTGAAATATTGCTTATTTCGCTGCTCATCGTGTAGAAATAGAGACTGCCCTTGAATCAGGAGAGTGTTTCACGAGGTAAATTATTCATATCTTAGTTACCCACGTTTTTATACCAACTATCGAGGTATTCTAAGTAATTGTCGTATTTGTCATAGGTATGCGGTAAAGAAAATAAGTCGTTGGGAACAACGTGCAACTAAACATTCCATCAACATATTTGACCATCGAACAGGGTTGTGTAAAGTCACCATCTCAATCAACCCAATAACACTAAAGGGTGGAAACACACAATGAGTAAAGTTAAGTGAAAGAACATGCACATGCAATAAGTGGCAGAGTTTTAGAATCCCCTGTTCTCACGCTATGGCTACGTGTAAGACCAATGGGGTAGACTACTTTCACTACATTGAAGACTATTACAAAATTCCCACTTATCTGGCATGTTATTCACCCCAGTTTGAGCCCATCCCTGATAAAAAATGTTGGCCTGATCCTAACTTCCCAATTATTTATCCAGACGAATCACAAGTTAGGAAGGTTGGCAGACCATGTACTTCTCGCATGCAAAACAAGATGGATTGGAGAGAGTGTTATAAGACACGGTGCACAATTTGCAGACAAAAAGGGCATAATAGACGGAATTGTCCCATTCGAACTCGTGATGCGACTTAGTTATTTATTTTTAATTCTCATTGTATTTAATTGATTGTAACTTCATTTACTTATTTATTCTTTATTAATTGATTGTATTTATACAATGAAGGGTGTATTCTTTATTAATTGTCATTGTATTTATCAATTGTATTTATACATTGAAGGGTGTATTTTTTTTATTAAATGTCATTGTATTTATTGATTATATTTATACAATGAAGGGTGTATTCTTTATTAACTGACATTATATTTGTTGATTGTAATCACATTGATTTTTACTAAATTTAATATTGTTTTTATGGGATCAGATGGATGGGGATGTTACCACAAGGCCATACAATGACTCGGTTTTGTACTTACAATGCAACCATAGATCCGAGGCTGTTTGGGAAGACGAGCATATCGATGCAATGCATTGTCGATGAAGAGAGGCTATTATTCGCAGGCAGGAGAACCCAGACTCTCGTATATTGAACTATCTACGAGCTGTCGGATTCTTTGGAGTCTCTTGTATAAAATTTATACAACTAGACTGGCATTTGATAATGACATTAGTGGAACGATGGCGCCAGGAGACACACACTTTCCACATGTTGCATAGAGAGTGTACAATTACACTTCAAGATGTAGCCATCCAATTTGGACTCCCGATTAATGGAAGACCATTGATCGGGTCTCTAAATTATGACTGGGAACAAATTTGTGCCCTTCTCTTAGGCATAACCACGAATGATGTCGTTCTTAAGGGAGATCGTCTAAGCTTGCCATGGTTACCTTATCAATTTAACAACTTCGCCTATCTACCAGACCATGCAGATGAAGAGAACCTGCAACGATATGCTCGAGCATATATTCTCACGTTGATTGGAAGATTGATATTTCCTAATAAATCCAACAGTAGAGTACACCTAATGTATCTTCCTCTCTTGGTGGATTTTGATGTTGTCGGGACTTACAGTTGGGGCGTTGGATGTCTTGCATGGTTGTATAGGCAACTATGCAATGGTGCAGTTATAGATAGAAAGAACATTGTAGGCCCACTTTTATTGCTACAAATTTGGGCATGGGATCGATTTCCTCTTCTAGCGCTTCAACGACTCCATAGATACGAGCATAACTTAGGCGATAGACCACTTGCAGTAAGGTAAGCATATTTACCTCATTATTGTTGTTTTCATTATGAAAATACTAATAGCTAAAATTTAACTTCTGATTGTTGTAGATGGAATGACAACTATTCTGTAATTAGAGCACCTACACATGTTCTAGTACAATATAGGCATATACTCGATACATATATGCCTAACCAGGTAATATTTTATTCATTCATATATCATATATTCATAATGTTTCAATCTTCTGGTTAATTCATTTTTTGACTCATATGCATGCAGATTATTTGGGAGTCATATAATCATCTGATCCAACTATTGCCGCCATACTGTCTCGATGGCAATGAGATATGGACATCTAGATTTCCACTCATATGCTTCTTCCTTGTGGAGTGGCATCACCCAGATCGTGTGATGCATCAATTTGGGATGTTGCAACAAATTCCTCAACATTGCAACACGGACGCTCGACTTCATTCACACGATCTAAGGGGCAGGCATGAGCGAGACTGGATTGCATATCTGGCTCCTCAAATTACAATCTGGGAAAATTGATACAGTTGGTTGTTAGTAGATCTCCTATTAACAAAGGTGTAGGTACCGAGCCTGGATATATTGAATGGTATTCCATTGTGAGCAGGCTGTACATAATTAAAGTAGGAGCATCCTATCACTTGTTGGTATGAGTTTATTGTTTACTATGATTGTTTGATTTTATTTCTTCATTACACATCAAAATAAATTTTAAAGTCATTAACTTGTTATTCAATTCTTTTTCAGGCCGAGCTTCCAAATTTCCCAATATCTAATCAAAGAGCCTTACGTAGGCTCACCTCGATATATCAAGTGTGATATTTCGATGATGACGTTCCAATGGAAGAACAAGGTGATCTAACAAAACATGAGGATGTTCCTATTCAACCTAATGTTCAGAATGAATATCCAACAACGCCCGTCGATTAGTACACTTCTATGATGTCCTCTCCCTCAACATTTGGTTTTTTTCCAACAACCTTCACTACACTAAGCATGGAAGAAGGACAAACTTCACATATCTATCCAAATATCCATGACCAGTATGTTACATATCGACAATGTAGTGAGGGTATACACTTTCTAGAGGAAAGTCAACCACCAAGTGTAAGAGGGCATGGCGATCGTGGACACTATGTCACTCAACAAAATCAATCTAGGCGTAATAGAGGATCTTCTTCCAGTCGTGAATAAAGAACATTGTACATATGATTAAATTTATTAATGAAATTCGATTACAAAAATGCACTTGAAATTCAATTATTTACAATAGTCGAAAGTTAATATCTATATTTTTGCATAAGTTTCTAACAACTTTAAACAAAAAAAATAATTTGAAATTAAAAATTAATATCGAGTATATCAAATCAATCATAGCAATTTCTTAATCTCAAAATAGCAATATTACTATCAAATCAATCATAGATATTACTAAGCGATTGGCTAGAGAATACTGAGCGATCGGATAGATATTACTAAGTGATCAGATAGAGTATACTGAGCGATCAGATAGATATTACTAAACGATCATAGAGAATACTAAGCGATCGTTTGGCTAATACTAAGTGATCGTTTAGATAATACTAAACGATCGGATAGATATTGCTAAGCGATCGGAGAGAATACTAAGCGATCGTTTGGCTAATACTAAGCAATCGTTTAGATAATATTAAGCGATCGTTTGGCTAATACTAAGCAATCGTTTAGATAATACTAAGCGATCGTTTAGCTAATACTAAGCGATTGTTTAGATACATTACACGATCATGTACTAATTTATAAAGCGATCGTTTAGATATCCATTACGCGATCGTGTACTAATTTATAAAGCGATCGTTTGGTTAATACTAAGTGATCACTTAGGTTTTGTTAAGCGATCATTTAAATAATACTAAGCGATTGTTTACTTAACTATTACGCGATCGTTTAGTTTTTATTTAGATAAATTTGTAGAATACAATTGGTGTTGTACATTTAACTAAGCGATCGTTTAGATAAATTTGTGCTAAAATTACATATTGTACAGTACAATTGGTGTTGTACAGAATATAATTGGTACTAAAATTGGTGCTAAAATTACATATTGTACAGTACAATTGATGTGTATATCAAACAACTCCGGATCGATATTCAGTCGTTGGTACATCATACTCACTAATTCATTGATTGTTATATCATTTCTGACTTCCAGACCTTTCATATGACGACCAACATAATTTCTTCCGGACTCATCCCAATCTCCACCAAATTGTACAAAGATGCGAAGTAACGCCATTGATCTACAATTGGATAAACAAATCATTGATAAGTGAATGATCGTGTATTAATTACTAAGCGGTCGTGTATAAATTACTAAGCGGTCGTGTATAACTTACTAAACGATCGTGTATAAATTACTAAGCGATCGTGTATAAATTACTAAGCGATCGTGTATAAATTACTAAGTGATTGTGTATAAATTACTAAGTGATCGTGCCTAAATTACTAAGCGATCGTGCCTAAATTACTAAGCGATCGTGCCTAAATTACTAAGCGATCGTGTATAATTTACTAAGTGATTGTGTATCAATTACTAAGCGCTTGTGTATAATTTACTAAACAATCGCATAGTAATTTACTAAACGATCATGTTCAACAAACGCATTAATGCGGCATACAGTAAAAAAATAATAAAATATTTCCGAATGTGTCTCTTCAAGAGGCACATTCGGATGGAAAAAAAAACTACCCCTTTTCCCTAAATAATTTGGAAACCACCCCTTTTCCCCAATTAACTTTCAAAACCACCCCTTTATCTATATAACCCAGAATGGAGGGACGATAAAATCACAATTTGTTTGTGCACATGTAGTAAAAATCTGGTTCAATCAAATGAAAATCAATTGCAAAGGGGAAATTCCTATAATGGTATTTGCTACCAACATATTGCAATCTAATGAGTTATCTAAAGTTCGTTTGATAATTATTTAGGTTCTGTTTAGTAATCATTTTGTCTTTGTCTTTGAAAATTAAGCTTGTGGACATTACTTCTACCATCGAATTTCTTTTTTAGTTATCTACTTTTCATCAATAGTTTGAAAAACCATGCTAAATTTTGAAAATTAAAAAAAACAGCTTTTAAAAAGTTGTTTTTGTTTTTTGAATTTGGCTAAGAACTGAACCATTGTATTTAATAAAGATACAAATCATGGTAAGAAATGTGGATGATATAAGTTTAATTTTAAAAAACAAAATAGTTACTGTATGAGACCTTAGGGTTTTTTTTTTTCCTTTTTTTAAAAAATTAAGCTTATAAACATTTCTTTTATATTTAAATTTCCTGATTTGTTGTTTGTTTTTTATCGATATCTTAAAAAAATCAAGTCAATTTTTTTTTAAAAAAAAAAGTTCTTAAAATGGTTGTTTTTAAATATAAGAAAATGAGTCAATTTATTTATAAATATAACAAAATACCATTGTTTATCATTGATAGACAATGACATTTTGTTATTATTATTGATAGACAATGATATTTTGTTATATTTGTAAATATTTTTAAAAAACCATTTAAAACAACTACTCTTCTTAAAAACATGTTGAAATTTGACTAAGAATTCAACTTTGTATTAAGAAAGATGCAACTCATCGTAAGAAATTGAAAGGAAATGACTTAATTTTAAAAAAATCAAAAACAAAAAATAAAATGGTTACTAAATTTGTATTGATCTATTCAAATTTTTATAGTTCAATTTGTTGGAAACGACAGAACACTCAGAACGATGAATAGTAAACGATCAAGGCACATCGGTCAAGCAAAGAGCAAAACTTACAAAACAAAAACTCGTTATAGGCCAAGTCGCGGAGCTCGCTCTCTTTAAGATATTTCTCGGCTCTGCCCAAGTGTGCTAGCAAGTCTGAAAATTGCCACATCGTCCCAAGGGTAAAACAGGCAAAAGAAACCAGATCGAAAATGCACCGTTACCGACCGGAACACACACTCTTTCTAAACCCACTGTTCGGAAAACTAAAATGGAAGAGGAGAGGAAAAATGAAATGAGAAATGAAAATGAAATTGTGTATTCGAACTGCTAAAGGCCACGCCTTTTACAGGCCTTCAGCGTCGAACCGTAGGGAGTGAAAAAGGATCCCCGCCTCAGAACATGTGTGGACGAAATGAAAGAGTGAACGAAGCACAAACGACGCGGACCCTTTTTTTTTCGGTTAAAAAATAAAATATAAAATAATAAAATTTTTATTAAATTTAATAATCACACACACGCGCCTCGCAATGCCCCGCCCGACCGACCGGACGGACAACGACACGCATGTGGGACGTCCACCAAATCCACGTTGGTCTATCTCCTCATTCCCTCCAAAACATGGGTACCCGTTAGGGTCTAAACCCAAAACTCAAGATTAGAGTACATAAAGGAGGCTTCCAACACCAAATTTTTCAATGTGGGATTCTCCAACAAAAAAATTGGGTCCCTCTTAATTTGAAAGTTAAATTTTCACCCAACAATCCCCCACTTGGAAATTTAATCAAAAAGCGAAAGAGAGAAAAGATTTTCATCGAGCAGTTTCAGTCTATACAACACTATGCATAAGCAAGGGTGTCTTACGACTTGAACCTTTACATAGTGTAGATGATTCAGAATATACTAGAGTAATCCTTGGTTTTGAACTCTATCTCTAACAACATCTCACACAAGTGTTATTAAGGTGTAGTACGAAAGTCCGTGCTTTAAGGCCTAGCACGTGTATCCCAGTTTAGTGAATGCTCTAGAGAGTTTGCCTAAAAACTCTATAGAAAGCGGTCATCACTTCCACATTCACACAGGTGAGTCTATCAAGAGTACTTCTGTAGCTAGGTATCCCACTTGTAATCAAGTATAGATCTCATTAAGAACTGAGTTCAACCTTTCTTACGCTTCAGGATATCATGCTCAGACTTTAACTTATAAGAATGGAACTCTGTGTTTGGTTTAGCATGATTCACTATGTATCACTCGTGATCAGTTATTACCCGTTGAACCTGTTTCTTGGGATCTTCAGTCTACAAGTTGGGTTTTCCTCACTGTGATTCATCTTTCTATAGGCATGAGTCCCATCCTTTCTGAGATTTTGAAAACATTTTCTCTGGCCAGTCCTTTCGTCAAAGGATCTGTCAAATTTTCATCAATTCATATGTGATCCACTCTAACTGCACCAGTAGTGAGAAACTCTCTAATGGTACTCTGCTTACGACGTATTTGACATCTCTTTCTGTTGTAGTAACAGTTCTGAACTTTTGCGATTTCTGCAGTACTATCGCAATGGATCAATATGATTGGTACCGACTTTTCCCATAAAGGAATCTCTGATAGCAGACTTCTAAGCCAACCTACTTCTTTATAGCTCTCGCTTGTGCTATCATTTCTGACTCCATTGTAGAGTGGACTAAAATAGTCTGTTTCTTGGACTTCCAAGAGACAGCTCCGCTAGCTATATTAAAGATATAGCCATTTGTAGCTTTTGAGTCATCCGAAAGAGAGTTCCAATCAGCATCGTTGAACCCTTCTAGGACAGTCGGAAACTTTTGATAATGTAATCCTAAGTTTTGGGTTTTCTTCAAGTATCTCATTACGTTTTCTATAGTATTCCAATGCTATTTACTAGGTCTGCTTGTAAACCTGCAAAGTAATCCTACAACATAAGCTATGTCAGGCTTAATGCAGTTGGCAGCGTATCTAAGACTGCCTATGATGCTTGCATACTCAGATTGATTAAAACTACCACCAGTGTTTTTAAACAACTTAACACTAGGGTCATAAGGAGTACAGGCTGGTTTACACTCAAAGTAATTATATTTCTTTAGAATCTTTTCTATATAGTGAGATTGATCCAAATAAATTTCCTTTTCAGACCTATTTACTTTTATGCCTAAGATTACACTAGCTTCTCCTAAGTCTTTCATGCCGAAGTTCGCACTAAATACTAATTTTACATCATTTATGACGTGCAAGTTCGACCCAAAAATCAATAAATCATCTACATATAGACACAAGATAGTGCAGAGATTAGATGCATTTGTCATTTTCATTGACCTAGAAACCTTTAGATTGGATAAGGTTGTCAAATTTTTCATGTCATTGCTTAGGAGCTTGTTTTAGTCCATAGAGAGATTTATCTAATTTACACACCTTATTTTCTTGACCATGGACAACAAAACCCTCAGGTTGTTCCATTTAAATCTCTTCTTCAAGTTCACTGTTTAGGAAAGCGGTTTTTACATCCATCTGATGTATTACAAGGTTATAAAGGGAAGCGAGAGAGAACAGGACACAAATAGAGGTAATTCTAGTGACAAGGGAGAAAGTGTCAAAGAAATCTACGTTTTCTCTTTGTCTAAAGCCCTTTGCTAGTAACCTGGCTTTAAATTTGTCGATAGTCCCATCAGGTCTAAGTTTCCTCCTTAAGATCCATTTGCACCCTTTGCCTTACATCCTGGGGTTAGATCTACTAAGTGCCAAGTCCTATTTGACTCAAGTGAGTCCATCTCATCATTTATGGCTTCTTGCCATAGGTTGGCATCTACTAAGGATAGGGCAACTGTCAGATCTTTAGGATCTTCTTCTACATTGTAGGTTAGGAAGTCCTTTCCGAAATCTTTGGTGGTTCTAGCTCTTTTGCTTCTTCTAGGTTCTGGGTCGGTTTCCTTTCTAAGGTTAGGATTTCTAACTATGGTTATACCACTTGATCCAAAGCCCCCTACTATTCCTTGATTTAAAAGGAAATCTATCTTCAAAGAAGTCGGCATCATTTGACTCAATGATCACTTGGTTCCCTATATCATAGAACCTGTAGGCTTTACTATTTAAGGCATAACCTATAAAGACACACTCGTAAGCTCTACTAGCCAATTTTCTCCTTTTTGAGTCTGGAATCCTTACAAAGGCTAGACAACCCTAAGTTCTAAAGTAGGACAAGTTTGGTTTCTTATTCTTGAGAATTTCGTAAGATGAAGTTTTGTTTTTAGATTTTGAGATTCTATTTAGGACATAACATGCGGTAAGGATGATTTCACCCCACCAATAAGATGCGACTCCTAAACTAAGTAAAATAACAATTACTAGCTCAGCTAAAGTTCTATTTTTCCTTTCAGCTTTTCCGTTAATTTCAAAAGTATAAGGTGCGGTCTTTTCGTGTATTATTCCATGTGAGTTAAAGAACTCATTAAAACTGTCCGAGTCGTACTCGATTCCCCTATCACTACGAATTCTTTTAACCTTTCTATTAAACTGATTCCCTATTTTAGAAACAAAAAGTTTGAAGGCATAAAAAACATCACTTTTGTTTTTCAGCAAGTATACAAAAGTAAAATCAGAGCAGTCGTCAATAAAAGTAATGAAATATCTTTTACTGTTCCTAGCCAAGATGCCATCAAATTCACAAACATCAAAATGAATCAAATCTAGAGGCTCAGAATTCCTAAGTACAAATTTATGCAAAGTTTTAGTAATTTTAGCCTGACTACAATACTCGCATTTATCAAAATCATTCGTGGATAACTTAGGTATCATTTCTAGCCTAATCATGTTACTAATTAAATTCTTATTCATATGACAGATTCTAGCATGCCAAATATTCATAGAACACAACATATACACAGAAGATTTCATTTTATTAAGGTCTAAGTTTAATTTGAATATTCCCTCAGTTGCATACCCTTTCCCTACAAATACATTATTTTTGGTAAGGGTATATAGGTCTGCCCCTATAATTTGAGTAAACCCGGCTTTGTTGAGAAGATAGCCTGAAACCAAATTCTTTCTTATCTTCGGAGTGTGCAGAACGTCCTTCAACGTGAAGGTCCTCCCAAAGGTAAATTTCAGTTCCACCTTGCCAGTTTTAGCAAATTTCGTGGAGTGGTGATCTCCTAACATAATATTCTTATCCTTAGTTTCAGTATAAGTTTAAATAGACTAAGGTCGTGACAGACATGGCACATAGCGCCAGTATCTATCCACCACCCTTCATAACTACCGATCACATTTACTTCTGTGATCATGGCGACTAACGATTCTTCTTTCAGGTTCGCCTGACCAGCAGGACGACGCCTGTTCCTACAATTCCTAGCCATGTGCCCAGGTTTATTACAATTAAAGCAGAGGAACTGTACCGTTTCTTCTGAAGGGGGCTTCTGTATTTTCTATTGGTTTTGGTTGCTGGAGCCACGGTTTTGACCTTTCCTTTTTGTCCCCTTAGATTTTTTGTCAGATTTTACCACGATAGAATCGGGTTTCCCAGATACTACGTCCACCTCCTCCCTCTGGTCCTGATTCCGAGCTTTCTCCTCGATCCTTAGTCGGGTTATAAGACTCTCCAAGGAGAACTCCTTGGTCTTATGCCTCAAGGTGTTCTTAAAGTCCTTCCACAAAGGGGGCAATTTATCAATAATAACATCAACTTGGAATTGTTCGTCTAGAGGCATACCTTTAGTAATTATCTCGTGGGCTATCTTCTGGAGTTCATAGGATTGGGCCTCCACAGATTTTTCATCCGTCATTTGGAACTTGAGATAACGGTTAACAACATATTTCTTCGACCCAGCCTCCTCGGTATCATACTTCTTTTGCAGAGCATCCCAGACCTCATTCGCTGTCTTCATTGTACTGTAGTAGTCATACCGATCATCAATCAAACCATTTAAAATAAAATTCTTACAAAGAAAGTCTTCCTTCTCCTATTCAGCAGCTTTTTTTTATCCGTTGCTCAATTGGTTCTTCTAAAGGGACGATCGACTTAGCTCTGGTACAAGTTTCGACAACTTTCTTGATGGTGAGAAAGAACAACATCTTTTGCTTCCACCACTTAAAGTTTGCTCCTTCGAATCGAAATGGATGGTTAAGGTCAGATATCATAAGGTTATTGTTGCTATTGAGGGCCATTGATGATGCGGCGGTATCGTCTTAAAATTGTTGAAAATGGCAGGACCCTCAGAACGACGAACAGTAAACGGTCAAGGCATGTTGATCAAGTAAAGAGCAAAACCTGCAAAACAGAAACTCATTATAGGCTGAGTTACGGAGCTCGCTCTCTTTAAGATGTTTCGCGGCTCTGTCCAAGTATGCAAATAGGTCTGAAAATTGCCACGTCGTCCCCAAGATAAAACATCCAAAAGAAACCCAATCGAAAATGCACCGTTACTGATCAGAACACATACCATTTCTAAACCACTGCTTGGAAAACTAAAATGGAAGAGGAGAGGAAAAATTAAATGAGAAGTGAAGAATGAAACTGTGTATTCGAACTGCTGAAGGTCACGCCTTTTATAGGCCTTCAGCGTCGAATCGTAGGGAGTGAAAAAGGCTCTCCGCCCCAGAACGTGCACGGACGAAACGGAGGAGCGGAGAAGCGCAAATGAAGTGGACCCTTTCCTTTTTTTCGATTAAAAAATATATAAATAATAAAATAATAATAAAAAATAATATTTTTTTAAAAATTAATAATCACATGCATGCACCACAAGGTGGACATCCATTGAGCCCACATTGGTCTATCTCTTCATTTCCTTCAAAACATGGGTGCCCTTTGAGATCCAAATCTAAAACTCAAGATTGGAGTACATGAAGGAGGCTTCCAACCCTAAATTTTTCAATGTGGGATTCTCTAACTAAAAGGTTGGTTCCCTCTTGTTTTGAAAGTTAAATTTTTACCCAACACAATTAAAATTAAAAGAAAACGTATAATTTTAAAAAAATAAAATAGTAATTATTTTTAATCACATTCATCTAATTCAAATTTCAATTTTAAGAAACATGATCTTGAAGTAAATACTTCTTAGTCAAAATTTAATATTTTAACAAATTGAGCTATGCTATTTTTAAAATTTACATCCACAATATTTTTGCAAGTCTTTTATAAATTTGAGTGAATTAAGGTCATGTTTATCCACCGTAAACGTAAACAATCAATGAGAATGAAAAATGTGGGATCCACATCATTACCATTTTTTTTTTATTTTACCATACTTTTCAATGAGAATCAACCGTGGGCATACTCCAAACAATGTAGTCATTACTAAAAAAGGTCGTCAATCTCATTTTCCTTAATTGTTACGTGAAATCCACATAATTTTTTTGGTTTATTTTTCATCATTTACTCCTCTCTAGACTTGTACTCTTACCCATATCAACAATTAAAGATCTATATCTATCGACATTCATAATTCAAAAGTTAGCACATTTTCTTTTGTTCCCTATTTCTCTATAGAAGTTGTAGAGTTTATAATTAGAGATCCATATCTAGATTCACGTCCATATCCTTCCTACTTAGTTAAGCAATACCTTTGTTTTTCTTATTATTTATGTGAAAATAGGGATGGGTAAAGTTGTGAGAGGACGATAAGTAGAGATGTCCATTTCTCTCTATAGGATCAAGGTTCCGTGGGACCCTTCTCAAACGAGGTGGGAAATCCCCGATTGGTTGGGGAATGGGAGAGGGAGCAAGGAGAATTTTCTCCTTACTGGCTAAACGGGAACGGGGACAAAGATTACATTCTCCGTTTTCGGGCCCGGTCCCATCTCAATGAATATAACACACATATTTACATATATAATAATAATAATAGTAATAATAATAATTAAAAAAAATCACATTCGGTAAAACAGAATATGAGTTTTTACTTTGTAATATATATATATATATATATATATATATATAAAGTTATTTTTTTATCATTTATTTTACAAAAATCATAGCTTGAATGATTAATTATTTTCTAATTTTCATCCTAAGTTTTTCATACTTTAATATATTTTAAAAATATTTTAATCTCTAAGACTTTTAGTTTGAAGATCATGTATTGTAATATTTAAACTTGTAATATATAAATTGAAGATTAGGCCACAATATTGTAATATTTAAATTTTAATTTTTAGAAATTATGAGATTAAATATTTTAATTATAAATTTACACATAAAATAGATAAATTGCGTAAAATGACAAAATCGCTGAAAATATTTTCAAAAATAATTAAAAGAAAAGGAGAAAGCTATTCTTAAAAATGAAGAAACTTTTTGTCATTTTACTATATTTGTAAATAAATTGATTATTTTGCTATATATGAAAACAACCCCATAAAATATTATTATTTGTATAACATTTTATAGTGTTTTTTAATTAAAAAAAACATACTGAGAATAACTCATTTAATATATAAAAATCTTATTTGATTGAAGATAAATTTAATAATTATTAAAAATAAATAAATTATATAAAAGAACGAATTCCCGCCTCGATACTGCATGGAATTTCACAAGAATGGGAACTGAAATAGGAGGTGGAAATGGGGATGGTAAAGACTTCCATGTCCTCGTCCCATTCGTGGTAGGGATGTTCAAAAAACCCGATGACTCGAAAAAATCGATCAACCCAACCCAACCCGTGCGGTTTGGGTTGGGTTATCAACTCATTCGGGTTGGGTTGGGTTCAAATAAATGAAAATTTTATGGGTTGGGTTGGTTCATGGGTTCATCTAATATAATCCAAACCAACCTAAACCACCCCGAATTTATTATTAACTTTAATATATATATATATATTATTACTTATAACACAATTATTTATACATATATTGATTTTAGTTTTATTTAATTTCAATATTTTTTAATAATTTATTCTTCAACAACTCTTAAAAGTAGTTTCTTTGCACTTTAGAAAAAAAATTCACTATATAAATTGAAATTGAGTTGTTAATTTTAGTTCAATATATGAAAATAATTAAATCAAATTTTTACATATTTACGTGAAAAATTATTTAAATGGTAAAACTGTTGAAAATATTTACAAGACTGACACTGATAGACCAAGTGTCTATTATTGATAGTTCTAAAATTGTCATATTTTGCCATATTTTGATTTATTTTTTTATATTTAAAAACAATTCTATTTACGTTTTGCTTCTTTTTAGAATTTTTTTAAAAAATAAATGATCAAGTTCATTTTTTAATAAGAGTTATTTGTGTTGAAAAAAATTTAAAATTCAAATAATTAGGTTAGATCTAAAAAGTCTTTCAATCCAATTCAATCTATGAACGACCCTAATTCGACCATAGTTCGTGGACATCTCTACTGGTGAGCGCAGTGGGGGAAATAAAAACAAGTGAAGTGAAGGTTGCTTTGTAATGAAACTTCCATTATTGGTATATGTATATATGATATTATCCCAATATCCAATATCCCAATTCCCAACGTCGTGCTTCCACGAGTTTCTTGTGTGGTAACTGAAGTTGGCGACCACTCAGTAATTGGCCAAATCAACAGACATTGAAGACGAGGACGCCACTAAGTTAAAGCCGTTCCTGATACCGCCATTATAAAACCAATTCCATCCCCAGAACGTGGGTTGGTCAGCAGATGGAGGGTTCAGTTGAGAAACAAGATCATAAAAAGCTTCCAGGCGCCAAATGCAGCAAGGACAGATCTGGTAAACGGCAACGCAGCTTTGTTGGTGTAAGGCAAAGGCCTTCCGGGAAATGGGTGGCAGAGATCAAAGACACAACTCATGATATTAGAATGTGGCTGGGGACCTTTAACACGGCGGAGGCGGCTGCAAGAGCCTACGACGAAGCCGCCTGCCTCATCCGCGGTCCCAATGCTCGGACCAACTTTACTCTCACTTCCACCTCTTCCTCCGCCCTCTCTATCAAAATCAGAAACCTCCTCATCCACAAGATTACTTTGAAGCGAAACGCAATCAAAACTCCTGCCCATTCTGCCACAGTCCAAGACATGCACATCTTTGATAATAATGCACTCTGGAGCACCTGCACTGGAGACTTTGAGATGGGTTTTTGTCACGTCACCCATTCATGCTGCTCCCATCTTCCTCTTGGCTTCAACTTGGATATGGATGAGCCTTTGTCTGCACTCAATGGAATCACTCAACATTTAGGAAATACATATGATGATTCCTTTGGCTCTGATACTGCGCCTCACATCTTCTGCCCAACTTGATTGATTATACGGCTTTCCCTCTCTACTTCATTTTTCTTTATTGGAGCCAGGGAAGGAATAAAGACTCCATGTCATACTGTTTCTTCTAATTTTTTTCATGAGGCAAAGGACGGGATATTAATTCAAACGCCTTCACATCAGCAACCTAATTTGATAGAGACTACACCTGTAGCCCAATCTAAATATAAAAAATGGATGGAAACAACCTAATTTGTGCATAGGAGTTCATTATTATGCTTGGCGTTTATACTATTATCAAAACAATTTATCCATCTTAACTTCAAAAAAGGCATTACTTTTTTTTAATATATCTTGACTAGAGAGTAGATGGATTACAAAAGATCAAAGGTGTGAATTTCAGTCTCACCTATTGGAGATGACAAGAAAGGGGTATATGATTGGACCTGTCAACAAGTGAGAGTTTTGCTGGAGTCCAAGAAATTCAACTGATGATGGCCCATCTAAGCCAAGCACGTTTTGTTGTCGTCAAGCAAGCCAAATGACCTCTCCCTCAAAGACACCAAACATGTACAACTTTTTCATATTAAAAACAAATGTACAACTAGTGATATTATATTATCTATTATAATATCGATCCATCCACAATCAAGACAATACAGAATTACAGTCAAAACACTGGCGTAAATATTCCTGATTTCATACACAGAGCCACAAAGATATATAATCGAAATTTACTACAAGAACAAAGCAGAATTGCTTTTAGAAAGGAAAACGGCAGGCTCTTGAACTAGACAAGAAATATGGGGATAAAAGCACCACCATGCACACTTAGTAATCTTCAGGCTCCTCATCATCATCCGCACCTTCAGCGCCAACTTCTTCATAGTCTTTCTCGAGAGCAGCCAGATCTTCACGAGCCTCTGAGAACTCCCCTTCTTCCATACCCTCACCGACGTACCAGTGAACAAATGCTCTCTTTGCATACATCAGGTCAAATTTATGGTCGATGCGAGAGAACACCTCAGCTACTGCTGTGTTGTTGCTGATCATGCAAACAGCTCGCTGAACCAAGGCTAAATCGCCCCCGGGTACAACCGTCGGAGGCTGGTAGTTTATACCACATTTGAAGCCAGTGGGACACCTACAAAACAGACCCATCATCAAGTTTTTTTCTACAATCCAAAATCAAACCAATGTTAAAATGACAATGCCATTGAGGTCAAATTGCTCATATCCGCCAAAATAACTTTAAGTTAAACCTCAGACTAATTTGAAAGTAATGTGCCCTCACTATCAACGAATTCCTTGTGCTTCGTGACATGAAATAGAAAATTTTCATCCATGCAATGGGAAGGGGCAGAAAGAGAAGTGCCCCCAACTTTTCACCATACGAATTTTATGTCCCCTGGACTAACCACGGAACATATAAGTTCAAGTTAGAACAAACAAGAGAAAACCTTTTTGTCATCTTCTGCAGGGAAACAAATCCACAACTTGTTATATTTTCTTTTCTCTAAAGAGTTGTTTTCCCCGAGTTCTCATGGGTCTCTCTCCTTTTCATTCTTTTCCTTGCAGAACAACTAACCTGTTCTTCCTTCACTACAAGCTTGTGAATGATTATTTCAGGCGCATAGTAATCTCTACATTCCTGATCTATAATAATCTGAACGTTTACAACTCACCCTCATCACTCTACAAACTAGTTCTTAAAAGCTACAACACGAAACAAACTATCAAAAACAATCCCCGAGGAAACTGAGAGTGTGTCCTAACTTAAGCTTTAAAACTTCAAAAATAAACAAGAAATATTTCTTCCACTTACCAGTCAACAAACTGCACGGTGCGCTTTGTCTTAATGGTGGCAACAGCAGCATTGACATCTTTGGGTACAACATCTCCTCGGTACATTAAACAACAAGCCATGTATTTTCCATGCCTAGGATCACATTTAGCCATCATGCTCGAAGGCTCAAAAACTGCATTTGTGATCTCAGGTACAGATAGCTGTTCGTGGTAAGCCTTCTCTGCTGAGATAACCGGAGCATATGAAGAGAGCATGAAATGAATGCGAGGATATGGTACAAGGTTCGTCTGGAACTCTGTTATGTCCACGTTGATGGCTCCATCAAATCTCAATGAAGTGGTCAAGGATGAAATAATTTGAGATATCAGTCTATTCAAGTTGGTATATGTAGGCCTATCAATATCAAGAGATCTCCTACAAATGTCGTATATAGCTTCATTGTCAAGAAGAACAGCAACATCCGTATGCTCAAGAAGGGAATGAGTGGAAAGAACGCTGTTGTAAGGCTCCACGACAGCAGTTGAAACCTGATCAAAGCCCAATATTGTTCAGACAAGCAACAATTTCCCAAGAATTCCAGTATCGCCATTTGAGTGATTCTTCTTCTTAATGATCAAATGTTTTGATTAATCTACATTTGAATTATCAGTACCTGAGGGGATGGGTAGATGGTGAAACCAAGCTTTGATTTCTTCCCATAGTCCACTGACAAGCGCTCTAACAATAACGAACCCAGACCAGAACCAGTGCCACCACCAACAGCATTGAAGACTAGAAACCCTTGTAACCCGGTGCAGTTATCAGCCAACTTCCTGACCCGGTCAAGACAGAGATCTACAATTTCCTTTCCAACTATAAAATCAAAGTCAAAAGATACGTCAAACGGAGTGACCAAAAATAAAATGTCAACTAAGAATCCACAAAGCAACATCCGTCACCTGTGTAGTGTCCTCGAGCAAAATTATTGGCAGCATCTTCTTTTCCAGATATCAATTGCTCTGGATGAAAGAGCTGTCGGTAGGCTCCGGTTCTAACTTCATCAATCACCGTTGGTTCTAAATCAACAAATATAGCCCGAGGCACATGCTTGCCTGAACCGGTCTCGCTAAAGAATGTATTAAAAGCATCGTGTGCAACACCTTCGGATGTATCACTGGAAAAAGAAAACAGAAGCTCCCATTTAATAGGTAATCAACCTGACAAAAATGCACATATAAATCTTCCGCATCAAAATGCAGTCAGATAAGTGATATCGAAATTGTTTGAAAAATGTCCCTAATGCTATAAAAATTGTAAAAAATAATCAAATCCAACAGTCCCAATGAGAAATTAGACTCGGATCCCGTAGCCCAGCTTCAGATGAACACCCATTTGATGATAAATCTTCCGAAAATCGAGAGAGACCAGAGAAGGTAGGAAACAAAAAAGGAAAGCGATCAAAAGAGGGAAAGGAATGAGAAGGGAGGAGAATTGAAATGCAGAATGGTAGAGAGATGAAGATGAACAAAGCATTACCTGGGCATCATACCATCGGGCTGAATGCCATGTTCGAGGCAATAGAGCTCCCAGCAAGAATTGCCGACCTGAATCCCAGCCTGACCAATGTGGATGCTTATGATCTCCCTCATCTTCCCCTACGTGAGCCTGCGTCTGAGAATGTCGAAAATGGCGGCGGCGATGGGAGGGTTGTAGGAACTACCGAAGAGAATGAAATTGGGCAATGTCGGAGTTGGCGTCGGAGAGGCTTTAATGCGCGAAACAAAACCAGATTTGATAATCAATTCGCATCCGCAATGCCAAACTGCAATTCCAAGCGATGGCGCGCGCCAGGCTTTGTATGGGTCCCTCTCCTCCCATCTTCTTATCCCTTCTGACAAATTTACCCCTCCCAATCTAACCCCATACATTTAATTTTTGGGGATCCAGGGAGGGTAGTTGTGACAAAAGGTCTACGCCAGAGCGACCATGTCCATGTGATGTGTGTAACCTTTGTTTTCGGATTCTCAGATCTTTCATTTTGTTTCAATTCTTTCTTCTTACCCTTTAATTTTATTTTAATTCAACTTAATTTTTTTTCAATTTAACTCCTTTATTAAATTCCACAATAGCCTTTTACAAATTTCTATGTAATTTACCAACATCAACTTAGTTCAATAACAGTTAATTTTATTTAATATAACAAATAGAGTTGGAAGATTTAATTGAAATAAAAATAATAATAATAAAAAGCTTAATTGAATTGAATAATGCAACTAGAATGACAAATTTGGATGGATTTAATATATTGAGAGATGTAATAATGTAATGGTATTCACATGAGATGATTGAAGAGTATGTATGGCACAGCTGTACTGAATGCTCTCACCTGCTACATGAGTTGTAATATTGAAGGCTTTGGGCTTTTTTTTTTTTTAGTGTTAAATTGCTATTTCCAATTCCGAACATGGACTAACAATTTAAACACAGATGCATTATAGAATATTGGTGGCTTCCCTCCAATCATTCAATCGATAGCAGAACAAACGAAGGGCTGAAACTAAGCCTGAGTTGGAGGCTTAGTTTTTATGAAATACTTAAATTTGGTTCATGTATTTTTAGAATCGGTTGATTGTGTCATTTTTAAGATAATATAATTATTATAAGAGAAATTCTTATAAATGAAAAAAAAAAAAAAATTGAAAAGTATGTAGCAAAAAATATATATAGAGATGGTCACGCACGGGAGAAACATTTTATTTTTAAAAAAAATTCCCAAAGTACCCTTTTTTATTTTGAACTTGGCGAGCTTATTTTGATCGCTGATTTCTTTTTCCTCATCTCCTATACCTCCTCCTCCTCCTCAACCCAATAACAAAGCTAACTCAACTCGGAAAAAAACGCAACCTTCTTCTTCTTTCTTCAATATTCTCTTCATATAATTACATAATCCTCAGCTCAATAACAGAGCAACTTGACTCGAAAAAACACACGATCACTGAATGCCATGAAGTAGTCTATCATCATATATTGTGATAGACGATGATAATAGTCTATCTCGATCTATCCCGATAGACGTCAATGGTCATACTCTATCGCAATAAACAACAATAGTATTCTATCTCAGTCTATCGAAATAGACAATGATAGTACTCTATCTCAATCTATCGCGATAGACGGTGATATTTGTACTAAGAAGAAAAAGATAGAATTCAACCACAAATTCGTAATCCATAGTAGAACATCTAGCACTATCTATAGCTATATATATGAAAGAGCTCTGGAAAAACGCATGACAGCCAAATGCCATTTTCTAGTAGTCTATCACCACCTATCATGATGGGAAGCGATAGACTACTATTGTTGTCTATCGATTGCTATAATCTATCACTATCTATCTTTGAGAGACACAAATAAATTTCTATCGTGGTCTATCAGAGATAGACACTGATAAACTATCTTTGATAGGTACAAATAGATTACTCTCTCTGTCTATCAAACAAAGATAGTCTATCAATGTCTATCTATGTCTATCAAGCAAAGATATGTTGGGATTGGTGTCCTAATTCTCTCAAAGTCTCGTAATTTGTAAACTGTACACATTGTTATGAATAAAATAAGAGTTATTTTATTTTGCATTTACTCACATCCAATAAACAAACCTCCATGGTTATTGTATGAAAACTTAAGCATGTATATGAGATATACAAGTGGATCATGCCTTAAGTGATAACCTAAAAAGGTCTGTAATATAAGGATCAATGAGGGATATCTGATCCTGGTGACACTACGAATACGGCCTACTTTGTAGAGTTTTACAAGTGTTGTGAACTACTACAGATGGTTGATCCTGACCATTCATGTGGAGACATGCAAGCGAGGGTGTCCTATACAAAGAGTTTATATAAGACCGGACCACGAAATGAATAGTCTCTTTATATAACGTCGTTGATACTTAAGACTTACATCTCACCTAAACGACCATAGGTGACATGACCTCAATCCTGAGTGTTTTGGGAACTTCTGCCTTTAAGAGTGGTCTTTTGATTAGTATAGGTGAGAGTGGTCAGATTGCCAACTTAACAAGCCTACCTTTTTGGACAAGATTTGTCTAATTTGGAAACTGGGAACTCAGTTACACAAGATGAAATTCACTCATTCCCCGAAGCAAGAGTAAGTAGATAGATTGTTGCATTAAGGGCTAATCCCGGGTCTTGAACATAGTGGTCACAGCTTCTCTTTGGAAGAGAGGACTCAGTCATAGTAGGACTATGACTTATGTTCATTAGAGGAATCAGTGGTACTTAAGGAGTTAGATGTAACTACAGGGGCAAAATGGTAAATTGGTCCTGTAACATCCCGTGCCTTTTTATTTAATAATAATGTAATTTTTTCCCTTTTCAGTAATTATCCTTAGTGGAAGGGCACGTTTGGAAATTTTGAATTTAAAGTATAAGTGCGAGGATTTAAGTGTTGGCGTGGAAATTATTCAAATTCTTTTCAATGTCAAACTCAATTTGGAAATTTATGGCAAGAATTTATTTTTCTTGGAAAATGAAAGAAATTTAAATGGTATAAGGTGGAATATGGAAAGGATTTAATTATGATTGTACTATTTTCCTTTTATTATTATTATTATTATTTTAAAAATAAAAAGAATAACCCTCTCCCTCACGCCTCACTCTCATGTGAAACCCTCCCCCCCTTCGTTTTTCTTTTTCCTCTAACCGCCATCGACGCCTTACCACACCGCGTCACTCTCGCCGCCAACCTTTACCAACAGTCGATCTCCTCAACCTTTCGTCCAGACGCTGTCGGTCCGACCCTAGCCGCTTTCCGCCGAGGTTTTGCCCAACTGATGCCTACCGTTCAGCGAGGCCCGACCGCATTCGAAGCCCCACCTTCTGAATCCGCGCGTCTGCCGCTTGATCTGTTTACCCAACCCTTACGCCAGGTCGTCCGTCGAGTAGAGTCGTCCGGTCGTCGCTTAACATCGTCCAGCGACGCGCCTCGCTCTCGTCTCAGCCTCCGTGAGGCCATTCGACACCCCAGCTAGCCGTCCACATTCAGCCATCGAAGTTTTTGTCACCGTTGAAGCCTCAACCATCACTTGGGTTCACTTGCCGCCATTGCGTGATCTCAAGGGAATCTTGGATTTGGGTTAGATCATTTCTTGTTGGGTTGGGTTTCTTAAAGGATTTTTTGGATGCCCAACCTTGGTTGCATTATTTGACTTTAAATTAGAGTTGAAAATTGTTGAAGCGGCCATCCACCAAATTCAAGGTTGTTCAAGAGGTGTTTTTAATAAGGTTTGCGATTCTTGTGGTTACTCTTGAACACCAATCAGTTTGGGGATGGTTAGATTAAATTTTATATGTTTTGGTTTTGGGGTAAAATTGTTAACATCTCCTTGGTTTGGATTTTAGATTCAAGACTTGATACGTTTAGGGTGTTGCTCATCAAAGTAAAGGCCAATTATCTTTTGAACTTTGGTAAGTTTGGAGTAAGTTTTTGGGTGGTTATTTTGAATTAAGATTAATTATGGAGAATTAAGTTATTAATTTTGAACTTTGTGTATGTTCAGGTAACCAACAGAAGTGGGTTTTGGAATTAAGTTTAGACCGAGCTATAGTTTAGGTGAAGTAAAATTGGAGGTCTTTGAATAATTTGGTTAATTGGAGTTAGACCCAAAATATTGATTTAAATATTGGATTTATCTTAGGTGTTGCTTGTTTTGAAAAGGATAAGCTTGCTTGGGCTTCTTTGGATTTAACTTTGAGGTAAGTAATCTTACCACTGGAACTGCCCACGGGCCAGTTTTAATTGTATGCTAGCATGATAAGTGTATGTTATAGTAAATGTTAGCATGTTGATTGACAGTATGACCTGAATCAAAGTATGTTCTGGCACGAATTTTGATTTGTTTACATATACACCTAAGTGCTTGATCGTTAATATGTGATAGTATGTGTTTTCATATGTCGATGTCTGATCTGCTGGTGTTGAGGCATACTTGCATGTTGTGGATTTATGATGTAAGTTATACATGGATGATGTATAATATGTTATTAAGAATTATGTGTATGTGATGCAGCCATGGTATCAAGGATTTTTATGTATGTTTTAGAACCGTACAATGTTGAATCATAGCACGTTAAGACTGTGTGAATATCCTCATTGATTAGTTAGATGCTCACCAGTTTGTGTTTCCTTCAGGATTCACCAGTTTTTTGTTTCCTTCAAGATTCACCAGTTTGTGTTTCCTTCGGCGATGGCACAACGGAATTCATGATCGAGCCACTGGGACTAGTTTTTTCGCTTCCGCATCATGAGATTTAGAGTTCTTTTCATGTTTCTCTTAATATTTAGTTTTGATATTTGAAACTTATTATTAAGAATTGTTTTTCATATGTATTTATTAACCTTTGTGATTTATGGGTACCCTATTATTGTTTTTATCAATTGCATTTAATAAATGTCTTTTGAACTTCTCTTGTTTTAATTAGCATTTATTTCAAATAACTAAGCGTCGTTTTAAATTCTTTGCATGCATTTATTTTAGTAACGGCCTTACCTAAGTCCTAGGGGGTCGGGTCGTTACAAGTTCAGCTATACTTACGAGCGATCTGTGTAGGTTTATCGCACTGTTGATTGGTTGATATGGACACATAATATATCTGTAGTAAGGAGAGTGCAGTTGTCAGTCTTTAATGGAGTGTCCGACAGTTAACGGATAGTGGATCTCATGACTAAAGAGTTTAGTCAGTTATTCACGTACCATTAGAGCTTCAAGCTACAAGTCCATAAGGTTCTCTTGGTAGCTCAATGGATTCAAGTTGAGAATCAGTTCTTGGTGTCGATTTGAAATGTTCAAATTGACAAAACGAAATTCAATTATATATGATATAATTGGTGTGATGTATGAGATACATCAAGTAAAGGATTAATGTAAATATGATTTACATTAAGTACCAGAAGTACCATAAATATAATATGGTAAGTTGGTTATCATGTATATTTATAATAATATTAATTATTGGATAATTATTATTTTTCTCTAATAACCAATTGAGTGGGAGGTTATTGGTGGTTTTATGGTAACGGTGAGATAAAAGGAAAAATGTTTTCCTAAAATTAAGGAGTTGCTATTTTCAGAAAGAAAATGATGGAAAGACTATCAAGTGAAATTGTTTCACTAAACGATAGCTAATATAGAGACTAAATGATCGTAGAGTGTCACTATACGATAATTCACTAAGCTAGTCGTAGCTAAATGATTGCAGGACATTGTCTATAGATAGGCTGCCATCTTCTACACGATTGAGCATTTTGTCTATATGATAGACACTTCTCATCTCCTACTTGCTCAATCGTCTACACGATTGTTGTTCCTCCAGTCTCTTCCTCTAACCAAGTCCATACAGAGCCCACACTTCTGGATTCTCACACTGAGAATACCAAGGTAACCATTGTGGTGGTGTCTTCACTCAATTCGACTGAGTTCAAGGTTTTGGAGGTCGTTCATTGTGTGTCCGCATTGTTCCTGTGGTGGTTGCTGTTGATCGTGTTGTGTTGTGATTGTTGTGTTTGAGCGTTCGTGTATTGCCGTCTTGGACGCTTGGAGTGATCGAGGGAGTTTGAAGAATGAGTCTTCAAAGGTAGGTATATTTTATCTCTTGATCTCATCTATAAGCATGCTGTAATTTTGTATTATGCATGACCTGTTAGTTTCCGTTTCTTGACTGTAATTGTGTATGTTCAATATTGAATGGAATTTGGAACGATCATTCCGCTGCTCATGGAAATCCTCATGTATGATTTCCTTCAAGATAGACTATCAATGTCTATCTCTGGTAAACACATATAGATTTCTATCGTGGTCTATCAGAGATGGACACTGATAGACTATCTTTGATTGATATAGATAGACTACCATATGTGTCTATCAGACTGATATAATGAATTAGTGTCCATCTTTGATATATGAAGATAAATTTCTATTAGCGATAGACACTGATAGACTTCTATCAGTACCTATCTCCAATAGACACTTGTTTTCCTTATACACTCGGTAATATTGATTAACTTTCTCGTATTTATCTATTAGGTTGATCTAATTAGCAACATTGAATACAAGGTAATGGATGGACATAAACAATTCATAGTGAAGCTAGAGTTAGGATCTTGTAGTTGTCAAGATTTAATTGTTGTAATCGAAAAGATCACAATAGTAGGACTTGCAAATTTGAACCAATTAATCAACGATGTAATCATTATATTTGCATTTTTAATACATGTATCGACAAATGGATGGATATTAGAGTTTATGAATGTTATTTTTTTATTTATTCTTTTATTAAATTGTAAACAAATTTAATAATTCCTTCACTTTTCAATAGAATTGAAGGAAACACACAAACTATCAGTGATAGGTATTGATAGATGTCTATCTGCTTTTATTACTGATAGACATTGATAAATAGTCATAAATGTCTATCACTATCTATCAATGATAGACATGTTGGGGTTTATGCCCCTAAAGTCTCGTGTCTAGTAGTTTGCAAACAACTTTGTACGAACACTTGTGATGTATAATATAAATGATATTTACTTCACTACTTGACTTTGCACATTTAGATGTTTTAAATTTTACCACAAACCAATAAACTTAATATCTCTAGTTATCTATATGTAACTTAAGCATGTATGTGATGACATACAAGTGGATCATGTCTTGAGTGATAACCAAAATGGTCTGTATTATATGGATATAGGAGAGAAACTTTATCCTAGTAACGCTACGGATGCGGCCCGCTTTGTGGAATAGTCACAAATGTTATGACTTGTCACAGATGGTCTGATCTTGATCATTCGTGTAGGGGACATGCGAGCGGGGGCGTTCTATACAAAGAGTTTGTATAAGACCTAATCACGAAGTGTTAACGTCTTGTTATATAACACCATTCATAACTAAGACTTCACTTCACTAGGATGACCATAGATAACATGACCTCAATCCTGAGTGAGCTGGGAACTCCTGCCATTGAGGATGGTTCTTTGATTTGCATGGGTGCGAGTGGCCAGAACGCCGACTCAAACCTATCATTTTGGAGATTCGTCTAATTTGGGAGTTGGAAACTCAGCTACACAAAATGGAATTCACTCCTTTCCTGAGACAGGGGTAAGTAGATAGATAGCTCCCTTAAGGATTGATTCTAGGGCTTGAACGATGTGGCATCATGCACTTTCTCATGGCCCGAGAGGTGTTCAAACATAGTAGGACTATGTTGTATTGTTCATTAAAGGGATCAGTGGTACTTAAGGAGGAAGATATAACTACAGGGACAAAACGGTAAATTGGCCTACTGTAATTACGAGCATCTGTGAAGGGTCATCATACTGATGATTGATTATATCCAATGAACATAAAAATATATCTATGGCAAGAAGAGTTCAACTGTCGGTCTTTAGTGGAATGTCTGACAGTTAACAGAGGGTGGATATATGACTAAAGAGTTTAGTTAACTATTCACGTACCGTTGGAGCGTCGAGCCATAGGTCCATAAGGTCCCCTTGGTAGCTTGTATACAAGTTGAGAGTCAGTTTTTAGGTCAATTTGAAATGTTCAAATTGACAAGAGGGAGTTCGATTGTATATGATATAATTGAACGAGTTAATTAAATATGATATAGTTAACTTTATGTATGAAATACATTAATTTGGAGAAAAATAGATATAAATATGATTTATATCTAGTAGAGAAAAAAATATTATAATTAATATATGACATTAATCTATAAGTTATGAATGTAATAAGATCATATTCATTGGACAGTTATAAAGGGAATGGGAAGGCACCTTTTCGTTCTAAATAACGGATGAATGCATTATAAATAGCAGACGGTGTGTTGATTTCGGTGTGCATGGATATTGTAAAAAAGATAGTGTCATCATTTAGAAAATCAGTGCCTATACGATAGTGACTGCACGATCGCTTACATATACGATATTACTAAGCGATCGCATACCGATTACACTGTCGAGTGCTATTATCTAAACGATCGTTTACCTTTTTCCTAAGCGATCGTTTAACTCCCGATATTTACTAAACGATCGTATAGACGATCGCTTAGTTTTTCCTCGCGATCGTTTGGACGATCGCTCACCCTTTTCCTACACGGTCATTTACCTTTTCCTACACTATTGTTTAGACGATTGCTTACTTTTACTACACGATCATATACTTCACCTAAATGATCAAGCATATTGTCTATGCGATAGACGACCGCATCTCCCACTTGCTTGATCGTTGTGTACGGTCTCTCTTCCTCCTTCCCTCTACCAAATCCGAACAAAGCCCACACTTTGGATTCTCACTCCAAGAATACTGAGGGCTCTAAGTGGTGTTGTCTTCTCCGTTTTCTTCTGTCCGAGTGGTGACTGTTCGAGGTAGACGGTTGGGCTTCAGACTCACTCTAAAGAAAAAATCTTCATCTGGTATGATTTCTTGATCCCTTTAGCATTATGAAAGTATGTTTGAATGTATATGCAGTAATTCTGTCACAATGAACTGGAAAGATCCGCTTCTGCTCGCAAGTACTATTGAATAAGAGTTCCTTCAAGACAAACAGTCTATCAAATAAACTATTGATATAAGTTCATTTATATACACTAATAAAACCTCACACCTTCGTTCTAATGCAAATTTGAAGAAAAACAATCAAACTTCTATTAAAAACTGTGAACTATCAGTATCTATCACAAGCAAGCGGAAGGTGAACTTCTATAAGCAAGTGGTAGGAGAACTTTTATCATTGTGATAGACATAGATAAATGTCTACTTTAGCATATTCGTCAACTTCAACTTCAACGTCTGGTTCGACTTCATCTTCCTGCAAGCATATGATAGAAAGTAAGAAACTTCTAAATTTAAAAAACTTAATAATAAGATAGACACTATAGAAGTCTATCACTGTCTATCCATGATAGAATAGAACACACTATAGTTCTTTTCAACTTCAACTTCTTTTTCGATTTCATCTTCTTCTTTTTCAACGTCAACATCTTCAACATTCAACTTCCTGCAGGCATATGCATATGATAGACAGTAAGAAACTTACTTAATAATGAGATGGATAGTGGTAGAGGATTATCACTATCTATCGCAATAGACAGTGATAGTTTTCTATCGCTGTCTATATGAGATAGAATGCTATCGTTATCTATCTCCGATAGACAGTGATAAAACGTCATCGTTGTCTATATCAGATAGATAGTGATAGTTCTTTATCACCATATATCTGCGATAGACGGTAATAGGATGCTATCATTATCTATCTCAGACAGATAGTGGTAGAACAGTATCACCATCTATCACAAGTTTATGATTAACATTTATACCTTTGGTTTTAATTCTTCTTCTTGTTTTCAGTAGTTATTTTATTTACTTTGCCTAATGATTCACTTTTGACCATTTTCCTTTTAATGTTACTTACCATCTATTCATAAAATTTAGATTTAATAACTATGAACACTGAACAAAAATTAGGTTTAATAACTATGACCGCTAATAGATTGATGAGAAGAAAAGAAAAGAGTTATAAATTTAAAGAGTTTAGTAGTTACTGATGTAGTTGATTTGTTAAATCCTTATAAGATTCAGTGGCGTCGATAAAAGATAGACGAAGAAGGAGTAATAATGGCGACTGAAGAAGAATTAAGAAGAAGAAGAAGAAGAGCAAGAAGCAACGACAACAAAAGTAGAAGAAGAGCAAGAAGCAACAACAGTGGAAGAAGAAAAAGAAGAAGAAGAAGAAGAAGAAGAATAGAGGAGAATTCAAAATTGGAATGATAGAAATGAAGATGAATTGTTAATGCATGCATTGGATGGAAAAATCGTTACGTGGTTCTCGTTTAACCGTGTGTTGGGTCATGCCGGTAGATTGGGGATGTTTTTTGCGTGTGAGATGGGTTTTTTTGGTATTTCAGTGGGTTGGAGTTGGGCATTGCCGAATTTGTGAAGTTTTGCTACATCTTGTAAATAATTTGGTCGATTTTTTAATATTTAAAAAGCCCCCTTATTATAAATAAAATTAAAATATAAACCCATATACAGATAAAAAATCTCTCTCCTCTCCTAAAGATCCCCATCCTTTACATATCTTTGGGCATCCAACTTCGACTGCTCATCTTCATCACTATTGTTGTCACCATCGTCGTCGCTCTCTATAAAAAGAAAACCCACCCTATACTCTTCTTCTTCCAAGAAAAAATCCCCATTCCCACCACCTTCATAAAGATCAAGATTAGAAAAGGCCATTTTCTTCTAGTTTTCACTTCTCATGAATATAGATCTCAAGTACTTAGGTTTATTTGACAATATTCCCGTTTCTATTTCTATTTTTAAGAAATAGATTTGTTTGATAATTATTTTTGTCTTTTGTTTCTAAATTTTAAGAAATATTTATGAAAAATAGGCCAAATTGAGAAACTATAAAAAGTAGTTTATCTTATTCCGTTTCTGATTGTTGTTTTTTTCTTATAATACAACAAACACTTAATATTATGGCCTCTTGCCAAAGTTGTGCACAACCATGTCAAAGAAAGTTAAGAATTTGTTTGGTAGAGAATCTGAAAACAGAAATTTGAAAATAATGGATTAAGGAAAAGAAAGTTGTATTTTATGCTTTTAGATAAGTGTTTGGTAGCAAAATTCAGAAATTAGATTCTAATTTAAACAATTACAAATTAGTTTTAGTTACCTACTATATATTAGCTGACAAAGTTTTATTAATTTATTTATGAACATGATTTTATGTTAAAAAATTGTATAATTATTATTTTGTAGATTATATAATTTATAAGATAAATTGAAAATTTATCCTTGTGGTTTGGAAGAAGTTAAAATTTAAGTCTTATGGTTTATAATTAGAATTTACTCCATATGGTTTGATAAAAGCTTCACAAATAGTCCCTATGATAGGAATTATTTAAGAAGATTGAAAAAACCATAGGAATTATACATGAAATTATATCAAACCATGGGAACTAATTCTAAAATTTATGGAACAACTTTTAACCTTATCCAAACCATAGGGACCAAATTTGAAATTTAACCTAATTTATAATACATTACATAATACATATTTTAGCTTTAAAAAAAATTGAATTAAGTTTATAGCATGACATATTATATTTCTAATTTTTTTTATTTAATATAATTCTGTATTTTAAATTTTATAATTCAAATTCTAGATATAATGGAAACATAAACATGTTGTTTTCAGAATTTACATTGTTTGGATCACAGAATCCAAAAACAATTTTAAAAAACAAAGTTCGAGTTGCTTGCTAAACTCATATTCGCTGAACTTAGTGAATTTGAAAACATTAAACATAATACAGATTGCGAACCAAGTAGACCCTAAATGCCTAAGATCAATTTCTATTGGACACAGCTAGTTGAATATGAGTCAACATCATTCAAGGCAAATGATTCAAGCTATAGATAACGTTGCATATCAAATTTGGGTAATATTTGAAGGATAGAAATAAATTTATTAGTGTTGTTAATTTTATATCAAAATTTATTTGTTTTAGATTAGGTAAGCTTTTATATTTTTTTCTTAATACGTTTTAATGCATATTATGAATGTTTTTTTCTCTATAAGACTGATGAGTTACAAAGAGCAATGCCTGAGAAAGTTTAAAATGTTATATTTGAATATTAGATATAGATATCCATAGATTCTATATCCTCATATATTATTTTTAAATATTTTTCCCTTTATCTTTTCCATGTATTTACCTTTTTATACATTGTAAATCTATAAATAGTTGTCATTGTGACCTTTAAGATATACAATTGAATAGAGAATACATTCACTCTCTACTTTCTCTTCTCCTTACTTTGTTCTGTATTCTCTTGTTTTATAACACGTTATCAGCACGAGCCTCTACCACTTTGGAGATTTTGCCGAGATTAAAGTTTGAAGTCAATTCATTAGAGATTGGAGTTGATTCATCGGAATACCAAGAACGCAAAAGGTTCGACATACTTTTTAGGTATTTTAGAATTTAAACTTACATATGGTGGGTATTTTAATTTAGTCATATATGTGATTTATATACTTGCAAATTGATTTTTAAGGTATATTTTATATTGTTTTTTTTTTTTTAACTTTTAATTAGATCAATGGTAAAAAGTTCCTAACCAATAGGTTGCATGGTAATTTTGGTTTCCTAAACTTTGTTTATACTTGGATTTGTGGAGCTATTCTCCAGTGATGAGATTTTTCAACCATTTGAACTAAAGTTTAGTCTCTATTTTATCAGTATTTGTGGTAAGCCTGCATTTGTGTACATGGACTCTGGAGTTCAACTTGGTATGTATAGAGTAATTAAGCATTATTATTAATCTATTGAAAATCCATATAAATCATTGGGCATTCAACTTTTTATTTTGTATAGATGCTTCTTTAGTGCATATGATGCATATTAACATATCTAATGTGCATTGAATAAATATATATTCAGTCTTGAATTTCATTTGAAATAAATACAAGCATGCATATGTATATTTGCTACCGTTTGCCATAAACAATTTTGAAACAAATATATATTGAATTTATATTTTTAGTTAAACTTTATGGATATGTCAAATATGCTAATGTATATTTTAAATGTTTATGATATCATTTATATTAGGGAAGTAAATCATGCATCTGTTGGATTTTATGCCCTAAAATTCGTAGATAGTAAATATTATTAATTGATTGTTATTAATAAAGAGTTATCGATGTTAATTCAATAAAGACTATTGTTTGTGTAATTTCTCTATTTTGTCTTAATAACCCTAAGTCCAATAAACTAACATCTAAGGTTGTCCTATGAATCTTGAACTATATGTGGAAACATACAAGGATCAATGTTCAAGATACAGTCTAAAGGGTCTATAGTATAGGGATAAGGTTAGGTACAATCTTTATAACACTAGGGATACGACACACTTTGTATTTGATACAAATGCAATGATCCAACGCATTCGTGTAGATGATACGCGAGTGGAGGTATCCTATGCAATGAGTTTGTATAAGACTGGACTACGAAATAGTAACCACTAGATGTAACACCGTTAACTAATTAGTTTCCTAATTCAATTGGATGACCTATGCAACTTAGTCTTAATCCTTAGTATATTATGAACTCTTGTTCACGAGAGATTGTCCTCTGACTTGTATGGGTTAGGGTAGCCAGGTCGCCGACCCAATAGACTTACCATCTTGGGGACAAGATTGATTGGAAAGTTGAGTGGGGTTTGCAAGTTTAAATGTTTTCGATTTTAGCACTAGATTACTTTTTAATTTGATTAAATTGTAAGGACTCGTTTTATTTTTGGACAATTTATTTCATGCTTCAAGTTTGTAAGTCCGTGTCATTCATCGCAAAAAGTTGTTGTGAAAAGAACCAGGGAAAACAAAAGCAAAAATAGAGAAAACAGAGAGAAAATGTGCAGTTTGGTTTTTAAGGGACAACTTTTACTAATTTGTCGATTGCGAAAGTTCTATCAGTTGGATCTTGCTAAATTTTGATCGGTACATGAAAGAAACCTAGGGTCTCATTTTGAACGGTTGGATCATCGTTTTGTGCTCTGATTTATCTGTCGTCGTCGCTGAATAGAAACAGTTTTTTCCAAATACAGACTCGATAATGCCCAAAAACGCGGGGACCCTTACAAATTAACTTTGTAAATTTAAAGAAAGCATTAAAACTGAGATTTCTATCCCGTAATCATCCATCAATAATTCATCTATAAACATTTGTCACATAAACGCAATGCAGATTATAAAACCCACCAATACTGTAAATGAATTCAATACAATAATAGAATTTGGAATAAAAAACCAACCTGACTCTGATACCAATTGAAGGAAACTCACATGAGGAGAACCTTGAGCAGAAGTGGATCGTCCAAATTCTATTAGTTATCGAATGCAAAGTTTACAGTAAACAACAAGTAGATATGTATTTAAAATAAATTACAACATGCTCTTACAAGAAATAAGTTCAAGAGATATCAAACCTCTTTCATATGTATCTAGTTCGTGCAACTCACTCAAGGAAATCATACGTAACAATCAATCTAATAAACTGTTGGGCTATATGTCCTAAAACTCGTAGTCTTATAACCAGTAAACATATATGAAGTTTATTCAGACAAGTGTTATTAATTGTTTAATAACTCTAAATCCAATAAACTACAAACCCTTGGCTATTGTCATGAATACTTGGACTTTATGTGGAGACATAAACTTGATCAAGTTTGAGATAGCCTAAATCATCTATAGTACTTGGATTAGGTTGGGTACCTTTTTCTGGAGATACTATTGAATACGACCCGCTTTATGATTGTTACAAATGTTGTAAAGTGTCATAAACGATGTGATCAGTTTGTTCATGTAAAGACATGTAAGCGGGGGTGTTCTACACGATGAGATTGTGTAAGACAGATGATGCATAGAGAATTTGAGAGAAAATTCGGTTTGAAGAAAGAGTTCTTCAACAAAATTACTGCAGTGAGCATTTCTCCTTCATCCCTTGATTCAAGCTTGTTTTGAGTCTCACAACTCAATCTAGATCACCAAGAGAATAGTGGAGAAGATCTTTAGGTGGTCTGCAACAAGATTTGGAGAAGATAGAAGTTGGAGAAGGAGCTTTAAAGAAGTTCTACAAGAGGTATGTCTTGAAATTCATTTGCTTTCTGCAAGAGCATGCTTTATACTTTGCCAAAATTAGTGAATTTGAGTGCTTAGATGATCCTTATGCTTCTGTTGTTGCTGATACAATCTTACAATTAGTATCAGAGCATCATATAAGCATTCAATTCAGTTTAATTTTGGTTTGGTGGGTGTTTTATATGGGAAATATGAAACTGATGCATTGATATGGTTTTCTGAGTTTTGGCATTTTAATTCTCTTCAATTTCTTATTTAAATTTGTAATTGGATCTTGTTTGATGATCTTTTATGTGTTAGCAAGAGTCTTTAATTTATTTGGAGTCATTAGAGTCGAAATTAATATGTAATTGAAGAAACAAGTGAATGAGGTCGAGCTGTTGTTCCAGTTTTTCCAGCTTTTGCTCAAAATCATTGTTAAGGTTTAGTTGCTAAGCGATCGTCTAGCTCCAGACACTACACAATGAGAAGAAAAGCTAGACGATCATATAGCAATGGGCGTTGGTCGTTGTGATGTTGAACTTAGACGATTGTGTACCTGCAGGAGCTAAACGGTGCGTTCAATTTGCTATATGATAGCATTAAGCAATCGTTTAGCTTTGGCGTGGGAACTTAACGAACGTTGAATTTACTATACGATGGTACTACACGATCGTTTAGCTACGATGCTCGCTAAGCGATGTGATGAAGTTCGCGTTGAACGATCGTTTAGATGCGGAGCTAAGCAAACGTGTAGACAAAATGCTAAGTGACGCGATGATGTTCTATACGATGGAGCTAAACGATTGTTTAGCTACGATGCTCACTAAGCAATGCGATGAAGTACTACGCGATAGCGTTGAGCGATCGTTTAGATGCAGAGCTAAGCAATCATGTAGATGAAATGCTAACTGACGCGATGATGTTCTATACAATGGAGCTCGGATACTAAATGATGACATGAAGTGCTAGACGATGGTGTTAAGCAACCCATTGCTAGTCGTTTAGCGACGGCTATCCTTTCAGAGGGTTGTAACATAGGATTCGAAACACCGTGAACTCCAGAAATGGATAGGGTTACTTAGGTTCGTTTTCAAACAATTGTTTCTCCTTCGAGGGCTTGTTTGATTCTGATCTCTGTAATTCGAAAGTGGCGGGCGTACACTTACAAGACTTACTAAGTGTTAGTAAAGATCTTGACCAAATAAATAGTGACTAAGTACTATAAGGATAAGAGTCATTCTAGTATTAGTATTTAGTCAAGAATGTCTTGATTCAGTGAAGGAGTGGTCGACTACCCCTCGATAGGGGCTATTCTGACTCACTGAAGTATCGTAGCAAAAGAATAATAAGAACAGGTACATTATTTTTGCTAAATAAATTGGATTAAAAAGAGTTAAATCAATTCTCTAATTAATTTGTTTACTTTTTCAGCAATGTCAATATCCATTATGCAACTGCTAGCTTCTGAAAAACTTAATGGCAATAATTACGGAACTTGGAAATCGAATATCAACACGATACTAGTAATAGATGATCTCCGATTCGTTTTAACGGAGGAGTGTCTTCCATCCCTAGTCCCAACGCAAATCGAACAATTCGGGATGCGTATGATAGATGGGTCAGAGCTAATGAGAAGGCTCGAGTTTATATTTTAGCCAATATATCTAATGTACTGTCTAAAAAACACGAGAAGTTAGCTACTACAAAAGAGATTATGGATTCTTTGCAGGGCCTTTTTGAACAACCGTCCACATCTGTCATGCATGACACAATTAAATTCGTTTACAATTGCAAAATGAAGGATGGAACCTCCGTAAAGGAACACATTTTGAACATGATGGTTCATTTCAATATTGCAGAAGTAAATGGAGTCATCATGAATGAGAAGAGTCAAGTTGGATCATCATGGAGTCTCTTCCGAAGAGCTTTTTTCAATTAAAAAAGAATGCCATGATGAATAAGATTAAGTATAACTTAACGACTCTTCTCAACAAACTCCAGATTTACGAATCTTTATTGAAAAATAAAGGTTCAGAGGCAGAAGCACATATTGCTTCCACTTCAAAGAGGAAACCTCAGAAAAATTCATCTTCTGGGAGTAAATCTAGCCCTTCTTTCTCCAAGAATAGAGGTATTCAAAAGAAAAAGAAGGAAACTGGGAAGGGGAAGGTTCCAGCTACACAGAAAGGAAAAAAGGAAGTTGCCAAAGGAAAATATTTCCATTGCAACGAAAATGGACATTGGAAAAGAAATTGCCCTAAATATCTTGTTGAGAATAAAACTACAAAAGAAGATAAGGTAAATTAGATTTAGTGGTTATTGAAACATGTATAGTGGAGAATGAAGATTCTGCATGGATATTGGATTCAGGAGCTACTAATCATGTTTGTTTTTCTTCTTAGGAAACTAGTTCCTAGAGGCAGCTTGAAGAAGATGAGATTACTCTCCGGGGTGGATCAGGGGAGTGTATCTTAATAAAAGTAGTGAGAGTTATTAAGTTAACTTTTGGAAATAGATATCTGTATTTAGAAAATGTTGTTTATGTACCTTCTTATAAAAGAAATTTGATATCTATTTCTTGTTTGTTGGAAGATTTGTACAAAGTAAATTTATTTCTTAATGAAGCGTTCATTACAAAAAGAGGTATACGAATCTATTCTACAAACTTAGAAAGTAACTTATATAAGTTAAAACCATCTAAAGTTGAAGCTGTATATAACACAAAAATGTTCAAAACAATTGAAACTAAAATAAAAAAAAAGGCAACGCATTTTTTAGAGTATCTATCTTCGGCACTTGAGACATGGCCACATTAATCTCAATAGGATTGAGAGACTGGCTAAAAATGGACTTCTAAACATGTTAGAAGATGTCTCTTTACCGTTTGTGAGTCATGTATCAAAGGAAAAATGACAAAAAGATCTTTTTCTAGAAAAGATCGTCGAGCCAAAGAAACCTTAGAGCTCATGCATTCGGACCTCTGTGGACCGATGAGTGTTAAAGCACGATGAGGTTATGAATATTTCATTAGCTTTATAAATGATTATTCAAGGAAAGGATACATTTATCTAATTCATTTTAAATCTGAAGCTCTTGAAAAGTTCAAGGAATTTAAGACCGATGTTGATAACCAATTAGATAAATCTATTAAGACACTTCGATCAGATCGAGGTGGGGAGTATTTAGACTTGAAATTCCAAGACTATATGATAGAACACGGGATTCAATCACAACTTTTTGCACCGAGAATGCCTCAATAGAATGGTGTATCTAAACGGAGAAACAGAATCCTGTTGGACATGGTTCGGTCCATGATGAGTTATGCTCAGTTGCCTAACTCGTTCTGGGGTATGCAGTAGAAACTGCAACTTACATTTTGAATAATGTTCCCTCTAAAATTGTTTCAGAAACACCTTATGAGTTATGGACAGAGCGTAAAGCTAGTTTACGTCATTTTCGGATCTGGGGTTGTCCGACACACGTGTTAGTGCAAAATCCTAAGAAATTGGAACATCGTTCAAAATTATGCCTGTTTATAGGTTACCCTAAAGGGACAAGAGGTGGTCAGTTTTATAATCCTCAAGATGATAAGGTAATTTTATCGATAAATGCCACATTCCTAGAGAAAGACTGCATTTGAGATCATAAACCCCGCAGTAAACTAGTATTGGAGAGGATTTCAAATAATGCTACAGGCGAATCAACAAAAGTTGTTGATCAACCTTGCTCATCAACAAGAGTTGTAGATAGATCAAGGACGTCTGGTCCATCACATCGTACTCAAGTGTTGAGAGAGCCTCGGCATAGTGGGAGGATTGTGAGACAGCTTGACCGCTATATGGGTTTAACTAAAACTGAAGTCAACATACCTGATGATGGCTTAAAGGATCCATTAACATATAAACAGGCAATGGATGATGTTGATCGAGATCAGTGGATCAAAGCCATAGACCTTGAAATAGAGTCTATGTACTTTAATTTAGT
The DNA here is from genome assembly GCF_027475165.1 of Benincasa hispida. Taxonomy (NCBI): domain Eukaryota; kingdom Viridiplantae; phylum Streptophyta; class Magnoliopsida; order Cucurbitales; family Cucurbitaceae; genus Benincasa; species Benincasa hispida. Next base: position 9,797,219 of record NC_143487.1, read on the forward strand.
ATGAAAACTGGTAGATAAACCTAATGAGGTAGGACCTATTAATTGTAAATGGATCTATAAGCAACCATACGGGGAAGGTACAGACCTATAAAGCCCGATTAGTAGCAAAGGGTTATACCTAGGTAGGGGGTGGACTATGAAGAAACCTTCTCACCTGTTGCTATGATCAATAAATCAGGATACTTTTGTCCATTGCCACTTTTTATAATTATGAAATTTGGCAAATGGATGTCAAGACTGCCTTTCTAAAAAGAGATGTTGAAGAGAGTATTTATATGGTTCAACCAGTAGGGTTCATTGAACAGGGTCAGGAGCAAAAGCTTTGCAAACTGAAGACATCTATTTATGGATTGAAACAGGCATCCAGATCCTGGAATATAAGATTTGATACTGCGGTCAAAACTAATGGCTTTGAACAGAACGTTGATGAACCGTGTATATACAAAAAGATCATCATCTCCACTATAGCATTTCTAGTTTTATATGTAGATGATATCCTACTTATTAGGAATAATGTAGGATACCTAACTAACATTAAAAATTGGCTAGCAACTCAATTTCAGATGAAAGATCTGGGAGAGGCGCAGTATGTTATTGGGATTCAAATAGTTCGAAACTGAAAGAAAAAAATGCTAGCCATGTCTCAAATATCCTATATAGACAAGGAGTTGTCTAGATTTAAGATGCAGGATTCCAAAAGAGGTCTTTTACCTTTTAGGAATGGAATACATTTGTCAAAGGAACATTGTCCTAAGACACCTCAAGAAGTTGAGGATATGAGACGGGTTCCCTATGCATCAGTCATCGGAAGTCTGATGTATACAATGCTATGTACTCGTCCAGACATATGCTTTGCAGTAAGGATTGTCAGTAGGTATCAGTCAAATCCTTGTTATGAACATTGGACTGTTGTTAAAAATATCCTCAAATATCTTAAGAGAATGAGGAATTACGTACTCGTATATGGAAATAAGGATTTGATCCTTACGGGATATACTGACTCCGATTTTCAAACCGATATAGACTCTAGGAGACCTACTTCAGGATCGGTGTTCACTCTAAATGGAGGAGCAGTAGTATGGAGAAGTATTAAGCAGAGCTGCATTGCAGACTCCACAATGAAAGCAGAATATGTTGCTGCTTGTGAAGCAGCCAATGAAGTAGTATGGCTTAGAAAGTTCCTAAATGATCTGAAAGTTGTTCCAGACATGTGTTTGCCAATCACTTTGTATTGCGATAACAGTGAGGCAGTTGCGAACTCCAAAGAACGTAGAAGCCATAAACGCGAAAAACATATTGAGTGCAAATATCATCTCATCAGAGAGATCGTGCTAAGACGAGACGTTATTATAAGACAAATAGCCTCTGAGGACAATATTGCCGATCTGTTTACAAAGACCATCCCGACTAAGTTTTTCAATGGTCACCTGAAGAGTTTAAGACTACGGGTAGAATAAATAGGGCAAGTGGGAGAAAATGTGGGTATGAGATGCCCTAGTTTATTGTATTTATTTGTCTCTCACAACACTCAACATTGTTCTAACCCACTAGGAGTTTTAGTCCAAGTGGAAGTTTGTTGGGTTGTATGTCCTAAACCTCGTAGTTTTGTAAACAACAAACATATATGAAGTTTATTCAGACAAGTATTGTTGATTGTTTAATAACTCTAAATCCAATAAACTACAAACCCTTGGCTATTTTCATGAATACTTGAACTTCATATGGAGACATAAACTTGATCAAGTTCAAGGAAAATAGCCTAAACCGTCTATAGTACTTGCATTAGGTTGGGTACCTATTTCTGGAGATGCTATTGAATACGACCTGCTTTATGATTGTTACAAATGTTGTAAAATGTTATAAACGATGTGGTTAGTTCGTTCATGTAGAGACATGTGAGTGGGGGTGTTCTACACAATGAGATTGTGTAAGACAAACTACGAAATAATCACTGTTACGTATTAACACCGTTTATTGTTAACACGGATTAATTTTACTTCTTGATGACCTAGATAACTTGATCTGAATCCTGAGCTTTCTATGAACTCCTGTTTATTTGCGATTATCCCTTGATCTGATAGATGGTTGGGGACATAGAATTTGCAAGATGGAATTCACTCCTACCCATTTTAGAGATAGTAGAAAGGTTGTTCCCTTAAGGGCTGATCTTGGGTCTTGAACAAGGGGCCCCATCCTTTCGTTGGCGTGGGAGGAAATGGATTTAGTGATTATGATCCTAAATCAATTGTTCATTAGAGGGACAATAGTACTTAAGGAGAAAAGATGTAGCTCGAAAGTATCGAGGTTATGAACAACCTGTGAAGAATCAACTTATTGATTACGGTTATATCAAATGGACACATAATATATCTACAGTGAGGAGAGTGCAACTACAGGCTATAGTGGATAGTCTTGTTAATTAACAAATGTTGATTAACTAGGTTAAAGAGTTTGATCGATTAGTCTCAGATCGTTGGAGCCCATGATTTGTAGGTCCATCAGATCTCCTTACTAGCTCAATACGAACAAAATTGAAGAACTAGGTGAAGTAAAAATTTGAAATGTTCAAATTCGGGTATTAGAGAAAATTGTATTTTATATGAGATATAATTTACAATTAAATAATTATTTTATTATTTTATTATTTTTTAGAGTATACTTGATCATTAGCATGAAAGTGTTTTTTAAACTTGATTAATGTGATTAATCAAAGCTAGGTGTCATAAACAATTTAATATGTGATATTAAATTTATTTATTTTATTTAATTGAAATGGTTTTAATTAAATAATTTCTAAACTTTGAAAATTATATTTCATTTTTCTTAATAAAAAATTAGTTAGTGGAAAAATCCAATTGTTGGATTTTCCCACTAACTAAGTGGACTTTGAGGTGGCATTTCCCAAGCTTGATACTTACAGATTACATATTAGTGGAGTCTGAGGTGGGAGACATTCAAAATGGGATTTTGCATGTATTTTCTTTACAAAAGGATTTGTTTTTTGAAATTTGCGAGACTAATGCTTCCATAACTTTTAACCTAAACTCTTCCACCTCAACTCTCCTATACTTTCTTTCTTTCTATAGTGAAATTCCCTTATTTTCACTAATAAAACGATCCCACAACCGTATTCTTCAACCGAAGAATAGCAGGGAATTATCATTTGTGGTGTCGTTCGTGCACGAGAGAGGAAGTTTGCGATGGAGTCTTCAAAGGTAGTATTTTCTATCCCTTTTGCATGCTTATTCTTATTTTTATTGCAATTAAAACGTTGTCGATTTCATCGCTTCCATTGTGCATGCGTTCTTTATGTTCCATCATAAACAACCTTAATACAACATGCTTAGTTCTTTATGTTCCATCATAAACAACCTTAATACAACATGATGCCTAGTACGAGGCAGTTCCAATAGTTCGATTACTTACCTCTAATCACAAACTCTAGAAACTAGCAAGCTTAACCTCTTCCTTGCCCAACGACACCTTGAATCAAACCAAAGTAACAAACAAGCAAATATGAAATATCAATATCTAAGCACAATTTCAAAACCACCAATCCTAATCCAAAAGCTTCTCAACAACTTATTGAAAACCCACGGGATCAAACGTAAATCACCCACCAAGAAACCTCAAGATCCAAACCTAACACCCAAACATCATGGAAAATTATTTTAGGCCGCAGTCCATGGTTCGGTCAAACTTAAATCGAATAATTCATAAACATACAACATGCTTAACCACCCAAACAAGTTTAAAGCCTTACCCTTCACCAAAATTCATTGACTATACCTTTAATTGGCTGGACGACAACTTCAACAACCTGAAATTTCGCCCTAACATCCATAATACGACGAGTACCAACAAATCAAGGCCAAACACTAATGACTGCTCAAAATCCTCAAGAAACCCAATAAAAAATAATTTAAACTTACCCTTAATCCAAGATTCCGACGAAGACCAAAGCAGTGGCGGCCGGGTGTCACACTGGATGAGGTTGGGACGGCGCCGAAGGGCTGAGCCTTAGATCTAATCCGTGGGTTGGGGTTGGGCAGGCGGTGCGTAGGGGCTGAGCGACTGGAAGCGTTGCACGGTGAGGGCGAGCGGCTAGGGGGGTTACACGGCGAGAGCGAGTGGCTGGATCTACGACTGAGACGGCTGGGACGAGCGTCTCAAATCTGCGGCTTGGCGTCGACTTCAGCGACTAAGAGGAGGCAACGGCAAAGCAAGCGATGTGAAGGAGGGCGAGCGGCGCGAGAGGCTGGGTCGGTGGTGGACGGCGCAGAGAAGAAAGACACGGGAGTGGGGTTGCTTTGCGTGAGAAGAAGAAGGGGAAGGGGGAAAATAAAAGAAAAATAAAGGAAATAAAATATTGTTTTATTTTATTTTATTTCATTATATTTTATCTTACCTTATTTTATTTTATTCTCATCCTTCAAACTTTTAATCTCTTTTTCCCTTAAATTTTTCAATTCAAAAGAATTTTAACTAACCCCCTTCTAAAATGAAATTAATTCTAGACATTAATTTCAAATTTAATTTGTGTGACATAAAAAGTTCAATTTCCATAATTTTCCTCTGATTCAAATTGAAACACCCATTTCTTAGTAATTAAATCACAATAATTACCATTTGAATTTTCAAAATTTCAAAAGTACCCTCATATAATAGAAAATACTAAAATTACATTAAGAATAAAAATTTATCTCATGATCTGTAGGTCTATAACTAGCTCGTAAAATTATCTTGGATTAGTGAATTAACTGAATTCTAAATGTTGAGATTTGAAATTAAGGTTTTGAATTTGAAGTGTTTAAATTCAATTAGGATTTTAATTAATTGTACTTGATGCCATTGAAACGCTTGATTTTGTTGAAATTAAACGAAATTGGAGAGTTCAAAAATATTTAAATAATGATTTAAATACTTGATGATGTGAAATATAATATTTAATATTTGATATTAAATTAAATTAAATTAAATTAATTAATTATTAAGTTTTATTCACTTTTGAAAATTGTTCAAAATTGGTAATTTGATTAATTAGAATTTTGGATTTTTTAAAAATTCAAAATTATAAAAATTAAATTAAAAATTGATTTTTGAAAAATTAATTTTTAATTAAAATTAATTAATCAAATTATATTTATTAAAATTGAATTAAATATTTCAAAGTGGGAAAATCCAATAAAATACAACTCATACCACTTCGCATCAGTTGTATTAATCCATAATGCATGATCCTCCTATATGAATTGAAGTTTTGAACTTCAATTATGGGTTCATGTATGCTGATTAATAACAAAAACTTTGCATTTAATCCTTTAAACCTCTTCCCCCTCATTCAAATTCAGCTCCACAAAGATTCCACCTCTCAATCTGAGTTAGAGAAAGTAGAGAAGGTCTGTGTGGTGGTCCTTAGTTGATTTGAATATCTAAATCGTGGAGAGAAGTTGGTATTGAAGAGATTCATCAAAGGTTGTACTTCTTGAAACCCTTCTCTTTGAATTTTGTGTCAATGCATGTTTTAAACTCAAATTAAGTGTAATTAGAGTACTTATTGATTCTGATTTTTCCATTGATGTTACTTTACTCTATCAGGATTGTGTATACACCGTGAAAGCATAATATTATCATGATGGAATGATTTGCTAACGGATAGAATTATGATGGAATGATTTGCTATGATTTGCTAACGGATAGACTGTTGAGGATGTTTCGCAAACCTATGAATTATGCTACTAAGATCACGATAACATGTTTATGGTTTGATACAAAATTTAGATGTTGTATGTGTAGGGATGAAAGCCCTAACACAGTAGAAGAATATAGGAAAACTCAAAATTAATTTAGGAAACAATAAATATCCATACACTAGGAAAAACCAGAAACATTATAGAGACAAAAAAACAAACAATCTACTGTAAAATTAATCCTAGGTTAAGCATGCTTTAAAAATTACAAAGAAAATGGAAATAAACTTACTTTTGTAGAACCAAAAATCCAATTCTCCAATATGATGGAATTCCACAAACACTACCAAAGGTCTAACCTTTCTATCCTTTGAGAAACCTTAGGATTGGTTTATGGAAACCAATAATAATTGGGAAGCAGGAAGAATTTTAGAGAGAGAGAGAATTTTGTGTACGGAACACTTCTATGTAAAAAAAATCACTTGCATCAACCTCTCACTGCATACGTTTTGTAGATATTTTATCAAAGGAGAGAGAGTGAAACGTGGAAGTCATCCCACGTTTATGTTAACTCTCTACGTGTGAGTTAACTTTTACTTAAAATTAAATAAATCAATTTAAATTAAATCAATTAATATTTAATTAGATCTTATTTAATTAATGATTTCATTTAAATCATTTAAATAAAACATCTCTCGCATAACTTATAGTTTTAATTCAATTAATTGGATTAAATTAAATTAAATAATTATTAAATTCTCCAATTAAATAATTACGAAACTAAATATCAAATATTTAATTTAGCGTAATTTGAATCATATTCAAATGTATTTCTCTCATAACCTATAGTTTTAGTGTGAATCCAATTCATATTAAATTAATATTTGAACTCCTTCAAATATTCAATTCTCCCTTAAGTTAATTTTGAATCATACCCAAAATTAAATTTATAAATTTAATTTAAAAATAAACTTTATATTATACTGTATCATTATACATTATATTATTTTTCTAAGTGAATTTGAACATTTCAAACTCTATCCAAGACATAGTTATCTCAATTCCCTTTACGAGCTAAGAAGGGGACCTCATGGACCTATAGATCAAAAGTTCCAACGATATGAGATTAATTGGCTAAACTCATTAAAAAAAATTAATCAATATTCGTTAATTGTGGATACACTCCACTAAAGACCTACAACTGCACTCTTCTCAGATATATTTATGTGTCCATAGATATAGACCAATAATAGCAAGTTAGTCCTTCATGAGTGTTCATAACACTAATTGGGTCAAATTATCGTTTTATCCTTGGGTCACCTCTATATCTTTAAGTACTAGTGCTCCTCTAATAAACAACCTGTTTATGGTCCAATCATTAAATAGAAACCCTTGGGCCAGTGTGAGGGTAGGGTCATTTGTTCGATTCCCGGAGACACCATTTAAGGGAACACTCATCTACTTTTTCTAAAGTCTGGAAGGAGTGAAATTCATCTTGTATTATTATGTTTCCAACTCCCCACTCGATCTTGTCCTAAAAATGGTAGGCTTATTGAGTCGGCGAACTGGACAGTCTCACCCATAAAAATCATTAAATAGAAACCCTTGGGCCAGTGTGAGGGTAGGGTCATTTGTTCAATTCCCGGAGACACCACTTAAAGGAACACTCATCTACTTTTTCTAAAGTCTAGAAGGAGTGAAATTCATCTTGTATTATTATGTTTCCAACTCCCCACTCGATCTTGTCCCAAAAATGGTAGGCTTATTGAGTCGGCGAACTGGACAGTCTCACCCATAAAAATCAAAGGACAATCCCTCGTGAATAGAAGTTCATAATAGACTTAGGATTAAGATTAAGTTGCCTAGATCATCCTATTGACATAGAAACCTAACTAGTCAACGGTGTTACATCTAGTGGTTACTATTTCGCGGTCCGGTCTTATGCAAACTCATTGCATATGATACCCCCACTCGCATGTCACTTATACGAACGTGTTGGATCATTGCGTTTGTATCAAATACAAAATGGGTCATATCTATAATATCACTAGGATAAGGTACCCAACCTTACCCTATACTATAAAACTTTTAGGTTGTATCTTGAACATTGATCCCTGTACTATAATCCCTGATACAGTTAAAGACTCATAAAACAACCGATGATGTTAGTTTATTGGATTAAGGGTTATTAAAATAAAACGAATACAACATAATCAATAACACTTATTGAAATAACATCGATAACTCTTTATTGATGACAATTAATTATTTACATTTGCGATGTACGAGTTTTAGGGCCAACAAACTCCCACTTGAACTAAAACTCTAGTTAGTGGGATGTACATAACATCAATAACCCAATACAACGAGATGGTAAATAAATACAATAAACTAAGGCATCAATATACCCATTACAAATTTCCCACTTACCCTAGATTATATAATGTACATGTCTTGCAGACCTAAACACTCTAGATCACTCTCAAACACATTAGTCGAGAGATCTTTCTTAAATGTATCAGCAATGTTATGCTCCGAAGTGATCTTTATGACAATCACACCTCCTCGTTGTACAATCTCCTGTATCAAGTGATACTTTTTCTCAATATGTTTTCCTCGTTTGTGGCTACGAGGCTCTTTATAGTTGGCTACTGTCCTACTGTTATCACAGTATAAGGTGATAGGTAAGTCCATCTTTTGAACCACGTCTAAATCACTTAAGAATTTCTTGAGCCAAACTTCTTCATTTGTTGCTTCACAAGTAGCTACATATTCAACCTTCATAGTGGAGTCTGCAATGTATCCTTGTTTGATGCTACGTCATACTACAACTCCCTCATTCAAGGTGAACATTGATCCATACGTGGATTTCCTAGAATCCTTGTAAGTTTGAAAATCAGAGTCGGTGTATCCCGTAAGGAACAAATCCTTAGCTCCATACATTAGCTTGTAGTTCCTCATTCTCCTAAGATACTTGAGAATGTTCTTAACCGCAGTCTAATGGTCTAACCCTGGATTAGATTGGTACCTACTAACTATTCCCACTGTATAACAAATGTATGGCTTAATGTGGAGTATAGCATACATTAAGCTGCTCACAATTTAGGCATAGGGAATAGGTCTCATATCCTCAATTTTTTTAGGTGTCTTAGGACATTGTTTCTTAGACAAGTGAATCCCATGCCTGAAAGGTAATAAACCCTTCTTAGAGTTCTACGTCGAATATCGAGTCAACATTTTTTCGATATAAGTTGCTTGTGACAACCAGCATTATGTTCTGTGATCCCTAGTAATTTGGATCCCAAATACATTCTGCGCCTCTCCCAAATCTTTCATTTGTAATTGGGTTGCTAGTCATTTCTTAATATCAGTAAAGTATCCTACATCATTTCTAATGAGTAGGATATCGTCCACATAAAGTACTAAGAAAGCTACTTTACTGTAGATTATTTTATTGTAGACACATGGTTCATCAACATTTTGATAAAAATCAAAAGATTTGATCGCAGTATCAAATCTAATATTCCAAGATCTAGATGTCTGGTTTAACCCATAAATGGATCAATTCATTTTGCAAACTTTTTGCTCCTGACCTTAGGCTACAAACCCCTCAAGCTAAAACATAAAGATGCTCTGTTCAAGATTGTCATTCAGAAAAGCAATCTTGACATTCATCTGTCATATCTCATAGTCATAATATATGGCTATGGATAAGAGAACTCTTATAGACTTAAGCGTAGAAACAGGGGGAAATTTTTCTTCAAAGTCAACCTCTTACAATTGAAAAGGACGAGACTAACCTGAAGTGTTGTTTCTTTATTAACTCTTAATGAATGACCAACTGCATCAACAACCCTTGTTGATTCTTCAGTAACTTCATTTAATAGTAATTTGCTTCATGGTTTATTATCTCTTATGTAGTATTCCTCCAAGAATGTGGCGTTTGTCAATACAACACCTTATTTTTTTAGGGTCATAGAATAGACCATCTCTCTTTTCCTTAGGGTAACCAACAAATTGGCATAACCTTGAACGAGATTCCTAAAAGGAACGATGAAGTTCCGCAACGGAAGGGGATCGTCCCAATTTTACAATTTTACACAGAATCGAAATTTAAAAAAAAAAAATATTATGCATTATACAATTTTACAACACGCATTGAAGGAAAGAATTAGGGAAAAGAACGAGTTACCTTTCAAGCCAAAAGGTCTTCACGTAATTCCTTCTCTGGTCACAAAGTCTCCATCTAGAAATTGATCTCTAAAATTGAAATCCCAAATGGCCACCACAACAAAAGAACCTCTTGTATTCTCTGTTAAGGTTTGAGAATAAGCAACAATGGTGGGCTCTACAAAATTTTGGGAAGAGGAAAGAGAATTTGAGAGGAAGAAAAAAACTTAATTTTCTTCTCTATGTTCTTGGGAGGTTTTCCAGAGAGAATCATAGAGAGACTTGATCTACTGTGAAGAAGACGAAAAAGAATCACCACATTGAAAAAACAGAACTTCCTACTTACACGTTCTATTAAGAGAAAAACAAAGGGAGGGAGTTATAACTCCCTTCTTTATTAAATTAAAAAAAATTAATTAATTAAAATATATATAATTATATAATAACTACTTTATTTTATATATATATGTAACACATAATCTATAGTTATTATATTGTATCAAATATAATATAACATTTAGTTTTATTTCTCTCAATAATACATGGTATTTAGTAAAGAACACATTTATAAAAAATTTAATTATATGAATCTCATCCATAAAATTATTATTTGAATCAGATTCAAATATTTAATTCCTCTCAAAATAAACTTTATGTTATAATGTATCAAATACATTATATTAATTATATCACATATAATTAATTCCTTCAATTAATTTGAACAATTCAAATTAGTCCAAAATTAATTCTCAATTATCCCTATTGGGCTATAGAAGAGACCTTATAAATCTGTAGATTGAAGCTCCAATGGTACTTGGATAATTAATTAAACTATTTAATTAAATTATCCAACATCTATTAACTGTCAATCATTCCACTAAAGACCAACAGCTGCACTTTTCGCACTACAAATATATTTTTGTGTCCATTGAATATAATCAGTCAACAATGCGTTGATCTTTCATAAATTGCTCGTAAGTACAACTGAACCAAAATTACTATTTTGTCCATATTGTTACATCTAGCTCCTTAAATACCACTGGTCCCTCTAATAAACAATAAGTCATAGTCCAACTATGACCAAATCCTTCTCGAGCCAAGAGAGAGTGTGGTCACATTGTTCAAGCCCCAAAATCAGCTCTTAATGGAGCAATTTAGCTACTTACCCCGACATCAGGGAAGGAGTGAATTTTGTCTTTTGTAGTTGTGTTCCCAGCTCCTCAATCAGACGAATCTCCAAAATGGTAGGCATATTGAGTCGATGATCTGGCCACTCTTACCCATGCAAATCAAATGACCACCTTCATAGGCAGGAGTTCATAACTCACTTAAGATTTAGATCACGTCACTTATGATCATCCTGGTGAAATGTAAGCCTCTATTATTAACGACGTTATATAATGAGACTAATCATTTCGTGATCTGGTCTTATAAAAACTCTTTGTATAGGATACCTTCGCTCACATTTCTCCATATGAATGATTAGGATCAGATCATTTGTAGCATAATCTGAACCTGATCATTCATGTAGAGACATGTGAGTGGGGGTACCCTATACAAAGAAGTTAGTATAAGACCAGACCACGAAATGAATAGTCACATTATATAACGTCGTTGATAATAGACTTACATTTCACCAGGATGACCATAACTGAAATGACCTACATCCTGAGTGAGTTGTAAACTCCTACCTATAAGGCGATCCTTTGATTTGTATGGGTGAGAGTGGCCAGATCGTCGACTCAATAAGTTTACCATTTTAGGGATTCGTCTGATTAAGGAGCTGGGAACACAGCTACACAAGACGAAATTCACTCATTCCCTAACGTCTAAGTAAGTAGATAAATTGCTCCCTTAAGAGTTGATTCCGAGGCTTGAACAATGTGGTGTCACACTTTCTCTTAGCCCGAGAGGGGTTTGGTCATAGTTGGACTATGATTTATTGTTTATTAGAGAGATCAATGGTACTTAAGGAGTTAGATGTAACAACAAAGGCAAAATGGTAATTTTGGCTCAGTTGTACTTACGAGCAATCTATGAAGGGTCATTGCATTGTTGATTGGTTATATCCAATGGACACATAATATATCTGTAGTGTGAAAAGTGTAGTTGTCAGTCTTTAGTAGAGTGACCTGCAATTATGGGTGTCGAATAATTTAATTAAAGGAGATTAATTAATTATTAAAGTACCATTGGAGCTTCAATCTACAAGTCCATAAGGTTTCCTTTATAGCTCAACAGGGACTATTGAGAATTAATTTTTTATTGATTTGAAATGTTTTAATTGATTGAGGGAATTAATTATATAGGATATATTTGTAACTCACTGGAGTATTAGTCCAAGTGGGAGATTGTTGAGATGTCCTAAAACTCACATTTCGTAAATGTTTAAAACATATTTTATTTATCAATAAAAGTATTATTGAGTATTTTATTTAATAACTTGTTATTGATATTACGTTCTGTTATAAAAATCCAATAAACAAATCAATGGTTATAACATGAATACTTTAATTTTATGTGGAGACATAAAAATAGATCGAGTTTTAGTATATAGCCAAAATGGTCTATAAGTATATGGATGAGATTGGGTACCTCATCTTGGTGACACTATTGGATGTGGCTCTCTCTGTAGTTATTACAATTTATTGTGAAGTACTACAAACGAAGTGATCCTGATTCGTTCATGTGTTGACATGAGAAGTGAGGTCGTCCTATGTAAGGAGTTTGCATAAGAATGAACCTCGAAATAGTCACTTTTCTTTATAACCACCGTTTACTGTTAAAACTGACTATTTTAAATTCGATGACCTAGGGTAATCGATCTTAATCTTGAGCTAACTATGAACTCCTATTTATTCGTGATTATCCTTTGATTTGCATAGGAGAGAGTAGTCCAACAACACTGCTCAATAAGTCTCCCATGTTGGGGATAAGATCGGATAGATAGTTGGGGACATAGTCCTGCAAGATGGAAATCACTCTTACTCGACTTAGGGTTAACAGATAGGTTGTTCTCTTAAGTACTGATTCCTGGTCTTGAAAAACGGGGTCTTACCCTCTCATGATCGAAAGGATCATGGTTTATTAGTTGGACTATAAACCAATTGTTCAAAAAAGGATCAGTGGGAGCTTAAGGAGCAAAATGTATTTACAGGGATAAAACGGTAATTTTGACCTAGTTGTAAATACAAACAACTTGTGAATGATTGACTCATAGATTATGGTTAAAGTGGACAGAAATATATCTATAGTAAAGAGAGTGCAACTATCGAGCTATAATGGTGTGTCTCGGTAGTTAACGAATGTTGATTAATTTGGACTAAAGAATTTAGCCAATTAATCTCAAATCGTTGGAGCTCGTGATATGTAGGTCCATAAGGTGCCTCTACTAGCTCGTAAATTATATTTTGGATTAGTGAATTGAGAAGTTTTGAAATGTTCAAATTTGAAACTAGGGTTTTGAATTTGAAATGTTCAAATTCAATTAAAGATTTTATTAATTGTATTTGACACAATTAAATCGTTTAATTTTGTTAAAATAAACGAAATTGAAGAGTTCCAAAATATTTAAATAATGATTTAAATATTTGATGAGGTGAAATATAATATTTAATATTTGATATTAAATTAAATTAATTAAATTAGTTTAATTAATTATCCAATTTAATAAAATTTAATTTTGAAATTTGTGTTCAAAATTGGCAATTTGATTAATTGAAATTTTGGATTTTTTAAAAATTAAAAATTATAAAACTTAATTTTAAAATTGAATTTGAAAATCAAATTTAATATAAATTAAGTTTTATTTAAATTTATCAAAATTCATTTAAAATTGGTTTAAAATTAGAAAGTGGGAAAATCCAAATTAGATTTTCCCATTCACTAATCCACCTCATGCCACTTCAATTTCAATGGAAATTAAAGTGGCATTAGCATTTCATCCCGAAATACATGGTCCTGCACTTTAAATTGAAGTATTTGACTTCAATTGGACCTCCATGCAAGCTGTTGAATTGTTGAAATTCTACTGGATTTACTTCTCACAAAACCCTCCATTTTCCTTAATCAATTGCCCTCAATTCAGTCCACCACACAATCCAAGGCTGAGGATAGTAGAGAAGATCCTCTTAGTGATCTACTGAAAGATTGAAGGACAAACTTGTGGATTTCAGCTGGAATTTGAAGGGTTTTCATCAAAAGTAATGTGTTCATGAACCCTCTTTTGAAAACTGTTTTAATGCATGTTTTTAAACTCAAAATAAGTGTAATTAGCGTGTTTATTGATTCTGATTTCTTCCGCTGCATGTTAGTTTACTCTATCAGTTCTCTCATTGACCGACCTTCCTTTATTCCCGCATTATAAATTTATATGAAGGCCTCGTGCTGGATCTGAGAGGACGGTTGTCCAAACATCTCTTAGAGAGACTCCATGATCTGACATGTAGTGATCATGGCCTCGTGTTTCTTGGTAAGAATGTCAGACAGACTTGCCAAGATGTAGACTCGAGCTTTGTCATTGGCCTTTGTCCAGCGGTCATAAGCATCCCTTAATGTCTGGGATGCATTCCGAGCGGAGATTGGAGGACATTCCTCCGTTAAGATGAACAGTAGATCATCTATAACTAGAATCATATTCAAGTTAGATTTCCACATCGCATAATTTTCACTAATTAGTTTTTCATTCTTTAGCAAGGAAATGATTATGGAAGATATGCTGAAACGAATAACAAACAATTGATCGTATTAGTTATATTTATCTTAACTCATTATACAAAAACAAGTATCCAATCAATTCAGCAAAAAGAAGGCATCACAGAACTCTAATTAAACTATTGATTTAGTTTTTGCAACGATACTTCAGAGGTTTAGAGTACCAGCTACCGAAGGGTGATCAGCTACCCCTCCCCTAAATGAGACAATCTCAGCTAATTACTAATACCAGAATATCTCTTATTCCTATAGTTCTTAGTTACTATTTTTCGATCAAGGATTTATTAACTAACTTAATTCATTCTCTAAGTGTAACCCTGCCATTTTCGGTAGAGGTACGCTTTAACAGGCTACCGTAAGGAAAGATCACTGTTGAAGATTAACCTAAGAAACTCTATCCATTACTAGAGTTTTTGTTGTTCTAAATCATATAATCAAGCCCTCCGAAGGGATGGTCACTCTAGGACGACACGCAGACGGATCATAGGAATCTCACGGTGTAACCTAATGGAGGAGACCGTAGGATATGTTGGCACACGTCCTCCCACTTACTATGAGTACTTTCCCTTTTCACCTTAGTATTGACCCATGCAAATACTTTCCGAAGGGAGGCCGCACCCAAGGTGACACGAAGTTGAGCATGGATTTCACAATGTGAACTCTTAGAGACGTGAAAGCTAAAAATTGATATATCCCATATACAATTTTTCTCCCATTAAAGTGTTCTATCAATTTAGGATTTTTATTATACTTAGTTAAATTCTGGCTAATGAATCTATCTAAGTCTATGCCTATTATAACTCTTATAATAAGGTCTTTATTCTAATGTTCTAGGTAAATTAAACCATTTAATTAACCTAGTGCTATTGCATGCTAACATGATTAAGGTTAATTCAACTCAAGTTTGGGGTAAGTTTCCAGGTAGAAGGTGTTCCATAAACCATCATCTTAAGAACCCCCAACCTAGACATAACTTCACCGGTAGAGTTCCCTTATTACCCAAAAGTCTTATTTGTCCTATTAGTCATATTTTAAATTTATTAAAACAAATAAGACATAATTCTAATCTTATTAGAATTAATGTGATCTAAGGTCTAGATTAATTTTAAACATTTTAAAAATATTTCCAATTCCCTAATATCCTAAGTTTGCATGCAATTCTTTTTTATAAGTTAACGGTTACTAATTATTGATTTTATAACTATTACAAAATTAATTATTAGCCCTATAATCATACTTTCTATGGTTTACTTGATTAAAAATCAAATTTTAATTAACAAGAAAATCATATTACGTGCATTTCATGACTTTAATATAAAAATTATATTGAACTATGGATGTGTCATGCTCAATGTAAATTGATTTCAAATTTATTAATATAACATTTATATTAAACAACTCATGAAAATCCACCAAGCATATACAAGACATTAATAAACATAACTCTTTATATTTATCTAAGTAATGTCATGCATCATATCAGATATATTAAATAACTCACTAAATCATATCCACATCATGCATAAAACCATACATTATAACGCTTATAAATATTAAAAATGCATGAACATGTTTAGCCTGTGTGGTATTTATCCAAATGATGTCCAATAGCAAATGAATCGGTAATTTGGCCCCTACAATAAAATAAAGTAATAGATTATAACAATTATGCTAATTTTATCCTAAAAAATGCTTCTGCCGCTCCAGAACTAGACCAGACCAAGGAACAGACCCCAACCACTTCGAACCGGACCCTAAAACCACGAACCAAGCAACCCTAGTGCAAAACCAAACCAAACCAAACCACTTTGAACCAATCGAATTAGACCGAACCACCCTAGACTGCAGCTGAACCATGCGCAACGTAGCCCTAGCATCACTTTGTCATAGCGTTGTAACACTGTGAGCAGCGTTGCAACGCTGCGACACCATAATACAATTTTGGGCAGTTTGTCGATTGTCCTTCCATTTTTTTACCAAAACTGGTATCGATCTTCATCGATTAAAGTCCTAATTCTAGACATAGACTTACAGAAGACTCGAGTTACATGATTAAATGCCCAAAACGCAAGGACCTTTACAATTTGATCGAATAAAAACACATGAAATTCTATGGCCATAAACTACCATAAACATTCATTCGCAAAAATTATATTCACAATGCAATTAATCCCACCAAAAACCCAATGCAAATTTCAAAAACCTAAATTAATACTACAAGATGACTTTTATATCTTTTTTAGGGATGAAAGCCCTAACGAAGTGGAAGAATACATGATCAAACTCGAAATTAATTTAGGAAACACGAAATACTCATATACTAGGAAAAGCCAGAAACATTACCGAGGCAAAAAATAAATAGCCTATTGTAAAATTACACTAGGAAAAGCTAGAAACATTACGTTTTGCAAGTGTTTTATTAAAAGAGAGAAAGAGAGAGTGAAACGTGGGATTCTTCCCATGTTTTTGTTAACTCCCTACATGGGAGTTAACTTTTAATTAAATAAATTAATTTAAATTAAATTAACTAATTTAATCATTAATATTTATTTAAATCTTATTTAATTAATGATTTCATTTAAATCATATTTAAATTAAACATTTATCACATAATCTATAGTTTTAATTCGATTAATTCAATTAAATCAAATCAAATCAAATCAAATTAAATAATTACTTAATTCTCCAATTAAATAATCGCCAAACTAAATATCAAATATTTAATTTAGCTTACATTTGAATAATATTCAGATGTATTTATCTCATAACCTATAATTTTAACATGCATCTAATACACATTAATTTTAACCTATATTTTTAATATAAATCCAATTCGTATTAAATTAATATTTGAACTCCTTCAAATATTTAATTCTCTCATAAGTTAATTTTGAATCATATTCAAAATTAAATTTATAAAATGTAATTAAAAAATAAACTTTATATTATAATGTATCATTATACATTATATTATTTTTCCTAAGTAGTTTATTTGAATATTTCAAACTCTATTCAAAGCATAATTACCTCAATTCCCTTTATGAACTAAGAAGGGGACCTCATGGACCTACAGATCAGAAGTTCCAATGATATGAGATTAATTGGCTAAACTCTTTAACCAAATTAATCAATATTCATTAACTGTAGACACACTCCATTAAAGACTCGAAGCTGCACTCTTCTCACTGCAGATATATTTATGTGTCTACAGATATAGACGAATAACAATAAGTTAGTCCTTCACGGGTATTCGTAACACCAGTTGGAGCTGGGTCAAATTATCGTTTTACACTCGGGTTACCTCTATATCCACCACAAGGTCTTCCCAACTATTCTCTTGGAGCCTTAGATTGAGTGGTGGGACTCAAAACAAGCTTGAATTAGGGAAATTGGAGGTGAAGAACTAGTTTTTCAACAGTGTGAAGAACACTTCTGCAACCAATTTTTTTAGCAAAATTGCAACCGATTGCCTCCTCATTTCCACTCAGATCTCATTGTTATATTGCATGACTTTCATGCAAATCAACATCTTGCATGTATTCCAGCTCATGCTTGAGAATTTGAGCTGTAAAAATGGTGGAATCATGAATGAGCTGCTAGGTTGAAGAAGTGGGAAATTCTCACTTTTCCAATTTTCTAATTTTCCAATTTTTATTTCAATTTTGAAACTTTTCCAAAATTAAAATTGAAAATTAACTTTTCAATTTTAATTTTTTTTAATTAAAATTGAGTTTTTATTAATTTTACAAAAATTAACTCAATAATTCATTTTTCTAATAAAATTAATAATTAATAATTAATTAAACAATTTAATTAATTCTAATTAATTTAATATCAAATATCAAATTAATTAATCATCAATTCCACTATCATAAATCCCTATTCATGAATATTTAAATCATATTTAAATATTAACCAATTATCTAATTTCGTTTAATTTCAAAATTAAATGTATAATTATATCACATATAATTACTAATTTCCTTAATTCTAATTTGAACATTTCAAATCAACTCATCATGCTACTCTAAGGCTAACAATCCGAGATTAATCAGCTAAACTCTTTACACTGAATTAACCCTCATTTCTTAACTACTAGGTCACTCCACTAAAGCTCAGAGTTGCACTCTTCTCACTGTAGATATATTGTGTCCACTTAATATAACAATGATTAGTAAGTTAACCCTTCACAAGTTGTTCGTAATAACGGTTGGGTCAAATGGTTGTTTTACCCCTGAGATTATCTTTTGATTCTTAAGTCTCATTGATCCTTTAATGAACAATTGGTTTGTGATCCGATCAACAAACCAAGTCTCTCTCGGGCCAATGAGAGGGTGGGGCCCTTTGCTCAAGATCCGGAGTCAGCACTTAAGGGAACAACCTCTCTACTATCCCTGAAAGCGGGTATGAGTGGATTCTATCTTGCACTCCATGTCCCTAGCTATCTACCCGGTCTTACCCCTGAAATGGGAGGCTTATTGAGTTGGCGTTGTTAAGCCAACCCTCGTTTATGCAAATCTAAGGATAATCTCGAATAAACAGGAGTTCACAGTTAACTCAAAATTAATCTCAAGTTACCTAGGTCATTGATAGCTTGTAGAAATACAAGCTATTGTAGCCTTTTATTTGAATTATGAACGTTGATGGGTAGAGTATGCCTTAATATTACTAAAGATTCATGTGGAATAATAAGCTTGCGTCAATCAGCACTGAAAATTCTCGCTAACCCTACATCATGCGTTATTCTGCGTCAAAATGTCTATTTTTGTAGCTATTGCAGGAATTGATCGCATGCATTGATCCCAAACCATCTCAAGGTGATCACATGTGTTGATCTTCATGAAGACCAGTTCGTCGCATGGAATGCTGCAGCTACAGAACGATAGCTATGATAAAAGGATGATCGTAAAGTGGGTGGAATGCGTTGATACTTCAGAAGAATCGATCATGAACGCATACCTTGGGAGTATCAAAGAGATAAGATGATGCTGACATTTCACCTACCGCGTTAGAAATAGCAGTGATTCAGAGCGGGACTATCAATGCTGTCGACGTTTGAGCCCTATAAATAGAGCCTTAGAGCCTAAATTCAAGGCATCTGAGTCTCTGCCTTGGGCAGATTCTTGTGATCATAGATAAGAGCAAGACATTCTTTGAGAGTTCTTCATTCCCACAACC
The DNA here is from genome assembly GCF_027475165.1 of Benincasa hispida. Taxonomy (NCBI): domain Eukaryota; kingdom Viridiplantae; phylum Streptophyta; class Magnoliopsida; order Cucurbitales; family Cucurbitaceae; genus Benincasa; species Benincasa hispida. Next base: position 9,816,970 of record NC_143487.1, read on the forward strand.
CTTTTTGAGTGACGACTGGAGCTTCACCGGAGATAGAGCTCGAGAGAGACTACTCCACCACCCATCCATGACACCACCGGCAGCCTTGACGTATATCTGATGGAAGTAAGAGATTGCCTACATCTAGCCCTCCATCTTTCTTCTTACCTCTGTATTGTATTACATTTTGGCTTAAGACATTAATAAATTTTGTAATCAATGCATCTCTTTAGTTCCTTCAACACCATTTATATCATCATCTTCTTCTTTATCATCTTTTACTTTCATCGTATTAGTTAATTGTTGATTGCAAGAGTTATCGCATACTCAATCATGCAGCATAGAGATATGACGCTTGTAGCAAATCACCGAGAGGTGTGCGTTGCGCGAGTATAATGGGTCAATCCTTTTTTCTTAGTGCGAGGCTATTACTATGCTTGTCTATGAGCTGAGTAGCTATAACCAAATGCCCGAGAGGGTAAGTAGTAGAACTCACTAAGCAAAGTAAGTAGTGTTCCTAGAGATAGGAATAATCTTATGCTCAGTGCAACCATGCATTATAGAGATATAAGCACGTGTCTAACTACTGAGAGGTGTGTGATGCGTTAGTGTAGCGAGCTTGGATTACCCTTGTGACCAAGCTTAATGACGCGGTGAATTTATCCCCCTCACAATTATTCTCCATGCATTTTATTACGCATTAACAGTTGCCACATCTCTACCAATTCTCATAGTAAAACTTCCATTATTCAATCTGTTTAGTTAAGAGTAGGAGTAGCACATAGCAATTAATTTTTTTCTTTTTTTTTTTATTCACCGCCTCAAACGCATTACTTCACAAACATCATTTTAGTTACAAGTCCCTGTGTTCAACCTCGGATCATCACGAGAAACTTGTGTTCTCGATATACTTGCCAATAGAGCAAGAAAACTTATGATAGGAACGTATGGTCATTGCATATACGATTAACGCATAAAACATACTTTGCGGTTTAACGCATGACCATCGATGCATAGAAATCAACGCAAACAAGATATTACATTTTCCTCTCACCAGTCATCATTTTAAAATAGTTAGTCTTAAATAGTAAACAGTGTTATAAAGTAAGAGTGACTTATTTCTCGGTTCGATCTTGCGCAAACTCATAGCATAGGATGCCTCCACTCCTCATGCCACTAGTACATGTACGAATCAGGATCACTTCATTTGTAGCACTTTACAACTCTTTGTAACAACTATAGAGTGGGCCGCATCTGATAGTATTACCAGAATAAGGTATCCAACCTTATTCATATACTATAGATCATTTAGACTATTTACTCGAACCTGATCCACTCTTATGTCTCCACAAAAAGTTCAAGTACTCATGTAATAGTCATGGATCTTTTAGTTTATTGGATTTATTTCTAAAACGAAATAAGCAACTCATATATTCAATACTTTGTTGAATCAAACTTCAATAAAAACTTTATTGAATTTATAAGAATAAGTTTATTGTTTACAAACCACGAGTTTTAGGACATAACACCCAACAAATCCCTCATGAACAAGAGTTCATATTAGACTCAGGATTAAAATTAAGTTGCCTAGGTCATCCTATTGAAATAGAAACCTAACTAGTTAACGGTGTCACATCTAGTGGTTACTATTTCGAGGTCTAGTCTTATGAAAACTCATTGTATAGAATGCCCTCACTCGCATATCCCCTACACGAATGTGTTAGGTTTTTGCGTTTGTGTCAAATACAAAGTGAGTCGTATCCATAGTATCACTAGGATAAGGTACCCAACCTTATCTCTATACTATAGACCTTTTTAGGTTGTATCTTTAACATTGATTCTTTTATGTCTCTATATATAGTTCAAGACTAATAAAACAGTCTAGGATGTTAGTTATTGGATTTAGAGTTATTGAGACAAAATGAATACAACACAACCAGTAACACTTATTAAAATAACATCGATAACTCTTTATCGATGACAGTCAATTACTTTACATTTACTATCTACGAGTTTTAGGGCATAAAGCCCAACAGTATGTTGCATGTTAGGCTGATGTTGACTAATAGCACTCGTATTGGGCAGTGTGCATCTTATGTTTGTGAACCTTCGAGTTCACCATTTATGACTAACTTTGTGTCTCTAAGGGATCACCACTATTGTTATGCTTCGTGTTCCTTTGGAGTCACTAGACTGTCATGATATGTGTTCTTTCAGGTTCACTAGACTATTCATGATATGTGTTCATTCAGGTTCACTAGACTATCCATGATATGTGTTCATTCGGATTCACTAGATTGCCATGATATGTGTTCCTTTGGGATCATTAGACTGCCATGATTTATGTTCCTTCGGGACCATTAGATTTCCATGATTTATGTTACTATGGGATCACCACGACTGCAATGTTATAAAGCGTACACTGATGCCCAGATAGGAAGACTAACAAATTCACCTAGTGGGCTCAGTAGTGGGTCACTTCCTGAGTATTTCATACTTACCCCTTCTTATGATTTCAAATAAGGGCAAGGACGGACCGGTGAATGACAAGAAGAATCCATAACCGTACCATTGGGACCAAACAAAAGCTTCCCCTCACATTTTCATGTTTTTCATGTTTGAAATGAATCTTGGTATTTGAAATTTTGGAACATTTTATGTTAAACTTTCAAGTTCTTCAATGTTTTCTAGTTTTAAATGTATGTTTTTAGGGGGACCCCAAACAAATATTTTGAGTTGTCTTAGTGAAATTTTATTAATTTTATTTGACATATGAGATCTTTTTATTTTTATTGGAGCAAAGGGTTAATTTTTTTATCTAAGGTCTGCAATAACGTCCTATTAGTAAATGTTGAAAAGTTTGATTGTTACCGTTTTCATTTTTGGAGAGATTTCATTTACTTTCTTCTATATTCCTAGCTGAAAATGGATCATTTTTCCACTGAGATATTAAGCATATGTCGAATATACTGACAATGTACTGGGAAATGTAAATATATATCAAGAAGAATGATATAGATGACCCAAAATAAGGGGCCCAAATGAAGAATGGGTACTTCCTTGAAAATCAATGAATTTTGGCCTCCTACTTATGTTATCACTATGTGAAATTACCACTTTAATCTTGAATGCATTCTTATTCCGTTTTTTTCGTTTTACAATTTTTTTTCTTTTTTCTTTTTTTCATTTTTTATGAGTTTCTTCTTCTTCTTTCTTCATTTTTTCTGCAATTCATTTTTTCTATGTTTTTTATGCATTTCTTCTTCTGTTTTTTTTTTCTTTTGCTCTTTTTTTCTGCATTCTTCTTCTTATTTTCCCAGTTTTCTGTATTTTTTCTTCCTTTTTTTCTTTTTATTTTTTCTGCATTTCTTTGCACTGAGCATCAAGCATCGAGCATCAAACATAGAGTATAGATCATTAGAGTATCGAGCATCGAGTGAACTTCTGAATCAAGCATAAAGCATAGAGCATCGAGCATCAAACATCGAGTAAATGAAGCATAGAATGTAGAGTATAGAGCATCGAATATCGAGTATCGAGCAACGAGTATATAACGTAAAGCATAGAGCGTAGAGCATCAAGCATTTGAAGGGAATTGAATCCTGATGGAAGCGTGTGATCGCTTTCTTTGATTTCTTGAAATAATTAAAAATCGAGTAGACAAGAAAATGGTCAAGCAACATGCCTTTGTCAATCCAAAATTGCAGCAAAATCTCTTCCTTAAACTAGTAATCTTCTTCTTAAAATTCTTCTAATTTCATGAGATATTCCTTTCTATGACTTTTGCAAGGATCTAGCTTGTGGGAACTGTTTCTTGAAAGAATAGAGGGAATAAAGAAGAATAATTTTTTTAGAACTTTTCTAAGAAAATTGGGAGAACTTCTAGAGAGAGTTTCCGAGTAATCGTAGAGATTATTATTGTAGAGAGCGTAGAGTATGTTCTATGAGAACTCTCAAGGACCCTATTTATAGAACTCTATTGGTTACTCTTAATCATATTGGGATAACCCTTCTACAAAGATTTTAAATTAAATATTTAATAATATCCAATATTAATAAATATCTACCCAAATAATATACCATATTAAATGGTTTAAAATATTTAAATCGTATTTAAATATTTATCTCCGGCATAATCTCTAATTTGAATCTCATCTAAATTAAATAATTAATATTTGAATCTAATTCAAATTAATTAATTAATTTTTTATCCAATTATTTAATTCAAATCTTGTTTAAATTAAGTAACTTAATTATATGGATCTCATCCAAGTAATTAATTATTTATATCATATTCTAATAAATCACTTCTCCATTATCTATTTAATTTGAATCTTATTCAAATTAAATATTTTATTTATTTATGTGGATCTCATCCAAATAAATAATTTATTATATGAATCATATTCAAATAAATTAATTCCCTATATTATAAAGTTATAATTTGAATCTCATTCAAACAATCTTTATAATAAATTCATGTAATTAATTGTATCTAATACAATTAATATTTTCCCTGATAAATTTGAACATTTCAAATTTTCCTTCAACATAGTTGATCCTTGTTAGTCAATGGTGAACTAGCAAGGGGACCTTATGGACCTAGATTATAAGCTCCAATAATCCAAGATTATTTAATTAAACTCTTTAATTAAATTAGTATTCATTCATTGATTACATGGCAAACCACTATAGACCTATAGTTGAACTCTTATGCACTATAGGACAAGTTGCCATGGATTTACTCAATATAAGCAACTTGGTTCTTCACGTGTTGTTCATAATTATAGTTGAACGAAATGTTCGTTTTACCCCTGTAATTACCTTTTTTTCTTAAGTACCACTGATTCATCTAATGAACAATTTATTTATGATCTAACCATAAACTAAGTCTCGGGCCAGTGAGATAATGGGGTGCCTTGTTCAAGCCGAAATCAGCACTTGAGAACTACTCATCTAATTGCTCTATGTGAGAAAAAATGAATTCCATCTTGTGAAGTTATGTTCCCAACTCCCCATTTAGTTAAGTTCTCAAAATGGTAGGCTTATTAAGGCGGCTCTCACCCATGCAAATCAAAGGATTAACCTCACAAACAGGAGTTCATAAATCACTCAAGATTAAATATTATCGAGTCGCACAGAATCATCCTATGAAATTTAATCTTATCAATTAACGGATTTACAAAGAGAGATTAAATGTTTCGTAGTCGAGTCTTATACAAATTCTTTATATAGGATACTCCACTCACATATCTCCACATGAACAGTTTGGATCAAATCATTTGTAACTATTACAAAGTGGGTCATATCCACATTGTCATCAGGATAAGATACTCAACCTTATTCATATACTATAGACCTTTAGGTTATTTCTTGAATATGATCCACCTGTATGTTAACTACATACACGTTCAAGACTTCATGTAATAACTTTGAATTTTTTCAGTTAATGGAATTTATAATTGCATAATTAATGATTAAATTGATCAATTAATAAACCACGAGGCTTTAGGGCACAAATTTCAATAGCATCAAGCATATCGAGTATTAAGAAAACTTATGAATTGCAGTGTACGAACAGTTTTCAGGGTTGAATGGATAAATTCACAGGGTGCTAATGCAAGCAGAATGCTACTTTTTATTCAATTTCAAAATAGTACCCATTTTTCATTTGGCCCCCCAAAAAGGGGTCATCTGCAAAAAAAAAAAAAAAAAAAAAAAAAAAAAAAAAAGAAAAAAAAAAAAGAAAAAGAAAAAAGAAAAAGAAAAAAAAGAAAAAAAACTATATATCGCATCAACCATGATTTATTTTTTTGGTATGTTTATAAATATATTAAAAATTGTAGATATACATCACATATATTGTTCAATATATAAGATGATGTATTGTGCAAATGGTCTTGTTCATGCACTTATCAAATATACCTTGGTTTATTTCTAGAAACTTCAAATATATAGTGTTGCATATATCATATACACCTAGTATTTTCTTTTGAAAGTTCTTGTTAATTCTTATTTTCATCTATGGGGGCAACAATTTATAGATTTGTTGAGAAACTTTCATACTTGCGTAGGTTTTGAAAAGAAGATCAATTTAACCACAAAAAACTTCCTTGATATGCTTATTTTGCATTAATATGTATGCATTATATATAGTGAATGCTAAGGAGGTTAATAATGTAAATGTGTAAAATAATAGTCTATTAGACTATAGTGTAAAAAGTATAAGACTTTAGATGTATAGTAAGGCTTATTTATTTAGATGGAAAGCCCTCTTATAATTTACTAATCAATTCAGTGCTATAAACAAAGGGCTATAATATGTATTATGTAATATATTATAAATTATATAATATTACAAGATAATAATTATATAATTTTTTTAAATAAATCATATTCATAAATAAATTTATAATAGTTTATTGTCAACTAAATATCAATGGGTAAATCCAACTAGTTTTATGATTTATAAATATATAGTATAAAACACATTTTAAACACTTGTTTAAATTAGATACTAGTTTCTGAATTTGCTACCAAACATATATATGAAAATTGAATTATAATATCTAACACTCCCCTTCACTTGTTGGCTTGAAATATGTAGAAGAGCCAAACAAATGGAAATCAATATCAAATGGAGAGGAAACAGCAATGCATGGTCTGAACATAAGACATCATGAACTAATTTGCTCTGATAGTATCTTAAATAATTGATTGACCCAAAATTTTATGCTGATGGATGAAAGTAAATTTAATCACAATATCTACCAACGTGAAATACAATTCTCTTTGGGGTGTTTATTTCAAGGATTGGGATTGGATGAGTTAGACATCTTAAGTCCAACTCTTGTTTGGAGCATGGATTTAGGAAGCTCGACTTCCTATATCCTTTTTCCATGGGTTTGAATAGTAAACACTATTCAAACCCATAGATTACTCCCTTTTTCCTAATTTAATCTAGGAAGTACGTTGGCCAACCTTCAAACCCCACCTTCAGTGACCACCGCAGCCTCGACGACCACTATCGGCCAACTCCGACTGTCTCCTCTGACGACCGTCGTTGGCCAACTCTAGCCGTCACATCGGCGACCATCGTCGGCCAACCTCTGGCCACCACCGGCCAATTCCGACCAACATTTGGCAACCCCTTCCCCTACACTGGCAAAATTTCGACCACGAACTTCGTCGGCCAACCTCCGACAGCCACTTCCGGCGATCGCTACCAACCAACCTTGAAAAACCTTAATAAAAACACTTTTCGTATATTATAAACTATACAAATTTGTATATAAAAACACTTTAAAAAAAGAATTGCAATACATGTATATTTTTTATCTTAATGAGTTTTTATCAAAGATGTTTCAATAAAAATGAATTTTTTAAAGATATCTTTTTCTATGTCATTCCAAACATGCCAATATACTGCAATTGCATAGGTATATTTATTTAAGCTATATGTGTAGAAAATCTTAATTTAATTTAATAACATTTTCATTTTTTCCGTTAGTCAATTTAACTAGCTCGAAGACTTCGAATTATTTCCTAAACGTAAAAATTTAAAATGTTTAAAACAACCTAGCGACTAAATAAAAACTAAAACTTAAAATTTATAATTTTTTATTTCTAAAATGTAATTTGAAAAAAGAAAAGTATAGTTTTCAATAATTAAATTTAATATTAGAATATTAGTTTATTTCAATTTTAAGTTAGCGAATTATTGTAAAAAAAATGGTCATTTTCAAATTAGTTAAAGTGACAAAAGTCTATAAATTTTATTTTAAAATCTAATAAAATTAAAATATCAAATCATTAAAATAATAGATCAAATAAAATTATAATCTCTATTTCATTTTTTTTAAAAAAATATTCTTCTAAATTTTTTTTAGTGTATTTTAAACTTAACTATATTAAAAAAATTAGGATAACAAATGAAACTAATCTAAAATCTAACTAGTATTAAATACAAGAAAATATCCACAAACTAAATATTTATAAATCTATATTTCATTCTTTCGATACTATTTAAACTTCCACACTAAACACAGATTTCTAAAACCTATCCTCTAAACGTAGTTTTCTTAAACTCAACTATCTAAACCTATCAACTTAATAGGTTTGATATTTCTAGATCTAAGATTTCCGTTCCTTTTTATTGAATCTCTTATTTTCAAATTTTTTTTTTCAGCTCCCAAGTTTTGTCTTATTTTTTTGGAATGACGAAGAACGTGTGATTGTGTGATAGATGGATGGGGGAAAGGAAAGGACAAGAGGTTTGAGGCTGAGGCTCGAAGAGAAGCGAAAGAAAGATATAAATGTTGGGCCCTTAATTTTCGGGAGAAGGGAATACACCACCTCCACCTCCACTTCCTCCTTTCCTCTGCTTTGCTCTGCTCTCACCAATGGCTGACGATAAGCACCCAAAGTCCCCCAGCGTTTGGCCCACTGTCAAGCCCTTTGTTAATGGCGGTGCCTCCGGTATGCTCGCCACCTGCGTCATCCAACCCATTGATATGGTCAAGGTACTCTCTACTTCCATCCGAAACATCATATCCCAATGCCTTCTTCAATTCCTGCTTCTAATCTACTGCTGCAAGTTACATTTCTGCCTTCTTCCTAACTCTCCCCTGTTGCCTTTCTCTTAGGTGAGAATTCAGCTTGGTCAAGGCTCCGCTGGCCAGGTCACAAGAACCATGCTTAAGGAGGAGGGTCTTGGTGCCTTTTACAAGGTTTGCGTTTTCAATCTGCTCAAAACTTTTCTTTCTTTCCCTCTTTCTACGTTTTGGTCATAATATCTTTACTTGTATTTCTACTCGTCCCCTGTTCGCTTTCTTTCCTTCGCTTCGATTAATTCCTGATTCCAAATTGATTTATCTCATGTTGAACTAGTATAGTATCGCACTACTGAGTCCGATCATTCGGGAATGTCATTGCGTTCTGCATATCGTCTTGTTGTGTTCTACTGAATTATTTATTTGTTGTCACCATTGATAGACTGATGATGTAATAATTCATGACCACTTGAAGATTAAGTGGCTGTTTGACATATTTTCAGTGTCTTGTGAATTAGGATATTGGCAAAGTTGATTTTCTGTTGGGGATTTGTTGCCAATTTTCTTGGGTTTTTTTCCCCCCCTCCAAATTCTTCCGGTTCTCTAGTGCTCGACACTTAGTTTTGTGGATTATCTTGTCTAAACTTCATTTTCCAACCAGGGGTTATCTGCTGGATTGCTCAGACAAGCTACATATACTACAGCAAGACTTGGATCTTTTAAGTGAGCGTGTTACAAATCTAGAATTGAACACCTTTGGATCATATTCATGAGGCTATGGTTTTACCTCCAACATTTGTTCTTTCTCATGTCGATATAGTTTTTTGAAAGAATTTTAAGAAAAATTGCACTTCTTAGTCCCTACATTTTAGGAATGATCGCTTGGTTCTTATAGTTTGAAACATGACAATTTGGTTACTGTAGGATTAAATCTGGTTCTTAATTGCCCCGTAAATTATTTTGTCCTTAGTGGGACCCACAGAAAAGTCACATGGCAGTTAGGAAAGATGGTGCCATAAATTTAAAAAATGATCTTATAGTTTATGTTATTGTAAGTTCTTAGGTGCCGAGTCATTTTTATGTGAGACTCATCAATAAGTCAAAACCATACTGATATAATGACCATCTAAGACTACTGGAGTTCAATCATCACATTCTAAACTACAAGGACCAAGTAGAATCATTTCCTGGACTGTAGAGTTTTTTTTTCTTTTTTTTCTTTTTTTTCTTTTTTTTTTTTTTCTTGTATATTTGATTAATCATACATCTGTTTTTCTCCATTTTTACCCTAGGATATTGACAAACAAAGCAATTGAAGCCAACGAGGGAAAGCCCCTTCCACTGTATCAGAAGGCCTTATGTGGGCTCACAGCTGGTGCTATTGGAGCATCTGTTGGTAGTCCAGCAGACTTAGCTCTTATTCGCATGCAAGCAGATGCGACTTTACCAGCTGCCCAGCGCCGAAATTATAAAAACGCCTTCCATGCACTATATCGTATTCTTGCAGATGAGGGGGTTTTAGCTCTTTGGAAAGGTGCAGGCCCCACTATTGTAAGAGCAATGGGATTGAACATGGGAATGCTTGCTTCATATGATCAAAGTGTTGAGTTCTTCAAGGACAACCTTGGTTTTGGCGAAGCTGCTACAGTGTTGGGTAAGATTGTTTTTGAATGCTATAAGCTGATGCCAATTGCTAGGTTTTTGCCATTTTTTTGGAGATTACTTTGCTTCGATATTGTCTAAATTAATATTAGCTCCTCATTTTCGCTTGGAATCCATCTTTCAATTTTTTTTAGTCAAACAATTAATTTATGCTATCTTCTTTTATCTCTCAATCCTATTTAGACCTGAGAACTTATCATTTTTCTTCTCTGCATGATACATTGTCCGTATCACTCGCATAATTGAATGGTCACCTCTGGTTACGTGCTGCCGTGTGCTAGAGGAATGTAGTTATTCTCATCAGTTTATCCCTATCTCTTTCTTAGTAATCATCCATTCATTTCATATTCACGTTGGTACAGTTTGACATGTTTAGAATAATTTGCCTAACTAACTTAATCCTAATCATTGTTGGTCATTAAAGCCCGTTCGATAACCATGTGATTTTTGGCTTTTTATTTTTGAAAATTAAGCCTATAAACACTTCTTTCACCTCTATATTTATTGATTTGTTATTTAGCTTTTACCAATATTTTCAAAAACCAAGCCAAATTTTGAAAACTAAAAAAATTAGTTTTAAAAAACTTGTTTTTGTTTTTGAAATTTGGGTAAAAGTTCAATTCTTGTAGTTAAGAAAGATACAAATTATTATAAAAAATTGAGAGGAAATATGCTTAATTTTCAAAAACCAAAAACAGAAAATGAAATAGCTATCAAATGAGACGTAAATGATTGGGGTCCAATATTAGCTGTGATATCTCTTGATTGAGGTCTCTATGGAATGATAGTTAATTTTGAGATAGGTAAAACTGTAAATCTGTGATTAATTAACTCTCTTTGGAGTTGTACTTTATTTTTATGAGAGGATCTAAATATTTTTTTCTATGTTGTTTCAGTTTGTAGATGCTAGATTTATGATTAGGGAAGCTTATTGTATAGTGGTAACCCACGGATATTCTTTGCTGCTTCTACCATAAAGAGTTGAATGTACCACTCACTTCTTCAGTATTACCAGCTGAGCTTATAATGCTTAAGAGGCAAGAGGCCATGAACGTAGAATTGCTCAGAGTTTTCACATATAGTTGGAACTTGGATAGCTATAAATTGAATGAAAGTTCTTTTGTCTGTCTTTGAAAGTTCTTTTGTCTGTCTTTCTCCTTTCTTTTCTCCGAGAGTATTAAAATGGCAGCATTGAAAATGTTTCTACTGTGGGGTATCGGCCTCCTCTCCCATTGTGTTTCTTGCTAAAATTCTTTCTGAACGATTAATTGTGATTTGTTTATTTCTTGTTGTTCTTAGGTGCCAGTACGGTATCAGGATTCTTTGCTTCAGCGTGTAGTCTACCCTTTGATTACGTGAAGACTCAAATTCAGAAAATGCAACCTGATGCTGAGGGAAAATTTCCCTACTCTGGTTCTTTAGACTGTGCCATGAAAACTCTCAAGGAAGGAGGACCGTTAAAATTTTACACTGGATTTCCAGTGTATTGCGTGAGAATTGCCCCCCATGTCATGGTATATCTCTGTCCCTTTCTCTGTCCGTCCGTGTCTGTGCTTAGGATAGCAATCCATACGCTTGGATTATCATGGTGCCTAGCCATTGTTATTGCACGGGTATCCATCGATGTTGATACTGTATTTAAGATAATTCACTGAATCCAATGTTGGACTTGATGATGCAGATGACTTGGATCTTCCTAAACCAGATTCAGAAGGTAGAAAAATCATTTGGGTTATGAAGGACTGACCAAGATGATGGAGATCCTTTCCAGGTTGATTTCAGGCTTCAACAATAATGTTTTTTTCCCCATGTGGTTCTTTGGCCATGTTGTAATCTAAATTTCTTTGAATACGGAATTCCAGACTTGAGTTTAAAAGCATTTTAATTATTTCTTTCTGTGCGAACATGTGTCAAAGGTGCAAGATTGATAGCGATAGGAGGGTATAGAATCGCTTCTGAAATTTGAATGTACCAGATTCTCACTGGGAAAACTATAGCATACATAATAAGCCCTGTAAAGAGTTCTTTAAAGTTTAAAGTAAGTCCCCACCACTCCATTTTTATGGAGACATTTAAAACGATTTGAAATTAACGTATGCAGGATGCTGCTGATCTGCTAATGTGAATCGTTCATGTTAGATTTGGCAATTTGACAATAAAATGTTGTTTGATATGTTGGCGAGGTGTTTATTATCAGCGTAAGACAAACACATCATCATTTATAAGAAAGAATATAGCTTCATTAGAAGAAATAATGAAATGACAGACGATATACAATCAGAAGCAAGGAAAAGGCATGAAACAGAAGCAATGCCAAATCAAAGTTTAAAGGAAGAAGGCAAAAAGAAGAGCAGAAAGAGAAGCAAAGAAAGTGGGGTAAAAGAGAGAAGCATCAGAGGCAGGAGCAGGAGCAGGAGCCTCAGATGGAGTAGCAGATTGAGCAATGGTGCCAGCGAAGGCCATCAGCAGCAGCACCAGGAAGAGCTTCAACTTGATTGCCTCCATAGCTGAATGTGAATGATACGGCTACTGTTGAATTGAATTGAATTGAATCGAAGAAGATGAAGGGTAGAGGGGCGTGGGAATTGAGAGGGAAGAAGAGACTATTTATGATGCTTTCAGGAAACCCAAGCCTCAAACTCGAGAGGCTGAGACAGGACAGGAACAGGGTGGTTTTGGTTGGTTGCTTTATCTTACCATACGCTAAACTGTTACAGCTAGGTGCCTGTGGGTGTGGGTCCCCGTGTTTTGCTGTCTCTGTTTTTGTCCTTTTTCTTCTGGGTTCCCATGTGACCTGTGATTTCGGTTTTATTTACAATTTCAGCCCCTCATTCTTTAGCCTGTTTTCTCAAATTTTCAAGAGCCAGGAGGCACTTCAATAAATCACCGAGTAATTTTATCTTTTATTTTTTCTCTTTTTTTGGCTACCTTGATTATTTTTAGTACAATAGGATTGAGTAATTCCAACCACGTACCTCAGTGGCACATAAGTTAAACTCACTTTAACTACATCTAATTGATTAGAAATTTGGTTGGTCATATACTTGCATAGTTATTTTTTAAACAAACTTATTTTACTTTAAGGTTCCGTTTGTGTCACAAGTTTTTTCATAAGATTTCATATAGACATTTAATATTTCGATTTGTTTCTTTAAAATCTAAAATATTATTATCTAAATAACTTTAAAACTCATCTAATTTGTGTTTTTTTGAAACCCTGTAAAATGGTGGATTTCATGGTTTTTGTAAAAATATAGCTTAATTAATTGATAAATTAATATCGACTATTCATTATTATTAATTTAAATTAATTATTAAATATAAATATATTATCTATACTTAATAAATTTCAACTAATATCTTTACCATTAATATTTTATGTTATCTTAACTATTTAATATAAATTATTATCGTTAATTATCAATAATTTAATTATTTTTTATTTTATTAGTTAAACAATTAATTAACATAACAATAAATTAATTAATGTTAATTTAATTGATCTCTTACCTTTAATTAAGTAATTATTTACTTTTAGTTTTATATACAAATTATTGAATTGAACCCAAATATTTAACTTCCAGATATTAATTATTGTGCACATCCAAACATAAACATTAATTATCCTAAACATTTAAAACCCATATATTTAAATCTCAGATATTTAATATCTATAGCCATTATATAATATCTACGATCCAAACAACATTGAGAATTCTAAAGCATGTTTTGGGAGAAAAAGAACACAACCAACAATATAAATATATAATATGAAACTATTATGCATATATTACTTGGAACAATTGGAATATAATGTGCAATTGTTAATATTTAATAGATAACAATTTTAGATGAGTTTTTTTTTTCAAGGAAAGAGAACGTATGTGTAACTTATACTAAAGAAAATGTACGTGTAACTTGTAAGAGAAGTTAAAAGTGTCGAAATGAGCATAATTCAACTTATATACAGAAAGATATAAGATGTATTATCAATCTGGTCAGAGGTTCGATCTTCTTTCCTCTATTTGTCAAAAAAAAATAAATAAAGATGTTAAAAGGTGTGATTTAATTACTTATGTTTTTATTAAATTCTTAGTTCTAAAAAAGTCCTATAAATAACTCTCTCGCAAACATTTTTTACACAAAACAATTTTCTCCTATCTAGTTTCTCATATTTCTGTTATTTGCTCTTTTAAGAGAAATTAGTCGAGTGTTCTTTGTGAAAATCGTAATGAGCTGCAATCCTTTTCATTGGTAAGTAAGAGTAAATTATAAATTTATAATATGGTTTTGCAAATTTGGAAATATAGGGAATTATAAATTTTAATTCCTGTTTGATTCTCATTTAAAATAAGTCTATCATTGATAGACTATCACAGTAAAAAAGTCTATCACCATAGAATATCGGTCTTAAAAGTCTATTAGTGATCATTTTTAATAATAAAAGAAGTATATCATAAATAGTTTTCTTCATTATTATTATTATAGTGATAGTTACAAACTTCACAAATTGAAATATATAAGTGATAATTACTTTAATACATATATAATTCTATCAACCTTACAAGTTTGTCAATGATTGACAATAATAGACTTCAACACAATTACAGTTCTAACAACAATACAAGTCTATGATTGAACTAAACTACAATAATAAAAGTCAATCTGTGATAGTCATTGATAGACTTCAATGTATATATAATTTTATCAATAATACAAGTCTATTAGGAGATGTTTGGAAGCCTGAGTTGAGTTCATAAGTCTAGAGTTGTTTGGTCTTTAGTGTTAATTAGTTTTTAGAGTTAAATAGTCTATGTGTAGGGCGCAGAATTGTTTCATTTGGGTTTAAGAAGTTTGTGCTTAGGGTGCATGGCTGTTTAACTTCGAGTTCTAAATATTTTTTTTTGCTACATTTTATTATGCATACTATACGATTAGAGTTATACAAAATGCTATTGAAGTTGGTGGAGTAGAGTTATTTAACACTGGGTTGTGAAGTACGTGGGCCAAACAGTTTTAAGCAACTCTACTTCACTCAAGTTGGTGGGCCAAACACGTCCTTAGCGAAAGATATTGATAGATTTCCATGCAGATATCATTGGAAAATTGAAGAAAATGGCAAAATTCGAGGAGTTCTTTGAATTTAGCAAAATGTGTGTCATTCAACATCTACTTTTATAATACCAAATTTGCCCCTAGTATGGTTGGTTAACGACATTATTGAATATAGTGTAATTGTGTGATGGGAAGCGCCTGCTATAAGATTCCAACCAAACAGATTCAAGAGGAAAAAACGGTGCATTTTTTGGCCAATTTGAATTTCAAATTGGCAATTTAATATCATATTTGTTTTGATATAACCACTTTTTTTTTAATATATTCAAAATGAATCGATGTTTAATTTGTATATCTCCATTTTTATTTTTATTTATAATTGATCTTAAAATTTTACGTTATCTTATTAACTTTTTGATATTTTAAGTTCGTATTAATATATTTGATTCCAACTAAGATTTTATTCATTATTTTATACATTTTATCATCAAACAAATTGTATATTTTATTCAATTTTTTTCATTTTTCATTTTTTTATCACATTTTATCACTTATTATCTTACTATATTATTATATCATTTTAAAAAAATTTATATACACTTTGTTTTATCAGTATTTCAGAAAAAGTCGATTTTTCTTACAAACAAGTAAGTAGTCACAGTTTCAATCTTTCTGTTTTTAATTGGATCTACGGGTAAAGATTCTTTTTGGTGGTAGATGGGATGAAAGTTCACATTATGATTATCATGTCGTTGAGGTTTATATTCCATCAAATTTGTCCTCCAATAATTTGTGATTATATTCAAGGTAAGCTTTTTGTCTTCCAATCTATTTGTATCTTGTTTGACATTGTAGTGGGATGGTGCCAAGAATTCGAATCTTATTCGGATTGTTGAAGATAAGGATGTTTTGTGGTTGATGTCAATTTTATCGAACTTCTCCCATAATGATTTATGTTTAGCTGTTTATACCATATCATTTGGAAATACTATGTACTTGAATAGTTTGTTAGCAGGCATTCCATCCAACAATCTGATCGCACTACTGAAATAATTGATGTCCAAGCTTGAAACATAGTATATTTGGATAGTCGATTACCTCTCCTCACTCTTGAAAATTATTGGGTCTTTGTTTGCTCGTTTTTTCCTACTAATTATTCCAGTAGTCTTCAATCTTTCACTAACTCTTATTCTTCCTTCAGTTTTCTCTTTTTTCATAACTTTAGTCATTCGTCAAATGCATTTAAAGGGTGGATTATTTTTAAACTTATTAGATATTCGAAATAAAATATTATTTTTAAACAATTTGGTAAATCTTTAATCTTTTATGAAAGAAAGTAAACATCTCTATATATTATATCCAAAGATTTCTATTCAACACTTATTTCTTACCTTTAATGGTGGAAACAATGTATAGAACAGATTACAGTGCATGGACGAAAAGAAATATTGTAGGAAGGTTTTGGTTTCCCTATTTGTGAAAAATCCTATGGTACTGTCATGAAAAACCCTAGATACTGTCGTGAAAAACTATGTTGATCAGTTTCAAAGTTCCTTGCAACAGGATCACTTTCAATGTCCCTTAAATGGATAAACGAGGGTTAAAAAAGTGTATATATGAGAAAGTGAAAGTTTCATCCCGATTTATAGTCACTTACCTTGCAACAATGGAAGTGATTTTCCTCACGGTGGGTAGAGATTTTGTGGTGTATCGACTGAGCAAAGAGGTTTTGTGGTTGGTCGCCCCAACAAAGAGTGATTTTGTTCTTCACGCTTTTGGTGTGTCTTGATTTCTATCACACCCCTTTCCAAATTACCTTCCTAACCCAAGAAGATATGTGAGGACAATAGTTACCAACCCTCTTATGACAACTATTGTCATACCTCCTCTCGAGTCGACCCCTCAAACCCGAAAGGAAGCGTGAGGACTATAGATATTAGCATCTACTATTTAGGATTTTTTTTTTTTTTTTATATATTACAAACATAACCATGCTACTTCAGTCAAGAGTATTTTATACAATACATTAATGTTTATCAAGTTATGTAGTTACAATACTACCATGTGTCTGAAACCTCCTAATACAGCTGTCAAGACAGAATGATTTCCGCAATCACTCATCGATTGATTTTAAGCCAATTCCATCACCATCTTTTGATACCTGGGGGGAGGGAAATTTAGAAAAACATTTGAAAAATATTAGCAAGAATGCTGAATGAGTGGTAAGTTCAAATTAAATATTATTTGCTTTCAAATATTTTTGGGAAAGCAATATCACAACATAAACGACCATTGAACATATATATACAGTTAATAAATGAGACAAAGTTGGCATGATCACATAATCTTCCAATTACATAGCAAATCCCATAAACTGGTTTAAGGAAAAAATTTCTAGTACTCCAAATAACCCGTCGAATGTGCACATGTTAACCATTCCTGCTAGACATATTCGGGTACGTGGATAACCCAGCCAGATATAGTGACAATTTCAGTCCAACAACCATAAATTATGCTAATAATATCCAAGTACAATTTTCAGTTTCCAACAAAACCAATAAGAACAAACATCCAAACCAAAACTCACAAAGTAAAGAGTCATCCAAACAAAATAACAATAATTATAATCTATGAAAACATATATTTTCAAATCATGCCAAACTTACCAAACTAGTACAAATATATAATACATCCAACCGTTCAAAAACATAAACCACTCACAGTTCCTCCTTATTGGTTTCTCTGAAAATTCCTTAATCAGCTCCTTGCCTTGTTTCTTTTGAATTCCCCCTCTTTCAAAGAAATTCTAAATTAATCCATAATTCCTCCAATAATTTCAATTTATTCGTAAATAACTTTAAAATTAGAAAGACCTGTTTACCCCCTTTAAAAAAAAAAAAAAGGCTTAACTTCTCCAAAACAACTTGTTGGAGGTTATTTTGGCAAGCTGATGGGTGTTGGGTTGCAGGGTGGGCGTGTCGGGATGCGCAGGTGGGCAGGGATGGAAGTAGATGGGTGGCAGACCTTGCACAGGACAACACTGGGCGGGGAGATGCGCGCAATGTGTGTTAGGATACGTCAGTACACGTTGTCGTGCATCCGTCCAATTGTGTCTGACGAGGGCGCGTCAAGCGCTTATGCTGGCAAGAACGCGTGGCAAGGTTGAGTGATAGGCCTATGCGATCAGTTGGCCACTGGACTTCTAATGCAAGATTCTCTTTCTTTATAACTTCAATTGAAACGGCAACCCGGGACCTCTCACTATACTTCCTTCTGAAGACTCTCTTACCAATTTCACTCCAATGGCACAAATGGATTATGAGAGTTGATTGTCCCAACCTGTCCTATTTATAGGTGTCCAAAGTGCTTCCCAATTTGACACCTCCAGCCTAATTGCATGTCAATGTGCCTTCACCTCGTGCCACCAATGCCAACCTTTTGCCACAATGGCCCTGAAGTGTCTTCCTTTCCCTTAGCAAACGTATATGTTTCACTTTGTATGTTCTCTTGTGCGTCCATCTCAACTCTTTCCATTCCACCCTTCAATTTCCAGTTGACAGCTCCTAGTTTCAATAATTCCAACACTTAGTTGGTGTCACCCATCTTTTGTCCCTCAAATAACATTTTAATAGCCCAAAACCTTGGATTTCTCAAGCTTTATCAAAAAGTTAATTCTATCTTATCCTTCTTGAATTTTTCCCTTTCCACCTAATTTTGTTCCAGTCCCTTAATTTCTCAAGAACCAAGTGCTTCCTCGCTCGCATGTGGTTATTACTCGATGTGCGATAGCCTCTATTCGATACACGATAGCCTTTTTTCAATGCACGATGGCTTCTACTTAGTGCATGATGGCCTTCATTGCATACTCATGTGCTCAACTCTTCCACCTAGGTTATCGTATACCATACATCCAACGGCAACTTTCACGCACACGATAGCCTTTACTTAATGCACGATAGCTTCTACTTAGTGCATGATGGCCTTCATCTCATGCGCTCAACTCCTCCACCTAGGCTGTCGCATACCAACATCTAACAGCAACCTTCATGCCTAGGCCACTCTTGCTATATACGCTCAAGAGGCCTCTTCTAACCTCAAAACCACCTAGCCATCACATGGCTTCAACGCACACTTAGCATCTTGCGCTCATATCCGTGCAACCATGTGTTTACTCTCCGTGCAATGCCTCAACACCCCCACACTCGGTGCCTTGTGTCATGGTCATGCTTATCCAGGGCCTGTTGCCCATGGTCGCATGCCCAATCCAAACCCTTTTATCATACTTTCATGTTATGTATTTCATTAGTTAAGTTAATTTCCTTTTCTTGTACATTTTGTTGTAAGTGATCGCTTGCCCTTTTGCATATGCAAGGTTGTCAGCTGACTTCTTGTTTAGAATGCACTATATAGGGATAAAGCTAACCATCACTTCCCCATACCCAAAGTGGTATGCTATAAAGTCGTTGTTGTTGTTAATTGCTTTCTAGCCTACTACAATCTTTCTCTTCTCTATTCATACATTCAAAATGCTTGAAAAAACCTTTTTCTCCAAACCCGTTTTCTAAAAAAAATTTCTCTAAAATGGGGGTGGAGGTTATGAGAGGCACTCGGTGTGCCATCGGCGTTCCGTATTAGAATTAGCTGACTTTTTTGTGAGCGAAAAAAAGTGTCACATAATCACTAAGTGAAGCTTCTAAAAGTGTGATTGTGACAGTTGGTATCAGAGCCAAGTCAGCTCATAGAAGGAAGAATCAATAATCATGTCGGTGACAAAGAACTTGAACAAGTCCCATGTGGACAGGCTGGTAGAGATGGAGGAGCAAATGCTCTACTTGAGGGAAGTCCCTGATAGTATTCACTTCTTGGAAACTCGATTGCAAGAATTTGTCGAGAAAGCCAATGAAATTGATGCGGTAGTTGGCCACCTAGACAAGTTACTCATCAAGGAATTGATGATGAGAGTGGAGACCCTAGAGACAAAAGTTGCACGATCCGACAGTTTTGAGTGTAAGGATAGCTCAATGGGCTCTATTTCCCATATAGAGGAGCGCGTCGAAGAGTTGGACGGCTCCCAGAAAGCAATAATTCATATGGTAACTGATATGTCAGAAGATTTTTGGTCGGCCCTTGACGTCGTCAGAGCCGAGATTATGGATGTGAGTGCGATGGTGAATCTCACTATCCGAGCTGTAGAAAACCAAGCCCTACTTGGGGGAGCAATTCAAGTGAGCAGGATAAAGATCCTGGAACTAAAATCCTTCTGTGGGGTGCGGGATGCGAATGCTTTAAAGAATTATATCTTCGATCTTGAGTAATATTTTAAGGCGACGAACACCGTGACAAAGGAATCGAAAGTCACGCTAACAACCATGCATCTAGCTGAAGATGCAAAATTGTGGTGGAGATCATGATTTATGGACATGTAAGAAGGGCATTATACGATAGATACTTGGGATAAATTGAAACAAGAACTTCATTCACAGTTCTTTCCTGAGAATGTTGAGATTTGGGCCCCACAAAACTCCAAGAATAGAAACATACGGGCAACATCCGAGATTATGTGAAGCAATTTGCGAGACTTATGTTAGACATATGTGACATGTCCGAGAAATACAAAGTTTTCTCTTTTTTTGAAGGGTTGAAACCATGGGCAAAGTCAAAGCTGTATGAACAGAGAGTACAAGATCTCCTTTCTGCCTATACGGCAGCGGAACGATTATATGACTTCAGTACAGACTCTCAAGACGTGAGAAAACAACCAATTTCCTTGAATGAAGAGAATAGAAACAGTCGTTCAAGCCCCCCCAGACCTAGGGGAGGAGACAAGAACACCGGGGGGACTGTAAGCCCTTCTAACCGAAATCAGGGAACAATTGGCAAGGGCCGCCATAACAGTATAACAACTACAATCGTCCACCGTCCTGCTACATATGTAGAGGACCACACAGAGCGGGTGAATGCTCAAATTGAACTTCTTTTAATGCCTTTCAAGCCACGTTAGCCTCAAGCTCAAAAGCCAAGGCCAAAAAAGGAAAACCCGAAATTGAGCCTACCATAGAGAATGAAAATCCCAAAATGGGAGTGTTAAAATTCTTATCTACGTTCCAAAAAAAGATGGGGGAGATGAAGGAGTCATTGGAGAGAGGACTCGTGTATATAGATACTTGGGTCAACTAGAGATGAGCTAAGAGCACCATGGTCAACTCTGGGGCAACCCACAACTTCTTGATTAAAACAGAGGCCCGTCGTCTGAACTTAACCTGGGAAAGAGACGCGGAGAAGATGAAAGTTGTGAACTCCTTGGCCCTGCCTGTTATAGAGATAGCAAAGAGAACGTCAATGAAGTTAAGGGATTGGAAAAGCCTTGCTGACTTAGTAATTGTTAAGATGGAAAATTTTGACGTAGTGTTGGGGATGGAATTCTTACTTGAACACAAAATTATATTGATGCCCCCTCGCCAAGTGCATAGTAATCGTTGGATCTATGCCTACCGTGATTCAAGCCAATATCAACAACCAAACGAGATAAGAATGATTTTAGCCCTCCAACTAGAAAGAGGCCTTGCCCACGATGAACCCAAGTTCATGGACATTTCGATTGAATTAGTTGAGACTATGGAAGAGAAATTCCCCTGAGACATCCTATGTGTCTTGGAAGAATATCGTGATGTCATGTCCGACTATCGAGCTTTGAACAAGCTCACTGTTCATAACAAGTACCCCTTTCCCATCATCACAAACTTATTTGATCAGCTTCACAATGCCAGAGATTTCTCAAAACTAGACATACGGTTGGGGTACTATCAGGTTCTAACTGCCAAAGGAGACGAACCAAAGATGACCTGCGTTACAAGGTATGGGGCCTTTGAATTTCTCATGATGCCCTTTGACCTCACCAATGCTCCGGTAACTTTTTGTACTCTGGACGAACCAAATATCATGGTCTATAGTGCTTCAATGGAAGATCACCGATACCATCTCCAACTAGTCTTCGAAAAGTTGAGGAAGAACCAACTATACGTAAGGAGAGAGAAGTGTCCTTTTGCTCAATAGTGCATAAATTTCTTTGGCCATATGATTGAATGTGGTCGAATAGGCATGGAAGAGGGTAAGGTGTCTACTATCTGAGATTGGAGGGTGCCGACATCCATGATAGAATTACGTTCCTTCCTCGGACTAGCCAATTATTATAGGCGGTTCGTAGAAGGATTCTCCAGAAGAGCGAGATCATTGATTGAGTTGTTGAAGAAGGATAATCCTTGAAGTTGGACTTCTGAATGTCAAGCCGCCTTCGAGGGCTTAAAGAAAATGATGATTAAAGGACCATTCCTCGAAATTGCCGACATATCCAAACCTTTTGAAGTTGAGACGGATGCGTCTGACTTCGCGTTGGGTGGTGTTCTCCTTCAAGACAGATACCCTATCGCGTATGAGAATAGAAAACCAAATGATGTGGAACGAAGGTATGCTGCCTCCAAAAAAGAGTTGTTAGTAGTAGTTCATTGCCTGAAGGCCTAGAGACGGTATCTCTTAGGGGCCAAGTTCATGGTCAAGACAAACAATAGCTCCATTTGCCACTTTTTCTATCAGCCAAAATTGTCATCAAAGAAGGCATGATGGAAAGAGTGTTTGGTAGAATTTGATTTCCAGTTTGAGCATAGACCTGGGAAATGCAATCAAGCGGCCAATGCCCTTAGCTGAAAGAGCAAACATGCGGTCCTGTGCATGCTTGCACGTTTGAAAGTAAGTATGTTGAGTGGAACAGTACGTGAAACTGTCAAGGCACACTTGACAAATGACACATCGGCTCAAGCCATTATGCAATTGGCCAAAGAAGGGAAGACACGCCAATTTTGTGTTGAAGAAGACCTACTCTACACCAAGGTAATCGCCTCTACATTACCCGATCTGGAGAGCTAAGAAAATCATTGAAAGAGTGTCATGACACGCCATGGGTAGGACATAATGGCTGGCAGAGAACTTATGCGTTATTAAAACAAAGTTACTATTGGTCGAGCCTTCAAGACGATGTCATGCAATTTACCAAGACTTGTTTGTTTGCCAACAAGATAAAGTCGAAAGGGTGAAATTAACAGGTCTGCTGAAGCCCTTCCTGTGCCTTCTAGACCGTAGGAGAGTGTGTCCCTCGACTTCATCACCCACTTGCCCAAAGTTGGAGAGTTTGAATCGATCCTTGTTATCATCAACCGATTCTCAAAATATGCCACATTTATCCCAACGCCGAAATGTGTACAACTATGATGACTGCCCAATTGTTCTTCAAACACATCATGAAATTATGGGGTGTCCCTACAAGTATCTTTAGTGATCGTGACGAGAGATTCACTGGAACCTTTTGGATAGAATTGTTCAAGATATTGGGATTTATGCTGAATATTTCCTCCAGTTATCATCCTCAAACAGATGACCAGACTGAATGTTTTAACAGCATGCTTGAAGAATATTTGCATCACTTTATCGATGCTAGACAAAAGAACTGGGTTCAATTGTTAGATGTTGCTCAGTTCAACTTTAATAGTTAGCAAAGCTCCTCAACTGGAAAGACGCTCTTCATGATAGTATGCAATAGACAGCCACTCATGGCGCTCCTGGTGGACGACCGCTATGCTGGCAAAAGCCCTCAGACGTATAACTTCACCAAAGAATGGAGTCAAACCTCTGAGATAGCACGCGTCTACCTAAAGAAAGCGTCGAGGAGAATGAAGAATTGGGTTGATAAGAAGCGCGGCCCCCTCGAGTTCCAAGCTGGGGACAAAGTGCTGATCAAGTTGCGACCAGAACAATTATGTTTTCGAGGCTAGAGAGACCAGCGCCTCGTACAAAATTATGAAGAACCAGTGGAGGTGATTGAGAAGGTCGGGAAAACCTCGTATAAGGTTCAGCTACCCTCGTGGATGAAGATCCATCCTGTCATCCATGTGAGTATTCTAAAGCCCTATCACCCTGACCCCGATGACGAGCAACATAACATGTTGATGCGTCCACCCATCACGACGAAGAATTCAATTGAGAAGGAAGTCGCATGAATTCTGGACAGGCGTACATGTCGTATTAGAAGACCAAGATAAGAACTGATAGAGTTCTTGATGAAATGGAAAGACCTCTCTGTCGAAGAAATCAGTTGGGAACACGCGGAAGACCTGAAGAATGTTGCTCCAGCGATCACTGAGTTCAAGCATAGTCGGTTGATGGGGACGTCAACCAATTAAGTGGGGGAGAATGTCACGGTCATGCTTGTCCAGGACCTATTGTCCATGGTTGCATGCCCAATTACCAACCCCCTTTTATCATGCTTTCATGTTATGTATTTCATTAGTTAAGTTAATTTTCTTTCCTTGTACTTTTTGTTGTAAGTGACCGCTCGCTCTTTTGCATATGCAAGGGTGCCTGTTGGCTTTTTGTTTAGAATGCACTACATGCGGATAAGACTAACCATCACTTTCCCATATCCGGAGTGCTATGCTATAAAGTCGTTGTTGTTGCTCATTGTTTTCTAGCCTACTACAATCTTTCTCTTCTCTATTCATACATTCAAAATGCTTGTGAAAACCTTTTTCTCCAAACCCGTTTTCTCTAAAACGGGGGTAGAGATTACGAGAGGCACCTAGTATGCCATCAACATTCCGTATTCGAATTGGCTGACTTATTTATGAGTGGAAACAAGTGTCGCACAATCGCTAAGCGAAGCTTCTGAAGTGTGATTGTGACATCTTGCACCCCTACTCGCATGACTCCACGCGTGCGTCCGAGTGCTCACTTCCTGCGCACATCGCCTTGTGCCAACCAGCCTGCTCGTATGCGTCCACCAACACCTAGCCTGGCCGCATGCCACTAGACCAGTGCCTACCTAACTCATCGCTTTAGGTTGTCACCAACATCTGATCACATTCTACCGCATGAGCAGCTCACTCATGCCAACGCTTGGCCAGTGCCCTCATGCCATCGCACGACTACCTGGCATTCACACTTTGTTTTGCCAAGCATCACACTTCTATGCATGATGCCTAGCTTAGTCGCACCTCTTACCAACACATAGGGCCTTCATATGTCCAACATGGGCCTTGCCAAGTACCATATTTGAACTTCAATTGACCTGGTCGCATATAACATATCGACACTAGATGTTTGTATGTTTCAATACTTAGTTAAATTTTCAAAACTTCCACTTAACGTTTAGTCCTTATGGTTCATTTTTCCAATACTTAAGGCATTCTCCTCCTCTTTTATTCCCTACAAGCTTTTTAATTAACCAAGCTTTAACATAGATAAAATTCAGGGTTTCATAACTATTGTCCAACATATACCTGTAAACTTGTAACCTTAACACCTATTAACCTGATAAACAGTTTATAACTTATAACAGATCCACGCCCAAACTTAATAGCTGCTTAACTATTAAGATACAATCGATTAGAATATCAACCCTTTTTTACATAATAATCATAGCAAGAACGAGTACTAACATTTACATCATTTGACTCGAAGTTCTATCTTGATTCCCTTGATATGCACATGACAGACTTAAAGTCTAAACAAAACTTAATGGACCACCTAGACTTCGAGATCTCTGATGTCCTTGTATTGTGACAGATTGGCAGAATGGCTAGGCTCCAAAGTGTCGACCGCTACCTGGAGAGAGAAAATATTTGAAAAAAATGAGCTTAAAATGTCCCGTGAATGACTATCTTTAAATTAAACATGCTTTTATAAACATTTACGTTCCCATGGTTTAGGGTTAGAAAACATAAATTGATTATACAGAAGATCATAACATGAAAACGCTGAAAAAAAATTTCATCACAACTTCACAGTAAAATACCCATAGTCTTATGCCTGAATTAGAGGGGGAGCCATTTTGCTCAATCACCTCATTGCCTTAATTGAGAGAGAGCCTTTTTGCTCGATCTCATCAACATCGATAATGTAAATCTTATGTGCACGTAGATACTGGAATGACATCCTGTCTACCTTACTATACCTTCGGTATCAAGGATCCTTAACATAATTGGGGGTACCTTACCATACCTTCGATACCATACATCTTGGAGCAGGGTTTGTACAAAGCATAAAACATTTCAACATTCCAGGAATCATGTTCATTAAATTGCATACTCATTGTACATTATCTAAACATCATGATGTGCATGTCATCCCGTAACATTATATAACATTTGGACATGCTTATAAATTCCTTTGTGAAAATTCATCACATTATGTAATATGAACATAAAACTTACTGAAAATGCATGCAATTTCATATGTAAAATCTGAACTTTTGGAAATTATGGGTCATGCGATCAACATAAATTCCTTTGTACTAGGCATATGTTGAGAAATTCATGTTATAAAAATAGTATTTAAAATGACTATGAGTTGAAAAACTATTTAATAAACAGCCTGGTAAGCATTTATAAAATTAGTCACTCACTATCTTAGGTTATTTCCCTAAGGGTTTGTACACCTCTCCTATTCGTGTTTGCCCTTTAACAAGAATAGAGTCCCTTGGTTAATTCTATTAACTTCCTTTTGAGCTTATCTTAAACATTCAAACCTAACATCATACTTAATCATTTCCCTTATAACTCATTCATCGTTTGATCTTAGTTCATGACATCATGATCAATTTCATCGCATCACTTACACTTAGCTAAATTTACCTTACTCTTGATTGAAAGATAGCAACCCTCGCTCACGGGTGCTTAGTAGGCACTAAGACGCTCTTCCATGCCTATGAGATGAACTTCCACTGTGCCACACTTAGCGTGCCTCGCTACTAACATTCTTGCCTTGGCAGCTTGAGATTACCTTCAACTTCGTCTGAGCTTCAGGTGGGCAATAGTTCTTCCACTTAGCACGAAGAATTTAGCAAGACAAATTTCATCTTTGCTACACCTATTTATACTTGAGTGTGCATGAACTCTGAGCTTAATTAAGTGTCAGCTAGTCCACTAATCCTTAATTAACACGTATAAGGCTACCACTTAGTCCACTAATCGGGTGATTAAACTGAATGCTTATCTTAACTTCATCGCATAGGGCTTGCGACCATTTAAACCCTTTCCTGGTCACCATATCAGCTATGATCGCATCGCCTTGCCTTAGGGGTTCCTTGGTAGCCTTGCCTGATTAATCTTTCCTTCATTAAATTCCATAACATACCTCGTTGCATCATCTGAGCAACACCATCATCACATCAGTCCACGGAAGTCTCGCTTGCCGATCTCTAAGCCTCTCGACCAATACTTGTCAAGCGACCCTCCTAGTACTCTGCCTTAGCATCCCTTAGAGTGCTCATCTACGCAACTTGGTCGCTCGCATGCTGCCTATATTGGCCTTCACTAACCTCATGTGAGATTGATCGCATACTCCTCTCACTAGCCTCGGCCAACACCTCACTCGATAGCTAACTTAGCTTCCTTCATGGCTTCCCTATGCATCTTAGGCCATACTTAGTTAAATTCTTCCCTCTTAAATACTTGACCGCATGCCATGACATGCCTTCATCACATTAAGCTCCCTGATTTCCTTTTAAGTGTTTATCTTCCTCATCTCACCCGAGAGAGCGATAACTCCATACTTAGGAAATTTTCTTCCCTCATTTGGCTTAGCTTCATGCCTAGCTTCCTTTTGCATAAAACACTCAAAATTTTACCAAGTGTTGGTTGTTCACTAACTACCCGAGAGCATGCCTTGTCAACACTTAGAATAATTTTCTTCTTCCTAACATTAAATACATATACTTTATATATTACACATCCTTTCAACTTAACAAACGCCATAAACACATAACTACAAAGGCTTCATCATAATTAATTAGTAAATTAGGTTTAGGGATTTACAATTTCAGCTGAGGAAAGTCGAAAATCGCTAATTTCTTTTGTTGTGGGATTAGAGTTCTTTGTATTTTTAGGTTTTTTTTTTTTTTTTTGAATGCACCTTGGTGTGTGTAGCAATCATATTACGTAGGTGTAGATTTGAGGTTTGGCAGGCTCCATTGTTTACTGTCATAATTGTTTTAGTTATGGTGTATTTGTTTTTTTGAACGGTTTAGAAACTCTCAAGCTTCAATATATGAACGTTGGGGTCTTTTATATTAAGTGATGGTAGTTTTGACAATTGTTCATTATTATTTTCTTATTATTTAATTCGATTTTGCCATTTTCACATTTTAAAAAATATTTTGCTATTTTCTCAAATGAAACCTTAAATTTTGCATATTATCTGATGAACCCAATATCATTCTAATAATAATACAAGTCTATGATTGAACTAAACTATCAATAGTACAAGTCTCCCTTATTTAAAGAAAAAGGAAAAAAAAAAAAAAAGAAATTAGTACAAGTCTACTATTAATAGATGCTAATAGAATTCATTGGAGATAGAATTTATCAACAATATAAGTCTATTAGCGATAAGTCTTCTATCGCTTATAGACTATTCCTAATGAAGATTTTTTTCTGATTGACTCATGGACTTTTTAGACTTTTGACATGAGTTGAATAAGATTTCTTTATAGGTTTTGCCATTTTTGCTATAATTGGTTGATTTTGTCATATATGCAACCAACACGTTCCTTGGTGTGAAGTTTTGATTTCAACCTTTTATGCAAAGTGGTTGTATCCAGAAGAAGACATGTGAGGAAAGATTTGTTGCACTGTGGTCCATTGATAATGAAATATACACAATAGAGGATTTGGATTTTGTTGAGATACATAGATCTCAACAATTTTTCTTTTTTTTTTTCTAATACCTTGAATGTTATTTGAATTATACTTGCTTTCACATGAACCTCAACAATCTTGATTTAAATAAATAGAACACAATAGAACAGATTCCATTTCAGAAACTTTGAAAAGTGCGGTTGGGTGGGTAGAGTCATATGCTGCGCTCTCTATTTTCTTGAGAAAACTGGAGATGAATTTGACTATAGTCTCAACTCTCGAGTAGTTGGATGGAAAGCATATATCTGAACTGTACTCAACCCAACTCTAATGGTCCATTTCACCAACGGTTTGGATTACAATTTTCTCTGTCCCTAAATATTCATTATGTTTATAGTGGCAGTTGTCCAAATTACCACCTGTGCCAAAAATTAGATGTTATGTTATTAGGGAGAGATGCAGAAACCAGAAAAGCATGGGAAGGGAATAAATGAAAAGGTAAAGGTCGCACAGCTTCACCGCCATTTCTTTTATGGCTGTTTCACGAGTCACCCAATTTCATAACCTTAAACAATTAGAGAAAGTCTCACCTTTTAAATCAAGACCAGACTTTATTCTTCTTATCTTCCCAAGGCAACAGAGAGCCAAACTCAAGAAAAAGGTAGAGGCTATAAAAGTTATCAAAAGTGAAGAAAGCCAGGCAAAAAAAAGTGCAACCCCCTCTAATTTACAGAGTTGGCAGATTTTCACTTTGGGTAGATCCTACAGCAGCAAAGGTAGGTGGATGACAAGGCCAGGGAAACCAAAAAAAAAAAAAAAAAAAACCCAAGATTCCTTATGATCTGAAATTAAAATCTGGTAAGGATTAGAGGCAGCCAACAATTTCAAACAGAATATTGATTGCAACTTGCAAGTGGGGGTTGGCCTAACTTTAAGCTTCATGTGGGAGTTCACTTTCTAAAGGGTGGTGTGGTGGGAAGCGCACAGAGCATTGCCATCCCCACCCACCTTTCAATTTCAAAAGCTTCATCATTTCTCCACTCCTTTCTTTCTGAACCAAAAAAAGAAAAAGAGAAAAACAAGGCTCTGTCACATCAACAGGACCACATTTCATCCATTGATTTAACCATCCCCTCTAAGAGAGGAGTAAACTACAAATAAAAATACAGTGCAGCTTCACAAAGGCTTTGTTCCTTTCAAGCTTTTTAAGCATCTTTCCCCCTTCCCAAGTCCAACACCACTAAACAAAATTAAAATTATTAAATGAAGACCCAAAACTTCACACTATAGAAAGCTCATATTTTACCTTTCTGCCCCCATCTCACAAGATCTAAAGGATGTTTATACAAAGGAAAGAAAAGAGAATGCACTCACTAGCTTTGGAATGCATGTTACAGGCTTGAGATAGAGAAAGGGAGAGAAAAACACTAGACAGGGAGTTTACATTGAAGTAGTCCTCATGGGCAATTTTGGTTTCTGCCAGGGCCTCCATAGTAAAAGTAATGGCCCCAATCCCCATTGCTGCCAGTTTGGACATCATAGCAGTTGGATTGCTCTGTAAAAGTGCCAATCCCTTTGGGAGCTTTGAGATTGTTGGAGCTGTCAACAACCTGAATGTTCCTGAAATAACTAGCCTTCCCAAACCCCTCTTCAGGAAAATGACCACTGCCCATCTGTGTTAAGGTGTGCAGTCCATCAGCCTCTGAATTCACAACCTCCCCTCCCCACTCAATCATGGAGGCACTGTCAGCCAGGTACGAGAATAAGAAAGAAGGCCAATATCCCAACACATAGTCATTTCCAAACTGCATCCACCAGTGTCCCTCATTTGGATCCTACACCAAATACACAAATACTCATCTCAATCATCAACAACAAATAAATTTCTTAATATTACTCTCACTACTGAATTATGCTCTAGTTATATGTCAATCAGAATGGTTTTTTAAGCCACCCATGTGGGTTCTTCATACATTAAAATCTGTAGTAGGGGGAAATGACAAAAGAATCTTACGATCTCAAACACCGGGATTTTCTGTTTCTGACCCCTTTAAAGTAAACTATATGTGTGGGTGGGTATTATTTTAACACCTAATGTGAAGACCCCATCTCAGCTGGGCAATGTCCACAAATGATCACATGCACTTATCTTTGTACAGTCAGTCTCATTTGTCTTTTAGCATTTAACGCAATGGTTGATGTTTCAATTTTTCTTTTGTGTTGTCCAAGTGAGGTTTGGCATTTACCTTCCAGATAAGTATACTGATATCATACTGTGGACTGCGAAATCCAGATACAGGTGAGATACTTGCCCCCATCGCTATTTCACTGTTAACTTGAATAAAGCCTGAGCAGAGGAGGTTATAACATCCTGTGGCTTGGTATGCATCGCTCTGCAAATATATTCATCATCGTTAGATCAATGGAATTGGACAAGAGAGACTAAAAAGTTAAGGTCCCATTTGATAACATTTTTTTTAAATTGTTTTTGTTTCCTCACAATATCTTTCCTATGCTTTTCACTTCACTTACAGACGCCAACATTTAGATTCTTAATCAAATTCTAAAAGTAAAAAGTAATTTTTAAAAATTACTTTTTCTAGATTTCAAAACTTGAGTCAGATTTTATGTCCAAGGTAGATAACAAAACAATGAAACTCACAGGTGGATGTAATGCTTATGAGCTTAGTTTTCAAAAACCAAATGATTATCAAACAGAACCTAAGTGATCTTATCAAAGAGGTAAATGAATCTTACAGTCCAATAAGTGAAGAGTCTCGTGTTGTTATCGCCATATAGGTCTGGGCTGACCTGATGTCAAAGGTAACCAATTATGAGAACCAACGATGGGAGCAAAAAGAAAAGGAATTGATTAGCTTTTTTAATCAATATTAGTTCACAGTACCTGCCAGCCAGCTTCAATACTATTGAGATCTTGACCAAAAGAACCTCCTAAAATCCATAACTGTGACAAGCTAAACTCATTAGGCTGCTGTATTTTGGGCTCCCATACATTGATAGTTGCCTTCGCTCCATAAAACTTATCTCCTTCCACATAAGCTATTGCGTGCTAAGCAGCTCCGAAGGGAACAACACGATATCAGAACTAAAGTAAATAATTAAAGAAAATAAAAAGACTGATTGTATTTAAAAGGGGGAAGAATTACCTGATGACCACTTTGATTGATGAGATCAGGATCTGCAGACCTGGGTTGAGGAATGGTTCTGTGCCTTTTCTTCCCATATCTTTTGGCAGAGCTTGCCCTCAGAACATCATCTTCCTTGGTTCTCCTAATAGGAATTGTGTTTTCTGGGCACCTTCCATTTGAATGCCACAGCTGATTGATGGGGTTTGTTCTCTCTTTAGGTTTCTCAGACACCTTGTTCTCATCAAATAGCCCTTCTGGGTGGTAAGTAGGTCTCGTCTGATACACGGACAAGTGGTAAGGAACTTCAGGACAGGTAGATGAAGAAATACTCGAAGTAGGTGCAAAACTGAGAAACGTTACAAACCAGAATTTTATGATCTTTGAGGAAAGGATGATCGAAAGCTGGTTGATTAGAAATGTGAACACAGTCGATGATATCCCCATCTGGACTCTGATTGAACATAACAAACACAAAATTTAAGAAAAGAACGAGGGAAAACAGTAGATGAAAGTGAAATTTCATTTCTCAAAATCTTAACTATGTAGCTAAAACTGGAAGCTGCAATACACGAGATACTGTTTGATTTCTAAGAAAATGGAAGTAGCAACACTCATAGCATACATTATTAAAGGCTGTTCCAAGTCTTAGGAAAAGCAAGAAATTAAAAACATGTTTGAGAGGGAGAAAGGGAGAACCTGGATTGTTTTCAATGGGGGCTTGTTCAAGCGCCTAAGGTGCTTCTGAACCTCCAGGTTCTGCATGGAAGGGGATAATCGAGCGGACTGGGAGAGACAGATCAGAGCCCATAAAGAGAAAATCGGTAGCAGAACTCTGCCGGCCGTTCCTCTGCCAATCTGAGAAGGACGCATTTAGAGGAAGCCGCCCAAATGCCTCCCAAATGGAAATTAATCACATACACCCTGACCCAACACTCGAATCTCAAACCCAAATGCTTCTTCACAACTGGGACGGTTCTGCTTCCACCTACCAGCTCTCGCTCTTTGTCTTACTCCGTTTTCTACAACGCCTGACCAAGCCAAGCTAAGCTACCCTCTCGCTCTCTTTCTGTGCTTGCAAAAGAAAGAGAGAAGATGGGATCATTGGATCCGGATTGTAAAAATCACTTTTATATTATTATATCATCCTTTTAGAACTTTGATTGATTGCACGATGACGAGATAAAGGGGAGAGATGATGATGATGATGAAAGAGACTGAACCAAAGTTGTAGGAAATAGAACATGGGGGGAAATTTGGGCTTTTATTTTTATACACAAAGCTCGTAGCTTCGTATTAGTAAATTTTAGCATCGTCTCTCACTGTCTCGTGTGATTGGGAATATTAGTAAATTAAGAGCACAGAAAAGATTGAAGAAAGCGGAATCCTATGCCAAACTTGAAGCTGAAACCACACCCACGGAACACAA
Source organism: Benincasa hispida (assembly GCF_027475165.1). Taxonomy (NCBI): domain Eukaryota; kingdom Viridiplantae; phylum Streptophyta; class Magnoliopsida; order Cucurbitales; family Cucurbitaceae; genus Benincasa; species Benincasa hispida. The sequence goes on from NC_143487.1 coordinate 9,850,475, forward strand.
TGCAGTATCTGTATGAGTATGACCGTATCCTTGTACTTTTATTTTACCTTCCACTGCATCTCACTTTTCCCCTTGCTTTTTTTAGCGCCTTTTTTTCAACTCCAAAAGATTCCTCTTTTTGGTAATACATGGTGGGGTCAGCCAATCTCCCTGCAACCCATTTAATCATAAACAAAAAATATTCTTTTTAAGTTCTTCTTTCTTTAATTTGGTTCTATTTTGATTTTTAAATTTTCAAAAACAGACTTTTTTTTTTTTTTTTTAGTTTCTAAACTTTTTAAGAGTGTTTATTTTGGTTTTTATTATTAAAATTTTGTTAACTCTTTAATAAAATTTTGTCTAACATATGCGGAGTAAAATGAAAGTGAAGTAAAAAGGCAACTAATGTGATAAAATATTTAACGATCAAAATCTTAAATACAAAACGACTTTTAAGTTCAATATTAAATCGTTTTACCAACTCATTTAAAATTGTCTACATTTTTTAGTGTGATTAACTTATTTGATAGTCTAGTCATACAAAAATACAAGTCAACTCATCATTTTGTTTAGGAGTTAATATAATTTTAATAGTAGAGACCAAAATAAGCATTTTTTAAAAAAGTTTAAGGACTAGAATAGATGTTTTTAAAAGTTTAAGGATCAAAATAGAATTTATATATATATATATATATATATATATTAAAAGAAGAGAAGTTTGCCACATCCAACTTTTGATTGTATTTTTCTACAAATTTAACCAAACATGAACATAATTTAACTCCTATAAAACATGTATTTTTATCCTTGAATATATTTTGCATGTTGTTAAACATTAAAAAAAACAAAAAACAAAACAAGAAACTTGGTTTCCCTTCATTTCACTCAACCTAACTTTTCCATTCTTAACAGAACTTTTTATTCAATAAAAATAGTTGAATATTTGTTTTAAAAGGAAAAATCGCTTTTGAGATCTCACATTGCTTAGGTTGGAGAGTGGACTCTCCTTCATATACTCTCATCTTAGACTTTGGGTTTGGACCCCAAGAGGTACCCATATTTTAGAGGGGTGGGTAGGTAGATGAATGTGGGTACGGGGCGTGGTGCAGCGCGTGTGATTATTTTTAATAAAAAATTATTAATTTAATATCAGTTTTTGGGCCCCACGTTATGTGGGGCCTTTGAGGCCTATAACCTTCCATCATTTCTTACAAACTCATTCTTCCACTCACAATTCAATCCCTCTCCATTCCTTCCTCTGTATCCATTTTGTTTTTGGAGCATATCATATCGAAGGACTATGCATCTTCAATCAAGACAGTTTTATACTTCTGGGTTGTTTTATCCTAGGGACGGCGAGCTGCGAAACGTCTTAAAGAGAGCGAGATCCGCGACTCAGCCTGTAACGAGATTTTGTTTTGAAGGTTCCACATTTATGATGACTGTCGTATGTGACTGTTCGCTGTTGTCAAGTTTCACCATCGAAGGTAGTCGGTTCCAACAATTTTAAGACATTTTCATTTGTCGCTGTTGCGGTGGCCCTTATAAGTCATAACGATATTATGACTTCCAACCTCAACCGTCCATTTCGGTTCGAATGAGCGAACTTCAAACAGTGAAAGTAGAAGATGTTGTTTTTCCTTAACATCAAGAAAGTTTCTGACGCTTGTACCACGGATAAGCCAATCGTTACGAACAAAGATTCGACTAAACAATAAAAGAAGCTGTTGATTGGGAAGAAAAATACTTTTTATGTAAAAAAAATCATTTTAAATGGTTTGACTGATGATCTGTATGATTACTACAACAAAATGAATACAACAAAGGAACCTTGGGATGCCCTGCAAAAGAAGTACGATTCCAAGGAGGTCGGGTCGAAAAAAATATGTTGTCAACCGTTACCTCAAGTTCCAGATGGCGGATGAAAAATTTATGGAGGCCCAGTCCCATGAACTGCAAAAGATGACTCATGAAATAATAACCGAAGATATGCCCCTAAACGAACAATTCCAAGTTGTTGTTATTATTGATAAATTACCCCCTTTATGGAACGATTTTAAAAACACCTTGAGGTATAAGACCAAGGAATTTTCCTTGAAGATTCTTATCACGCGGCTAAGGATTGAGGAGGAAGCCTGAAAGTAGGACCAGAGGGAGGAGGTGAACATCGTACCTGGGACATCCATCTCTATTGTGATAAAGCCTGACCAAAAGTCCAAGGGGACAAAGAGGAAAGGTCAGAACCGTGGTTCCAACAACCAGAACCAATAGAAGAAGCAGAAACCTCCATTAGGAGAAATGGTACAGTTTCTTTGCTTTAACTATAATAAACCTGGACACATGGCTAGAAACTATAGGAACAAGCATCACCTACTAGTCAGGAAAATCTGACAGAGGAAACGTTAGTTGCCATGATCACAAAAGTAAATGTGATCGGTGGTTCTGAGAGGTGGTGGATAGACACTGGCGTTATATGTCATGTCTGTCACGACCTTAGTCTCTTTAAAACTTATACTGAAACTAAGGATAAGAATATTTTGTTGGTGGATCACCACTTAACGAAAGTTGCTGGAACCGGTGAGGTGGAGCTGAAGTCTAACTCGAAAAAGACCCTCTTATTGAAGGATATCCTGCAAACTTCAGAGATAAGAAAGAACTTGGTCTTGGGCTATCTCCTCAACAAGGCCGGATTTTCTCAAACCATAGGGGCAAGTTTATATGCCCTTACTAAGAATAATGTATTCGTAGGGAAGGGTTATGCAACTGAGGGAATGTTCAGATTAAATTTAGACATAAATAAAGTGAAATCTTATGTATATATGTTGTGTTCTTTGAATGTTTGGTATGCTATACTTTGTCATGTTAATAAGAAATTAGTTAGTAATATGATTAGGCTGGAAATGATACCTAATTTATCCATGAATGAATTTGATAAATGTGAGTATTGTAATCAAACTAAAATAACTAAGACTCCGCGTAAATATGTACTTAGAGTATTTAAGCCTCTAGATTTAGTTCATTCTGACTTATGTGAATTTGATGGTATCCTGACTAAGAACAATAAAAGATATTTTATTACTTTTATTTATGATTGCTTTGATTTTACTTTTATATATTTGCTGAAAAATAAAACTGATGTGTTTGATGCTTTCAAATTATTTGTAACCGAAGTAGAGAATCAGTTTAACAGAAAGGTTAAAAGACTTTGTAGTGATAAGGGAATTGAGTACGATTTAGATAGCCTCAATGAATTCTTTAACTCACATGGAATAATACACGAAAAGACTACATCCTACTCTCCTAAAATGAACGAAAAAATCGAAAGAAAAAGTAGAACTTTAGCCGAGCTAGTAGTTGTTATTTTACTTAGCTCATGAGTCACATCTTATTGGAGTGAAATCATCCTTATCGTGTGTTATGTCCTAAATAGAATACCAAAGTCTAAAAACACAACTTCACCTTAGGAAGTCCTCAAGAATAAGAAACTATACTTGTCATACTTTAGAACATGGGGATGTCTAGCCTTTGTAAGGATTCCAGGCCCTAAAAGAAAAAAGCTAGCTAGTAGAGTCTATGAGTGTGTCTTTATAGTTTATGCCATAAACAATAAAGCCTATAGGTTTTATGACCTAGTAAACCAAGTGATCATTAAGTCAAATGATATCGACTTTTTTTAGGATAGATTTCCTTCTAAATCGAGAAATGGTTGGGGCTTAGGATTCAATTGTCTAACAGTCAAGGATTTTGGGGATGACTTTCAAACCTATAATATAGAAGAAGATCCTAAAGATCTAAAAGCTGCTCTATCCTCTATAAATGTCAACTTATGGTAAGAAGCCATAAATAATGAGTTGCGCTCTCTTGAGTCAAATAGGACTTGACACTTAGTAGACCTACCCCCCAGGTTGCAAGGCAATAGGGTACAAATGTATCTAAAGGAAGAAACTTATATCTGATGGAACAGTTGACAAGTTTAAAGTCACGTTAGTGGCAAAGAGCTTTAGACAAAGAGAAAACATAGACTTCTTTGACACATTCTCCCCTGTCACTAGAATTACCTCAATCCGTGCTTTGTTCTCTCTTGCTGCCCTTTATAACCTCGTAGTACATCAGATGGATGTAAAAACCACTTTCCTAAATGGTGAACTTGAATAAGAGATTTACATGAAACAACCTGAGGGCTTTATAGTCCATGGTCAAGAAAATAAGGTTTATAAGCTAGATAAATCTCTATATGTTCTGAAACAAGCTCCTAAGCAATGGCATGAAAAAGTTTGATAACTCAATTCTATCTAAAGGTTTCAAGGTTAATGAAAGTAACAAATGCATCAACTATAAGTTTGAAAATAATCTTTACACTATCATGTGTCTGTATATAGATGATTTGTTAATCTTTGGGTAGAACTTGCATATCATAAATGATGTGAGATCTACATTGAGTGCAAACTTTGACATGAAAGACTTAGAAGAAGCAAGTGTAATCTTAGGCATATAAGTGACTAGATCTGAAAATGGAATTTCTTTGGATCAACCTCACTATGTAGAAAAGATTCTAATAAAATATAATTAATTTTAATGTAAACTAGCATGTACTCCTTATGACCCTAGTGTTAAGTTGTTCAAGAACACTGGTGACCGTGTTAATCAATCTGAGTATGCGAGCATCATAAGCAATTTTAGATACGTTGTTGACTGCACTACTCTTGATATAGCTTATGTTGTAGAATTAATATGTAGGTTTACAAGTAGACGTAGTATAGAGATTGGAATGCTATAGAAATGATTGTGAGGTACTTAAAGAAAACCCAAAACCTAGGATTACATTATTAAAAGTTTCCCATTGTCTTGGAAAGATTCAGCGATATTGACTGAAACTCCCTCTCGAATGATTCAAAAGCTACAAGTGGCTATATCTTTAATATAGTAAACAGAGCTATCTCTTGGAAGTCCAAGAAACAGACTATTTTAGTCCAATCTACGATGGAGTCAGAAATGATAGCATTGGGAACAACTAATGAAGAAACAAGTTGGCTTAGAAGTTTGCTATTAAAGATTCCCCTATGGAAAAAGCCGATACCAGCCATATTGATCCATTGCGATAGTATTTCAACAATCACAAAATTCAGAACCGTTATTATAATGGAAAGAGACAAAAAATACGTTGTAAGCACAGTACCATTAGAGAGTTCCTCACTACTACCACAGTTAGAGTGGATCATATACAGATGAATGAAAACTTGGCAGATCTTTTGACGAAAGGACTGGCCGAAGATAAGGTTTTTAAAATCTCAGAAAGAATGGGACTCATACTTATAAAGAGACGAATCACTGTGAGAAAAACCCAGCCTGTAGACTGGAGATCCCAAGAAACAGGTTCAACAGGTAATAACTTATCACAAGTGGTATATAATGAATTATGCTAAAACAAACACAAAGTTCCTTTCCTATGACCTAGAGTCTGAGCATGATATCCTAAAGTATAAGAAAGGTTAAACTTAGTTCTTAATGAGATCTATACTTGATGTCAAGTGAGGTACTTAGCTACAGGAGCACTCTTGATAGACTCACATATGTGAATGAGGAAGTGGGGACCGCTTCCTATGGAGTTTTTAGGCAAACTCTTTAGAGTGTTCACTAAACCGGGAAACATGTGCTAGGTATTAAAGCACAGGCTTTTCGAACTACACCCTAATGATACTGTGTATGAGATGTTGTTAGAGATAGAGTTCAAAACCATGAGTTACTCTAGTATATTCTGAATTATCTACATTACGTAAAGATTCAAGTTGTAAGACACCTTTATGCACAGTGTTGTATAAACTGATATTGCTCGATGAAAAATGGTTTTCTTATGTTTTTAAATTTTCAAGTGGGAAATTGTTGATGAAGATTTGAGTTTTAAAAGGAAAAAATGCTTTTAAGAATCCCACATTGCTTAGGTTGGGGAAGTGGACTCTCCTTCATATACTCCCATTTTGGACTTTGGGTTTGGGACCCAAAGGGTATCCATATTTTAGAGGGAGTGAGGAGATAGATGAGTGTGGGTATGGTGGACATCCCACACACTACCGTCATCCCAGTGAGACGAGTGTGATTATTTTTAATTAAAAAAATATTTTTTAACTTTATTATTTAATTAATTTATTTAAAAATATATATAATAATATCAGTTTTTGGTCTTCAGTCATTGGTCTTCTGCCCACATCATTCGCGTCGAATTCTATGTACGCACGTTCTGTGGCTGGACACATCTTCCTCCTTGGCAGTTTCGCACTGCAGTTGGCCTTCAAGGCCTATAAAAAGCGCAAGCCATCCATCATTTCTCACAATTCATTCCCTCTCCATTCTTTCCTATGTTTCCAATATGTTTTTTGAGCATATCATATCGAAAGGTATGAGTTCCAGTCGGTGGCTGTGCATCTTCGATCGAGACAGCTTTATACTTCTGGGCTATTTAATCTTGTGGACGACGTGGCAATACTGTTGAACTGCTTGCTCACTTGGGCAGAATCGCTAAATATCTTAAAGAGAGCGAGATTTGCGACTCAACCTATAACGAGTTTCTGTTTTGCAGGTTTTCTTTAACTTCTGATGACTGTTGTTCGTGACTGTTCGCTACTGTCAAGTTTTACCGTCGAAGGATAGCCGGTTCCAACATGAACTTTGACCTTTATTTCCGGAAAAAAAAAAATCATATACTTGTAAAACACACAATCTTAGAGCATCCTCGTAACATTTTGAGTTTCAATTTTTATCTAAATTCTAATGAATTTCTACTTAAACTAGTTTTAAAATGTTTATATAAGGTCAAGAATAATATTTTAACTTCTTAAAATATAAAGAAATTTCTAGAACAAATCACAAAGTTGATGGCCACTTAGCTTTTATATTATGAATTTATTATGCAAATTACCATTGAACAATTTGATGGAATACGTACAAAAATAGGTACACCTTAGATGTGTTAAAATTTTCTGAACAAATTTGAACTTAAACGTCAGTTTAACACAGTTAGAAGAATTATTCAAACTTACAAAGCTAAAAACTAACATTTTTAAGCTAAATTTTCAATTGATTTAGATCATTTCGCTTTTATGTTCATTGTTAATCATATAGATTTTGTGAGAGTTTACAATGATTTGTAACAAAAATATTCTACTTGACCTTGAATTATAATTATTAGAAAACTAAATTCCGTAGTTTTTTTTTTTTTTTTTTTTGAAACACCAAATTCCGTAATTGTTGGAAGTGTGGAAATACAATTTTTCTTTTTGGCATATCCTTTGCAAATAATTTTATTTTTTAAAAAAAAAAAAAAAGAAAGAAAAAAAGATGCATACACTTGATTTATAAAGACGTACCACCCTGACCATATGACCTAAATATATCCATATTTTTTTTTTAAAAAAAATGTATTGTAATTAAAGTTTGAAGTGGAGGTATCAAACCTCAGATTTCGAGATTGATAGTATAAATACTATGTCGATTAAAATACGCTCTTGTTGGTAATATATCCATATATATATATATATATTTTTAAAGGTATTGTAATTAAAGTGTGGGATGGGAAAATCGAACATCAGACTTCAAGGTCGATAGTACAAGCACTATATCAGTCAAGCTACGCTCTTGTTGACAATATATCTATATTTTTCTGAAAGCCAGTGATACCACATTAATTAATTGATTAAAACATATTTTAGTATTATAATGAGAAATGGACGCTGCCAATTATCAAGATGGACAATTATTAAAGAAAGATTTATGCAAAAGGTTTAGCTTTTAGAATTGCTGGCCATTGGCATTAAACTAGTGATTGGTGCCATCCATTCAAAATGCCACTCATTGCTAACTTTACAGATTCCCTATCCTCCTCTCCTTCCCACTTCAAAGTTACTTTTTTGCCCTTTCTTTTTCTTTTTCCTCCCAAACCAAAGAAAAATTAGAAAGAAAAAAAAAAGAGGGAAAAAAACTCGCTTCCTTGGCCACTGCTTTCATTTTTTAAAGTCATCCTAAGTAAAGAAAATAATCATTTTTTTAATTTCAAAGTTGAAGTCACCATTTAAAGCTGTTTTTTATCTGTGATAGATCGCAATAGACAGTAAAATGAATCAAAATATTTATAAATAATAACAAAATATCACAGTGTATTTGTGAAAGACCGCCATAGAAAGAGATAGACTACTATCTAACAATTTTATCATTTAAAATAATTTCTTCAACATTTATATTTTTTTCTAAAAACATAAAAGATACATTTATGCAATAGCAAAAGCAATATAAATGTAGTCTATGTTTGGTTTGTTTAATATGTATATATATGGTTAAGCAATATGTAGACTTGAAGATTTGAACATCTCATCTAAGTCAAAGATGACCATTATCATGTTGACATTTTTTATTTGTAGATTAATCTCTTATAAAAACTAGTATCAAATTTAGAAATGATTAGGTTTCATGACTAAGTATATGCATACTAAAATACAGTTTTGATTTCATTAGTACAACATATGTGATGATATGAAAAATATAAACTTCCAAACTATAACCATAACCAAATAAATATCTTATAACTTAAAGATTATATATCATTTATTGTTGAGTTATGCTTATATTTGCACAAATTTCTTTTGCCACTACACGAACTATAATCCATGAGCCAAAAACCAAATAAACATCCTATATACAGATAAATACACAATCACACCCATATATGATATACAAACTAAATACATTTATGGAAATTTCTTAATCAAATAAGTACATTTATTGAAAAATTTTCAATTTATATCTCTAACTTGTAGGGATTGTATCAATTTAAACTTTGTACGAATAATTATATCAATTTGAAAATTGAACTTTAGTAAAAGTATTAATTGGCACACTCCTTCAAATTTAGTTAAAAAAATATCGATAATTTTTTTTATTTTTTTAATTAAACTTCTAAATTGTTATAATTGAATCAATCTAGCCCCTTTATTAAGATTGCATAAAAAGTCGTCCATACATTGAATTCTTACATATGTGTAGACTTCTTCAAATGTCGGAATTAATAAAATTGACTATTCAAATTGATGCATAGACAGTTTTCAAAGAAAATCTTAATTGAGCATCTAAATTAATTTGTTTATAAAAATTTAGGTATTTAATTGATAAATTATAAGTCTCTCAATAGACATAAAGGAGGGTGTAAATTGATATATGTACAAAAATTTAGAATTCAAATGGATACAATTATTAATTAAAAGTTTAAACTAATACAAAATCCCAAGTTTAAAAGTGTGAACTTATATTTTTTCTATGCATTTATAGCTGGAAAAGAAAGAATTAAGAAAAAGTGGGGAAATAATAGAAGCCAAACAGTTGACATAAATGAGTGAAAAGTGGAATGTGGACATAGATGACAAAATTTCAGAGAGTGAGAGATTATGTCTATACGGATTTGGGAGGGTGCAGGTGGTAGAGAGTCAATGGTGGTGGGAAGAGGAGTCATTATAATAAATCTAGAACTGGAAGACTCTTTGGAGGCATTTAGGACAAGGAATTAGTTATTATAGTTGGGTTATAACAGTTTGCTGTCATCTATTGTCCGTCATTAAAAGATGAAAAATCAATTTTAGGTTAATTAAGGTATTATCAAACATAATTAAGGATCCAATTGGTATTATTATGATATCTTAAACATGAATTTAGAAGAATTTGGGATCATAAGTCAACTATGAAGTTTATTAAGGGATTAATTTGAAGTAAACCCTAATTAGAATTAATCTGAAAAGAAAATAGTAAACACGATAGCAAAAAATAAATAAATGATAGAATGTAAAATAGTAAAAACTATAGTAAATAATCATAGGATAGTTCTTACCTCAAACGTCCTCTTTGATAATTTTTTTTTAAAGAAGCATAACCGTTATTTCCATTTATAATTTGACCTATAAAAGTTTTTATTTTATTATCACTATCTAAAAATCATAGTCCAAAAAGTAAGAGTAAACAATTATAAATTTCAGAAAGAGAACTAAAAAAAGAATCATGCTTATTAAACTGAAGAATCCAAGTTTAGATTTGATAATTATCATGTGGTTAAAAGCAGCTGCTTTCCAATCCTCCAAACAAACGCCAACCTGAATTAAACACATCAAAACTTTTTTTTTTTCTCTTTTTGTTAGAAGAATAATTGTAAAGACAAGGATAGAACCTTTGATCTTTAAAGATAAAGATCATACAAATTACCATTAAATTAAGTTCACTTTAACTAAACGGATCAAAATATTTTAGACACTAAATTCAAAAGCGACACTGTTGAGCGTTGAAAAAAATGATTATCTTGGTTCAATGATCTGCATGTGGGATTTTTGTTCGCCGTGATTGGTGCTTTTCCACAAATAAACGTCATTACAGCTTCTACGGTCCACAGTCAAACCTGCAAAGGCCCATCAAACCAACTCATCCCTCACGGATTATTGGCATCAAAGTGATTATCTTCAAAACACTTCTACTTACAGTCAGACATTCATTCCTTTTGCAATCCATGTAAAATATGCATCATTTCTCAAATCATCCATCCACACAATGTCAGGTCAACCTGACTTACTGACAAAACCTGATCAAGGTAAACCAAGCTGGAATCTACAAATGTTCTACAATCAACATCAATCTAAGGTCCACTCATTGAAAGTGAAACACACATTTCTGTCGCGCTTCTTTCGGTTTTTCACTGTTGCATTCCCTTAGTAGGAAAAAACCATACGTACAGACTTTGTCACCATAGATACAAGCCAGAAGAGACAAGGAGCCCAATGCCTTCATGTACTGTACATGATTTGGTAAAACTTTTTGAAAGAAAGCAGCTGTTGAAACTTGGAAGTGAGACACCTAAAGCATGGACTGCATCCGAGTTGGTGAAGACTCTTTGGTTACTTTTCTCACAATCATTCACACAAAACTTGTTAAGAAATGTTCAGATGCTAAAATGGGACTGCAACTCCAGGCGTCCATCCTTCATCAAACAGTGAAGCCACCATTAAATTGCATCTAATGTTACGCTAAACTTAATGTATTAAAATTGAACAAGATACCAGCAAAGAGATCAACGCACGTTAAAGGTTGGGTAGATATTAATAAGAGGTAGAAAATGACATAGGTTAACATCAGAAAGCATTTAGACAACAGAAAGAACGATGTCTCAAAGCTGCCACACAAACCTTAGACGATTGCATTTCTTAAGACAATGTGTCAACTTATTTATCTCACACTGATAGGATATTAGCCACTTTTGACGAATTTGTTTCTAAAATTTACCCAAAAGACCACATATTATAAAAAAAAAAAAAGTGTTGGCTTTATAACAAAGATACTGTTAACTTTTTCCCACTTCTAACCAGTAGGAAACTTAATCAGAACTCTAGCAGTATTTTCCACCAAAGGATAAACATGAAGGGGGCAGGAATTCCCTCAATCTCGTTAGGAGGCATCTGTCTACGATTGGGTAAGAAAAAGATTTGCTAGTTGGCACGCTTATGATGCATAGTACCAACCGCATTACTGAATCAGTTTGGTTAGCGACAAGGAAATCTAACTACTATAACACCCAAGTGTTTCATTTAGTTGGTGAAGACTCAGAGAGCATTTTAAACAAATTTAGAATTTTGCTTCAATAATCTTCAAAGTTCGAGTGGCCTATTCCCTACGTGCTTTATTTATTTATTTTAAAGAAAGGATACAAATTGTTTCATTGAATAGATGAAAAAGGATTCATGTTCAAAAAAACAAAATACAAGATCCAAAATACAAAGGAAATGTCCTACTAGCATTACTAGCATTATTTAACCCTGTGAAACTCTTAGGTTTGAGAGAGAATCAGAATACTCTATTCATTCACCAAAAGTGTGAATATATACAAGTGTACAAAGCATAGAAAAGGAAAATATCACAAAATATTTACAAGAATGGAAAACCCTAACAATAGAATTATAACACTCCCCCTCAAGTTGGAGCATATATGTTAATCATGCCCAACTTGTTACATAGATAATCTATACATCTTCCATCCAATACTTTCGTGAAGAAATCGGAAATACTAGATTAGACGCAATATGAAGTGTTGCTTGATTATCACACCACAACTTTGTCGGTGTGGTGATTTCAAATCCCAACTCAACAAGAAGTTGATATATCCAAATCAATTCACACACAGACTGTACCATTGCTCTATATTCTAATTCCACACTTGAACGTGACACCACATTTTGCTTCTTACTCTTCTAAGAAATCAAATTACCACCAACAAAAACACAATACCCTGAGGTTGATCTTTTGTCTTCTTTAGATCCTGCCAAATCGGCATCTGAGAAACATTCAATATTAGTATGACCATAATTCTTATATAATAAACCATGCCTAGGAATAGCCTTCAGATAACAAAGAATCTGTTCCAATGTAGCCCAATGATCAACTGCAGGGCATGACATGTACTGACTCACAATATTTACTGAATAGGCTATGTCGAGTCACTATAAGGTAATTAAGCTTTTCCACTAACCTCCTATACCTTTCAGGATCTTTTAGCAATTCTCCATCTTTTGTGAGCGGTAAGTTAGGCATCATTGGGGTACTACATGGCTTAGCCCCTAGCTTTCCTGTTTCAATCAACAAGTCAAGTACATATTTTCTCTGTGATAATAGTTATCCTTTCTTGCTTCTTATCACCTCAATTCCTAAGAAGTATTTCAACATGCCCAAATCTTTTGTATGGAATTGACTATGAAGAAAGATCTTTAGAGACTGGATACCTAAAGTATCATCACCAGTAATCACAATATCATCTACATATATAACTAACAAGATGACAAAACTCTCAGGTCTTTTAAAAAAGACCGAATGATCTGACGTGCTCTTCCGCATTCCAAAGCTTTCAATCACCTGACTAAATTTACCAAACCAAGCTCGTGGGCTCTGCTTTAATCCATACAAGGATTTACGAAGGCGACACACCGTTCCATTCTCCCCCTAAGCAACAAACCCTGGTGGTTGCTCCATATACACCTCTTCTTGAAGATCACCATGAAGAAATGCATTTTTAATATCAAGCTGATGTAAAAGCCAATGATTGATTGAAGCTAATGAAAAAAACAACCTCATGGATGCCATTTTTGCTATAGGAGAAAAAGTATCAGCATAGTCAACGCCATAAGTTTGTGTGTAGCCTTTCGCTACAAGGCGCGCTTTTAACCGACCAACAGAACCATCAGGATTGACTTTAACTACAAACACCCATTTGCAACCGATAGCCTTCTTTCCTGCAGGGAGAAACTAAATCCCAAGTACAATTATCATTTAAGGCAATCATCTCTTCCACCATTGTGGCACACCAACCAGGATGAGACAAAGCCTCATGAATAGTTTTAGAGATGGATACAGACTCTAAGGATGCAATGAATGAACATGTGGAATGTGACAAATGGTTATATGAAACAAAAGAGGAAATAGGATGAGTACATGTATGTTTACCTTTATGAAGAGCAATAGGAAGACCACCACTCATTTCTGGATCCAATGAGGAAGAAGACTCTGGTATAGAGCATGGAACTGAAGGAGGTTATCATCGAGTATAGACCTTAACGATGGGTGGAAGAGTAAAGGTAGCCCACAGGTAGAGATGAATCAGGAAGAGGATTGGAAGGAGAAATAACTGTATAGACAAGGAAATCATCCTCTAATTCCTTATGCTCCCCCTGATTCTTATTCGAAGAGAAAGACGGTGATGAAAAAATTGAGGTATGTTTAAAAAACGTGACATCAGGAGAAATGAAATATTTATTTAGACTAGGACAATAACACCGATACTCCTTTTGAACACGGGAATAACCAAGAAAAATACATTTTAAGGACTTTGGATCCAGCTTGGTATGCTGAGGTCGAACATCCAGAACAAAGCAGGTACAACCAAATATTTTGGGTGGAATGGGAAACAAATGTTGCTTAAGGCATAAAGTACGAAAAGGAATCTCACCCTTAAGAATGGAAGAGGACATGCGATTTATTAAGAAACAAGCTGTGGAAACAGCATCAGCCTAAAAGGATGTTGGAACATGCATCTGAAACATCAAAGCTCTGGCTGTCTCAAGGGAGATGACGATTCTTTCATTTTGCAACCCCATTTTAAGATGGAGTATCGACACAAGAAGATTGATGAAGAATGCCATGGGCATCTAAATAAGACTTGATTGTATGAGAGAAATATTCCTTAGCATTATCACTCCGTAGGATTTTAAGAGCACCACTAAACCGAGTTTGAATTTCAGCATGGAAGTTACGAAAATGAGAAAGTAACTCAAAACGACTTTTCATTAAATATAACCACGTAACACGAGAATAGTCATCGACAAATGTAACAAAATACCTAAACCCTCCTTTGGACTCAACAGGACATGGACCCCAAACATCAAAATGGACTAATTCAAAAGGAGCATTAGCTCGTTTATGAGGATACAAACTCAAACGATGAAATTTAGCAAACTAACATGACTCACAATCTAAAGAAGACAAATGTTGAAGTTGTGGACGAAGACTTTCAACACAGAGATAGACGGATGACCCAAACGACAATGCTCTTCAAAGGGAGAGGACACGCTTGAGCATGTGATGGTCGTAGGTGTTCGTGGTTCAAAGATGTAAAGACCTCCAAATTCATACCCTTTACCAATAGTCTGTTTCGTTGTAAGATTCTGAAATAAGCAATAACCAGGAAAAAATGAGACAACAATGAAGATCACGAGTGAATTTACTGACCGAAATCAAATTAAACGAGAAATGTGGTAAACTTAAAACTAATGACAAATAAATTGATTCAATAAGATGGACGGTTCCTGATCCTAAAACAGGAGTGGAGGTTCCATCAACTATAGTGACATTAGGTGAAGAGGTAGATGTACAAAGGTTAGAGAATAAACTGGGTGTTACCTATCATATGGTCTGTAGCGCCAGAGTCATGACCCATTTTGACGTGGAGGAAAGAAGGCATTTAGAAATGTTACCTGTCTCTGCGATGGCCGTAATGGGAGTAGAAGATGATGCCCTCAATGACTCTTGTTACTGCTGAAATTTAGCAAACTCCTATGTAGAAATCGTAATTGACTTGTCAAGATTATCAAGAGTAGAGGCGACATGTGCAGAGGGTGATGGCATCCTCTGACCCTTATTCATCAATCTTCTGCATTCACGCTTTGTATGGTCAGGTTTATGACAATAATAGCAAATAACACCTCCTGGATTTGATCTTTGGTTATTGGGATGACCTTTGGAGCTATTTGATTCAACCTCCTTATTACCTCTATAATCATTTGTGCACCCAATCAAAGCATTACTAGAATCAGATGACTGTTTGTGTCTTCTCGGTACGAAGTATTCGAGTGTAAGCTTCTTCCAACGATGAGATATTTGAGCTTGACAACACTTGATCTTTGGTCATCTCATATTTAGGTGCAAGGCCTACTAAAAAGCTCATGATAAACAACTTTTCACGTTGAGCCATTAGAACTTTTGGATCTGTGTTGATTGGCATCAAGGCATTGAATTCCGCACATGTATTTTTGATCTCCATAAAGTAGCTTATAAGAGATTTTTCTCCTTGATCAGGTTGATATAGAGTCTTACAAACATCAAACACTCTATTAATATTCTCTTTCCCAGAATAAGGAAATCCAAATATTCTAATAGTTCCTTGACTGATTCGCAGTAATTTACTAGTTCAATGATTTCGCGATCAATAGAATTCTTGATTTGTAGAAGCATTCTTGAATCGTCCCGCCACCAAATCTTTTTATTAGCATCAATCGATGGCTCTTCTATGATGTGATCATCCATCTCCATGCTCCTAATAAAGTGGCGAACAATTGATCTCCATGAATAGTAGTTGGATCCATTCAACTTGTGTTCAGTTACTTTTGACACCATAGGAACAATCTCAGACATGACTACTGGTTTCTTATCAGGCATTACCTCAAAAAATAGACACCGAACAGCAGAAAATCAAACCCGAATTTACCGAAGAGATGTCTTTACAAGCAGTGAGTATATCTATATATTCCAAACAAACACACCACCAAGAAGAGTCAACAAAACTGAGGAAACCCACAAAAGAACCAAAACAGATGGCACACGTGCCTACACGCGCCAACGTGTGGACCGACGACAGAATGGAGCAAGTGGCACGTGAGCCTCACGCGCTGGTCAGATGGAATCCGGACTTTGGGGTTTTGTAGATTAGCGGCTGGGCTCCTCGACGGGCTGGGCGGTGTCGAAAAACTAGCCTTTTTTTTTCCGACAGTGGCGGCGGCTAACGGCGGCGAACAAACCAACGACGGCGACTATGAGCAAAAATGTTAACTCACCACAAAACCCTAAACGTAACGCAAACGGGTTCTAAATTCTCAAACCCTAAGGTTCACAAAACCCTAAGTTTGTTTAGAGAGCTTTGATACCATGTAAAACTCTTAGGTTTGAAAGAAAATCAGAATACTCTATTCATTCACCAAATGTATGAATATATACAAGTGTACAAAGCATAGAAAAGGAAAATATCACAAAATATTTACAAGAATGGAAAACCCTAACAATAGAATTATAACAAAACCCAAATCCCCATCTTGCAAAGCCAATATATTCCCCAATCCCTATTAGACACGAAGTACCCTGAAACTCACATTCCAAGAACAATTAATTCTTTGTTACGCACAAACCGCAGAAATGTCTGATTCATATTTTATTATAACTAAACTAAATGTTCATCTTCTCATTAGATCCACATAAATAAAACCTACAGATAATTAGAGGTCTCAAGTGTTGGGATAGTAAACAACGATCCTATATCTGATGGATAGGCTTCTTGTTGTTAAGATCTTGAAAGACCAAATACATAATAAAACTGTGCTCAATCCAACTTGGATATGGAAAAAGAGAAACTGGTAGATAGAATAGAAATATAAGCAGAAGAATTGGAGACAGAAAAAAGAACAGTGTGATAAACAATAAAACAAACGAAAGGATAGACAACAAAAAATAAAAAGAATGCCAAAGAAGCTGAGTAGACAAATTTGGCTAAATTAGCAGACGTATAGTAGAACTAGCAAAACTCAAGAGTTTGGATCTTCAAAGAAAAAGATCTTCTAAGAACAGAAGACATCATGTTATAGACCACAGCAGATCACTTAGGAAAACCATTTATCTAAGAGTATGAATGAACTTGGAGGTAGTCAAGCCTACATAGGTAAGATTCCCAAAGCCGAACAATATATTTACAGATTTTATTGGTGTAGGACAGGCAAAATACTCTACTCTTTTCTGGACTCTAAACGCATAATATCAAAAGAAAATTCTTTTCACTGTCATAATTATGATTTTTAGATCTCATAGACGTTGTGACAATGCTAGTAGGATGTATGCAAGTTATTTGTGCTTCTTTTAACAGACAGTGAAATTTTAAAGCAAACTCAGATAATCTTAACCAAACCATTGGAAGTATTTGACTAAGTCAATTACATTTTTATACTGGCCCACGACTAAGCATTAGAATGTAGTGGGATTGTCCAAGGACACCCCAAGTCCAAATCCCTCAAGAGTTATTCCCTTCTTATCTTCATATTAATTATCCGTGTTGTGGACTTGATCTAAGTTTCTAACAACTTGAAGCTTTTAGGTGCAATGCCAATTGATCACATTCTTCAATGGAGGGGGCAAGAAAATGGGAAACTAAAAAGAAGGCTTTCCTTATGACTGAAGTCCTACCCTCCTCCAACAACTTAGCCAATAAAGACGACGAAGTTATTGATGAAGTCATCCATGATACAACTGTGCAATTCTTTGAAGAGGATAAAAATGAAATCCGCTAGCTAGAGAGTAAATGGAGCATATCTCCACCTCAAAAATTAGGCATATTTGTGAAATTTATGATGAATCCCAAGACAAGAGGTCGTATAGTGACTCTTAACCATATCCATTGTCCACGATCACGACGAAGATTTAATAAAATTATGTTGTGGCTGGAAAACCACAATGAACGCAACAATTTGAAATGTAGGAGATACAACATGGAGCAGATACCTCAACCAACAAAATCAAAGAAAGCAACCTTTACTTTAGAAAACACAGAAGATGGTGTTTTTTAAACCACGAGCTAGTAATAAATCTTTCGATTCTAGTAATAAATGGTGTTGTCTTAACTACACGCTTGTTGTCAGTTACTATCATTACTAAAATAACTCTGACACAGACGCTAGACAATGTCAGCCATGGTCGGGGATCCATGATTATTTTCAGAAGTTGTCAAATCCGATAGCACTGATCGAAGTTTTCCATATATTGTTGTCGATATCTCCAAGTTGCACTCCATGGTTCAAATGTTCAATAGTCAAAATCAATTGAAGCAGGGAAAGAGTAATTATTCTATTATAATACAGAACACGGATAATATAATCGTACTCCGGGAAAGGAAAAATGAAAACCCACCATCTGATCAATGAAGAAAGGGGGAGAAAATTACCAGAGACAAAAGTCAGTCGGAAGCATAGTAGTAAGAACTATCGGAGTCCGAGGAAGAGGAGGAGTAATAGTAGAAGGAACCGGGAGAAGGAACACAGATGAAGGTCCAAAGAGAGAGGGCAAGGCGAGAGAGCTGTTGAAGAGGGAAACCGAAGAGAAGGTAAAGAAGTTGGTGGCTGGTGAGGCGAACTGGAAAGCAAGCAATGCATTGCGAAGCATCCGCCGATAGATGAGCGACTGATAACACCATTAAACTGCTAAATACCATGGCTTTCTCTATGCCTGATTACTGATTTGGCTCTGCGTTCTTGAAGGGGTTTGTGCTTTTCGCCTTTTCCCCTTCAACTTGAGTTCCAATGATTTGATTCTGCCCTCTCCCCTTTTGATCCCTTCGCTGCATTTGCCTTTCCTAATTTGGTTGCCTCTACATATCCTTCATTCTGTTAAACTCGACCGAGGATTTTTGTACCCTTCCGAAATTTCAGCTTCTTCCGAGTTAAAGTTAATTAAATTTGTAGGGTTCTTTTTTATTTTAATTAGGTAAAAAGGTAATTTTGAAATTATTTAGGTAGGGATTTTTTTTTTTCTTTATTTGAATGTGTCTCTTCAAGAGAAGTCAGAAATTTTTTTTTTCTTGTCCGACTTGAATGCTCTTGAAGAGACATATTCATTAAAACAATTTTAAAAAAATTAAGAAATGTCAAATCGTCTGAACAGACGTATTTAGATCGTTCATAATGTCAGCGCATGGCGTGGATCGCCTCGTTGATCGTGCTAATATACTTCTTTTATTTTGTCTTTTTCTCCTTCAATTTCAACATAAAATCCCTAAACAAGCCAGTATTTCTTCACCTTCTTCCTTTATTTTCAAACATCCAAGATCATCTTCTGCCTTCATTTTCAAACACCTAATAACCAATCTTCCATCTTCATATTTTCTCTCCATTTCAAATTTAGCAGTCATCGTAATTCCCACCATCTTCATATTATAATTTGTTTTAGTGCAATATTTTATTTAGTAAGTTGATATATTTTTATTATTTAACAAAAAAAAATTAAGTTTTTGATAATTTTTACTAATTTTTTTCATTTTTGTTTTGTTTACGGCGGATATTATATCGAAAATTTCTATAAACAATCATTCAGAAATTTTTTTGGTAAGGTGCAATATTTTTCTTTTAATAAGTTGATATATTTTTTAATAGTGGGTTAATTTCTTTTGTATTAATTCTCATAATTATTTTATATTGGGTTAATTTCATAGTTTTTCATGAAAGGGGAATTACATGCGATTAACATTGGGTTATATATGTTCGGGTTAATGGTTAAAAATAGGTTATTAGACTTCTAAATCATTCTAGATTTTTTAAAAAATTCACTAAGTCAATTACCTAAAAAATTCAAAATCAAATGTACTATAAAAACTTATTAGAAAGACTATAAAAAAACTTAGAGATTTATTAGACAATTTTAAAGTCTAAAGTAATTGTACATAAACTACAAGAAAAAAAATGTAAGTTTTTTTAATAGTGGATATTATTTCTTTATTTTATAGTAGATTAATTGGAGAGACATTTTATTTTATAATGGATTAATTAGATAATTTATTTTATATTGGGTTAATTGGACGTTTTATTTCTCAAATGAAACAAAAATGTAAATATCTAAAACATCCATAATTTTGTATATTTTTTTTTATTTTGTTTACCGTGGCTATTATTTTTTAGAAAAAATCTACAATCAAGTCATTCAAAGGTTATGTATATAACTATTTACTTTTATTTGAAATGATGTATTGATTATTGAATATTGAATGTTTGAATGTTAATGTAAATGTTATTGTTATTATTATTGTTGTTGTTATGTCTATCATTTATCTAGTCAATTTATTCTGGATTTATCACCTTAATATTGTAAATTTTATGATGATTAAAAAACAAAGGTTTATGTTAATATAAAAGAATATTTATCATTGATTTCCAAAATGATGATGAATGCCTTTAATAACAATATCTATCATGATATTCACCTTAATATTGTAAATTTTATGATGATTAAAAATTAATTTTTTTATTATTATTTTATTTAAGGTGAATATTATTTTTTTAAAAAAAAAATCCTTTATAAAAATAGGAATAACGCATACTTATTTATCATGATTTTGTACCTATTTTTTTATTATTGTTTTGTTTAAGGTGGATATTATTTTTTAAAAATATTTCTTTATAAAAATAGGAATAACACATACTTATTTATCATGATTTTGTATCTATTTTTTTAATTATTATTTTGTTTAAGGTGAATATTATTTTAAAAAAATATCCCTTTTTAAAAATAGAAATAACACATACTTATTTATCATGATTTTGTACCTATTTTTTTATTATTATTTTGTTTAATATGGATATTATTTTTAGAAAAAAAATACTCATTTATAAAAATAGAAATAACACATACTTATTTATCATGATTTTGTACCTATTTTTTTATTATTATTTTGTTTAATATGGATATTATTTTTAGAAGAAAAAAATACTCATTTATAAAAATAGAAATAACACATACTTATTTATCATGATTTTGTACCTATTTTTTTAATATGATTTTGTACCTATTTATGTATTATTACTTTTCATTTTCAACCCATTGTTTGAAAACGTATCTTTATATAAATGAATTGATTGTGAATTTAAGTTCAAATATTTGAAATGAATACAACCAAAAAGTTAAATATTTTTTTTTTAATATAGTTGGCCTAATTAAATATAAAAATGAAAACCTATTAAATGTTTTAAATGGTCAAATTAAAATTTCATTTTGAGTGTAAATTTTTTTAATATAGTTAGCCTAATATATACTTACATAAGTTATGATAAATATCAGATTGCATGGAAACATTGTTAATGGGCCAAACGAGATAGAATATGATAGGCAACCATCTATTCGCATAAACATGTCTCGTCAAGTTGACTTCAACACATTAATCAATGGATTATGTGATTCACTATCATAAAGAGAGAAGGTGGGGTAGAGGTAATATTTAGATATTGTAGTTATGTAGTGGGATCTAGTTTCTACATCCCTATCTCATTGCGAAGTGAAGCTGATGTACGATTCATCATGAGCAACGGCCACACCCTCCAAATAGAGTTGAACTGTATATATCCCAACCCAGTGTCCCAAGTCCAACCTCAACAAGAGAATAAGTTGAAACTACTATTGAGTTGGAAAATCATAATGTGGAGGATGAGCATTGTGATCCAATTATTGCCATAAACGACGAAGAAATTGAAATAGACGATGATGATATCGATCTAGATCAATTACCCAGTGAATTTTATGGCGTTCATGAAGTCCTTGAAACTTTTACTGAGATAGACCTGAACAACATGAACATTGTATCCGATTTAACAACGGAGGAAGACAATAATATGCGGTTTGATACATTGCTTAAGAGGATGATATTCAATACGAAATTGGATTTAAAAAATGCAATAAAAAGTTATTCAATCATTCGACATCAAAATTTTGAAGTTATTGAGTCAAAGAAAACAGTATGGGATATTAGGTGTAAAAGATATGGTAATGGTTGCATGTGGAGACTTTGCGCTATCTGCCAAAAAAAACATGGTAAATTTGAAATTACCCATTATAATGGCCCTCATTCTTGTGCGTACGCAAGACTGAGTTAGGATCACAATCAATTGGACTCAAATCTAATTTCGTATGAGGTAAGCAACATAGTTAAAAAAAAAAAAACACGTATGTTGATGTCAAAACATTACAAGATATTATCTTGAAAAAATATGGTTATTCCATTAGTTATTGGAAAGTGTGGGACGGAAGAAGAAAAGCAATTGCTAAGATATTTGGAGATTGGATCGAATCGTACAATTTTCTGCCTAAATGTACAGTTATCTATTAGAAGCTAAATGAGGTGGATTGTGATAATAGGATTGTCATGTTCAATAGCGTGTATTAGTCATTTGGACTTGTTATTGAGGATTGCACGCATTCAGGCAACTACTTCAAATTGATGGAACCCATTTGTATGGAAAGTATGAAGGAACATTATTGATAGCTACCTTAGTCTATGCAAATGGTCACATCTATCCAGTTGCATATTGTACCAGAGGAAAGTGTTGATTCATGGGGCTAGTTTTTGAGAAATTTATGGGATCATGTGGTGCATGGAAAGGAGAGAATGTGTCTAATTTCAGATAGACACAAAGACATTATATCTACCACCAGAAACCTTAACAATGACTGGGTAGGAGTACACCACAAGAATCTGTTTAGGGTTTCACTTATTTAATATAACTGTTATATTAAATTTGAATGTCTTTGATGCATGTTGTGGAAGTGAAAGCATGTCTAATTTTTATAAGTTGTTATAAATTAATTAGACATTAAAATCCATAACGAAGATAAGTTGCATGCTCACGTAAGTTAATCACCCATTTTAATAAATTAAAATAGGTCGACATCTTGTAAAATGTGTTACAAACTCAACTGGTATATAATCCTGTCTAAGGCTAGAGGTACTTAAGTTGACAGTCTACAGAACACCTCCTACTTGGGGATTATGGTCGAATAATTAAGCGTTGTTAACCGATCTTATAAGCATAGGTGAGCAGTGTGCGTTAATAAAACGATTTATCACCTAGACATCGTAGGTTTAAAATCCATTTATAAGCGTTATATTTGGATAAACCACATAGACTTAGGGTTGTTTATTTAGCCAAAATGAACCTAAGTATAAATATACCAATTTTAATAATAGAACACTTCAATAGAAGTTTAATAACTTATATGATAAAGTTATTAGAACACTTCAGTGGGAGATTAATAACATATACGATATGTTATTAGCTCTCACGTCTCTAAGAGTTCACAATCGAGATTTAAGCGGTACTTCGTGTCACCCTGGGAGTGACCTCCATTCGGAAAGTATTTGCATAAATATAGATTTCGATGAATAAGGGGAATTCGTTCAAATATAAATCAAATATATGATAAATAGATTTCAACTTCCACGTCTCTACATAGTTCACACCGTGAGATTCATATGACATTTTGTGTCACCCTAGGAGTGACCTTCATTCGGAAAGTGTTTGTATGAGTCAATAACAAGGTGAACGGGGGAAGTAGTTCATATTAAGTGGGTGAATGATATGAAATAACTCTAAATAGAGAACCAGTGAGCAAAAACGGATCGTTCCAAAGTCCATTGAGAAAGAATACAAACATTTACAGTCAATAAGAACAAATTATGCATAACGAGTAAATTACAACATGGTTCTTAAAGAACAAACAAGGGATCGAGTATGCAATACCTTTAAAGAATCCTTTCTTCTAATATCCCTCGATCGTCCAGCAATGTGTCCAATAGCACGAACTCGAACGCAATGATCAAAACTCGATCTTAATGAGCAACTGGATGAACCTCGATCATAATCGAGTACAGCTCGATCCTCGAACCTCAAAGGGAACTGAACACCACCACAATGGCTACCTTGGTATTCTCGGTGTGAGAATCCAGGAGTTACGAGCTCTATATGACTTTGGATAGAGGAATGAAGGAAGTGAATGATCGGGTAGACGATCGAGTATGCGACAAAAGAAGGAAGTCTATCGTATAGACTTTATACTCGATCGTGTAGTAAAAAGAAGTCTATTGTATAGACTTACTACTCGATCGTGTAGCTGAAAGAAATCGAACACGAGAATTTCCATGAGTAGCAAAATAGATCGTTCAAAATTATAATCATATATGAATATTACAAATTACAGTCAAAACAGAAACAAATAATTATGTAATCAATACATAAATTATAGCATGAAAACTACAAATGAACAAAGAAAATACTACGAACATTTGTAGACTCGTCTCCACGCTCCTTGCTCACAAACACTCGAACACAGCAACCTCGAACGCTCAAACAACACGATCGCTACACAGCCCGAACGCCGCGCACTCGACCTCTACGATCACCTCAGTCACGAACTCCCCAACAGCACGAACAACCTCCACAGAACCTCGACAGTGTCGAGTTGAGTATGACACCACCAAGAAGGCTACCTTGGTATTATCAGTGTGAGAATCCAGAGGGTGGGCTCTGTGTGAACTTGGTTTGAGGCAGAAGAAGAAGGAAACAACTATCGTGTACACGATTGGGCAAGTGGGAGAAGACTGAACCTATTGTATAGGTCGATGCCCAATCGTTTAGCAAAAGCTAAGTGATCGTCTAGCAAAAGCTAAGTGATCATTTAACTCATTGTTTAACTGCGTGTCTGTCGTCTACAAACACTACACCATCATTTACCTTTTGTCAAGCTGTCGTTTAGTAAATCCGTATTTACTTGACAAGCTCCGTGAGATTCTTTTTTCGAGAGAGAAATATCAAAATCAATTTTGACAAAAAAAAAAAAAAAAAAAAAAAACTTACTAAAATTGGGAAAAACAATTTTCCTTTTATCTTACGGTTACCATGAATCACCAATAACCTCCCACTCAATTAGTTACTAGAGAAAAATATTTAATTATCCAATAATAATAATTATTATAAATATAATTTATAACTAACTTATCATACTATATTTATAACATATAGTTTTAATATTTCATCTCATGAAATATATAAACCATAGTTTTTTTTTCTATTCCATGGCACTTAATGTAAATCTCATTTACATTAATCCTCCACTAGATGTATCTCATACACCATACCGATCATATCATATATAACCGAATTACCTCTTGTCAATTTGAACATTTCAAATCAACACCAAGAACTGATCCTCAACTAAATCCATTGAGCTACCAAGGGGACCTTATGGACCTGCAGCTCGAAGCTCCAACAGTACGTTAATAACTGACTAAACTCTTTAATCACGAGATCCACCATCCATTAACTGCCAGGCACTCTACTAAAGACTGACAGTTGAACTCTCCTTACCACAGATATATTATATGTCCATCTTAACCAATCAACAGTGTGACAACCCTTCACAGATCGCTCGTAAGTACAGTTGGGCCAATAACTGTTATGCCCCTGTAGTTACATCTAACTCCTTAAGTACCACTGATCCCTCTAATGAACATAAGTCATAGTCCTACTATGACCGAGTCCTCTCTTCCAAAGAGAAGTTGTGGCCACTATGTTCAAGCCCCGAAATCAGCCCTTGATGGAGCAATCTCTCTACTTATCTCTGCTTTGGGAAAGGAATGAATTTCATCTTGTGGATTGAGTTTCTAACTCCCAGATCAGACAAGTCTTAAAAAAGGTAGACATGTTGAGTTGGCAATCTGGCCACTCTCACCCATACTAATCAAAGGACCGCCCTCAAAGGCAGGAGTTCCCAAAACACTCAAGATTGAGGTCGTGTCACCTATGGTCGTTTAGGTGAGATGTAAGTCTCTAGTATCAACGACGTTATATACAGAGTCTAGTCATCTCGTGGCCCAGGTCTTATATAAACTCTTTGTATAGGACACCCCCGCTCGCACGTCTCTACATGAATAGTCAAGATCTATCATCTGTAGTAGTTTACCACACTTGCAAACCCTACAAAGCGAGCCGTATCTGTAGTGTCACCAGGATCAGGTATCCCACCCTAATCCTTATACTATAGACCTATTTAGGTTATCACTTAAGGCGTGATCCACTTGTATATCGCATATACATGCTTAAGTTCACATAAGATAACTAAGGAGCTTTGTTTATTAGATATGAGTAAATGACATAATGAAATAACAATTATTTTATTTTTCAAACAATATGTATCTTTACAAAACAACGAGACTCCGGGAAAATTAGGACATCAATCCCAACAATTTCCTACTTGTCCTAATGACTCGGGAGACTAATGTACAATACAATACAAAAATGTACAATATATAATAAACTAAGGCATACCCCATTATCATCTCCCACTTGCCTTAGACAAGATTCTGCATGTCCCACAGACCCAGACTCTCTAGGTGACCCTCGAACACTTTATCCGTGAGGACCTTTGTAAAGGGATCAGCAACGTTGTACTCCAATGCGATCTTCGTGACTATCACATCACCGTGATACACAATCTCTCTGATCAGATGATATTTTCGTTCGATGTGCTTAGCCCGACAATGACTCCGAAGCTCCTTCGAATTTACCACAGTCCAGTTGTTATCACAATAGAGGGTGATAGACAAATCCATATTTGGAACAACTTCCAAAACTAAAAGGAATTTTCTCAACCAAATAGTCTCTTTAGCTACTTCACAAGCGGCTACGTATTCGGCTTCCATAGTGGAGTCAACGATACATCCTTGTTTGATGGTTAGCCAGATTACAGCCCCTCCATTCAGAGTGAACACTGACCCCAATGTCGATTTGCGAGAATCTCGATCGGTTTGAAAGTCAGAGTTTGTGTATCCTGTAAGGACCAGATTCTCATCTTCATACACGAGCATGTAGTCCTTCGTTCTCCGAAGATACTTAAGGATTGTCTTAACTGCCGTCCAGCGATCAAATCCTGGATTGGACTGATACCGACTGACAATCCCTACTGCATAGCAAATGTCAGGTCTGGTACACAACATTGCATACATCAAGCATCCTACAGCAGAAGCATAAGGAATCTGTTTCATATTCTCAACCTCTTGAGGTGTCTTAGGACATTGAACCTTAGACAAAACGATTCCATACCTGAAGGGTAACAAACCCCTTTTGGAATCCTACATCCTATACCTGATCAACATTTGATCAATGTACGATGCCTGAGACAGGACTAACCATTTATTCTTACGATCTCGAATGATCTGTATCCCTAAAACGTACTGTGTCTCACCCAATTCTTTCATTTGGAACTGGGCAACTAGCCATTTCTTAATGTCAGTCAGATACCTTACAACATTCCCAAAGAGTAGGATATCATCCACATATAGTACCAGGAAAGCTACTGAGTTGTTGATGATCTTCTTGTATACACAAGGCTCATCAACGTTCTGATCAAAGCCAAACGACTTGATAGCAGTGTCAAATATGATGTTCCAAGATCTAGATGCTTGTTTAAGCCATAAATGGACCTTAGGTCCACTCCCTCGGAGGGTTGTAACTTAGGATTTGTAACAACTACAACTCCAGAAATAGATAGGATTTCTTAGATCCACTCCCAACCTTGACTCTCCATTTCGGTAGCATAGTTGGGACCGACCCTTGACGTCTGAAAACAGAGGTTTACACTTACAGAATTACTAAAGTGTTAGTAATTTCTGACCGAAAATGGTAACTGAACGACTATAGGAATAAAAGTTATTCTGGAGATAGTGATTGGGCAAAGTTGTTTTGCTTTGGTGAAGGAGTATTTGACTGTCCCTCAGTAGCACGTATTCTAACTCACTATAGTATTAGTGCAAATAAATAATGGTTATGGGTACATTATCACTTGTTTTGCTAAAACTTTGACTTTGGATTTAATTGCAATTTGCTAATTAGAATTTGTTTAAAATTTTTTAGCATGTCGAATTCTTCTAGAGTACTCGCTTTCGAATTAGTTAACGGTAAAATCGAATCAACAAACAAATACTAGCAGTTGATAATTCCAAAAGAGTTTTAACAGAGGATTGTCCTCTATCTCCCAACTCATCTAAAGTTTTGAACAATATAGATGAGAATGCAAAATTCGAACAACAACATAAATATGATTTACTTGTTATCGAAGCATGTTTAGTGGAAAACGATAAAACTTGGATATGATTTAGGTGCCGTTAATCATATCTGTACTTTCTCACAGGAAACAAGTTCCTGAAGACAGTTGATAGTTGACAGAAGGCTAAACAATCTTTAAGGTAAGGATGGGGGAGGTTGATGACTATTCTAGGTATGGGCATATTTACCCAATGCACCAAAAGTCTGAAACGTTTAAAAAGTTCAAAGAATATAAGGCTGAGGTTGAAACCCAATTAGGTAAAAATATTAAAACACTTCGATCAGATCGAGGTGGTGAGTATATGGACTTATAATTCTAGAACTATTTGATAGAACATGGAATCCAATCTCAACTCACAACCCCTGGTACACCTCAGCAAAACAGTGTGGCAGAAAGGAGAAATAGAACCTTGTTGGACATGTTTCGTTCCATGATGAGTTATGCTCAGTTACCAAATTCTTTTTGGGGACACGTAACTGAAACTACAGTGTATATTTTGAATACGGTTCCCTCGAATAGTGTTTCTGAAACACTTTATGAGCTTTGGAGAGGACGTAAAGGAATTTACATCACTTCAGAATTTAAGGTTGCTCAGTACATTTGTTGGTATAAAATCCTAAAAATTTGGAACGTCGTTCAAAAGTATGTCGATTTGTAGGCTATCCAAAAGAAACGAAATGTGGTTTCTTTTACGATCCTCAGGAAGACAAGGTATTTGTATCAACAAATGCAACCTTCCTGGAGGAAGACCACGTGAAGAATTATCAATCTCGCAGTAAGCTAGTAATAGAAAAAATGTCCAAAGAAACGAACGGTCCATCAACAAGAGTTGTTGATGAAACTGGTACTTCACATCCTTCTCAAGAGTTGAGAATGCCTCGTCGTAGTGGGAGGGTTGTACAACAGCCTGACCGCTACATGGATTTAATTGAAACTCAAGTCATCATACCAGATGATGGCTTAGAGGATCCATTGACTTTTAAACAAGCAATGAATGATGTGGACAAAGACCAATGGATTAAAGCCATGGACCTTAGAATGAAATCTATGTATTTCAATTCTGTCTGAGATCTTATAGATCAACATGGAGGGGTAAAACCTATCGATTGTAAATGGATCTACAAGAGAAAACGAGACCAAGCTGGTAAGGTACAGACCTTCAAAGCTAGACTGGTGGCAAAAGGGTTTACTAAAGAAAAGGGGTAGACTATGAAGAAACCTTCTCTCCGGTTGCCATGATAAAGTCAATTAGAATACTATTGTCTATAACCACATTTTATGATTATGAAATGTGGCAAATGGATGTCAAGACAGTCTTTTTGAATGACTATATTGAAGAGAGTATCTATATGTCTCAACCAGAAGGGTTTATTGAATAAGGTCAAGAGCAAAAGGTTTGCAAACTTAATCGATCCATTTATGGGTTGAAACAAGCATCTAGATCCTGGAATATGAGATTTGACACTACGATCAAATCTTATGGTTTTGAACAAAATATAGGCGAACCTTGTGTTTACAAAAAAATCGTTAGCAAAACTATCGTTTTTCTAGTGTTGCATGTTGATGATATTCCTTTTATGGTGTTGTATGTTGATGATATTCAACTCATTGGAAATGAAGTTGGGAGAAGCAACTCATTGGAAATGATGATATTCAACTCATTGTATGTTGATGATTTTCTAGCTAACGTTAAGAGATGGTTGGCTATGCAATTGCAAATAAAATATTTGGGAGAAGCACAGTATGTTCTCAGGATCCAAATAGTTCGGAACTGCAAGAATAGAACTTTAGCACTATTTCAAGCATCTTATATAGACAAAATGTTGTCTAGATATAAAATGCAAAATTCCAAGAAAGGAAAGTTGCCTTTCAGACGTGGAATTCATCTGTCTAAGGAACAAAGTCCTAAGACACTTCAAGAGGTTGAGGATATGAAACAAATTCCATATGCATCAGTAGTAGCGAGTCTTATGTATGCCATATTGTGTACACATCCTGATATATGCTTTGCAGTTGGAATAGTCAACAGGTTTCAATCCAATCCTGAATATGATCATTGGACTGCCGTTAAAAACGTTCTCAAGTATCTTTGGAGAACGAGAAATTATATGTTCGTTTATGGTGCCGAGGATCTGATCTTTACTGGACACACTGATTCTGACTTCCAAACCGATATTGATTCAAGGAAATCAACTTCGGGGTCAGTATTCACTCTGAATAGAGGAGCAGTTGTGTGGAGAAGAATCAAGCAAATTTGTATTGTTGACTTCATAATGGAAGCTGAGTATGTAGCTGCAAGTGAAGCGGAAAAAAGAAGCAGTATGGCTCAAGAAGTTCTTGACTGAGTTGGAAGTAGTCCTAATATGCACCTATTTGTCACCCTCTATTGTGATAATAGTGGAGCAGTGCAAATTCAAAGGAACCTCGAAGCCATAAATGAGAAAAGCACATCAAGCGGAAGTACCATCTTATCATGGAGATTGTATATAGAGGAGACGTGATCATCATGCAGATAGCCTCATAAGACAACCTAGCTGATCCATTTACGAAGGCCCTCTCAGTTAAAATGTTCGAGGGTCACCTAGGAGGACTAGGTCTACGAAATACTGATAACTAGGGCAAGTGGGAGAATTTATGGGTATCTGATGCCCTAGTTTATTGTATTTATACTTTAGTATTTATTCTCTCAGTGTGACTAAACATTGTATATATTTTTATATATTGATCCACTGGAGTTTCAGTCCAAGTGAGAGTATTGTTGGGTTGTGTGTCCTAAAACTCGCAGTTTGTAAACTTAAACACATTCTATTATCAATAAAGATGTTATTCAAACATTTCTTCGATAAAGTTATTATTGAATCTTTAAATTGCATTATAAAGTCTAAATCCAATAAACTACGATTAATGGCTATTATATGAATACTTAACCTTTATGTAGAGACATAAAGATGGATCAAGTTCGAGTAAATAGTCAAAACGGTCTATAGTATATGATTAAGGTTGGGTACTTATTCTAGTAACACTATTGGATGCGGTCTACTCTGTAGCTGTTACAAGTTATTGTAAAGATACTACAAACGAAGTGATCCAGATTCATTGATCTTATGCAATGAGTTTGCATAAGATCATACCAAGAAATAAGTTACTCTTATTTTATAACGTTGTTTATTGTTTAAGACAGACTATTTCGATTATATGACCTAGGTAACTCGATCTTAATCTTGAGCTAACTATGAACTCTTGTTCATTCAGATCCTTAGATCTGCACGAGTGAGGGTTGGCTCAACAGCGCCGGCTCAGTAAGCCTCCCATTTCAGGGGTAAGACCAGGTGAATAGCTGGGGACATTGGGTGCAAGACGGAATTGACGTTTACTCGATTTAGAGATAGGAGAAAGGTTGTTCTCTTAAGTACTGAATCCAGGTCTTGAACAAGGGGCCTCACCCTCTCATTGGCCCGAGAGAGATTCGGTTTGGTGATTAGATCATAAACAAATTGTTCATTAAAGGATCAGTTGGGACTTAAGAAATAAGACATAATATCGGGGGTAAAACAACATATTGACCCAACTGTTATTACGAACAACCCGTGAAGGGTCTACTTACTGGTTATGGTTATATCATGTGAACACAAATATATCTACAGTGAGGAGAGTGCAACTATCGAGCTATAGTAGTGTGACTCGAAGTTAACGAATACTGATTAATTCGATCTAAAAAGTTTTAGCCAATTAATCTTAATCGTTGAAGCTCATGATATGTAGGTCCATAAGGTCCCTCTACTATCTCATAAAACATAAACACCTTGAATTAATAAATTGAGTGAATTTAGAATGATATTAATTTGAATTGTTTAAACTGAATTTCAATTTGAACAATGAGTTCAAATTCAAATTAGGGTTTGTATGATTATATTTGATATAATTAACGTTTAAATTATTGAAATTAAATAAAATTGGAGAGTTTATAGTATTTAAATATTTATTTAAATATCAATTACATGAATAAGATTCATATTTAAAATTAGATGTATGATTAATTTAATATTAGGTATTAAATTATTTATTTAATTAAATATGTTTAATTAATTATAAATTCAAATTAATTCCAATTTTAATTCAACTTGAGAAATTGGATTTTGATTTAATTAAATAGTGAATTAATCAGGTTTTTAATTAATTTAGAATTAATTAAAAAGAGATTGGAAATTGGGGTTTTTTTTGGAAAAAATGGAGAAAGTGGGTTTTTCCCACTTTGAACTTCAAGCATGAGGTGCTTCTCATGCACAATCACACAATTTCCACTTGAATCGGGAAGTAGTTGTTGGCTATCAATTAGATTGAAGGTGGTTGCATGCTGAGATTCAATAAAAACTCTCAGATTTGAAGAAGAAACTAATGAACTAGAGCTGGAAAATCTGATTTTCTACACTTCTTCTTCTTTCTCTTAAAACCCACATTTTACCTTCGCAAATTCACTAAAATCTGAGTTCCACCACTCAAATTCAAGGTTGAGAATAGTATAGAAGATCTTTTGATGGTTCACGATTGATTTGGAGCTGAATTGGAGTGAAGAGCAGCTTGGAATTGAAAGAATTCATTAAAAGGTATGTAACATGAAACCCACTTATGTTTTTTTTTCTTCTGAAAATACATACTTTAGAACTCAAATTAAGTGTAATTAGAGTGCTTATTGATTTTGTTTGCTTCCGTTGCATGCTAGTTTATCCCATCACACTATTTATCTAGATGAATCACAAGTTAGAAAAGTTGGCAAACCGTGTACTTCTCGCATGCAAACGAGATGGATTGGAGGGAACGTTACAAGACATTGCACAATTTGTAGGCAAGAAGAGCATAATAGACGAAATCGTCCCAATCGAGCTTGCGATGCGACTTAGTCATTGGATTGTAATTGTCTTTATTGATTGTAACTTTTTTTACTTATTTATTTATTGACTCATTCTTGTAAATTTTTTTATAACTATAACAACGAATGGTGTATTCCTTATTGATTATAATTGTATTTATTGATTGTAATCACATTAATTTTTAGTAAATATTTAAGTTAAAATTTAATATTATTTTTATGAGATCAGATGGACACGAATGTTACCACAGGGCCATACAACGACTCGGTTTTGTATTTATAGCGCAACCATAGATCTGAAGTTGTTTGGGAAGACAAGCATATTGATGCTATGCATTGTCTGCAACGAGATGTTATTCAAAGACAGGAAGACTCAGACCCTCGTATATTGAATTATCTACGAGCTTCAGGATTCTATGGAGTCACTGTATCAAATTTATACAACTAGATTGGCATCTGATAACGACATTAGTGGAACGGTGGCGACAGGAAACACACACTTTCCACATGTTGCATGGAGACTGTAAAATTACACTGTAAGATGTAACTATCCAATTTGGGCACTTGATTAATGGAAGACTAGTGATCGGGTCACTAAATTATGAATGAGAACAACTTTGTGCTGTTCTTTTAGGCGTAACAATGAATGACGTCGTTCTTAAGAGAGTCGTCTTAGCCTACCATGGTTAGTTGATCAATTCAACAACTTTGCCTATCTACCAAATAATGCAGATGAAGAGAAACTCCAACGATATGCTCGAGCATATATTCTTACCTTGATTGGAGGATTGATATTTCCTGAAAAATCCAACAATAGAGTGCACATAATGTATCTTCCTCTCTAAGTAGATTTTGATGTTGTTGGGATGAACAATTGGGGGGCTGGATGTCTTGCATGGTTATATAGGCAACTATGCAAAGGCATAGTTATAGATGGCAAAGTCATTGCAGGCTCACTTCTATTGCTGCAGATTTGGGCATGGGATCGATTTCCTCTTTTAGCGCCTTAACGACTCCATCGATATGAGAACGACTTGGATGAAAAACCACTTGTAATATGGTAAGCATTTTTACCTCATTATTGTTGTGTTCATTATGAAATACTAATAGCTAAAATTCAACTTGTGATTGTTGTAGATGGAATAATAACTATTCTGTAATTAGAGCACCGATGCATGTTCTACTACAATATAGATACATATTGGATACGCACATGCCTAGCCAAGTATTATTATATTCATTCATATATTATATATTGATAATGTTTCAATCTTCTGATTCATTCATATTTTGACACATATG
Source organism: Benincasa hispida (assembly GCF_027475165.1). NCBI lineage: Eukaryota > Viridiplantae > Streptophyta > Magnoliopsida > Cucurbitales > Cucurbitaceae > Benincasa > Benincasa hispida. The sequence goes on from NC_143487.1 coordinate 9,884,856, forward strand.
CATGCAGATTATTTGGGAGTCATACAATCATCTCATCCAACTATTGTCACCATATTGTCTCGATGGTAATGAGATATGGACATCCAAATGTCCACTCATATGCTTTTTTGTTGTAGAGTGGCATCACCCAAATCGTGTGATGCATCAGTTTAGGATGTTACAACAAATTCCTAAACCTAGCAATATAGACGCCCGGCTTCATTCACACGATATAAGAGGCAGGCATGAGTGAGACTGAATTGCATATTTGGCTCATCAAATTTTAATTTGGGAAAATCGTCAAAGTTTGGTTGTTAATAGACCTCTCATTAACAACGTTGTAGATACTGAGCCTAGATATATTGAACGGTATTCCACTGTGAGCAGACGATACATAATGAAAGCAGGAGCATCCTATCACTTATTGGTATGAGTTTATTATTTACTATGATTATTTAATTTTATTGCTTAATTGCATAAAAAGTAATTTTAGAGTCATTAACTTGTTATTCATTTATTTTTCAGGCCGGTTTACCAAATATGTCATTCTCTGGTCTAAGGGCCTTGCGTAGACTCACCTCTGTATATCAAGTACGATATTCTTTATGACGATGTTCCAGTGGAAGAACAAGTGATCCAGCAAGACATTAGGATGTTCCTATTCGATCTCGGGTTATTCTATTCCACCTCTTTGAAAGAAACGAACTTAAATCAAAATACTGTTCAGAATGAGTATCCAACAACCCCACTTGATCACTTTACACATACTTCCATGATGCCCTCTCCCTCAACATTTGAATTCTTTCCAACAATCCTTAGTACGCTAAGTATGGAAGAAGGACAAACTTCACATGTCCGTCCAGATGTCCATGATCAGTACATGACATACAGACATTATAGTGAGGGTATACACTTTACAAAGGAGGGCCAATCATCAAGTGTAAGAGGTCATGGTGATCGTGGACACTATGTGACTCAACATGATCGATCTAGGTGTAATAGATGATCTTCTTCTGGTCATGGATGAAGAAAATTGTACATATAATCAAATTTATTAATCAAATACAAACAAGAAAATGCACTTGCAACCTACAACATATCCTAAAGAACCTTGAATATTATTTACAATAGTCGGAAGTTAATATCTATATTTTTGCATAAGTTTCTAATAACTTTCAACAAAAACAATGATTTGGGATTAAACTAATTGAATGATATTAAAATTAATATCGAGTATATCAAATTAATCATAGAAATTTCTTAATCTCAAAGTACCATTATTGTTTATATCATTAAAAAATTAGTAATATTACTATTAAAATAAAAAAAACGGGATTAATGATATAGTTGATTTTAGGTAACAATGATTTGGAATTAAACAAATTGAATATTATTAAAAATAATATTTAGTATATCAAATTAATCATAGAAATTTCTTAATCAAAATAACATTATTGTTTATATTGTTAAAAAATTTCTAATATTATTATCACTTTAAAAAACAAAAGTAATGAGATGGTTTATTTTAGGGTTGGTAAAAGAATAGAAAAAAAAATACATTTTTTTTACCAAAATTAAATGAGTTTCTTGAAGAGACACATTCGATTTTTTCTATTATTATTATTCATATGAATGCGTCTCTTGACGTAACTTTTTTTAAAGTTTTTTTAATGAATGTGTCTCTTCAACGCGGTAAAAAAAAAAAAAATAGTATTGAATGCGTCTTTTCAAGAGACACATTCGGATAAGGACAAAAAAAAAAAAAGACCCATTTTCCCTAAATAAGTTCAAAACTCCCACTTTTACCTAATTAAAATAAAAAGAAATCCTACAAATTGCTTTTTCCCTTTTACCATTTACTTAAGTCGTATCAACTTTAAATTATCAAAACTATGGGTGTTCAAAAAAAAAAATCCTCATAACTTGAAAAAACTTGATCAATCCAACCCAATTCATACATATTGGATTAGATTCAAATAAATAAAAATTTTATAGGTTGGGTTAGTTCACGAACTCACTTAAAATGATCAAAAGCTATTCGAACAAACTCGAATTTATTATTAATTTTCAAAAGTATTTTTTTTATACTTAAAATACTACATATGTTGATTTTCATTAGACTTAATATCATGGTTTTTTTTTTTTTTTGGAATAATTTACTCTCCAAAAACTCCTTAAATAATTTTTTAGCACTTTAGAAATAAAATAAATTGAGTTCTTAATCTTAGCTCAATATATGAGATCAAATAAATAAACATTTTCATCTTCGCATTTTACTTATTTTTACAACAAAAAAATTAAATAAATAACCTCACGAACCAACCAACCTAAATATTTCATGATTGAGTTTATTATTTAATAAGAGTTATTTAGATTGAAAAAACCCACAATTGAGTTTGGAATCAAAAGGACTTAACCTTAATTCAATCCAACTCACAAACACCCTTAATGAAGACAACTCATTATACATGTGAATCAGGATCTTGCTCTCCCTCTCATTCCTTTCTATGCTCTCCTAAGAGCTTCATTTGGTTATTTCACATAGATAAGACTAATAGGCAAATAAATAAATAAATAAAATTGTGAACAAAATTTTATTTTGGACACAAAAATTGATTCACGTATACCATTTATCTCAATTTATGGGTTTTCAATATGATTTGATTTAATATCACAAATTTGATGGATTTTTTTAAGAAATTTGATTACCTGGATTTGAACTTTCTATTTTTATTAATTTCAATATAGTAAAGGAGAAGTTAGTCTTCTTAAAGCCAAAAAAATGTTGTGGAGTCCAGAGGGGTTGAAACTAGTAAAGCTATAATATGTTGGTCTTAACCTCGCTAGTGGTTGAATCTAATGCAAAGTCATTAATCTCATCAATAACATGGATTCATCTCTCACGTTCAAGTTTTTTTTGTTAATGCCTTATGCTTTTGTCATGTTCTCGAGAACAAAGTCGCCCACGCTTTTGATGTTTTGACATTCTCTCTCGTTACTTTTTTATTTGGAAAGATGTTTTTTTTCATACTAGAAATAACATTCTCTTAGTCATTTTTTACCAACAGACTAGGTTGTCGTAATGCTCCAAGCTCAAAATTCGGATCAATAGTTGGCACCTGATGGCCACGACATTCCCCTACATCCCCTGCAACATGGCAACATCATTTTTACTTATCTTGAATGCTTTCAAGATTGAAGACTATTCCTACAAACCGACATGGGTCTATACTTTGTCCTCACTCACATGCATCCTATGAAAATGTCCAGAAGGTCATCCTGTAGGGATGAAAGCCTTGCCGCAACGGAAACCACAAAAAAAAAAAAAAAAATAGCCTACCGTAAATTAGAACTTAGGTTGAGCATGCTTAAAAAAACACAGAAAAGGAATAGAAAACCTTTACCATTGTAGAACCAAGTGAGAATCCAATTCTCCAATTGGGTTTTTAGAAAGAAACTTTTTGATAATCTTTGGTTTGTGGGAACCAATTGAGTTGGAAAAAAGAAAGGAAGAAGGAGAAATTTTCTTTGAGAGAAGTAAAAGGCCAAAACTTTTTTGTGTAGATTTTTTTCCATTTTCCTCCGTTATACAAACCAACTTTTTGATCAAAGAATGAGAGAAACATGGAACCACTCACGTTTTTAAATAATTCTCCTACATAGAAGTTATCTAATTAATTAATCATGAATTAAATCTATTTTAATTAATGATTTCATTTAAATCATATTAGATGAAACATCTCTCACATAATCTATAATTTAAATTAAATTAAATTAAATCAAATTAAATAATGATTTAATTCTCCAATTAAATTATTTTTAAATTAAATATCAAATATTTAATTTAACTTACATTTGAATCATATTCAATTGTATTTCTCTCATAACCTATAGTTTTAATACGCATCAAGTACTCGTTAATTTTAATCTATAGGTTTAATATGAATCCAATTCATTAATATTTGAACTCCTTCAAATATTTAATTCTCTCATAAATTAATTTTGAATCATATCCAAAATTAAATTTATATTACAAAATTGAAATAAAATATAAACTTTATCTTATAATGTATCATTAAACATTATATTATTTCCCTAAGTGAATTTGAGCATTTCACACTTTATCAAATCATAATTGCCTCAATTCCTTTTACGAGCTAGGAAGGGACCTCATGGATCTACAGATCAAAAGCTCCAACGATATGAGGTTAATTGGCTAAACTCATTAACCAAATTAAACAATATTCGCTAACTATGGGTACACTCTACTAAAGACCCATAGTTGCACTATTCTCATTACACATATATTTATGTATCCATGGATATAGACCAATGACAACAAGTTAGTCCTTCATGAGTGTTTGAAATACCAACTACTCAAATTACCATTTTACCCTTGGGTTACCTATGTATCCTTAAGTACCGGTACTCCTCTAATGAACAACCAGTTTATGGTCCCACCGTTAAATAGAAACTCCTCTCGGACCAGTGAGAGGGTAGGACTCTTTGTTCAAGTCTTGAAGACATTACTTAAGGGAACACTCATCTACTTACTCTAAAGTCGGGAAGAAGTGAAATTCATCTTGTATTATTATGTTCCCAGCTCCCAACTTGGTCTTGTCCTCAAAATGGTAGGCATATTGAGTCGAAAAATCGACCATTCTCACCCACATAAAGCAAAGCACAGTCCCTCGTGAATAGAAGTTCATAATATACTCAGAATTAAGACTAAGTTACCTAGGTCATCCTATTTAAATAGAAACATAACTAGTCAACGGAATTATATTTTGAGGTCCAGTCTTATGCAAACTCATTGCCATAGGATACCCCCACTCGCATGTCCCCTACAAGAACGTATTGGATCATTGCATTTGTATTAAATACAAAGTGGTCGTATCCATAGTATCACCAGGATAAGGTACTCAGCCTTATCCATATACTATGAACCCTTTAGGTTGTATCTTGAACACTAATCTTCTTATGTCTCCACATACAGTTCAAGACTCATACAACAGTCTAGGATGTTAGTTTATTGGATTAGGGTTATTTAGGCAAGATAAACAATAACTATTGATTGTATTAAACATTAACAATACTTTATTAATGATCGGTCAAATGTCACATTTACTATCTACGAATTTTAAGAACTCTCACTTGAATTAAAACTCTAGTTAGTGGGATGTAAATAGAATAAATAATCCAAAGTTGGAAATGTCAAACGTATAAATACGTTACATGAAAAGTACATATACAAATATAATAAATTAGGGCATCCTTATACCTCTTACACATCTCCTATCTGCCCTAGATTATATGATATACTTGTCTCGCAGATTTAGACTCTCTAGATGACCTCCGTACACTTCAGTTGAGAGAGGCTTCATAGATGGATCAGCGATGTTATGCTTCGAAGAGATCTTCGTGACGATCACGTCTCCCCATTGCGCTATCTCCCATATTAGGTTATACTTCCTCTCTATATGCTTCCCTCGTTTATGGCTGCGAGGTTCTCTTGAATTGGCTATAACCTTATTGTTGTCACAGTTTAATGTAATCAGAAAGTCTATATATGGAAGCACATTTTTGGCTACAACCTTATTGTTGTCACAGTATAATGTAATCAGAAAGTCTATATATGGAACCACATCTAAATTTGTAAGGAATTTTCTGAGCTAAACGGTTTCCTTAACTATTTCACAAGCAGCTACATACTCAGCCTTTATATTGAAATTTTCCATGCATCATTGCTTGATGCTTCTCCAAACTACAGTTCCCCCGTTAAGGGTGAACACTGACCCTGGCGTAGATTTCCTAGAATCTTTGTCAGTCTAAATATCAGAGTTGGTGTATCCTACAAGGATAAAATCCTTAGCCTCATACACTAGCATGTAGTCCCTCGTTCTCTGAAGATACTTGAGGATGTTCTTAACTGTTGTCGAGTGGTCTAACCCTGGATTGGACTAGTACCTACTGACTATTCCCACTGCATAACAAATGTCAAGCCTAGTGCAGAGCATAACATACATTAAGTTGCCCACAACTGAGGCATAGGGAATCCGTCTCATATCCTCAACTTCTCGAGGTGTCGTAGGAAATTGTTCCTTAGACAAGTGAACATCATGCCTGAAAGGTAATAAACCCTTCTTGAAGTTCTGCACCGAATATCAAACAAAATTTTATCGATATACGTTGTTTGAGACAATGTTCGTATTTTGTACTTACAATCCTTAATGATCTGTATCCCAAGGACATACTGCGCCTCTCCCATATATTTTATTTGAAATTGGGCACTAGCTAGTTCTTGATGACAGTGAGGTACCCTAAATTATTCCCAATGAGTATGATACCGTCCACATAAAGTACTAGAAAAACTACCTTATTCTTGTTGATTTTCTTGTATACACAAGGCTCATCAACATTTTTGTCAAAACCAAAAATTTTGATCGCAATATTAAATCTGTTATTCCAGGATTTGGAAGCCTATTTCAACCCATAAATGGATCGTTTCAGCTTGCAAATTTTTTGCTCTTGACCTTGGGCTATGAACCCTTCGGGCTGAGACATAAAAATATTCTCTTAAAGGTTACCATTCAAAAAGGCAGTATTGACATTCATTTGTCATATTTCATAGTCATAATATGTGGCTATGGACAAGAGAATTCTTATAGGCTTTAATATAGCAACGAGAGAAAAAGTTTTCCCATAGTCAACCTCTTCTCTTTGGGTGTAACCCTTTGCTACAAGTCTAGCTATGAAGATATGTACCTTCCCAACTGCATCTCTCTTTCTCTTATAGCTCATTTGCACCCTATGGGTTTTACCCCTTTAAGGTTTCTCATACTGAGTTGAAGTACAATGACTCCATTTCAAGGTCCATGGCTTTAACCCATTGGTCCTTGTCTACATCATTCATTGTCTGTCTATATGACAATAAATCCTCAATGCCATCATCAGGTATGACGACCTGAGTTTTAGTTAAACCTAAGTAGCGATTAGGTTGTGATACTGTTGCCTTTTTGGCCCTTAATCTCAAATTAATTAATTAATCAATATTTTGATGATAACAAACTTAATTTTTAATTACTGAAAATCTTAGTGTTTTAATATGTCCATAGCGTAGAGCTCGGAACAACGATTCCAACACCTCTTGAATCACTCAAATCGGAACTAAAACAAAGACGATATGACCGAAACAAGTCTATAGAGAAAATACCGTGGTGGATGACGTGGCATAACTAGACCATTTGCATTTAGACATGTGGTAGCATATTGGTTGAATGGTGGATCATTAAGAGATTAACATATGATGGACTTTTGGTTTTTGGATTGATTTAAAATAAAAAAAAATTGAAATTAAAAATAAATTAAAAAGGAAAATAAATTTGATATTATTTTATGTTTGTATCTAACGGCTAGTTTTTTATTTTTGGATTGACTTTAAAGAGAATGAATTTAAAAAGAAAATGAATTAAAAGGAAAATGAATTTAATATTATTTTATGTTTGTGGACGACTAGTTTTTGACACATGGTATGTTTTTTTATTTTTTGGATTAATTTTAAAAAGAAAAAGAATTTAATATTATATTTTGTTTGTATCTAACAACTAGTTTAGTTTAAAATCTCCACCATTGATTTTTCTTTTCCAAAATCCAATGGTCCAAATTAATTGTGGTTTCTAAAAGTTTTTCCATCTCTAAATAAACCATCTTCCTCTCGAAATTTTAAACCAACAAATTTTACATTTCATAATCCTCCAAAACTCAAAAGTTCCATTGTTGCTCTCTTTAGGTTCCTAATTTTTTTTCATCTTATTCTTGAGAGAGTGTTATTGTATTGTGAGGACAAATTTGTTGAGTGCTTAAACTTGTAAATCCATTCTAGTGAGAGTTGTATTGTATTTTTCAAAAATTCCAACATTTGTAACGATTTGATCCTAAACCGTGGAAAGGATCAGGTTTGCTCTTGAACCCGTAAAAGGAGCGGTGGTGTAACGGTTGGGCTCTAATCCATGGAAAGAGTCGGAAAGATTTTATTCAAATTCCCAAGAGGCGCTTGGGGAGTGGAGTAGGTCGAGTTTGACCGAATCACTATAAAAATTACGGTGTCTTCTTCTCTAACTCTTTCCTTTTTATTTTTGCAATTAATTTAAGTAATTTATTGTATGTAAGTTTATTCTTATTTATTTGCTAAAATTTGATAGAATTAAATTATCACGTTTTTTGTCATCTTATTTGTTGCATAATTTGAATTTTTCTTATTATTTATAAAAAGTGTATTAATTAGTTTAATTGGGTTAATTTAGAAAAAAAAAAAAGTTTAATTAAACCCTATTCACCCCCCTAGGGTTGCCATATCGATACAACAATTGGTATCAGAGCGGGTTGCTCTTCTTGAAATATTTATTTCTTGATAAACTTAATTGTTTTTTAGCTATGGCAACTTTAGGTTTTATCCCTTTTACCGATAGTCAATCTATTACAAAGCCTCTTTTCTTTAATGGTACTAATTATAGTTATTGAAAAAATAGAATGAGATTTTTCTTACTTTCTATTGACTATGATTTATGGGATATTATTGAGGAAAGTTTTAAAATTCCAACAAAAGATGTTGATGGTATTAGCACTATAAAACCTAAGGAAGAATGGTCAATAAATGAAAAGAAAGCATGCTCTTTGAATGCCAAAGCTATTAATTGTTTATTTTGTGCTTTGAATGAAATTGAGTATAATAAAGTGTCTATTTGCAAAACTGCTAAAGAGATATGGGATAAATTAGAAATTACTCATGAAGGAACTAGTAAAGTAAAAGAAACAAAGATTGATATGTTAGTTCATCAATATGAAATGTTTAAAATTGATGAAAATGAAGTTATTTCCGATATGTTTATTAGAGTTACTAACATTATCAATGCTTTAGAAGAACTTGGGAAAAAGTACTCAAATATTGAGAAGATAAAGAAGCTATTGTGGTCTTTGACTAAACAATAGGAGCCTAAAATTACCGCCATTCAAGAGGCAAAATATCTCAAATCTCTCTCCATTGATGAACTCATGGGCTCGTTGTTGATGCATGAGATAAAGATCAAGAAAAATATGGAGGATGAGAAGAAAAGGAAAGAAAAGAGTATAGCTTTAAAGAACATCTCTTTAGAAGTTGACTCCCAAGATGAAGATGATGTTGTCTATCTTTCACGTAAGTATAAGAACTTCATCAAGAGAAAGAAGCAATTCAAGAAGCATCTCTCCAACCAAAAAGAGTCAAAAGGTGAAAAGAACAAAAGGGATGAGGTAATATGCTATGAATGCAAGAAGCCGGGTCATGTTAGAACCGATTGTCCTTTTCTCAAATCATCCAAGAAATCCAAGAAGAAAGCAATGAAAGCTACTTGGGATGATAGCGGTGAAAGCGAAAGTGGAAGTGATAATGAAGAAGTGGCCAATTTTTGCTTCATGGCTCATAGTGACAAAGTGGATGAACAAAATGATGAGGTAACTCTATAACCTCTTTCTTATAATGAATTGTTCGAAGCTTTTGAAAATATGCAAAATGATTTAGAAAAACTTAGTTCTAAGTGTGTTGTGCTTAAAAAGAAATATAATGTTTTATCTAGTAAAAATAAGTCTTTACTTGAAGAAATTGCTTGCTTAAAAGAGAATGAGCATGGTGCTATGCATATTGATGAAATGAATATCTCTTGTGACAAGCATGCTTTTGATTGTGATGAGAAAAATGCCTTGCTTGACAAAGTTAAATTTCTTGAGCATGATAGTTGTGAAAAAGATAATTTGATTAAATTACTCAAAGAAAAGGAATTTAGTGCTTTGCAAGAACTTGATAAGGCTAAAGAATCTATTAAAAAGTTGACAATAGGTGCTCAAAGATTAGACAAGATAATTGAAGTAGGCAAGCCTTTTGGTGATAAAAGAGGTTTAGGCTATATTGATGAATGTTCTACTCCTTCAAGTTCTAAAACTATCTTTGTTAAAACATCTCATAATATGCCTAAGCTTAATATGCCTAAGGTTGTGTCTAAGCATGTTAAATCTAACTTTGTGCCTATATGTCATTATTGTGGTGTTGAAGGCCATATTAGACCTAAGTGTTTTAAATTAAAATATGCTCATACTACTTCTCCAAGAAGAAATTTTTCTCAAAGGGCAAAGTTTCACAATGCTCCAAGGAATAATTTCTCCAAGAAAAGTAGAGTGCATAAATTTGTTGTAAGAGATAAATCTTTGCATAATGTTGTTTGTTTCTCATGTGGCAAGCTTGAACATACAACTTATTCTTGTTACTTGTCTAAATCCAATGCCTTAAATGTCTATGCAAAATGAAATGGATTCCCAAGTTTGTCAATGCTAACCATCTAGGACCCAAACAAGTGTGGGTACCAAAAAATCAAACTTGAACATTTGTGTTTGTAGGTTTGTTTGAAAGCCTCTAAGAAAAAACAAGTGGTACTAGGATAGTGGTCGCTCAAGGCACATGACGGGAGACCCTTCCAAGTTTGTCTCTCTCTCCAAAAAGGATGGAGGTCTTGTAACCTTTGGTGACAACAAGAAAGTTATGTTTTAGAAGGAAATTTTAGAGATTTACTTGTTAGTGACAAAGGCAAGGAAATTGTTTCGAATAAGCAAGAGGTGAGCTTAATCGAAAAAAATGAAGTTGGTTATTCATCCATGCCTAAAGAGTGGAGGTATGCTCCTTCCCATCCCAAAGAATTAATTCTTAGTGATCCCGAACAAGGTGTGAAAACTCGTTCCTCTCTTAATATGTTTAATAATCTTGCTTTTGTTTCTCAAATTGAACCAAAAAGTTTTAAAGATGCTGAAAATGATGAATTTTGGATTTTAGCTATGCAAGAAGAATTAAATCAATTTGAAAGGAATAAAGTTTGGGAGTTAGTTCATAGGCCCTCTCGTGCTTCTATAATTGGAACTAAATGGGTCTTCAGAAATAAAATGGATGAAAATAGAAATATCATTAGAAATAAAGATAGACTTGTAGCTCAAGGTTATTGTCAAGAGGAAGGAATAGATTATGAAGAAACTTTTGCACCCGTTGCTATATTAGAAGCTATTAGAATGTTGCTTGCTTTTGCTTTTTATAAGAATTTTATTTTGTATCAAATGGATGTGAAAAGTGCATTTTTAAATGGTCATATCATGGAGGAAGTTTATGTAGAACAACCTCCGGGGTTTGAAAGTTTTGATTTTCCTAATCATGTCTATAAGTTGAAAAAGGTTCTTTATGGCTTAAAACAAGCTCCAAGAGCTTGGTATGATAGACTTAGTAATTTCTTGCTTGAGAATGGATTTAAAATGGGTAAAATTGATACTACTCTTTTTATTAAGACTAAAGAAAATGATATGCTTTTAGTACAAATATATGTGGATGATATTATTTTTTGTTCTACTAATCCATCTTTGTGTGAAGAATTTTCTAAGTGTATGCATAGTGAATTTGAGATGAGTATGATGGGAGAACTTAGCTTCTTCCTTGGACTCCAAATCAAACAACTCAATGATGGTATTTTCATAAGTCAAGAAAAATACACAAGGGATTTGCTCAAAGGTTCAAATTCAATGAAGGTAAAATTGCAAAAACTCCTATGAGCACTACTAAGCTTGACAAGGATGAAAAAGGTAAGTGTATGGATATAAAAACTTATAGAGGTATGATTGAATCTTTACTTTATTTAACCGCTAGTAGACCCGATATTATGTTTAGTGTATGTCTTTGTGCTAGATTTCAATCTTGTCCTAAGGAATCACATTTACATGCCGTTAAAAGAATTTTTAAATATTTGCTTGGTACTACTAATTTAGGCTTATGGTATCCTAGAAATGTTGAATTTAATTTGGTAGGATATTCCGATGCGGATTTTGTGGGTAGTTTACTTGACCATAAGAGTACTAGTGGGACTTGTCAATTTCTCGGTAGTTCCTTAGCTTATTGGTTTAGTAAAAAGCAAAATTCGGTTGCCTTATCCACTACCGAAGCGGAATATATTGCAGTTGCTAGTTGTTGTGCTCAAATTCTTTGGATGAAACAAACTCTTTGTGATTTGGATTAAAGTTTGATAATGTGCCTATATTTTGTGATAATACTAGTGCTATTAATTTGACTAAAAATCCTATACATCATTCTAGGACTAAGCATATTGATATTAGGCATCACTTTATTAGAGAGCATGTGCAAAATGATAATATTACTCTTGAATTTGTAGGCTCTAATAATCAATTAGCGCATATTTTTACCAAGCCTTTGAATGAAGAAAACTTTTGCAAAAATAGGCTTGAGCTCGGTATTATTCGTTGTGATGCCTCTTGATTTATAATTTTACTTGTTAAATCTTTTAGAAGGCATTTTGATAGGGGGAGATATGGAAAGCATGTGTTAATATTCTTAGGGAGAGTTGTGCTAAATTTATGTTCATGTTTTTAAGGGAAACATTTGTATGGTTCTAAATTTTTCTTAATTTTTATTTTTTATGATTCCAAAGGGGAGAAGTTTAAGAAAAATATGCTATAAATTTGTTATAATTTTGATTGTATTAATTAGGGGGAGAATTTATTTTTTTTGAGTGAATTTCAATAATGATCTTTATGGTGATATGTTGAATTTTATTATGTACTACATATGATTTACATGTATTTCAAGCTATTTTTCTTGAATGGTTTATCATCATAAAAAAGGTGAGATTGTTGACTTTTTAGCCCTTAATCTCAAATTAATTAATTTTAATTAATTAATTAATCAATGTTTTGATGATAACAAACTCAATTTTTAATTACTAAAAATCTTAGTGTTTTAATATGTCCATAGCGTAGAGCTTGGAACAACGATTCCAACACCTCTTGAATCACTCAAATCGGAACTAAAACGAAGACGATATGACCGAAACAAGTTTATAGAGAAAATACCATAGTGGATGACGTGGCATAACCAGACCATTTGCATGTAGACATGTGACAGCATATTGGTTGAATGGTGGATCATTAAGAGATTAGACTTTTGATTTTTGGATTGATTTAAAATTAAAAAAAAATATATTGAAATTAAAAGGAAATTTAAAAGGAAAATAAATTTAATATTATTTTATGTTTGTGTCTAACGGCTAGTTTTTTACACATGGTATGTTTTTATTTTTGGATTGACTTTAAAGAGAATGAATTTAAAAACAAAATGAATTTAATATTATTTTATGTTTGTGTCTAACGGTTAGTTTTTGACACATAGTATGTTTTTTTATTTTTGGATTAATTTTAAAAAGAAAATAAATTTAATATTATATTTTGTTTGTATCTAAAGTTTAGTTTAAAATCTCCCTCATTGATTTTTCTTTTCCAAAATCCAATGGTCCAAATTAATTGTGGTTTTTAAAAGTTTTTTCATCTCTATATAAACCATCTTCCTCTCCAAATTTTAAACCAACAAAATTTACATTTCATAATCCTCCAAAACTCAAAAGTTCCATTGTTGCTCTCTTTAAGTTCCCATTTTTTTTTCTTTTCATCTTATTCTTGAGAGAGTGTTATTGTATTGTGAGGATAAATTTGTTGAGTGCTTAAACTTGTAAATCCACTCTAGTGAGAGTTGTATTGTGTTCTTAAAAAATTCCAACATTTGTAACGGTTTGATCCTAAATCGTGGAAAGGATCGGGTTTGCTCTTGAACCCGTAAAAGAAGCAGTGGTGTAACGGTTGGGCTCTAATCCATGGAAAGAGTCGGAAAGATTTTATTCAAATTCCCAAGAGGTAATTGAGGAGTGGAGTAGGTCAAGTTTGACCGAACCACTATAAAAATTACAGTGTCTTCTTCTCTAACTCTTTCCTTTTTACTTTTTCAATTAATTTAAGCAATTTATTATATGTTTTAGTTTGTTCTTATTTATTTGCTAAAATTTGATAGATTGAAATTATCATATTTTTTGTCATCTTATTTGTTGCATAATTTGAATTTTTCTTATTATTTATAAAAAGTGTATTAATTAGTTTAATTGGATTAATTTAGAAAAAAAAAGTTTAATTAAACCCTATTCACCCCCTTCTAGGGTTGCCATATCGATCCAACAGATACAACCCTTCACAGTGTTAAGGCACTCTCAACGATTAAGAAGGACGTGACGGACTTGAAGAACTAACTCATTCATCAACTCTTATTGAAGGACCAGTTTGATCAACACTCTTGTTCACTCTTTATTAGATTCTTCTAATACTAATTTATTATGTGATTTGTGATCCCTCGTGTGGTTTTCTTCCAAGAAAATAGTGTTTGTCGATACAAATACTTTATTTTCTTGTGGGCATAGAAAAGACCACCTCTCATTTTTTTTGGCTAACCAACAAATTGGCACAACCTTGAACGAGATTCTAGTTTCTTCAGATTTGTCACAAGCACGTGTGCTAGACAACTCCAAATCCTAAAGTAGCGCAAACTAGGTTTACACCCCTTCATAACTCAAAAGGTGTTTCAGAAACCCTCTTCGATGGAACATTATTCAGGATGCAAGCTGTAGTCTCCACTACATACCCTTAAAACAAGCTAGACAACTGAGCATAGATCATCATCGAACAAATCATGTCTAACAAGGTTCTATTTCGCCTTTCTGATACACCATTTTTTAGGTGTACCAGGAGTTGAGAGTTGGGACTGGATTCCATGTTCTATCATATAGTCCTGAAATTTTTTATCCATATGCTTTCCATTTCGATTAGATCGAAGTGCTTTAATTGTTTTACCTAATAGGTTTTCAACCTCAACCTTAAACTCCTTGAATTTTTCAAAAGCTTCAGACATATGTCCCATTAGGTAAAAGTAACCATACCTCGAATAATTATCTATCAAAGAGATGAAATATTTGTATCCTCCTCGAGCTTTTACATTCATTGACTACAGAGATCCAAATGAATTAACTCTAAGGGTTCTTTTGCCCCATAACCTTTTCCACCAAGAGATCTTTTGGTCATTTTCCCCTCAAGACACGGTTCACATAGTGGTAATGAATCATCTTCTAACTCATTTAGAAGTTCATTCTTTACCAAACATCCGATCATATTGAGGTTTATGTGACCCAATCTTAAGTGCCAAAGATAGATGTTGTTACTTTTAGGAGAAATATGTTGCCTTTTACTTTGAGTTACAACAGTTTTAAACATCTCATGATTTAAAATCGTCTTTGCTTCGGTTGGTCTTAATACATATAAGTTATGTTTTAATCTAACTGAACATATAAGAACACCATTCTTGAAAATGAGTGCTTCATTACTTTCAAATGAAATTGTGTAAGATTGTTCGACTAGACAGAAGAAAGAAATTAAATTTTCTCTTAATTATGGGTTCAATATATAAATCCTTAATAAAAATGAATTTATTTCCAAACAATAACTTTGCAGCTCCCACTGCATGGGCTGAAATGGCATGTCTTGTTCCGATCCTAAGCGTTATTTCACCTTCTTCGAGCTGTCGAAAAGAACTATTTCCTTGTAAAGTAGAGCAAACATGATTAGTTGCTTCTAAATCAAGTATTAAGGCAAACTTATCATGTTCAACAAGACATGTTTCTAAAACAAGTAAATCGAATTTATCTTATTTCTCTTTTTTTTTTCTCAGCGAGGTACTTAGGGCAATTCCTCTTCCAATGTCCATCCACGTTGCAGTTGAAACACCTACCCTTGTCAGCCACAAATTTTGCCTTCCCCTTTCCTCGAACTGTAGCGATAGAATCCTTCCCCTTATTTTCTTTCTTCTTCCGAATCTTCTTCAAAGCAAAAGACTAAGGAACAGACTTAGTTCCATAGGATGAACCCTTATGAAATTTCTTTTTGGAATGGGCAACGTTTGCCTCTCCTTCAACTGGTCCCTTATTTTTCATAAGTGACTGATAAGTTTGTAGCTCATTAAGGAGACCAGTAAGATTATATTGAATTTTGTCCATCATGCATTGTTGCAAAATTGTAAGAAACTCTTTGGAAGAGATTCCATGATGAACGCAACTTAACTGCGCTCGTCTATGACCACTTCATTTGTCTCTGCCACGTCAAATTGGACCATCATATCCAATACATGTTCCCGAACAGATTGACCCTCTTTCATCTGGTAGTTATAAATGTATTTGAGAACATCGTGGTGGAGGTGATAGGACAACTGTCCAAACATCTCCCATAGAGATTCTATAATCTCTTATGTTGTTTCCATAGTCTCGTGCTTCTTAGACAAGACTTCAGTTAAGCTTGCCAAGATGTAGGTGTGGGTCTTTCTGTTGGCCTTTATCCATCAGTCTTAAGAATCTCTCATAGCCTGGGGTGCGTTACGAGTAGGGGTGGGAGGACATTCCTTTGATAAGATAAACCACAGATCGTCAACAACTAGAATCGTATTCAAGTTGGACTTCCATATAGAGTAATTTTTGTCGGTTAACTTATCATTTTTAAGTAGTGCGATAATTGAGGAAGACATTGCTGAAATTAAACAAATAATGACCATATTAATTATTTTTTCCTTAACCCATCACACAAGCAAACAAATTGCAAGGAATCAAATCATTTAGCAAAAACAAGCAATCTTAGAAACCCTAATAGACTATTGATTTAGTTTTTGCAACAATGCTTCAGAGGTTTAGAGCAACAACCACTGAAGGGTGATTAGCTATTCCTCCTCTGAAATAAGACAATTCTCAGCTAACATTAATGCTAAAATAACTCATATTTCTATAGACATTTTCTACCATTGTTCGGTCGATGATTCATTAACTCTTAACTCATCCCCATAAGTGTAACCTTCCCACTTTCAGATCCCAAAGATACGTACCAATAGGCTATCGTTAAGAAAGACAACTGTTGGTAATTAACCAAAGTGACCCTATCCTCTTTAGGTGTTTGCGTTGTTCCAAAACCTATGATCATGTTGGGTTTTATGCCCTAAAACTCGTAGATAGTGAATGTAATTAAATCATCGTCATTAATAAATAGTTATTAATATTTTTTATTAATAATTGTTATTGATGTTTTATTTAATTTTGTCTTATTAACCCTAAAATCCAATAAACTAACATCCTAGGTTGTCTTATGAGTCTTGAACTGTATGTAGAGACATATAGGGATCAATGTTCAAGATACAGCATAAAAGGGTTTATAATATAGGGATAAGATTGGGTACCTTATCTTGATAACACTATGAATACGACCCACTTTGTATTTAATACAAACGCAGTGATCCAACACGTTTGTGTAGGAGACACGCGAGTGGGGGTATCCTATGCAATGAGTTTGCACAAGACCAGATCGTAAAATAGTAACCACTAGATGTAACTCTGTTAACTAATTATGTTTCTATTTCAATAGGATGACCTATGCAACTTAGTCTTACTATCGAGTATATTATGAACTCTTGTTCACAAGGGATTATCCTTTGATTTGTATGGGTGAGAGTGGCCAATTCGTCGACTCAATATGCCTACCATTTTAGGTATAATACCGAGTGGGTAGCTGGGAACATAATCATACAATATGGATTTTAGTCATTCCCGACTTCAGGGTAAATAGATGAGTGTTCCCTTAAGCGGTGTCTCCGAGACTTAAACAAAGGGCCCTACCCTCTCGCTAGCTCAAGACGGGTTTCTGTTTAATGGTTGGACCATAAACATGTTGTTCATTAGAGAAGCATTGGTACTTAAGGATGTAAAGGTAACCCTGGGGTAAAATGGTAATTTGACCCAACTGGTATTACGATCACTCGTGAAGGACTAACTTGTTGTTATTGTCTATATCTGTGGACACAAAAATATATTTGTAGTGAGAAGAGTGCAGCTGTGGGACTTTAGTGGAGTGTACAGTTAACGAATATTGATTAATTTGGTTAATGAGTTTAGCCAATTAAACTTACATCATTGGAGCTTCAGGTTCACTAGGTCCACTTCTTAGCTTGTAAAGGGTATTAAGATAATTTGTCATTAGATTGAATTTGAAATGTTCAAATTCAGAATTGTGAATTTTTTAATGTATATTGATACATTTTAATATAAAGTTTAATTTTAGACTTTATTGTTAATTTTTTATATGATTTAAAATTAATAAATGAGAGAAAGAAATATTTGAAAAGAGTTCAAATATGAATAAGATTCATAATGAAAATCATAAGTTAAAAGTAATGTGCATTAGATGCACATTAAAATTATAGGTTAAATGAGAGAAATATTTTTTAATATGATTTGAATGGGATATTAAATTAAATATGTGATATTTAATTAGATTATTAATTAATTGAAGAATTAATTAATTTTTTTAATTTAATTTAATTTTGAATTTAATTGAATCGATTAAATAAAAACTATAGGTTAAATTTAATGTACATTGAAACTATAGGTTATGTAAGAGGAAATCATTTAAATATGATTTAAATGATCATTTAATTAATTTAATTTAAATTAAATTAAAAAAATTAACTCCTCATTTTAGGGAAGTTACGAGAAAACGTGGGATAAATTCATGTTTTTGTTTTGTTTTGTAGAGGGAGGTAAAAAAAACTCTTAAGCTCACTATGTGTGTTTTCTTCTTCCTAAGAAAAGAAAGAAAAATAATTTCGCGATATTCCAAAATCCCAAAAGAGAATCCGACAAGTCTTGTGCAAGAATAGGGAGATTTTCCGAGTGGTGGTGCTCAATCCCAATTCAACAGATAAATTATACATAATTGTCAAAAGGTTTGTAAGGTAGAGTTTCTTCCCCTATATAATTTGTCTTTTCAGGAATTGCATACTTAATCGATATTACCTTTTATTCCAATGCAAAATTGTTTTGATTTTAAATGCCAATTTGAAAAAATGAAATGGTTTTATGTTTTGGCTTCCTATGTGTCTTAGTGTTTTCATCCTAGTATCAGAGTCAAATTGTATTATCAATTTGGCCATTTAAATATATTTTTTTCATTGGTTTGGTGGGATTTATTGTATTATGAATGTTATGGTTTGCAATTGAATATTTTATGCAATATTTGGCCTTAGATTTACAATTTTGATATGATCAATGTAGAGGCCGTTGTGTTTTTTGGGTATCATTGTTGTAAATTGTTCTCTGTAAGTCCGGGTCTAGAATTAGGGCTCGTGTCGATGAAGATCGAGACCAATTTGGCCAAAAATCATAATTTTACCGACATTCAGCATCTCTACACAATTCTGCAGAGAATTAGGGTTACCAAAGCGAGTCCAGTTCGACTGGGGTTCAATTGGTGGTCCAGTTCAGTTGCCTTGGCTTGGTTTGCAGGTTGGTGATCTAATTCACACCGGTTCAAGTTGGTTTTGTCTGTTCTAGAGCGACAGAAGATTTTTTAGGATAAAAATAGCTAAATTAGTGTAATTTACTTTTGTGGATGTCATTTAAATAAATCCCACCTTAGTTTAAGCATGTTCATGCATTTTTGTATATTATAAGTATTATAATGTATGGTATGAAACGTATGATTTATAATTTCAAGATTTATTTAATGTATGTGATATGTCAAATATATGAAATTGGAGAAGCATGTTGCATGACATTAATTAGAAAATATAATTAGTTATATTCATTAATGTATATGAATATGTTTGGTTGATTTTCATAGCATTATATAAATGTCGTATTTAATTGAAAATCAATATGCATTGAGCATGACACATTTATGACTCAATATAATGGTTATATTAAAGTCCTGAAATGCTTGTAATATGGTTTAATTTTTTAATTAGAATATGATTGTTAATTAATTAAAATCATAGTAGGCATATATAGGACTAATCATTAAAATTTGTATATTTATAAAAATTAATGATTAGCAACCATTAACCTATAACAGAGTAGCATGCAAACATATGATCTTAAAAAAAATATATTTATTTTAAATTATTTAAAATTAATTAGACATAATATCACATTTCTAATTAGATTAGAAAAATTATTTAGTTTTTTTTTTTTTAAAAATCGTTTTAAAATTGACTAAGTAGGACAAATAGGATTAAGGTTATAAGGGAACACAACCGATACAGTTTTGTCTAGACCGGAGGTATTTAAATTGACGATTTACGTAACACCTCCTAACTGAAAACTGGATCGGAACTTAATGTGAATTAACCGAGGTCATATTAGCATGAAATGTCACTAGGTAAATTAAATGGTTTAATACACCTAGAACTTTAGTATAAAGATCTTATTATAAGAGTTATAATAGACGTAGACTTAGATAGATTCATACACAGTGAGATCCATGCTCGGCTTTGTGTCGTCTTGGGTGTGGTCTCCCTTCGAAAAATATTTGCATAGGTTAATATCAGTGTGAATAGGAGAAATGTTCATAGTACGTGGGAGAAGGTCACGTGTCAACGTATCCTACGGTCTCTTTCATTAAGTTGCATTGTGAGATTTTTTTGATCTGCTTGTGTGTCGTCCTAGGGTGACCATCCCTTCGGAGGGCCTAATCATAGGTTTCGGAACAACGCAAACTCCAAAAATAGATAGAATTTCATAGGTTAATTTTCAACAATTGTTTTTCCTAACAATAGCCTATTAAAGTGTACCTCTGAAATTCGAAAATGAAAGCGTCACACTTACAGGATGAATTAAACAAGTTAATGAATCCTTGACCATATTAATGGTAGCTAAGAGCTATAGGAATACAAGTTGTTCTGGAATTAGTAATTAGCTGAGATAGTTTTAATTCAAGGGAGGGATAGCTGATCACCCTTCGTTGACTGTTGTCCTAAACCTCTGAAGTATTGTTGCAAAATCAAATCAATAGTTTATTTAGGGTTCTATGTTGCCTGGTTTTGCCAAACTGATTGGATGTTTAGTGTGTTGGGTTAAGGCAAAGATAACTAAAATGGTCGTTTATTTGTTTATTTTTCAGCACGTCTTCCTCAATTATCACTTTACTTAAAAATGAAAAATTAATCGATGAAAATCACGCAACATGGAAATTGAACTTGAATATGATTCTTATTATTGATGATCTGCGGTTTATCTTAACTGAGGAGTGTCCTCAAGTCCCTGCTCGAAATGCACCCTAAATGTTAGGGATGTATATGACCGTTGGACAAAGGCCTGAGTCTATATCTTGACGAGTCTATCTGATGTACTAAAAAAGAAGCATGAGGTCATGCTCACTACTTGTGAGATCATGGAGTCTCTCTAGGGTATGTTTGGGCAACCGTCCATTTAGATTTGATACGAGGCCCTCAAATACATTTATAATGCATGTATGAAGAAAGACCAATCAGTTAGAGAACATGTTCTCGACCTGATGGTCCAGTTCAACATGACTAAAATGAACAGGGCAGTCATTGACGAGCAAAGTCAGGTGTCTTTTATTTTATAATCTCTCCCGCAGAGCCTTTTTCAATTCCACAGCAATGTGGTTATGAATAAAATCCAATACACCATAACGATTCTCCTGAATGAGTTGCAGACCTACCAGTCTCTTATGAAAGGTAATGGACCGGTAGAAGGAGAGAAAAATGTGGCTCGTTCCAAAAAGTTCCATAAGGGTTCATCTTCATAAACTAAGTCTGTATCCTCATCTTCTAGTCTTAAGAAGGTCCAGAAGAATAAAGGATGAAAGGGAAAGGCTCCCTCTGTTGGGAAGAGTAAGGAAAAGGCCAAGGCGACCAACGAAGGTAAGTGCTTTCACTGCAATGTGGAAGGTCACTTTAAGCAGAACTGCCCAAAGTACCTAGCTGAGCAGAAGAAGGAAAAGGAAGGTAAATGTGATTTATTTGTTTTGGAAACATGTTTAGTGGAAAATGACCACAATGTCTGGATACTTGATTCAAGAGCCACTGATCATGTTTGTTCTTCTTTATAGGGAACTAGTTCCTTCTAACAGCTTCTGAGGGTGAATGACGCTCAAGGTTAGAACTGGAAACACCATTTCAACTCATGCAGAAGGAACTACTATGTTATTTTTTGGAAATAGATTTCTTTTCTTAGAAAATATGTATATTGTTTCTAAAATGAAAAGGAATTTAGTATCTATTTCCCACCCAATTGAACATATGTATTCATTATTTTTTACAAGTAATGAAGCATTCATTTCAAAAAAATGGGGTTCATATTTGTTCGGCTAAATTAGAAAACAACTTGTATGTCTTAATACCAACCGAAACAAAAGCACTTTTAAATCATGAGATGTTTAAGACTGCTAATACTCAAACGAAAAGACAAAGAATTTCTCCAAGTAACAATAATACTTATCTTTGGCACTTAAGATTAAGTCATATTAATCTCGATAGGATCGGTAGATTGGTAAAGAATGGACTTCTAAGTGAGTTAGAAGATGATTCATTACCTCCATGTAAATCTTCTTATGAGGGTAAAATGACTAAAAGACCTTTTAGTGGAAAATGTTATAGAGCCAAAAAGCCTTTAGAGCTCATACATTGGAATCTTTATGGTCCAATGAATGTAAAAGCTCAAAGAAGGTACGAATAATTCATCTTTTTATAAATGATTATTTTAGGTATGATTACTTATACCTAATGGAATATAAATCTGAAGTCCTTGAAAAGTTCAAGGAGTATGAGGCAAAGGTTGAAAATCTGTTAGTTAAGACTATTAAAACACTTCGATCTGATTGAGGTGGAGAGTATATGGGTTTAAGATTCTAAGACGATATGATAGAACATAGAATCCAATCTCAACTTTCAACACCTAGTACACCTCAACAAAACGACATATCAGAAAGGAGAAATAGAACCTTATTAGACATGGTTCGTTCTATGATGAGCTATGCTTAATTGCTTAACTCGTTTTGGGGGTATGCAGTAGAAACTAAAGTTCATATCTTGAACAACGTTCCATCGAAGAGTGTTTCTAAAACATTTTTCGAGTTATAAAGGGGGCGTAAATCTAATATACGCTACTTCAGGATATGGTGTTGTCTAGCACATGTGCTAGTGACAAATCCTAAGAAATTGGAACCTCATTCAAGATTATGCCAATTTGTTGGTTACCCTAAGGGAATGAAAGGTGGTCTATTCTTTGATCCACGAGAAAACAAAGTGTTTGTATCGACAAACGCTACATTCTTGGAAGAAGACCATATGAGAGATCATAAACCACAAAGCAAATTAGTATTAAATAAATATACTAAAGAATCAACAAGAGTTGTTGATGATGATGCTGGTCCTTCATCAAGAGTTAATGAAGGGACTAGCACTTCAAGTTAGTATCGTCCTTTTCAATCATTGAGAGTGCTTCAACGCAGTGGGAGGGTTGTAACACAACCTGATCGTTACTTGGATTTAATTGAAACTCAGGGTCGTCATACTAGATGATGGTGTTGAGGATCCATTGTCTTATAGGCAGGTAATGAATGACGTAGACAATGACCAATGGGTCAAAGCCATGGGTTTTGAAATGGGGTCGATGTACTTCAACTCCGAAACTATAAATTTTGCTGGAAGAACAACATCTGGCACCAGGCACAATTGAGTAAGCGTCTATGTTGCCGAAACGCATGTTCCTTCTATGGCTCTCAATCTTTCTTCGAGATTTTCATAATTTCCACTAGAATAAGTTTTAGGCTCTTCCTTTGTCAAATTTCTTCTCACCTCGGGATCATCTGGGTTAGGAATTGTGATCATAACTTTTGATGGATTCTCATTGACAAGTTGAAAGCCTGATTGGCTAGCCAAAGGAACTGGCTCACTTTTGGTTGAGAAGGGAAAAGGCAACTACTCAACAGGAATATTGTAAAGAGGATTATATGCAGTGTACTTTAGGGTAAATCCTTTAATTGATGGATTGGTGGTAGATTTGTCCTAGTCGTAGTACTGGGTTGAGCTATATCTGCCATGAAATTGCCATTCTCCAATATATGAAGAATAGTTTCCATCTTTTCTTTTAATTCCTTAATATCTTTCCTGGTTTTTTCCATTTCTACATTTGTTCCTCCATTTTCCTTAATTAGTACCGAGTAACGTGAGTGCGATTGCTTCGTGGTGATCAAGCTATCTTATTTTTTTGTTTCTTTATTAAGAAAATAAAAAAGAAAAAAATAATTTAATGACATGACTGACAAATTTTGAAAGCAATGCAGGAAAATATTCAATTAAGTGAACAAAAAATGAACTTAAAAATGTCAATTAAAGAAGAAAATCAATAAAACCGCCCCCAATATTATAATATAGTATGCAACTTTCCCAAGAATTTGACATGTCTTTGTTGTTTGGTTGTGTGGGTGCGACGATCAATGACACATGCTTTTTTTGCTAAGTCGTCTGATTTCTTTGTAACTTTCCTGATTTTTGTAAGCATATATTTCGTCTTGTTGCGCAAGGTTGCATTATTAAGTCTCAGAAGCTCTTAATCTTCTCTTAATTCATTATATTGTCCTTTTAAATGCGTATGATATCGCATTAACCCTTTAGCAATATCCTAATATTTGGTAAATCGAATGTTGAAGGACTGGATGGACTCTCTCAAGGTCATGTTTTCCTTGTTAATTTCACATAGTTGTCCTTCTTTTATATCAACTGTTTAATGCAATGCCTTGTTCTTTTCTTCTAAATCTAGAATTTATTTGTTTCTAAGATCAATTCCTTTCTCCAATTCTTTTACTAATTCATGGAGTAGGGATATATCGGACTATATCGTGAGATTTGATTATCTTGAGACTTTATAGTTGTTTTTGCGAGTTCTTTCTCCTTCCTTGATTGATGAATTTTTTTATTCAAATCACGAGCTTCTGTATTTAATGCTGACAGTTCTCGTTCTAAATTCCTCTGCTTTTTGACATTATCCTTTAACATGTGTAGTTCTTTTTTAAATGCAGTGTTACACAACAAACATTGATTGACTTCAAACTTTAATCGCTCATTTTCCTAAACTAATGATACATTCATCCTCTTTAATTCCTCATCACGTAATTCATATTTTGTCGCTTGATTAGGAATCATTACTTCCTCTTGGGGATGTATTTTAATACTGGTAGATGGAGATGCATCCATAATCTTCACGTTGTTCAAGTTTCATGTCTTGTAATCTTCTGTGGTGTCTTTGTGGAATTTACCGCTTTGAATTTTACTGATTTCTTCCAAGCCTTTACAATGTACTGAATCTTGTCTTCACAAAATCTTTATTGTAAGCAAATATTGAATTGTTGAGCTCATGTGTTGCAGGAATGAATTGGCGTATTCACATTTGACATAACACCATCAAAGGAGCATAAGATATACATCCTTATGGACCTAAGAGAGGTAAATTCTGGAACTCACCACATTTGTACATCATTGGCTTGATGGACATCTGCTGAGCCTTCCATACCACATCCTTTATTTTCAACTCAGCAAAGAAAGCTTTCAGAACATTTTTCTTTTGGAAATGTTGAGTTCCAACCTTATTGTACAAACTCTAAAATAGGATTTTGGAGTTTGTTCCATGATTTTGAAAATCTGATTTGAGGACACTTAAATTCTGATGAGCATTTCACATGACTTATAATCCAAACATACAACACCGGAGCACAACCGATAAAATTTTCAGCCTTTTCTGTCCTACAATGGTTCAATGACCGGAAAGTCTCAGCCAATATTAGTATGATAGGGTCTACTCCTTCCTCTATCTTCAAAAATAATTCGACCACCCATTCTTTGACATATCATTTTACCTTCGGGAATAAGATCGCGTTGAAGATACCTAAGGCCAACAATGATAATCCCTTATCCTCACCTATAAATCTCCGTTGAAGGGAAAGTATGTATTCCATAGGCAAGCACACGCTTGTCCATTTTGTTTTCACATGTTTTCCAATTTCATTTGTACGAACTTTGCCTAAGAATGTTGACAACGCCCTTTTCATAGTAAGCAACCCACTGTAAGAATATACTTCCACTTTCTCCTGTGATGGTGTTTTTAGAAGGGACTAGTACTCTTCAATAGTTGGAGTCATGTCTATTAAAACTATGAAGCATCCGATTAGTTGGATCCCAATATTATATTAAAACTTTTAACACAGAAACATTAACTTGCACATAGAGAAGTTGGGCTACCTGACCATATTTGTTGACGAATCTTTCCTTCCTGGCTATGGTTAAACCTTTCCATGCTAGCTTCAAAGCTTCAAAATGATTTCAGGGAAACTAATGTCTTCAACCTTTGTGGTTTTTCTAGATGCTAAACGGTCCCCATGAGTTCTCTACGTGCTTTCTGACCACTAACGTACTATGGACTGATCTTCTATACTCAATCCTGGTGGGGTTGGTACTAAAGGTGGTGACTTTATTGAACTCGTTCTTTAGTCTACGACCAAAATTAAGGGTTGTCAAGTCATTTACTTTGAAAAATAAAGACTCAACTTTTAAAATCTAACTCCAAATAATTGTAAGGTTGATTTTTAACAAATCCTAAAGGAGATTTTGTTCCAAAATCTTCCAACTGTTTTCACAGCATGACCAACTTGAGTATAGATTTTCATGCGCCTGCATGGGAACCAGGTTCCATGAAGGTCACACTACTCAGCCTCTGAATCTAATCTCAAAAGGTATAGCCCAGGTAGGAGGTTTGTGAATGTATATGTGGCATGCATGACAATATTATAGCGGAAAAATGCATTTGAACTAATAGGACCACAAATATAAGCAAAGTATAAACAAAATATAAAGGCATCTCGACCCTAAATAAAATAATCGAAATAACATCTCGATTAAACTCATGAACGAACCAAAATCCTAAACACACGCATAAATGTGAGGTTAAATCTAGCACACCTAAGGGAATATATGGTCCCTAAGCCTTCCAACTGCTTTCACGATATAGTTGGCTTGAATGGAGATTTTCATGTGTCTGCACCAGGACTAGGTTCCATGTAGGTCACAGTACTCAACCTCTAAATCTAATCCAATCTAATCCTAAAAGATATAGCCCAGGTAGAAGGCTTGTGAATGTGTGTGAAATACATGACAATATAAGATGATTACATAAACCATACAGATATGAAAAACAAATAAGTGACAACAATCAATAAGTAGCAAAAAATGAACAAATAAATGAAACCAAACACAAACAAAATATTTTTTTTCCACAAAACTAAATAAAAATAAAGAAATAAAATAATGATAATCAATTAAAATTAGTTAGCCAGAAAAATATCTTGGAAAGAAACCAAATAAATAAATAAAATAAAATAAAAGATAATATAAATAAAACGTAATGACTTTAACCTTCTATAGTTCCTAGTGGATCGCTAAGCTATCTCAATGTTATCACGACGTGGAATGTCCGACGTCCTTCCTTTAGAGTCTCTTTCAAGGTGAAAGGTTTGGAGTCCCCACCAATCATTTTAAGGTGTGATTGGTCACCCATTAAAAAAAATTAAAATTAAAATAGTTTACTTTTCTAAAGATAGGTTCGGGGGTCATTGAGTGTAGGGAAGGTATTAGCACCCTACAACACCCGTTTTAAAAAGACGTTTTATTCTATCATCCAAAATTGTAATGAAAATTAATGAAATGAAAAATTATGAGAATTGACTAGTTAAACGATTCCCAGGCAGAGGTGTTCCCTTACCGTCAACCAAAGTACTTAAGTTAATAAAATAAAAAAAGAAGGATGAAAAGTAAAAAGGGGAAAATAACAACAAATATAAAAGAAGAAGGATGAAAAGTAAAAAGGGGAAAATAAAATTGAAATAAAAGAAAAAGGGAGAAAACAATAACTTAAATAAAAGAAAAAGGGAGAAAACAATAACTTAAAATGGTAATAGTAAAAACTAAATAAATTTGAGAGAAATAAAAATAGAATGAGGTCTATCATTTTTATTGTAAAGATATTGTAAAATAAAATGGAGTGCTAACCTGAACATAGCTGACATAGTGTTCATACCATATCAAATCAAATTTAGGAACAATTTAAGATGAAATCGAAATCAGAAATCAAACTACATGCCTTGATTTCCAAAAAAAAAAAAAAAAAAAAAAAAAGGAGAGAGAGAGATAAGAAACAACTCATATTTGAAAAAAGCCGTTAATGGAGTAAAATAGGCCAGTGCCTGAGGTGGAATTGGCGCAACGGGCATATGCGCAGTCAGAGTGGATAAGGGCTCATTTGGGTTTAGATTTACTGACAGCAGAAGAGGGAGGAAGAGGAGTTGTGAGGCGAAAGTCAGGCTAATGGAAGCCTTGAAGCTATACGGGACAATATACTCCCAGCCATTCTTCAAGCACCTCATTCGCTTAGCTTCCTCCTCTTCCACAGTCACCGCCCTCGCTTCCAAATCTTCTCGCTCCACCCTTTTCCTTCGCCGTTGTTCTTCCGCTGCAGCATCCACTGCTGGAGATGGAAAGCTTAAGCTTTCAGCGCGCACCCGCCGTTCTTCCTCCTCGACTACGTCGTCACCTTCCTCCACGTCTGACAGGGAGGCGATTCGTGCAATTCGCTTAAAGAAGGTTCTTCTCTAGCCACTTATAAATGTACCATACTTCCACCCCTCCCCGGCTCTTCTTTCTTTGGACTTCCTTGAATGTGCTGGACATTCACGCTGTTGTGTTAGGTTGAAGAATTGAGGAGCAAGGGCTTGGAACCTTATGCGTATTCGTGGGACCGGACTCATACTGCTAATCAGCTGCAAGAGTTGTATAAGCATCTAGGTAATGGCGAAGAGTCTAATAGCGACGCGGACTGTGTGTCAATAGCTGGAAGAATTGTGGCTCGCCGAGCGTTTGGAAAGCTTGCATTTCTGACGTTAAGAGATGATTCTGGTACAATTCAGGTTCGTACTCTCCCTTGCTGTAATGGACAAAAACACGCACATATGCTCGCTATTACCCCGTCAAGTATCTGCTAGGATCGGTGAAACTTTGTGGAGTGCATATAATACAGGGAGTCATTTCACGTTAGCAGGGTACCTCCTTTTTTAGGAAGGGGAAATTTTTGTTTTTGATGTTGGGTGGTGGTGAACATAATTGGGAGTCATTTCACGTTAGGTCTGTTTGATTTTGTTCTCTCGTAATATCTATGGGAATGACGTCTTTTTAGTTACTTTTAAGTTATATTTGATCTATTGTACAGTGTACTATTCTGAAGAGTTTTCTTATCCAAAAAAGAAAAGAGAAGAGTTTTCTACTCCCTCTCTTCTAAGCATGGGCCATTTAATCAACATAATTGGTTAAACTTTTGGTTTCAGCTTTACTGTGAGAAGGAAAGGCTCATAAATGATCAGTTTGATCAGATAAAGAATCTTGTTGATATTGGAGATATTCTTGGTGCCCGAGGTTCAATTAAGCGAACTGAGAAAGGTGAGTCCTCATGCTATTGTTTTGAAATGGTAAGATCACATTTTAGTTTTTTTTAGGAGGTTAGGTCACATTTTACCGTTGGCAAGGAAAGGTTTCTGCAGTTAACTTCTGGAAGCTATAGTTTTAGAAGTTAAATACAAATACTCATTGGATGTAGATATTAGAAACAAGAACTTATTTCTCATAATTTAATTGAAATTGGGACTTAGGAGAGAACCTCAAATATTAATTTATTCTTATCTTAATCTGCCTGTTGCATAGGAAACTGTCTACCAAAATCCCCTTTTTTGGAACAAGAGTCAAAACATTTTATTGATAAAAGCTATATTTTCTTCAAAGATTTGCATGTTTCTTTCTATCCACGATCCTGAGAAGCTTTGGTCACGTTAACTCAAAGTAGATCAGATCTCATCGGGAATGGAAGGACCCACCGGTAATTGAAGAACATTGTCTTTGACACTTGAAGCAAAAGGCCACTACATACTGAAGAGTATGAGAAATTTAAACCGACAATCTTGAGAAAAGGGACAGTAAAAAAAAATACATGATCGAAAAATTTGGCAACAATCTTTATTCCTTTATGTAATATTACATTTAAGACTGGAGAGCATATGTCTACGTGGATCTAAACTGCATTTGCGCCTTATTAGGCATTTTGATTTGTTGTGACTTCATTTTATTTTTGTCCTTTATTTTCTTCAGGGGAACTTTCTGTTTGTGTGAATTCTTTTGAAATCCTGACAAAGTCATTACTTCCACTTCCTGACAAATATCATGGTTTAACTGATGTTGATAAGCGCTACCGCCAAAGGTAATTTTTGGTCCTTATGTTTTCTTTTATATTTGATATAATGAAAAAGGGCTAATGCTCAAAAGTAGAAATAACCTTAAAGGGAAAACATAGAAATAATGATAAAACATAACATCAAAACCAAAACCATCTAAACAGAAGGAATTATAAGGGAAACGTAAAAACATCCCAATTGAGACAAAAACCATTCAATATTTTCTGCCATCGAGTTCGGCTTGGTTTTTATATCAACAACAAATTGAAGGTTAGAGAAAGCAAGCTCGTGGAAATCATTCAATATTTTCTGCCATAGAGGTTTTCCTGGTTTTTATATCATGAATAAACCGAAGGTTACAAACTTACAGAAAGCAATTCACAAAATTGGATTACGAATATTTTTTAGGAGTCTTCCTTGTGAAAACCCTCGGTGATCATGATGAGTATTCAGGCCCTCCCCTTTCTTAGAAAAACCTTAGAATGTCTATGAAAATCAAGTTGGCTTTGAAGGATTTTTCATTCCCTTTGTGTTTCCTCTTCTTTTTTATTTTTTATTTTTAAAAATATTATCAGTTACCTATGGAAAATGTTTACCTTTTGTTCACATGTAATATTCACTATCTAGATATTTTTTCAATCTTAAGAAGACAATGCACTTCAAATGAGTACGAATAACATGCATTTGGAATATGCTTTAGCTTAGAAATGTTATTTTCATAGTTGAATGGATGCATTTTGTTTTTAGGTACATAGATATGATTGCAAATCCTGAAGTAGCCGATACATTTCGGAAAAGAGCGAAGGTGATGTAGGCTTAAGCTATTTCTTATTTGTAACTTGTACGCATAACTATGTAATTAAGCATGTGGCTTTCTTCTATTCACTTCCTTAAAAAAGTCGTATGTTTGGATTAGTTAGGATACCAAGAATCAAGAACTGAAATATATTGAAATATAAAGGATCAAGAACTACAAGATAGACCAAAAGAAAGGACAGTTTCCTTGGTTTGCAGAAGTGTGGGCTTTATTGTGGGATCGGTGGGGTGAGAGAAACGATAGAATGCTTAGGGATGTGGAGAGGGACCCTAGTGTCGTTTGGTTTTTGGTTATGTTTCATGTTTCTCTTTGGGTTTCGATTTCGAAGACTTTTTATAATTATACTCTAGGCAATATCTTACTTAGTTGGAAATCCTTTCTTCAGTGGGGTTTTGGTGGGCTTGTTTTTTTTTGTATGTCATTGTATTCTTTTTCAACGAAAGCAGTTGTTTCTATAAAAAAAAAAGGATAAATCGTATAATGCACTTGGAACCTCCCCTCTCAAGTATGCTAACCCAAGCCCTAAATTACTCAACAATTGCCTCCCTTCCCTCAATCCCCTTCCTCTATTTATAACCAACTCCCTAGCTAATTACTCTTATGCCGTTACTAATACCATACTAATATCCTTAACTAAGACCCTACTAAATCCCACCCCCACAAACAATGCAATATTTGCAAGAAATAATGTTAAGTTTTGTAATACTCTGAACTCTTGCTATCCCTTGTTTGTATAGATAATATCAGAGGTTCGCAAGACTGTGGAATCATTAGGATTTGTTGAAGTTGAGACTCCAGTCCTACAGGTTCGTGAAAATTTTCATATGCTAAATTTATATCTAATTTAATAATTTTTTAAAAAAATTTCTTATGAAGATTAATTTACAAATTTGAAAATTAAGGGTCAATTAGAAACAATCAATCATCCTTGTTCTTTTCACATGGCTCCAAATTGCTTTTCCATTTATTTTTAGACAACATCTAGTATCTCCTTTGCTTGATTGATTGTTTGCCTCTATAAACTATTTTTTCTTTAGTTGTTGAGATTCATATTGTGTACGTGCACATATGCGGGAACCAATTTTCATTATCTATTCTTTATTTTATTATTATTATTATTTTTTTGGATTGTTTTCAAATAAAGAAAAATGAACCAATTTATTTAAAAATATAGCAAAATGTCACTATCTATCAGTGATAGACTGCGATAGATCACGATAGACATATATTATGTAATGACCCGACTTTTTAGAATGGGAATCGGACGACTACTATATGCTTGCATAAATCTCAAAACGGAATTTTCACAAAATTGGACTAAATTCAAAGAATAAAATAAATTTTTATTATAACATTATAAAAAAATAAAATAAAATAAAATCTCTGTTCAAGGTACCCCTAACTTTAATTTTAAATAAATTAAATAAAAAAACCGAAGAAAATATTCAAAGAATTTAAAGGTTCAATTAAAAAGCTAAAACTTGCAAATATAAGAAATACATATGCGGAAGCGTTGTCAAGTTGTTCTACTTTTTGAACTTCAAATAGAAATGTCCAAACTTCTGCCATTTTCTGGGGTACTCTATTAGATCTTCTAGATCCCCACTGATGTAGGGATATTAAGGGTATTTTGGGCATTTCTTGTAAAAAGGGTATTTTGGATATTTCTTGTAAAATGGCAGATTCCCACTGATTGTATTCTCTTTTCAAATTCAGTTTTAATTTTAGAATAGGTGTGACAAAACCCTTCTCCTTTGGGTTTATTTAAAGGAGGTTAGGTTAGTTAGTTAATTAGGCGTGTACAAGCCCTTTCCCTTTGGGCCTATTTAAAGGGAACTTATCACTCTTTAATCAATGAATAAAAGCTTCAGTTTCAAGATTCTTCCAAGATTTCTCCAAGATTCTTTAGTCTTCACCACCCACTGTCCAATTCTATCAAGACATTTTCCGCAGACAGAGAGTTGATTATGACGTTCGGAGTTAAAACAAAACTTTATACACTTTGGAGATTTCTGGCCATTTATTTTAATTCAAGTAGTCTTGAAATGATCCATAGATTGCTAAAATCTTCCTTGAAAACTTCAGAACTCTTCTGTACCCAATAACTTGTCTTGCTATGTTTTCCAGCTTCTAGAACAGAGGAGGAATTTTGTCCCTTATGAACACTCGTGATCATGCCTGTTTTTTCGATGTGGTAAAACAGAGCTTTCTGAATTCTTTTTTTCCTAACATGTCAGGTTGGCTAACATCTTGAATCAAGCTGTTTTGCCAAGATGATGTCTTCGTTTGATTCAAGATTGAGCTAGATTCAAATTTCAGCTTCAAGAAATCCCTTAACATGTTGACGAAGGATTGCCAACCAAAAGTTGTATTACCCGATGGGACATGGATGAAAAACCTTCCTCCAGATGCTGGCCATACTACACATCTCATTAACCAACCCGAAGAACTGCTAAGTTTAGATAACCTTGTAACACTGAATTCATCTCTTCCATTTTTTACGAAGAAGCTGGAGATTGGGGACTTAATCATTTCTGATATGTTATCCACGAACCAGATAAGTTACGATTCTGATAAAATGAGTTGCTTGTTGACTTCCACATCTTTGATGGAAAACTTTCCATCTTCGAACCGAACACAAAAATGGACTTCATTTATCTTACAACTCTTGACTTCCATTGAGAAGATAAAAAAACAAACTAAGATGAGGAGGCTTTTTGAATGAAAAGGAGGCGAAATGAGCTCAAGAGGGCGGCGAGGATGATCGGAGAAGGGACATGACGTCGGCGTTAAATGAGGTGGCAAAGAGAGAATTGAGAAGAGAGGAGAGAGAAGAAAGGATACTTACCCTCATTGAAAGAATAAGATTAACAACCTCATTCAAGCATCCCTGGGTAATTTGCCTACATATTACCTCTCCTTTCACAAACTTCCTAGTAAGGTCATACTACGGAAAAGCTCTATAGATGTTTCCTTTGGAAAGGGAAATATGATGGATCAAACTTGCACCTTGTCCATTGGGACAAAGTTACCTCTTCCTAATCTCTCGGTGGCTTGGGAATCACTAATCTCAAGCTAAGGAACAAGGGTCTTCTTGCAAAATGGATTTGGCATTTCAGGGTGGAGAAAGCTACTATCTGGGGAAGTATGATTGCTGCTAAATTTGGCACTTCTAGGTGTGGCAACAAGGCTGGTTCCCGTTCTATGTCTACTGCCGAGGGTCCATGGAAAACCTTGTTTTACCTTCAACCTCGTGTGGACCAACATGTTGTTACTTTGGGAAATGGTCGATCTACATCCTTTTGGGGGGATTCGTGGGTGAATAACAACCCGTTGAGGTTTGCTTTTCCCAAGCGCTTTCCCTTGCCAAAGATGCAATGGTCTCCGAGCTATGGAACTCGATGGAGGGTGGGTGGAACCTTCAACCTCGTAGACATCTCAATGCCCTGGAAACAGAAGAATGGGCTGTCCTCTCAAATTTGCTTGCATCTCATCAGTCTCTACTAATAGAAGACAAGTAGTTTTGGAAGCTTGAGCCATCTGGGACCTATACAACAAAGTCTTGGATGACAATAGTTATGATATTGGCACCATTTTATTTGAGGACCCAATTGGCGCTATTTGGTCCGATCAATATCCCAAAAAATTAAAATTTTCCTTTGGAAACTTGCTCATAAGGTGGTCCTCACTTATGACAAGCTACAACGTCGTCTCCCTAAAATGACGCTTTCACCCTATTGGTGTTCCCTTTGTAAAACTGAGACCGAAAACGAGGATCATCTCTTCATGTTCTGCCCTTTCCCTAAGAACTTCTGGAACCATATTCTTCAGGCTTTCAACTGGTGTGTGGTCTTTCTTGGGAACTTTACCCATTTTCTATCCTTTGTTTTAGATAGCCACCCTTTCAAGGGTAGAAAGGGTCTTCTTTGGAAACAGCTCGTTAGGAGCTTTTTTGTGGTCGATCTGGCTCGAACAAAACAATCGCATCTTCAACAACAAAGCCGAACACTTTTGACATCTTCTTAGACCATTGCTATCTCTTGGTGGAAATTGTCTAAGCATTTCAATTCATATGGCATTTCATTTCAATTAGTGTGTGTGTGTGTATATATGTATATATGTGTGTGTGTTATACTCATTGGAGCGGGGATGGGGAATGTAATCCTCGTCCCCGTCCCATTTAGCCAACGGGGAAAAAATTTTCCCGTTCTCTCCCCCATTCCCCTTCCAATCAGGGATTCCCAACCCCATTCAGGGTGGGTCCCTACAGAACCGTCTCTAGAAGTTCGATTCCCACGCTCTGCATATTGTCAAAACTATATATATATATATATATAGGCTAAAAATTGATCATATGATGAATCCTTATCTTTGAAGATCTGCAAATTTCTTTCCTCCCACAATAACAATAAAGGGCAACTATACATGATAACATATACTATAATAAAAAGCATCGTCAGCCTCCAAACACAAAACAAATTGACGGCATTAAATAATTGGATGGTAGCTTCTTTTGAAGGATACCCGAGATCTAGCCTTTAATTTTTCAAACTTCCCTTTAAATGGTACTCTTATGAACTAGTTTTGACAGCTTGCAATATAATGTCATAATGAGAAATTATCTTATGGCAGACCTAAACTATATTGGCATCTTGTTTCTGAGAAGTATGAAATGCTTGATAAAATTGTATTTTGAAGGAACTTTGGAACCAAACATTTCTATTTTCTATTTTGAAGGAACTTTGGAACCAAAAACTATATATATATATATATATATAGGCTAAAAATTGATCATATGATGAATCCTTATCTTTGAAGATCTGCAAATTTCTTTCCTCCCACAATAACAATAAAGGGCAACTATACATGATAACATATACTATAATAAAAAGCATCGTCAGCCTCCAAACACAAAACAAATTGACGGCATTAAATAATTGGATGGTAGCTTCTTTTGAAGGATACCCGAGATCTAGCCTTTAATTTTTCAAACTTCCCTTTAAATGGTACTCTTATGAACTAGTTTTGACAGCTTGCAATATAATGTCATAATGAGAAATTATCTTATGGCAGACCTAAACTATATTGGCATCTTGTTTCTGAGAAGTATGAAATGCTTGATAAAATTGTATTTTGAAGGAACTTTGGAACCAAACATTTCTATTTTCTACATCTTTTTATGCTAAACCTTATATCTACTATCACTTGCAAGACTAATCCAAATCATATTGCTATTATTAGAGCCAGTTCATTTACAGAGAATTAAAACTGGTAAATTTGTAGCTATATCAAATTGTTACATACATGAGACTTTTGACTTGATTCTGATTGTTAGAATGTTAAGAAGATTTTCTAAATTATGGATGAATTACCATTTCTTCTATGTATTGATTACTCTATAAATTTATGTGTCCAAGTATGGTTACTAGGTGGTACTTGTTTTTTATTTGTTTAATCAACTAGGGAGCAGCTGGGGGAGCTGAAGCAAGGCCTTTTGTTACATACCACAATTCCCTTGGGAGAGATCTGTATTTAAGAATCGCTACTGAGCTCCATTTGAAGAGGATGCTTGTGAGTTATTGATATTATAATCTTTTAGTGTTCTTGTAAAGAACGGAATTACTGGTCCCTTGTTTTATCCCATTAGTTCCTGCTTCTCAGGATTTTTGCAAACAGTAGTCATCATTATTTTCTATAAGAAACTGAGAATTTATTCAAAAGGAAAAGAACAACATAAGGGCAAGGGGTGGGGGAACCCCTTTCCAAACAAGCTACAAAATAGTCATCGTTGAAGATGTTTATTTTCCGCTTTATAGTAAACTTCTGCATTATTGGGTAGTTTCGTGGTGTGTTGCATATTATTCATGGGTAAGCATCCACAATTATCTGCTAAAGTTTCCTTTTATTTTTATTTTTGTTAAAAATAAAGAATAGAGAAGAGAAGAACAACAAGATTACGTGGAAACCCTAGTACAGGGAGAAAAACCACGATCTAAAGACTTTTCTTATTCTTTTAATTTTATACATAGAATACATAGGGACACACTGTATAAATAGATAGTAGAAAACCCTTGGGGTCTACACAATTACATAAATACCCCTAGGTTAATAACCCTATTTTCAACACTCCCCTTCAAGTTGGAGCATAGATATCGACAAGGCCCAACTTGCTTACACAATAATTAAAATTTTGTCTCAGTAACCCTTTTGTAAGTACATCAACAACTTGTTGATTTGAAGGAATATAGGGAATGCATATGTTTCCACTGTCCAACCTTTCCTTAATGTAGTGTCTGTCTATCTCTACGTGTTTAGTTCTGTCATATTGAACTGGGTTGTTTGCAATATTGATGGTAGCTTTATTATAAAAAAATAATTTCATCGGAAGCTTATTATCTTGCTGGAGATCTGATAATACTTTCTTCAACCAGATTTCTTCACAAATCCCTAGACTCATGGCCCGTTACTGAGCCTCAACACTACTTCTAGCAACAACTCCTTGTTTCTTACTTCTTCAGGTGACTAGATTTCCTCAGACAAACGTACAATACCCAGATATCGATTTTCTATCAACAACAGACCCTGCCTAGTCAGAATCAGTGTAGGCTTCAACAGAACGTTTATCGGTTTTCCTGAACATTAGGCCTTTACCAGGAGTTCCTTTCAGATACCGAAGAATACATTCAACTGCTGTCATATGATCCTCACAAGGAGCTTGCATAAACTGACTCACAACACTTATTGCATAAGAAATATCAAGTCTTGTGTGAGACAAGTATATCAACTTCCCAACTAACCGTTGATACCTTTCTTTATTAACAGGAATTCTATCATTCTTATCACCGAGTTTCGCATTGTATTCTACTGGTGTGTTAACAGGTTTACACTCAGTCATACCTGTTTCTTTTAACAAGTCCAGAGTATATTTTCGTTGAGAAACTGATATACCTTCTTTTGAGCGAGCCATTTCCATTCCCAGAAAGTATCTTAGCTTCCCGAGGTCTTTAATTTCAAACTCTCTGGCCATCTCTGTTTTTAACCTCATGACCTCTACATCATCGTCCCCAGATAAAACAATGTCATCAACGTAGACAATAAGAACAACTATCTTCCCTGATGTTGATCTTTTTATAAAAAGAGTGTGATCAGAATGCCCCTGAACATACCCCTGTGCTTTCATAAAAGTTGTGAACCTGTCAAACCAGGCTCATGGAGACTGTTTCAACCCATATAGTGACTTCCTCAATCTACACACCTTGTTTTTGAATTGACTCTCGAACCTGGGAGGGGGACTCTGTAAGGCCCCTAGTTATAGAAATAATAGGAGTATTAGTAGAATATTAGTATGGGATTAGTAGGGGGTATAGGGGTAATTAAATGAGAAGTTAGTTACTGAATATTTCTATAAATAGAAGGAGAGGGAGTATTGGGAGGGGGTGAAGAACTTTATGTGAGGATTTCCTGATTGGGAATTTGGGAGAGACTAGCCCTCTCGAAAGGCTAGGGTTTATCTTGTTATTTTGTTTGTGAGTTTATAGCATATTTCAATACATTTTCCTATATTTCTATAATTGAATGGTCCTTTAGTTTCTCTATATTTTTTTAGTACTGTTCTTGTTAGGAGGGTTCCTAACAGTGAAGGAAAATCTTGTTCAGAAGCTGTCGGGTCGAGTTCGAAAAGTTATTGGACGACGTCGGTCTTACCCGAGAAGATCTCATAAAAAGCGAGGAAGAACAAATCAACAAGCCAAGAGGGAAGGAAGGACAAAGGCATCATCAAAGAAGACAAGGGCAAAAAGGCAGTATCCAGAGTGGAGGGAGAACTTATCAGCAAACATATGGTTGGAGAAGCAACAAGGTAAGGAAAAGAAAAGCGATCGAATGTTGAAAAGGGTGGCAGTTGACGAGAGAAGGATGGGAAAAAGAAGAAAAGCACCGATGGAAAAAATGAGATGGCGAGTGGAAGAGGAAGCGGCAAATGACGGGACGAGCGAAGATGATCCCAAGAAAGCATTGTTGCAAGTTTTGGCCAAGATGGACAAAGAAACGACGAGGTACAAACTTAACTACTTTGACTTACTCTAATAAACGAAATGGCAAGCGAAGGACGGAGAATACGCGGGTGGAGGATGGGTTGAGATGGCAAAAAGTCCGGTGAATGAAATCATTTCTGGCCATGCAAGGAGAAGAAAATGGGGAGGCGAGGAGGACGGAAATAATGTAATGGCCAAAGAGGACGAGCGGCAGTGGTAGGAGAAGAAGACGTGTAAACGGAGAGACCATTCTCGGGAAGAGGAGATGTTGTGCAACAAAGGTCAAGGAGCAAGTGCACGAACGGCGGTCGTCGGAATGCGGGTGGCAGTGAAGAAGCAAGTGAGGTGGGAAGTCTTCACGAAAGATGTGCTGAAATTTGCAGGAAAAGGGGAGCTACCATGGACGGAAAAGAAGGCCTTGAAAAAAAAAAGGAAAATTACGTGAAGATGAGGGAAATTTTTTTTTACCCACGTGAAATGTCACCTGGTGGGCCCACTGGTTGGAAAAAGTTACAACAGAAAAAGTAGATATGTGCCTGGAGAGAGTAAAGATGCTGGGTTGCTTAATGGGCTGGAAAAGTGGGCCTAATAAATGGGTGTGATGAATTAATTGAAGCCCAAGTGCGTTCCACATTAGCTAATGAAAAAATAAAAAAATCCTTTTATCAAAGGTTGAAGACAGTGCTTGTGGGTGGCCTAGTTCAGTAGAGGAAGGAATAATATAGAGGCTCAATTTTGTGGTCATGTTGTAAGCACACCTTGAGGACAAGGTGTCATTCGAAGGGCGGAGTAATGTAAGGCTCCTAGCTATAGAAATAATAGGAGTATTAGTAGAATATTAGTATGGTATTAGTAAGGGGTATAGGGGTAATTAAATGAGAAGTTAGTTACTGAATATTTCTATAAATAGAAGGAGAGGGAGTATTGGGAGGGGGTGAAGAACTTTATGTGAGGATTTACTAATTGGGAATTTGGACCGCTGGCAGGCCAGCCGGGCCGTGAGCGCGGTGGGAGCCCTCTCGAAAGGCTAAGGTTTATCTTGTTATTTTGTTTGTGAGTTTATAACATATTTCAATACATTTTCCTATATTTCTATAATTGAATGGTCCTTTAGTTTCTCTATATTTTTTTAGTACTGTTCTTGTTAGGAGGGTTCCTAACAGACTCATATAGACTTCCTCCTCAAGTTCCCCATTCAAAAACGCATTTTTAACATCAAGTTGGTGTAGAGGCCAATCTTTATTCACAGCGACTGACAGGAGCACTCGGATAGTGTTAAGTTTAACCACAGGTGAAAAAGTTTCACAATAATCTACTCCATAGGTTTGAGTAAAGCCTTTTGCAATGAGTCTAGCCTTGTACCGGTCAATCGTCCCATCTGGCTTGTACTTTATAGTAAACACCCATTTACATCCAACTGTCTTGTGCCCTTCAAGCAAAGTCACCGGTTCTCAGGTTCTATTCTTTTCTAGAGCTCTTATTTCTTCCATAACAGCAGACTGCCATTTCGGTTTTTTTATTGTAACACTTATGTTATCTGGAACCACCTCATTGTCCAAACTCGTAGTAAAAGCTTTGAACTCGGATGCCAGATTACTATACGTCATGTAATGTATAGGGTATTTAGTACATGAACGAGTACCTTTCCTCAGAGCTATAGGAAGATCAAGTGAAGCATCAGTTCTTGCACCTTTCCAGGCTCCTCACCATGATCGACTATCTGTGTATCAGAAACTTCAGTAGTATCTTCCACATCGTCATTAGCAAGAATCATTTCATTCTCTGTAGTTTCAATCATTTCATTTTCTGCAGTTTCCCCTTCTGTCACTCTTTTAGTATTACTGCTACCTTCTCCCTTGTCTTGCCTGCCTTCATCAGTCTCCATACATATATCAACATCATTAGGAATATATGTACCTGGACTTGATGACGGGTCTGACTCCTGCACTGAAGCCGGTAGTTCTGGTTCAACAGGTGACACTGCTTCCTTCTTGAGATTCTTCCTGTAGTAAGTTTTCCAAGGAACTTGATTGGTAGGAAGGACCAGACTATCATGCTCAGAACTAGGGTTAGACAAGGTTTGAATAGACGCTGACTCTAAAGGAATAGCATAAGATGACTAGTTAGTCTCTTCATTTATGTTTTCCCCCTGAAGATGACTAACAGGGAACGGCTGATCCTCGAGAAAGGTGACATCTATGGAGACATAATATTTCTGAGACGATGGGTGATATCACTTATATCCACGTTGATGGAGTGGATATCCAACAAAGACACACTTCTGAGCACGAGGACTAAATTTCGTGCGGTTTGGACCATGAGAGTGAACAAAAGCAACACAACCAAAAACCCGAAGAGAAACATCAGAGATCAGTCAAGTAGTTGGAAATGACTCTTTAAACAACTTTAAAGGAGTATGGAGATTAAAGATACGAGAGGGCATCCGATTTATGAGATGGGCAGCAGTGAGAACTGCATCTCCCCAGAGGTACGATGGAAGAGTAAGGGATAACATAAGAGACCGGGCTACTTCAACCAGATGCCGATTTTTACGCTCAGCTACTCCATTTTGTTGCGGAATGTAAGCACATGAGCTCTGGTGGACAATACCTTTAGAAACAAGGAAATCCCTTAAGGAGGCATTAAAAAATTCTCACCCATTATCACTTCTTAAAATCCCAATCTTTGTTTTAAATTGAGTTTCGACAGTTGTATAAAACTGTTGGAAAACAGAGGACATTTCAGATTTATCAGTAAGAAGGAAAATCCAGGTAAGACGGGTGTGATCATCTATAAATGTGACAAACCACCATTTTCCAGTGGAAGTAGTAACCGGTGAGGGACCCTATACATCACTATGAACGAGAGAAAACGGACTCGAGGGTTTGTAAGGCTGAGAACGGAAAGAAACACGATGTTGCTTGGCACGAATACACACATCACAATTAAAGGAAGAAGTACTAACATTACGAAATAAATGAGGAAATAAATACTTCATATATTGCAAATTCGGATGTCCTAAGCGGAAATGCCATAACATAACATCATGTTCAAAAACCGAGAAATTTAACGACATAAATCCAGTTTGGTGATCATTCCTAGAGGAAGCTTCGTCAGAAAGGAAGTATAGTCCCCTATTGTGTTGGACAGTGCCAATCGTCATCTCCAATTTCAGATCCTGAAACAAAACGGAATCTGGTGAGAAAATCGCCTTACACTTCAAATCTCTTGTTATTTTACTGATAGGTAACAAATTATACGATATTTTAGGCACATGTAAGAATTAAACCATTAAACGGAGAGAAGACCCATCTGCAATTCGAATACGCTCATTACCAGCACTTGGGTTATATGACATAAATAACTCTGAGGAACTCGTAAGATGATCGGTGGCCCCTGAATCCACAATCCATGGTTTTTTACCATTTATACTAATCAAGCCAAAAGAAGAGAAATTATTTGACTGTGCAATTGCACTCACCCCAACCGTACTCAAGTTGTGCTTACTGTCACCGGACGATTACTTCTGAGTCTGTTCATCTACTGAGTCACTTACCAGGGCACGACTAGTATTAGATTTATCATGAGACTATCGTCGCTTGCTGTTTGGGGGCTTCCCGTGTAATTTCCAACACTGATCCTTTGTATGCCAAAGCTTCTTACAATGTTCACAAACTGGTGGTGGTTTTTTTATCACCATCAGCACCGGACGGCTTGGCGATGAAGGCGGCTGCGTCAGTA
Source organism: Benincasa hispida (assembly GCF_027475165.1). Lineage (NCBI taxonomy): Eukaryota > Viridiplantae > Streptophyta > Magnoliopsida > Cucurbitales > Cucurbitaceae > Benincasa > Benincasa hispida. The sequence continues at coordinate 9,927,471 of NC_143487.1, forward strand.
GTAGGAATGAGATTATTCATGGTACACGACCGATCCTCTTCCAACCGTATTTCAGAGCAGAAAGGAGTCGGGCGCTGGCTCAATATCCGACTACGGACGCCATCAAATTTAGGGTTTAATCCAGCCAAGAACACATAAACATGATCTACCTCCTCAATCTTCAAGTATTGGGCCCCATCCTGTGGACAGTTCCAAACAATCTCTCTACGCAAGTCCATCTCCTGCCACAACATTAATAGTTTGTTAAAATAAGAAGTAACATCCATGGACCCTTGCTTGCATTCATGGACCTGTTTGTGGAGTGTATATAGTCGAGAGGCATTCTGTCTTTTAGAGTATAGATCCTGCGCTGCCTCCCAAATATCCTTGGTTGTTGCAGCATATAGCAGTGGTCTTCCTATCTGGGGTTCCATACTATTTACCAAAATCGAACGTAACGATGAATCTTCTCCTTTCCAAATTCGTTCTTGTGGGTCACCTGGAGCCAGCTTTGGAATTTCCCCTGTCAAATATCCAAACTTGTGACGCCCTTCCAAGGCCATCCGGATTGATTGGGACCAGGAAAAATAGTTCTGGCCATTTAATTTTCCCCTACGATAAATCCTGCAGAATTACCCATCGAACCAGATAAGTAGGAAACATTAGGCACAATAGCTAACTAGTTTACCGGATTTTCTGAATAAACCGGTTGAGGATTTGCACCGAACATTGCATCCAAATCAGAAATCTGTTGTTGTAGGTAAGCCGACCGTTGTCTCACATCGTCTGGTAACGGGTTGAACTACACGTGGCTGGAAACGGTGCTGGTCGGTTGGGCTGTTCAAGGCTTCGGGCGGTAAACATGGAAGGGTTGGCCGGCGCACAACCCACCGAATCAGAAGGCTGTTCGAGACTTCGGGCGGTGAACGTGGAAGGATCGGCCAGCCAAAAAACCCTTGAGTCGGAGCAGAAGTCGAAGGAATGGTGTTGCCCATCGTGGGTCTGCCCTTGCTCAACCCAGAATGACCCGACTTGTTGCTGTTCAACCCGGAACGGCCCGGTTTGCTCCAGACCGGGTCTGATTCTACTCAGATCGGACCGAGGAGCTTGTTCTTCGCGTCCAAGGCTGCCGCTTCTACCCAGATCGTGATCGATTCTCCCACCGTAGGTCGTCTGTTCTTCGCGGCTAGCTCCATTCGTGGCCGGACACTCCACCCGCTGATCGACCCTTCCCAGAACGTTGTTCGTCTGCTCTTCTTGGCTAGCTCCGATCGCAACTGAACTTTGGCTTGTTTCTGCATGGAGAAGCCCAATCGGCGCGATTTGATGTGGTGGCTCCCACTGACGGCGACTCTCCGATAATTGCAACTAGACAACAGAAAGTAACTCCGGTAGGGCAGCCTGAAAACACTCTTTTACAGTTGCTCGGATAGCCGTGTTCATGTTAAAACTCGAACACCCATCAGCAGAAGAAGATTGGGGTTGATTCTCTTCCATAACGGCTAGGGTTTCATCACCTAGCTCTGATACCATGTTAAAAATAAAGAATAGGGAAGAGAAGAACAACAAGATTACGTGGAAACCCTAGTACAGGGAGAAAAACCACGATCTAAAGACTTTTCTTATTCTTTTAATTTTATACACAGAATACACAGGGACACACTGTATAAATAGATAGTAGAAAACCCGAGGGGTCTACACAATTACATAAATACCCCTAGGTTAATAATCCTATTTTCAACCATTTTAATCTTTTTTCCTAGTTTATTTTAATCCTTACCGAGTTCTGCAGAAGCTCGAAGGCAGTGACTTGACATTCATTGTCTAACTTTCATCTAGTTGGTGTTAAGTGCGATTCCTCTTTACTTTCTTTCCCTCTTTAAAATTCTTGTGTCTGTATGTAATTCTCATTGAATGACGTCCTTTTGGCTAAATGGCTAGGTGGTTTTATCATGAACTTGATGTTCTTTGGCGCAAGGTTATTGCGAGTAAATTTGGTTTGCCCCCTTTTGAATGCTCTGAATGGGGTAATGTGACATTCTAGTTCTTGAAAAGGGATTGCAAGATAGTTTCCTTTCATGTCTCAATTCATTTGTTGTCGGGTGGGGGAGGGGAGGGATACGGTGTTTTTGGGGAAGATTGGTGATTGGAAGATAGTCCCTTTGCTTTGAGTTCCCCCTTCAGCACCACCTTGCCCGTATGGATATCCTTAACAAAACAACAGTCATCATGAAATTCAATAATCATCTTGTTATCCTTAGCTAATTTAGAGACACTAACTAGATTCTTTGCTATTTCAGGTACACATAAAACGTTTTCCAAGTTTACCAAGCCACTGTTTGTCACTAATGAGCAAGAACCAATGTGAGAAATAGGAAGAGTACTTCCATTACATACTGTCATTTTTTCAGTACCTTCATATTCAGATGAGTATGTCATGTTGTTTGGATCACTGGTAACATGATTAAAGGCTCTACTGTCCATGTACCATCTGGGATCAGCAACAGACTCAGGGGTGGCCATGAAAGGATTATTGGTCTGGGCTGCCATCAGGGCTTGATTGATTGGTGGGTGTTGGCCATCAAACATTTGCCTTGGAGCTTGATTTCTATTGTTTTGTGGTATATTCTAATTGGAAGTGAAGTTTATGTTAATCAGTTTGTAGTAGGTAAGGGCAGGTCCCGACATATGCTATGTCGTAGGAATTGTCAGCAGATTTCAGTCCAATCCTTGTTATTACCATTGGACTGCTGTTAAAAACATTCTCAAGTATCTTCGGAGAACGAGAGATTATATGCTCATGTATGGTCCTAAGGATATGATCCTTACTGGATACACTGATTTTGACTTTCAGACCGATATTGATTCGAGGAAATCATCTTCGGGTCGGTATTCACTCTGAACGGAGGAGCAGTTGTGTGGAGAAGCATCAAGCAGATTTGTATTGCGGACTCCACAATGGAAATTGAGTATGTTGCTGTAAGCGAATCAGCAAAAGAAACATAGCTGATCTATTTACGAAGGCCCTCTCGTTTAGAGTGTTCGAGGGTCATCTAGTAGGACTAGGTCTATGATCTTTGTATCACTAGGGCAAGTGGGAGAATTGATGGGTATTCTGATGCCCTAGTTTATTGTTTTTGTACTTTTTATTCTCTCCATGTAAACTCAACATTGTATATATTTGTATATATTGATCCACTGGAGTTTTAGTCCAAGTGGGAGTATTCTTTTTTAGTTCAGAAAACTCAACATTGTATATATTTGTATATATTGATCCACTTACCTTTCAAGATAAGTCTATGGCATGGATAGATCGCCTACAAAATTGCTTGGATTAATGCATCCACCTGGTTCTCTCTTTCAAAGCATTTTACCCGTTTCTCCATACAAGATTTAAGTTTAAATTGGAAGATCTTTACTTTTCCAGCATAGCTTTTATGTATTTGGCTTGCACTTGTTATCTTTTTCTTCTTGTTTTGTTTTACTTGTTTCATTGTATTTTGGGCATCGGTCTCTAGTCTCTTTTCATCATCTCAATAAAAATATCGTTCTTTTTTTTTTTTAAAAAAAAAAATGAATCTTTTTCCAACATAAATCTCCAATCCCATTTAGCTAGGAGAGCTATATTTTAAAATTTCAAGCCGCCAATGCCAAGATCACTGTCTTCTTGAGCTTTAGAAACTACATCCCATTTCACTAAATGTTAAATCTTGCTGCCTTTTGAAGCTTCCCAGAGAAAGGAACGCAAAATCAACTTCCATATCGACTTTGGTAGGCATTAAGAAAATCGTCATGTAATATAGGGGATGTTAGATAACCCCTTCTTTATCAGCACAAAACTTGTATTTGAGATATAGTATTACCCTGAACACATTATTTCTTTATCTTTGTATCTGAGATATAGTATTACCCTGAACATATTATTTGTTGGTGACAGGTTGGTGGCTTTGAGAAAGTGTATGAAATTGGACGCATATTCAGAAATGAAGGAATTTCTACTCGTCATAATCCTGAATTTACATCTATAGAGGCAAGCTTTCTTTCGGTCATTTTTTGAAGTTGCATCTTGGAAATGGATTCTAATCAGTACTTTATAGCTTGATCCATAGATATATGAAGCATATTCCGATTATCAGAGTATGATGAATATGGCGGAAGAAATTGTTACTCGTTGTGCTCTTGCTATTCATGGGAAGCTTTCTGTTGATTACCAGGTATGATCCAGTTCAATTTTGTACATTTTAGTTTATTGCGACGTGGATGGTGTACTTATTTATTTTATTTGAAAAATGCAAAATTGTTATTTAACAAGTTCTTCTTGAACAATGAAAGAGAATAAAAGCACCTTTGAAAAGGGTATATCTTAAAAGAGAATTCGTAGATTAATGCTATAAAAGTTCCTTGGAACTTTGGCTTTAAAGGAATAGAACATTCCAAGACCAATTTGTCGATGATATTTTAGCAGGAGGTGAATGGTTCAACATGGAGCTCCTGTTGTGAAATATGTATTTCGTACATACGACATAGTTATCCTTTTTAGTTATAGCTGGCAATGGGAAGTAATTTTGTGTAATCTCTTATGGCATATTTAGGAGTGGTTGTAAAATGGTTAAAATCATTTTTTTCATTTTTAAAATCACTCGAAAAATACCTTTAATCCTTCAAAATCAATTTTAATAGTATAGAAAATAGTTTTAAAATGTAAATTTAAACATTGAATTGATTTTGAGTAATAACCGCTTGTTTTAGAATAATTCTAAATATGACAAAAGGTCATTTAACAATTTCAGACGAATTTCATATCCTCTCTATTTTGTTTCTTATATATGAATATCAAAATAAAATTGGTATTAATATTTTGTAAGTAATAATAGAAATTTAATATTTTTGTTATGATATTTATTTCAAGTCTTCATTTCAATACTTATAAAGGTCTCATTTGATAATGCTCAATACTTCAATTACAAAATATGAAGATTTTAAATTTTAATGGAAAGCTCCAAGTTATCTAACAAAAAACAATGCACTGTATCTTTTGAAATTATTTAATATGTTCCTTTACTTTAATTTCATATTTTGACCCTCGAGTATGTTACGTGCCACATTTTTCGAATGGAAAAATACTTTCTGGGATTTGAAAAATGGATTTTTTAAAGTGACCGTAATAAATATAAATTGATAAAATTAACGGTTGCATTATTATAAGTTGTATTGAAAATGTATTTTAGACATACATTTTAAATTTTGGTTTGAAGGGGTAATTTTTAAAATCAAATAATTTTACTTGTGAAATTAGCTATTTATAACTATGTATTTTTTAAAATAATTTTTATAAACTTTAATTAATTGAATTTCTGTGACTTTTCGAAAATTTATGTTACCTGATGATTTAAAAGTTTCAATTCATTATTTATAAAGTGATTTTTATTTTATTTATAATTTATTATGAACTCTTGATAACTATATTTCTGTTAATTTAGTTTCTTACCTTACACTTTTCAAGATGGTTTAAAAATTGCAATCCATTATAAAGTGATTTTTATTTTTTTACTTTAACTATGATTTTTAAGGAACTATTAGTAACTATTTATTTAAATAGATGTCTATCGCGGTCTATCAATGATAGATAGTGAAATTTTGTTATACTTGAAAATATTTTTAGCAATTTTACCATTTAAAACAATTATAATTTATTTACTTATTTAGTCTTGTCTTTAATTAATTGAAACTTGTGTTCTTCCGATAACTTGTGTGACCTTTACACTCTTCTAGACGATTTGGAAAATTGCAATTCATTAATGATAAAGTGATTTTTACTTTAACCATAATTATAATCAAAGTGATTTGCAAATTATTAATTATTAATTTTTTTCATTAATTTAATGAAAAGTTATGTTTCCTTTTTCCAAAAAAAAAGAAAGAAAAAAAACTAATTCTTGAACTTGAGGGTAAAATAGATATATATTAATATTAAAGATAATGGTAAAATAGGCAGATAAAGTTTCTCCAACCGCTTTTATAAATATATATACACGCATATGTATTTATGTAAAATTATGCCACATTTACAGAACATTCCATTGGGTGATTATCAGTCAATTAGATGATGAACCTTATGCTGTGGTTAATCCATAAATCTTTGTAGGGAACTGAAATATGCTTTGAAAGGCCTTGGAGGAGAGAAACAATGCACAACCTCGTCAAAGAAGCCACTGGGATAGATATAAATGAATTTGGAAATGACCTTAAAGTTGCCAAAGAAGTTACTTTGAGGACCATTGGGGATACCCTTGATAATAAGGGTACAACTTCTATTGAAGCATGCCAATCAATTGGGCACTTGTTATCTGAGGTTATGCTCCATCTCTACCTTGGAAGTTTACCTTTACACATGTACATTATGTTATTAGAAGATTTTAGTTCTATCTTGAAACTTTATGGATGCAATTAGTCCATTTTTTTTGGTTCATTTGTTTTCATGCGGTGCGATAACTTCTCCACTTTGCAGCCTCCCTATGGGCGTCAATAACTTTATTTTTCCTTTTGTAAGAGCTTTGAATTTTATATGATTAGTTGTAGGATTTCTCGTTTCTCCCTTTTTTTTTTGGCCTATATCCTTTCGATTGGAGGGCTTTCTTATATCTTTCTTGTCATAGATTAGGTACTCTTTTGGCCTAGGCCCCATCCTTTGTTCTAATGAAATAGTTTCCTATTATAGAAGAAAAGATTTGTCTTTATCTAACCCAATCCTTGTGGTTTGCATATTATGTGCCAGATTTTCGAGCTTATTGTGGAACCGAAACTCCTTCAACCCACGTTCGTTCTGGATTACCCTATCGAGATATCTCCTCTGGCTAAACCTCACAGAAGGTATCAAGGGCACATGACGTGTATCTATGTTTTTAGCTTAGTGTTTCATGTATTCTTAGTGTAATAAGATATCAGGGGGATAAGAAAATTCCAATCTGACCTATATACCCAAGAGCTTTTCTATTTCTTATCAACTAAGCAGTTCCTATTTGGGTTTTGACTGATTATGCCTTTACTGCAAGACGCAAGTAAATCAGTGTCATGAGTAAATGTAGGTGCCCATAGTGTTTTGGGTTTTTGTGCGTGCTACAATGTCAAATTTGTCCATTCCATTCATTACCAAGAATTCAGCTGTAGGGCAAGAAAAATAATCATCAATTTTTATTTTATTAAAAATTTATACAACCAACTAGAAACATAAGCATAATATTACAGAACATACTGTCCTACCGAAAATAATAATAAGTTTATGCTATTAAGTCTGTGCTACAACTCTTATCAAAAAATAAAAATAAGTTTGTGCTACAAGATATCCAATCCTGAAAGTTAAAACACAAATGCATATTTTCTAATTCCTTTAGGAATCGACAAGGATTCCAGAGAAATAAGCTCTGGGGCATTGTCAATTTTATTTTCCATCCTAAAATATTCAATTATACTCCTCTTTTGGAAATTATTGAAGGATGACTCTGATGGAGCCCTCAAATTTCTACACAAACAGTTGTTTGAATGTTCTTTTTCCATCTTTCTTGTCTGTATCTTTTCAATTATTTTTTCTTTTCTGGGAGGGGGTTAAAATTTTTCATTTCTTGTGCATTATTAGGCATGCAGGGTTCACAGAAAGGTTCGAACTTTTCATTTGTGGTCGTGAGCTGGCCAATGCATTTTCTGAATTGACCGATCCTATTGATCAGGTAAGAGTTAATTATATCAATCAGTAATGTCGGAAGGGTGCAAGCATGATGAAACTTTTAGCCAATTTCCTGGCATTTGAAAGAGAGAAAATACGTTGGCATTGAAGTCAAATTGAACTGGATAATCTTGTCACCTTTTGGTGGAAGATAGCTCTCCTATACTTTATTCCACCTTCTAGAGACCCTTTCAGTCAAAGGGTTACCAAAAAAATTGGTTTTTTTGGTTTGCATCTAACTCCATATCATGATATCAATGTGCGGCCAAGCTTCATAAGAGCATTCTATTCTTCTTGCTTGGTATACTCGTGCATGATTGGTTCATGCCATGTCAACAAATAACCATTTTTATTGGAAGTTATAGGGTTCCATGATAATTGGAAAGATTGTCACGATTTTTTTCCCTTTTTTTTTTTAAAAAAAAAAAAAAAAATTGGCAGAAAGGACGATTTGAAGCCCAGATCAGGCAACACAATGAGAAGCATGGTGCAGCTGTTTCTAGAACAGACTCTATGGACCGCAGTCGCCAAAAAGATGAGGATGATTCTTATGAAGTGACACTTGATGATGACTTTCTTACAGCTCTGGAATATGGCATGCCACCAGCTTCTGGACTGGTATGGTTATCTTTTCTATCTGTCCACTTTTCTGTATCACGATTTGGATGACGTCCTCAATGCGCTAGTGAAACTATAGCCCACTCTTCATTCTTTTTGACATTTTATAATCACAGCATAAACAGATTAGAAAGTGGCCACTGAAAGTATCTTAAATAGCTATTTCATAGCTTCTCTGAAGTTTTCTCATATGCAAACATTTAAAACCAGTTGCTAAAGTCTCCCATTTGCATGCAAAGTAGTCTAAAATTTTCCAGTGCATACAAATTACAGAATTTGAACATTGTCAATTTGTACACAACATTTGGGGCTGATATTTGATCTATAATTAAATTGTGGAACATATGATAGATATTTAATTGCACTTGGATGTTTAGTATCCCTTTTCATCGCTGTAACTGATGAAACAATTCAACTTTCAGGGAATTGGAATTGATAGATTAGTGATGCTTCTGACAAATTCTGCAAGCATTCGAGATGTAATTGCTTTTCCAGTGCTTAAAATTCAGCAGTAATTTTAGGACAAGTGACCTGAGAGGCTGAAGGTTTGTTCCTAGATTCCAAGTTTTGTTGGCTAGCAGGAATAGTTGTTGAAGGCACGTTTATGCATCTGGATGTGCTACTTGAGGTTTGCTGTGCATTTCTGTTGGCCATTTATTGCTGTAAAGGCAACAAGATTTTTTAATGTGTCGTTATTGCAAAGGCATTGCAGTTTTGTTGATTGGATTGAGATTTAGAAATAATAAAATTAATGCATGAATTTACTTTTGAAATCAAAAGCCCTGGACGATTGGGGGTGGATGAATAGGACTTCAACTTAGGGGTACCCTGTCTGATTGGCAATTTGTCAAGACTTGCCACAAAAGTATGTAAGGCCCCCAATTATACACCCATTATAAGCGTAGGGATAAGATGATGGAGTTAGAAACATACAAGCGGAAGCAATTAAGATCTAAATACTCTAATTTCATTAATTTAAGGATCAAGCATGCTAGTTCAAAACTGTAGAGACAGAGTTCTTTGAGCAAACCGTGATGTAGTTGGAAACTGAAGCTATCCACGGGTTGTTTTGATCACAAACACTTCGTGGACCATTGTTAGAGTCTTCTCTATTATTCTCCGGCTTTAGAACGGATTGTGGGATCCAAATTAGGATGAATTTGAAGGAAAAGGAGAGTTCGAAAGTGTTTTTGGTATAATGAACTTTGAAAGAATAAGTTAGCTTCACAAGCTTTCTAAAAAGTTCAGATCTCAGCATTTCTTCTTTTGGTTAAAGAAGAGAACATGCAAAATTAATTTTATCTCCAATTGACACCAAATTAAACATAAACTAGTGGGATTTGAGGTGTTGATTAAGCTCAAATGTGGAAAAAATCCACTAACGTGAAATTCAATTAATATTGAATTTCTAAAATTTAATTTAAATGATTTAAAAAAATTAATTAAAAAAAATTAATTTTAAAAATAATTTTAAATAAAAGTAATTCTAATAATTAATTTTAAATAATTATTAATTTAATGTCAAATATTAAATTAATAAATAACACCAATCTCCATCATGAATCTCTATTCATGTGTACAATATTTAAATCATATTTAAAAATTTTCAACTCTTCATATTGTAATTATGTCAATTATATCACATATAATTAACATTCCTAAGTCAAATTTAAACAATTTAAATTCTCTTATCTTTAGTCTGATTTGAGGTAGCAGGGGACCTAATGGACTTACAAATCATGAGCTTTAACGATCCGAGCTTAACCAGTTGAACTCTTTAACCTAGTTAACCAACATTCCTTAACTACCGGAACTCCCTACTATAGCCCAGTTTTCCTCACTGTAGATATATTTTTGTCTCTTTGATATAACCATAATTAATAAGTCAACCCTTCACAGGTTGTTCATAATTACAATTGGGTCAGAATTATCGTTTTACCTCTGTAATTACATATTGTTTCTTAAGTCTCACGGATCCTCTAATGAATAATTAATTTGTGGTCCAACCACCAAACTGAGCCATCGGGCCAAATAGAGGGTGGTTCCCCTTGTTCAAGACCTGAACTCAGCACTTAAGAGAATAAACTATCTACTATCCCTAGATTTAGGTAGGAGCAAATTTCATTTTGCAAGACTATGTCTCCAGTTATCTACTTGATCTTATCCCTAAAATTGGGGGTTTATTGAGTCGGCGAACTCAGACCACTCTCATCCATGTAGATTAAAGGATAATCTCGAATGAACATAAATTCATAGTTAGCTCAAGATTAAGATCGAGTTACTTAGGTCAACATATTGAAATAGTTAATCTTAACAGTAAACGATGTTATAAAGTAAAAGTGACTATTCCGCGGTCTGGTCCTATGCAAACTCATTGCATATGACGTCCCCACTCGCATGTTTTCACATGAACGATTCAGGATCACATCGTTTGTATAGAATACAAAGTGGGATGCATCCTTTAGGATAAGGTACCCAGTCTTATCCTTATACTATAGATCGTTTTGGCTATTACTCGAACTTGATCAACTTTTATGTCTCCACATATCGTTCAAATATTCATACTATAACCAGGGGTTCTTAGTTTATTGGATTTAGGGTTTTTAAATGCAATTCACATATTCAATAACATATTTATTGAATAAACTTCAATAATAACTTTATTGGAAAATAGAATTCATTTATTGTTTATGTCGAAAAGGGTTGGTTTGTCCTAGGGGCTTATTTGTAATTTTTTTTATGGGCCTAGGGCTTCCTGTCTATCTATTTATTTGAGCAAGTCTTCATGTATTTCTGTATCACTTGAATAATAAAAAACAAGTCTAGATCGTAGTTTTTTCTCCCTGACCTAGGGGTTTCCACGTAAATTATTTGTGTGTTTCTATTCTCCTTCTTCTTCTATTTTCATCATGGTATCAGAGCAAGGCGACGAAACCCTGGCCGCCATTGATGAGTCCCCTTCGATGACCAACTCCGAGATGGCTGACACTATTAAGGAAGCTGTCCAACAGTACCTAGAGGCTGCCTTACCGTGTCTTCTTCAATAAATGAGTGTCGTCGGATAGACAACCCAATCCGTAGACGGACAGATCGGGTCATGCCTAGCCATGGAGGATCGCGGACAGATTAGGTTGCGGCCGACCGTAGAGGATCGCACCCAGTCAAGACATGTAGATGGTGTTGGACAGGTACCAGCACGCAGCAGAAGCGACGAGGATCGATAAACATTCTAATTCATTAATTTTGGCAGAAAAGAAAATATGCTTAAACAGAATTTAATGGGTTTCAAGACATACTTTTGAAGAACCGTTGGAATCTTGATTTTCAGCTGCTAAATCCTCTAAATCTTTGTGCAAACCACCACAAGATTTTCCCTACTATTCTCTTGGTGCTCTAGATTGAGTTGTGGGACTCAAAATAAGCTGAAATCAAAAGGAACTTGGAGAATGCTTACTGCAACAACTCAAAATGAAGAACACCTTCTTCTACCTGAATTTTCAGAAAAATTCAATCGGTTACATCCCATCAACTTCACTCCAATCTCTTCGATATACTGCAAACTATCATGCAAAGAGATATGATGCATGGGATGCAACTCATGTTTGGGGTAATTGAAGGTTGAAGATAATGGGTTCTTTGTGAGCAACTTTGAAGATGAAAATGGAAAAACCATTTTTCCCTTTTGTGTAATTTCTATTTCCAAAATCTATTTTTGATTTTAAAATCATATTTTATTTCTAAAATTAAAATTTATTAATTTTTCAAATTAATTTCATAAATTAATTTTCTAATAAAATTAATAAATAATTATTTAAACAATTTAAATAATTATAATTAATTTAATATCCAATATTAAATTAAATTTTACGCAGATCCATCTTCATATATTTAAATCATATTTAAATATATATTCTCCAATTCTATTTTATTTTAATTTGAACGCTTCAAATTAACTTATCACACTACTCTAAAGCTAATCCATTTTCGAGCTAGTAGGGGGACTCGTGGACCTACAGATTATGGGCTCCAACGATCCGAGATTAATCGGCTAAACTCATTAGACTGATCTAACCCCCATTCGTTAACTAATAAGTCACTCCACTAAAGCCCATATTTGAATTCCCCTCACTGTAGATATATTATGTCCACTCGATATAACCATGATTAGTAAGTCAAACCTTCACAGGTTGTTCGTAATAACGGCTGGGTCAAATCTCTGTTCCCGAAATTACCTCTTATTCTTTAAGTCCCTCTCGGGCCAATGAGAGGGCGAGGACTCTTATTCAAGACCCAGAATCAGCACTTAAGGGAACAACCTCTTTACTATCCCTAAAAGCGGGTAGGAATGAATTCCATCTTGCACCCTATGTCCCCAGCTATCTATCTAGTCTTACCCCTGAAATGGGAGGTTTATTGAGCCGGTGTTGTTGAGTCAACACTCACTTATGCAAATCTAAGAATAATTCCAAATAAACAGGAGTTCATAGTTAGCTCAGGATTAAGGTCAAGTTACCTAGGTCATCGTTTCGAAATAGTCAGTCTTAAATAGTAAACAACGTTATAAAGTAAGAGTGACTGATTTCGTGGTCCGATCTTGTACAAACCTTTTTGTACAAGGACACCCTCACTTCTCATGTCCAATATGAGCGAATTAGGATCACTTTGTTTGTAGCACTTTACAAGTCCTTGTAACAACTACAGAGCGGGCCGCATCTAATAGTGTTACCAGAATAAGGTACCCAACCTTATTCATAAACTATAGATCATTTTGATTATTTACTCGAACCTGATCCACCTTTATATCTCCACATAAAGTTCAAGTATTCATCCAATAGTCAAGGGGCTTTCAGGTTTATTGGATTTCTATCAAGCAATAAATCTATTCAATAACACCTTTATTGAATTTTCAGAATAAGTTCTATTGTTTACATACCACGAGTTTTAGGACATAAAACCCAACAAACGGCGCTCTGATTGCGCGCGGAAAAGACCCCATCGATGGCGGCGCCCAACCCTACTTCATTAGTGCCAGATCCGTCGATCTCTCGGGTGCAAACAACTATCGGCATCCAAATTTGATTGAAGCCCAGCCACCCAGCAGACCCGATCTGTCGACGGCGTCCAGACTCGATCGCAGCAGACTTACTTCATGGTGAACACTTGGGTGCAAACAGGAAGCCATGGCGATTTTCTCTTCTCCAGTCGTGACTTCGTTTCTGAACAGCAGCCGCCGGTGGATCAGCCAGTCCAATCCGACTGCAGTGGCGCTGGTCTTGACCCTTTTCCAGCGAACTCTTCGATAGCCTTGAATGGGGTGTGTCCTGATGAGATTAAAAAAAGATTTGTTTTTCTTCAGCAACAATTTGCGGATCTTGGGTCGGTTCTTGGCACGAACTCGCAAAGTGCTCAACCAGAGCTGTCCAATCTTCAGCTGTACTCCGCGAACTTGGTAAACTCTTTCCATTCTTTACCTCTGCAAATTTGTTATCTGGATCAATGGGAAATTCTGCAGGAATTATTATTAGAGAAAAACTGAATGGCCAAAATTATTTCTCCTGGTCGCATTCCATCATAATGGCTCTGGAAGGAAGACAAAAATTTGGCTATCTAACTGGGGAGATACCAAAACCTGAACCTGGTAACCCCCAAGAACGCATCTGAAGAGCAGAAGATTCATTGCTATGGTCAGTTCTGGTGAGTAGCATGGAACCTCAAATAGGCAGACCATTGCTCTATACGGCAACTACCAAAGACATTTGGGATGTAGTACAGCAGTTGTATTTGAAGAAGCAGAATGCATCCCGCCTATATACCTTACACAAGCAAATCCATGAATGCAAGCAAGGGACTATGGACGTAAGTCGTACTTCAACAAATTATCACTATTATGGCAAGAAATGGACTTATGCCATGAAATTATCTGGAAGTGTACACATGACGAGACTCAGTATTCCAAAATTAAGGAAGCTGATCGAGTGCATGATTTTCTGGCTGGGCTAAATTCGAAGTTTGACGGTGTTCGCAGCAGGATATTGGGCCAACATCCTACACCGTCACTTATGAAGGTGTGTTCTGGAATACGCTTGGAAGAAGATAGGTCTAGTGCAATGAACAATTCAGTAGTTACATTTACTAACGTTGCTGCTTTTGCCACAAAGTCCTCCGGATCTGACAGTGACAAGAAACCTCCATCTGTTTGTGAGCATTGCAAAAAACAATGGCACACAAAAGACCAGTGCTGGAAGTTTCATGGAAAATCTCCAAATTACAAACGACGTCAGTCACAGGACAAGTCTGGTCCTAAACAGGCTCTGGTAAGCGACTCGGCGAATGATAAGGCCTCGGCTTAACCTCAAGCTGACGGCCAGAGTAACTTAAGTACTATTGGGGTCAATGCTATTACACACCCAGGTATGGCTCAATCCTTTGGTTTTATTAGCATTAATGGAAAAAAGCCCTGGATTGTGGATTCTGGAGCAACAGATCACCTGACTGGTTCTTCTGATCATTTTATATCATATCACTCGAGCACCGAAAATGAAGAGATTAGAATCGCGGATGGGTCCTTTGCCCCTTTCGCAAGAAAAGGACATCTTTCTTTTTTTGAGGGTCTAATATTGCATGATGTGTTGCATGTTCCTAGAATTTCATACAACTTAATATATGTCAGTAAAATTACAAGAGACCTAAACTGTCAGACTGTTTTCTCATCTGACATTGTTTTGTTTCAGGATCTGAGCTCGGGGATGACGATTGGCATTGTCCGACATAATAGGGGGCTCTATTTCCTTACTGATGAGACTTCTTCTAGGGATGGTTATAGGACTAGTTTTATTTCTTTGAATTTCTCTACTGTTGAAACTAACTTTATGTTATGCCATTACCGTCTGGGACATCCTAATTTTCAATATATAAAGTTATCTTTTTCCGCATTTATTTCATAATATTAATATATCGTCCTTACATTGCGATGTGTGTATCCGGGCTAAATAAAGTCGTGTCCCCTTTCATTCTCAGCCTCACAAACCATCCAAACCTTTCAGTCTTATTCACAGTGATGTCTAGGGTCCTTCACCAGCCACTACCTCTACAGGCAAGCGTTGGTTTGTCACCTTTATTGACGATCACACCAGACCAACCTGGGTTTTTCTTTTGGCCGATAAGTCTGAGGTGTGCTCTGTTTTCCAACAATTCTATGCTACCGTAGAAACCCAGTTGAACACAAAAATTTCCATTTTGCGAAGTGACAACGGGCGTGAGTTTGTTAATAACTCGTTCCGGGACTTCCTAGCTTCTAAAGGGATTTTCCATCAAAGCTCGTGTGCCTATACTCCCCAACATAACGGAGTAGCCGAGAGGAAAAATAGGCATCTAGTAGAAGTCGCTCATTCCCTTATGATATCTACCTCTCTTCCTTCCTATCGGTGGGGTGATGTTATCCTCACTATAGCCCATCTCATCAACCACAACCTTCCCATGTCTTAGCCTTTCACACTCTCCTTGACTGTTTCAAAGAGTCGTATCCCAACACCCGGTTAATCCCTGACGTACCTCTGCGAGTATTTGGGTGTGTTGTCTTCGTCCATACCCACGGTCCCAACCATACGAAATTTACTCCTCGTGCCCAGAAATGTGTCTTTGTTGGGTACCCTCTCCATCAACGTGGGTACAAGTGCTATCATCCCTCGTCTCGAAAATACTTTGTTTCTATGAATGTCACCTTTCTCGAGGATCAGTCTTTCTTTCCTATTAGTCCTCTTCAGGGGGAGAGTCCTAGTGAAGAGGCTAACTGGTCCACGTATTCCATTCCCCTAGAGATTTCGGCTAAACAAGAAGAATCTCAGGAAGGAAACAGTGCCGCCTGTCATTTCTCCAGCTCCAGTTCATGAGTCTAACTCAGTCTCAGCTCCAAGTATGAACATCCCTGTTTGTGATACTGATGATGTTGTTGAGACTAATACTTGCAAAGTGGACAGAGATATATGAATTGGTGACAGTGATGAGAAAATAGAATGGATTGATGAGGATGAAGAAACTGATGGAAAGAACAACACTGAAGAAATAACTCCAGTAAATGAGAACAGTGGAAGGGAAGGTGATTGTGTGGGAAGTCCTTCTAAAGAAAGGCCCATAGATCAAACGGCTAGCTGCAGTAAGAAACCTAGAGAAGAGGAAAGGGACTAGATCATGTACGAAGTTCCCTATGTATAGTTACATGACATGTAGTAACTTATCTCCCAAGTTCAAGGTTCTCACTACCAGCCTAGATACGGTAATGGTTCCAAGTAGTATACATGTTGCCATGGAAGCCCCTAAGTGGAAGGCTGCAGTTATGTAAGAAATGAGAGCTCTAGAAAAAAAAAAGAAATGAGACATGGGAACAGGTTACTCTTCCTGAGGGGCACAAGACGGTTGGATGTAAATGGATATTTACTGTTAAGTACAAATCCGATGGCTCGATTGGCAGATACAAGGCGAGACTGGTAACCAAATACTTTATTCAAACCTTTGGTATTGATTACTCTGAGACATTCTCCCCTGTAGCCAAACTCAATACGATCCAGGTGTTGTTATCTATTGCTGTTAATAAAGATTGATCTTTGTACCAATTGGATGTGAAGAATATGTTTCTTAATGGAGAACTCGAAGAAGAAGTCTATATGAGCCCTCCACCCAGCTTCGAGAACCAGTTTAAGCACCGAGTTTGTAGATTAAAGAAGTCATTGTATGGGTTGAAACAGCCTCCAAGAGCCTGGTTTGACAGATTCACCACATTTGTTAAAGCATAGGGGTATGGTCAGGGGCACTCAGACCACACATTGTTTACAAAGAAGTCTGGTTCAGAAAAGATCTCAGTACTTATCGTTTATATGGATGACATTGTGTTGACCGGTGATGATACTGGTGAAATTATGAGACTTAAAACAAAGATGGCTGAAGAATTTGAAATTAAAGATCTGGGAAAATTGCGGTACTTCCTTGGGATAGAGGTGGCTCGGTTGAAGAAGGGTATCTCAGTCTCACAACGAAAGTATACTCTGGATCTCCTCAAAGAAACAGGAATGACTGGGTGTAAACCAGTAGACACCCCTGCAGAGTATAATGCCAAACTAAGCAATGTTAACAATGGAGTTCCTGTTAGTAAAGAGAGATATCAGCGATTAGTCGGGAAGTTGATATATTTATCTCACACGAGACCTGATATATCATATGTAGTGAGTATTGTCAGTTAGTTTATGCAAGCTCCCTACGAGGAGCATATGACAGCCGTCAAACACATTCTATGATATCTGAAGGGCACTCCTAGTAAGGGTTCATTGTTTAAGAAGTCAACTAAACGTAGCATAGAAGCATATACTGATTCAGACTGGGTTGGGTCTGCTGTTGATAGAAATTCTATGTCTGGGTATTGCACTTTTGTCTGGGGTAATTTGGTCACTTGGAGAAGTAAAAAACATGGAGTGGTTGCCATAAATAGTGCAGAAGTTGAGTACAGGGCCATGAGTTTGGGGATATGTGAAGAAATCTGGTTGAAGAAAGTGTTAACAGATCTTTGACAAGACAGTGAGCTTCCGATGAAATTATTTTGTGACAATAAAGCAGCAACAAGTATTGCAAATAATCCGGTTCAGTACAATAGGGCCAAACACGTCGAAATTGACAAACATTTCATCAAAGAAAGACTAGACAATGGAAGCATATGCATTCTCTACATCCCTTCTAATCAGCAGATTTCAGATGTACTTACAAAGGGATTGTTAAGACAGTTTTTATTATTGTATCAGCAAATTAGGTCTTATTGATATTTACGCCCCAACTTGAGGGGGAGTGTCAAAAAAGGTTGGTTTGCCCTAGGGACTTATTTGTAATTTTCTTATGGACCTAGGGTTTCCTATTTGTCTATTTATTTGAGCAAGTCTTCCTGTATTTCTGTATCACTTGAATAATAAAAAAAAACAAGTCTATATCGTGGTTTTTTCTCCCTGACTTAGGGTTTTCCACGTAAATTATTTGTGTGTTTCTATTCTTCTTCCTCTTCTATTTTCATCAGTTTACAAACCACGAATTTTAGGACATAAAATCCAACATAAAAAGGAAATTTTATGAAATATTAGTCAGTGGAGGGAGTCTATTATTATTGTAGGGACCAACCAAAGGCATCAAGGAGGGGTTTAGCTTTGTGAGAGGGGTGTGGCTTGGGGTGAGGATTTCCAGCCCTCTTGAGTGATGGTTGCTAGGGTTCTTTTATTCTTCTTGCTCATCTGCTTGGCTGTAATTTTTCCTTAAAGTTCATAACAAAATTACTAGTGCATTGATCTATTTCTGGGGATCAATTTGTTAGGAAATTCTTAAGGAAACGAATCAGATTTCTAACAAAATAGTATTTAAATGTGAGATCCATGAAATAAATGAATAATAGATTACTAAATCATTGAATGATGTGTCAAATTATAAATACAAATAGTATGTACTACAATAATACTAGGATTGCAAGATGGGTGGGCGGACATAGCAGGGCCGTGGGGGGGCGCTCGGGCACAGGGGGGCGGGTTGACGTGCACGTGCGCATGGTGGTGGGATCACAAATGTTTTGCATGAAAGAAGTCTAAATATAGCAAGGATTCTTTAGAAGAATCAATAAGGCAAACATATCATTTCCCATTCCTCGAATTTGCACCCTCTTGTGTACTAGCACTTCAAAGCCAACTTGTTCGACTCAATACTTCGATTTCAAATTTACATTTATAATATAACCATTACAGGTTCATTTATTTTTTACTCAGCCTTAGAAAATCCCAAAATCAACCAAAAATATTGGATTTTCTTTATTGAAAGTCAAACCTGCAAATTCAATCTATTTTCAACCTGAACCAATTTCGATTTTGGTCAGTTTTCACTCGCACCCCTCCAATACTTTATTAGCTGTTCCCGCAGTTAAACAATAACTTGTATAACTAAAACTTAGAATCAAGTTTCAGCTTCCAGATACATGATCTGTCTATCTCGGAATTAATCGAACATAAACAAGGTTTCTTCAACATAGGCTTATTGTGTATAGGATCACTAATATGCATAAATAAAGATTTTTATGGGAACAAATTCCAATGAAAATCTTTTGTTACTCATATAAAAAATCTTTTGTTACTCATCTAAAAGCTAGAAGCTCTGAATACTTTTATACAAGATGTGACAACAAGAATGTGAATTATTTAATAAAAGATCACTGTAGAAGAGTCTGGTTTTCATTTTTTGAAGCCGAATAGCGACTTGATGGCATTGATGGCATTCTCATTGATAAACGATTCGTCAAACCTTTTCACAAGAGGCTCAAATTCCTCCAATGTTCTTAGGTTTGATAGATCAGGATCCGTCCGAACTCTCTGGCAAACATACGATTAATACTTTCACATCTTCCATATATATTGTCCATGGCAAGTAATATTTATCTGAATATCAAAACCTGAAGTGGCTGTTACCTTAAAGTCTTCGAATCCTGCTTCCAAGGCGTCTTCCAGTGCCGATAGCCCAGCTTTTAACTGTTCGAAAATTATATAGGGGCACTAATCAGTTGTCCCCATTTTGTGTGATTTTGTCCGGGAAGATGGAAACGGTAAACAAACCAAATGGGTTTATACAAAGTATGATAGAATACGGCCCTGTTTGGGATTGCGTGCTTTTAAATAATAAGCATACTTTGGTTCTTATAATTTAATCACGCCAATCTAACATTCATTTACTAAACACTATAACTGTTTTTTCCTAATTTAAAATTGAAATTTTGTCAAATACTATTTATTTATTTCACTGCTATTTTTCTAAATGAGCGACTGCGAACAATTATTTTATAAGCGACAACAATCTTAATTTAAGCCAAATTTCATATTGAACATGAGATTGCAATTCTAGTTTTTGTTGCAACAAATTCTACATTAAAGCAAAAGCATTACCTGATTTAGTTGGGAATAACAGCATGCAACATTGTAACTGGCAACCGAAGCTTCGTCTGGAGTTGGTTTTGATCCCAACACTGATTCGAATTTCTCCAATGCTTCCTCATATTTAGCATTCCTTGAGGGTAAAAAACAGAAAGAAAGGCAGGGTTGGGCCATTGACGAGTCTGCACTTCAAAAGTAAAAATTACGGGGAGAGGACAAGTTGGATATGCAGCACATACTTATAGAGACGCAGTCCTTGGCGTAGGTCATTTTCTCTGCGTGCTTTCTGCTCCTTCAACCTCAAGGCGTTTTGCAACTGTAACAATTAGACCTATAATATGTTAACAATATAGCAGACTTTTTAAGTGCTGAATCAATCTTTTGCAGACCCTATTTTTCAGATAAGTCCCTAGTGACATCCTGCTAGTTGGGAAGTATTGCCAGTACTTACTCGCCAAGCATGGAAAAAACTCCCAGAAATGAGAAAAGAGAACGGAGATGTTACTTGCTTCAATAGGATATTTTTAGCTATTAGAAAACATTCACTTACTTGAATTTCTCTCACTTTATTACTGACTACACCCGAGTTTCTTTCTGCTCTGATTATCTCCTTTTCCGTCAACTCACCGAAACTATCTGTTTTTCCTGAAAAAACAATCACAAACCATTTACAAAGGTCATATTTATAGAAGATGTCAAGAGTATTATGTTTATTAGCAAACTCAGATATATACAAGTCATCAGCCAATTTAAGATGAGAAATCTGGTCATCGTTCATTTTGATTTGCTATTCGTTATTCATGTATTGAGTGTGATTGATAACTAACCATATTTCTTCTGCATTTTCATGAGTAACGGACCAATTCTTTGCCGAATTGTGTACATTGTCCTTCCGTATTCAGCAGCAGGCCATATTTCTGTCCCAAATACTGCACTGCATTGGTGTAACTATTTTGTTTATCATATCCCAACCATGGAAGTGAAGCTACAAATGTTCTGCTAGGATTTTTCTTCGCACATTTTCATACTAGGCTAAGTCATGTTTATTTGAGATACGTAGAAATCATGAAAACTAGATCTTTCCCTTTTCTTTTCTCCTTTTAACTTTCTTTGGAAACAAAAATACACCACGCAACAACAAGAAGACAGAAGTTATGAGCACACAGCTAAATAATTCACCCTCCACTTTAGCAGTTAATTCAATTAAATCCCTAACCTATGGAATAAACACATGGCAGGTTTAAGAAGCCTGTATCTTTTCTTTTTCTTTTTCTTTTCTCCATTTTACTTCAATTTTGATGAATACACAAATCAACAAGAAGGCAAATTTGGAAGTGTCATTCAACTTGGTCTTTGGTGTCAAAGTCATGAATTACTATTGTAATCTATCAGCTTAAGTCTTTCTGGTTTGTAATAATTTCATCGTCATAAGCAATGAAAATCGTGCAAAATAAGCTTTTAGTTTCACAAGTAATTTTGCACATAGAAACCATAACCCACAGGTTTAATATAATCGAGATGGTGATCATGTTATCTTGGTGTCTCATCCAAGCACCATAAACCTAATTTTAGAGTAGTAAAGAAAGATTCAAGGACGGTAATTAATGCAAATGTCATACATTGACCCTGCGTACACCATTATAAGTGAGGGAGTAAGCCGTGTGAAATGCTATAATTTTCATTTCATTTCAGAATTCAAATTGGTAAGCGTGGGAAAAAGATAGTTGATGATGAAAGTGAGCAGAGGTTGAAATGAAAAGAAAAGAGAGGAGTAGGTAAAGAATAACCTGGTAGCAATAACTTTATCCCCAACGGTGAACAATCCAGTCTTATCGGCAAAACCACCAGGTGCAATGGCGTCGATATAAGTTCCACCATCTCGGCCCTTGGCGAATTTCAAACCGTAAGGTTGCTGCAGCTCCACTTCATACTCTTCATAAGGTTGAGGTTGGTCAGCATCATCTGAATCACCGAGTCCAGTGTCGCTTTTGGATTCTGTATCGGATGCTCTGAGGATGAAAGGTGAGGGTTTAAGGGAAAAGGAGGTGGAGAAAGAGACATGAAAGGGGAAGAGTTTTGGATGGGATTGGGAGTACAGAGTGAAGGAAGAAGAGGAATTGTTAGGAGGGCGAATTTTGGGAAGTGGGTGGGAAGAACAAGAAGAATACAGATAATGGGAAGCTAAAGACATTGTGGAAAATCAAAATTCTTCAGCTCACAGTGGCCGGTGCTCAGAGCTCAGAGGGGAGTTGGAGGTAAATGCATTTCCTTCTGTTCTCTGCTTTTGGAAGGAAGGAAGGAACAGGTAGGCGTTGCCTCTTGGGATTTCTTTGGTCCTAAACAACAGAATCGGATTGCACCCACATTTGTGGCTCTCATCATTTGCCACCGCAGTCCCACACTGCTTAATCAACCCAATACGCTTCCACCACGTCTCCCTCCCTCCCTCCTTTTATTCTCATTTTTCATTATTCTATTGCCTTCCCACTCTCTCCCATTTTCAAATGTGTTGTTCCAAATGAAAATATTTATAATTAATAATAAAATATCATAATTTATCTATAATAAATCGTGATAGATTACTATTTAGATCTATCACAGATAGACATTGGAATTTTTTCATTACTTGTAAATATTTTGATTCGTTTTTTTATATTTGAAAATCACCTCTTTTTTTTTCAATTAAGTATAAAGGAAAGGGAGTACGAAATTTGGTGTAGTCTAGACTATATAGAAAGCATGAAATTAAGTACATTCTAAGTTATACTTAATCATTGCTCATTCAAAACCGTCAAAATAAAACCTTCTCGCTCTAGTGCAAGTATTGATGATCAAATTGAAAACCTTCAAAAACGATGTTTGTTTTGGTTCAAAAACTAATAATAAAAGAATGATTCAAACATGTTTATGCTCATACCAAGCAAGATACAACCTAACATGTAATTAAAATTTTAACTCAAGTCGACACATGGTGGTCTAGATTTAACACTAATTTGACTTTAATTCTATGAAGTATATTTAGGAAGTTAAGTTATTAAAACTACGTGTCTATGACTAACGTGAATTTAGATGATTATAACACAACTATAAAGTTTTTGCCCTAAAGCCTATGGTCAAACGTAGAGTCTTATTTTTAAGTCTTTTCTTAAATTACTGTTATGAAAAATAAATTTTATTTAATCTTTTCAATACTAGACTTAATTTTTAGATACTAAGGTAATTGAACTCAATAAAAGTGATATAGGCTATTGTGCAAAGTTACCTTACATGATTAGCTTTTTCTCTTTCTTTAGGACACTCACATACTTGATTCTTAGAGAATGATTTAACTCATGATGAAGAAATAGAAGACGAAGTTGTAGTTAATATGAACTATAAAATTAAAGAAAAATAATTTATTGATAAATGAATTAAAAATATTGTAGTGTAAAATAAATAAACTAAAAAATTAAGAAGAAGTGAAAGTAAGTGATAACAGAATTACATAATTGAATGTAAGAAGAAAAGGTGCAAAAATGAATATGGAAGAGATGGAATGAAGGAGAAATATATGTTCTAGACTTTTCCTCAAATCTAATTCCAAATGGATTGGATTGAACCAAAGTGCACCAACCTCCTCTCGCTCAATATGTATATATAGTGCATAAATGAAAATTAGTGAGTTGGGCATGTTTGCTCCAAGAATGGATGCTTCAACTGGCTGCTTTCAACTCTTTTATAGGCTTCCAAAGGTTGATGTTTCTTCTATAAATATGAGGCGTCACTTTTAAAATGCCTACAATCTACGAGTAAGTATTTATAAAATTAAAAAAAAAAATTAATAATAATAATAATAATAATCGATGAAATGTGCAATCTACTTTGTAAAATTCCTACACGAAACCATTAATTCTTTCCGTAAAGATTTATTTTACACCTTATTAAGTTTAAATCAACTCTTTTTTCTTTCTTTTTTTTTTTTTTAGTTGAACGAAGTTCAAATTAAATAAGTACCCGTAAACATTATTACTTCGTAATTTCTAAACAAGAAACCTAGATTTTAGAGTTAAATAACCCTCGTAAATGATCGTTATCATCCATCTCCTTCCTCCTCTCTCCTCCTCTTCCCTTCTTCCACAGGGTGTTTGTTGCATTTATCATCTAGCACTTGCCACCTCGATTGATTTGTCCCATTCATGAGTTACGTTCCAAAATGCATGGGCTCCAAATCTAGAACGAACCAATTTGTGGTACATTTTCAAGTCTAAATCATTCATTCACAAATATATTGTAACGAGTTTTTGTTCCCTGAAGACAATGACATGACCACATTTAGTGATAACAAGTGAATCATTAAAAAAACCATAAATAACGTTTATTTGTAAGATTAGTAGGGACAACAACGACTGGTGAGTGGCAATGACAAGCAACAACAAAAAAAATTGATATGCATGATGGGAAGAGAGGAAGAGGACTCCAATCAACAAAAGTGACACGTCAAAACAACGGTAAAACAAGAGATCATAGAATATTCAATACAATTATCTAAATTTTAGATAGTAAAAGAGCATTTAAGATGTTGAATTGGTTATCATAGTCAATATGTCCGATAGCAAGGAAATTATGTTTTTGAAGAATAATTAAAACTATTTCCATGCCCATTTAAATATTTTAGATAACACCAATATATACTTTTATGGAAGATTTTCAAAAAATAAAATAAAATAAAATAAGAAAAACTATTTATATAAAATAACAAAATTGTGATCTTTGATAAAAATAGATAGAAATCTATCTATATCTATCAGTATTTTTTTTTACTATTTCTATAAATAATTTGATATTTTTTTTTATCCGTAAAAAATTTACTTCTATAATATATCATTGAATAAAATCCAGAGACAAAAATAAATAATAAATAAATGTAAGGGAACAGTTCTTTTTTTTTTTTAATTTACTTTTTAAAATAAGATATCAATAGAACTATTTTCTTCCCTAAACTGTAGAGCCACGAATATTTCTACATACATTTAATATAAAAACAAGTGCCATGTGGCAGAAAATGAACGAGGGAGGCATGGAAAATTTTTATACGTCCGCAGTATAGGAAAACTCCCCCCGCTCTTTTAATCTGCTTTCTTCAAGTTCAAGCAATTATCTGCCACCTGGCTGAACAGCTCCTGAACTTGTATTAATTCTTTCTCTGCAACAGACAGTTTCAGTAAGATTGTTAATTGGTGTAGCTGTGCAGAATATCAGTATATTCAATAGAATTAAGTGAACATGAGAAATTTAGAACTTAAATTATTAAATAAAATTATTTGAACCACTGTAATTCGCAAGACAAACAATCAGTCAACTTATAAAATGAAACCATACAGCAGTAACAATCTAAAATAGAAATTTTTCTTGTTTTGGGGGGGTATGCTTTGAAAGTCATGGTGGACCCATAATTTGCATCTAGGGGTGTTGAAAATATAAAGATCAACAAGAAGACGAGATAACACCTGCTGCTTGTAGCTGCTTTTGAAGTTCTTGACCTACAGCATCGTTCTCAGCCTGGAATGGATAACAAGTTTCCAACATATTGAGAAGTAGACGACACCAGAATTCTTGGTCTTATATCAAGATCGGAATATGAGAAGATCCATACCTGCAGTTCTGCAATCCTTTTCAACTGCTCTTCTTCACCTCCATCAGAGAGAGGCAATGCTGCAACCAATGCATCAAACTGAGCCAGAAAATAATAACAATAAATTTTTTTGAAAAGGTTCACATGTTCAATTGGATTGCATTATGAAGCAAGGTCCCAACCCCTTCTTTTTGTTTAAAATGCTAATAAATTTTGTTTTCGGATGTAAAACTAGAGTTTTACTGAGAAAATATGAAAGAAAAGAATACAGACATACAAAAAGGTTAAGTCCACAAAAAGGGAAGCTAACTTTTTTTTTTTTAACGGAACAAACTTTTCATTGATATAATGAGAAGAGACTATTGCTCAAGATACAAAGTCCAAAATGCAACGATACAAAATGAACACATAGATCTAGAGATCTAGGGATCAATAGGTGCACTAAACATCTCAATTAGGTTAACACCCCATAACACCTCCATCGTATCCGTTTACAAGATGGAACTATTAAAGCAATAGACGTGATAAACTAGCTTGATTACAGTAAACAAGCAACAGACAAGCACTCCAGATAAGACAAGTACTCTAACGGAGAGAACCAAAATGCTCGCAAGCGGGCCAATCCAAACTGGACTGACCAATCTATAGCCACATTGTGGAAGAGTTTTGGTTTCGCTCAAACTAGATTTCTGAAATCAAGACTATGACCGCATTTGACCCAAGTATAACTATAAGAAGTGTGCTTCAATCAAGTGAAATGTGACTAAGCGAGTAATTCCAAAAAACTAACATCAGAGTCCAAAGAGAAGTACATAATCTCCAAGATCCCAAGATTCTGTTATTTCTCCCTATGAAGATCCTATTATTTCTCTCGGCCCACAAACTCAAAATAGCACACAATCCAACCTACTACAAAAACAATCTTTTCTCAACGAAACATAACCAAAAAATAATAATAATAATAATAATAATAAAATAAATGGATGGAGGAGAAACTCCAAAGTCAACTCCCTACAACTCCACATAAAGCTAATAAATAATATATCAATCAAGAGGTGAGCGTAAAAAATATAGAAAATGAGAGAAGGTCCAGAACAAATCTGACTCCGATAGAATCACATATAGATTCTAGAAGACATTAAAGGGGTGTTTGTTTCAAGAATTGGGATTGAATGGGTTAGACATCCTAAGCACAACCCTTGTTTGGGACAAGGATCTAGGAAGCCTAGTTTCCTATACCCTTTTTCCATGGGTTTGAATAGTGCTCATGGGTTGCACATTTTTTTCTTTGTTCCAACTTAATCTAGGAAGTTTGTTGGACAATTTCCAAACACTGCCTTTGGTGACTGCCATTGACCAACTCCAACCACCTCCGGCTACCAACTACAACAACCCACAACGAATATTTTTTTTTCTAAGTCATTCCAAAGAGGCCCTTAGTTTAATTACAATAATATTTTTAAAAATATACTTCCTCTTCTAATTATTTTTCTTTTATTTATTTTAAATTATTATTATTAGATTATCTTTTTTTAATTATCTCTCTTCTCTTCTTAATGTTTCCTTCATTTTAGGAGATTTCATTTATTTTCTATTTTTCCGAGTTGAAAATTGATCATCTATCTATTGAGATCTCAAGTATATGTTGAATATATTGGTAATTGTATAATTAGGTATATTTATGGATAGTTTTCAAATATTGGAAAATGAACCAAAATATTTACAAATAATATATATATATATTCGAGATAGAATGTGATATTTTCCTATTGTTTGTAAATATTTTCAGTAGTTTTGTCGTTTAAAATAATTTCATTATATTTAAGACTATATATATGTATAAAAAAAAAACCTTAATTTAATGTAACATTTTCATTTTTTTTCCGTTGGTTAATCTAATTAGCTCGAAGATTTAGAATTATTTTTTAAACGTAAAGACTAAAATGTTGGAAACAACTTAGCGCCAAATAAAAAATAAAACTCAAACTTTACGACTTTTTTTAATTCCTTAAACATAATTTGATAATATATATATATATATATACATATAATTTTTCAATAATTGAATTTAAGACTAAAATACTAGTTTATTTCAAGTTGAAGTCAGCATGCTATGATTAAAAAATCTATCATTTCCAAATTAGTTGAGGTGACGAAAGTCTATGAAGTCTTATCTCAAAACTTAGAAAATCAAAATACCAAATTATTTTTTAAAAAATAAATTAAATAAAATTATAAATTTAGTAACATCTCTATTTCAAAATTAAAAATAAATAAATAAATAAATATTCTTCAAACTTTTTAGTTTATTTTAAACAAAACTATTATTAAAATAATTAAGATGACAAGTTTGAACTAATCCAAAATCTAACCATTGATTAAATACAAGAAAATATATCATAAACTCAAGATTTATAAATCTACACTTCTTTCCTAGGCTTCCTAAGCCAGCACTCCAAACAGAGTTTTCTTAAACCCAGGCTACCTAAACCTCTTGAGCCTAACCACATGCTTAAGATTCCAAAGCTGTGCACCAAACACCTCCTAAAAATCCACAAAAATTGGAAAACTTTTCACGTTTCTATTGCCTACTACAATCACACTGAGATCCCCAAATGTAATGTGGACAGACCAGCTAATTTTATAAATTCTATATATTTCTTAAGAAAACTATTCAAAAGAACAAACCTTAATTCAATGCTACATTCAACTCCGATGCTGGAAACCTATGAAAATCAAAATTCTCTCAGCAAAATGATTGCTCAAATACAGGGCTTGAAAGGCGGGTTCCAAAATATCAACACACATAAGAGCTCTTCAAATGGGGCTAAACATACGTAACACTATAACAGGCAGTTAAAAGCAAAGAATAACAACAAAAATTCACAGTACTTCATTCTATTGCGAAACTGAAACGGCATAGCTACCTAAGTAGTATCTGATGTTGGATGCCAAAAATAGACTGAAGTTTCCAATAACAAATTTGCTCCCTTTGATTGACTGTATCATATATCATAGCATTAGAATGTGTACGCATCACAAAGAAGTAGCAGGAAATCTGTTGCCTTGATATTTCACTCTCTTCCAGCCTCAATACAAGGGTGCTTCAAGTAGATGGTAGACTCTCGGTAACTTTTCCAGCAGACGGAATGCATATAAAATTAATCTAGGATACTGACATTTGAAAACAAAAATAGCATAGCAATATAGGTTTTCCCCAGAAGGGAAAAGCAAATACTTTTCTTGACGTTTCAACCCATGAAGAAGGAGAAACTTATGAAGGAACGGAAACTGACAATGAATTGGAGAATAGTTCTATCTTAGGAACCCTTTTTTGATAGAAGAAAGTTTATCAAAAGAACAGCTTCTTTCAATCAATGCTAATGAAGAAATTAGGAGGAGGCAAAAGTGTAAATCAAATTGGCTTCTCAATGGAGATGGAAAATACTTCCTTCTTCCACAAACATGCGGCTGCTAAGAGAAGGAAGAATTGTATCACTGAGATCCTCACTGAACAAAATGTTAGTTTGCTTCTGGACAGCGACATTGGGGCAGAATTCCTAACTTTCTACAATAACCTACTCACCAAGAAACTTGGTGTTAGGGATTTACCCCATCTGATAGATTGGGATCCCATTTCCATGATTAAAGAATTGAACTTTAGAACGGAAGGCCACATTTGTAGAACCTATAAAATAGATCATGTTCAAGTAAAATCGTCGATTAAAGAATTGAACTTGAAGCCCCATTTACAGAAGCTGAGATTTGGTTGGCAAGTAAGGCTTTGGGGACGAACAAAACACAGGGGCCGGATGGATTCACTTCGGAATTCTTTAAAAAGTCATGTAACATCCTAAAGCCTGACCTTATTAGAATGTTCCAAGATCTTTTTCAAAAAGGAATCATTGTTCTAATGTGAATGTAGCATATATTTGCCTTATCCCCAACAAGATTGATGCCATAAAAGTGGGTAATTTTGGGCCTATGTCTTACTATTTGACTTTACAAGACTATTGCTCGGGTCTTATCAAATAGGCTTAAAAAAGTCCTCCCTTCAACCATTTTGGGTTAACAATCAGCCTTTGTGGAAGGCCGAAAAATCCTGGATACTTCGCTTATCGCTAATTAAATCATTGAAGATTAGCATACAAAGAAAATTAAAGGGGCTGCCATAAAACCTGTCAGTCAGAAAGCGTTTGACAAAGTTGACTGTGATTTTCTTTATGAACTTTTGAAAGTTAAAGGCTTTAGCACCAAATGGAGACTATGGATTCGAGGCTGCATTTCCTCCACCAATTTCTCCATTATAATAAATGGCAAACCTAGAGGGAAAATCAAAGCTACAAGAGGTCTTAGACAAGGTGATCCTTTACCTCCTTTCCTCTTTATTATTACCATAGATTGCCTTAGTAGAATCCTCTCACTTGCAGCTAGAAGTGGATTCATTTGTGGTTATACGGTGCCAAGGATGTACATCAACATAAAGCACCTCCTTTTTGCTGACGATACATTACTTTCTCTTCCGGCAATGGGAGGAAGATTGATAACCTTATCAATTTGGTTAGTCTGTTTGAAGATGCCTCCAGTCTCAATATAAATAGGCATATATCAGAGCTCTTGGACATCAATCGTGAAGAGAACTGGATTGAGAATATTGCATTGATGTACGATTGAAAAGTGGGTAACTGACCTACGATTTACTTGGGTCTTCCTCTTTCTGGTAAGCCTTCATCATTAGCTTTCTAGCAGCCAGTTTTGGAAAAGATTGATGACCATCTTCACTCATGGCAAGATGATCATCTTTCCAAAGGTGGTAGATTGACCCTCATGAACGCCACATTATCCAATTTACCTATCTACTTTTTAGCATTATACCATGTGCCTTCTAAAGTTGCAGCAGGTATTGACAAAAGTTTCAGAAATTTTTTATGGTCTGGATACAGGGACAGTAAGTTGTCCCACCTTATGAAATGGGATAAACTCAAAAGACCATTGAATGTGGGGGGCTGGGGATCACTGATATTAAATTAGATTAAGGCCCTCCTTGCTAAATGGATTTGGTGATTTCACCTTGAAAAGGAGGTCCTTTGGAGAATATTGATCAAAGCTAAAAATGGTTCCCATCACTTTGGTTTAAAAGCTTCAGAAAATCGTCACATATCTGGTAAAAGTCCATGGATTTTCATTCTGAAACAGAGAGACCTTGTTCATGGCAATATACAATGTGTCATTGGTAATGGTTCTTCTACATCATTTTGGCATTATTTATGAATTGGTAAATACACCCTTAAACAGAAATTTCCCAAGCTTTTTATCTCCTGGCTGGCACAAAAGAAGCATCAGTATCTGAGGTTTGGAATTCTGGTCTTAGCACTTGATCCTTAAACTTCAGAAGAAATTTCAAAGATGATGAGATTTTGGAGTGGGCTGCGTTCACTCATGATTTATCTAATATTGATCTAAATGACAGAAAAGACATTTGGAGTTAGAAGCTGGATACTAAGGGTTTTACAACAAAATCTTTATACACCCTCCTCTCAACTTTTGGACACTCTACTACCAATGTTTTGTACAAAAAGATTTAGAGTTGCCCTTGTCCAAAAAAGAGTTAAGTGACAAACTCTTGTTTTAATACCATGGACAGATTGCAGAAACGCTCTCCATGGCTCTATTTATCTCCTTCTTCTTGTTGCCTCTGCCAAACCAACATGAAAACTGTCCAACACTTACTTTTTCGAGTGTCCCTTTACAGATGGCATGTGGTCGGAAATTTTTACAGCTTTCAATTGGTCTGTTGCTTTTCCTCATGGCACCGAGAATTGGCTCCAGTTATTGTTTATCGATCTACCATACAAAGACGCTAAAGAGCGTTTATAGTTATGTATTATTAGTGCAATTCTGTGGAAAATTTGGGATGAAAGAAATGCAAGAATCTTCCAAGAAACAAGCAAGACTACAGAAGACATCATTGATTCAGCCATCTTTAATGCATTTTTTTATTTTTTTGGTGTAAAGATATATCAGCTTTTAGTAGCTATAGTTTTTCTTTCCTCACGTCAAATTGGAAACATCTTTTATATTCCCTATAAAATGGGCCCTAATTTTATCTTTAGATATTTGGATATTTCATTTAATCAATAAAATTGTTTCTAATAAAAAAGAGAAAGAAAAAGGGGAAAAAACCGTGAAGAAGTTTTACATGCATCACACATTCATATTTTCCAACTAAAAGTATTAAGAATCGAGCAAATACTTCAATCCCACAGAATAAATAATTCACACCTGCTTAGCAGCTTTCACCAAAGCGGCACTCATAAGCTTGGGCTGTTCTGCGATATTTGCACTGTCCTCTGTAGGTTCTTGAGACGGTGGTTCGGGGTAATTAGGGGATAAACGAACTGGAGGAGCGTCTCTTTGTAATGTCCCAAATGTGTTGAAAGCTAAAGCAGCAATTGAGTTAACTTGTTCCTGCAGTTGGGAAATTATGTCCATCTTCAACTTTATCCTTAAGAAGAATTGTCCAGAAGATGATTCAGCAAACAATACGCATATCACCCCAATTAAATCAGCAAACCAACTCCAATCCGCTGTTAATCTCCAAGGACTGTTATCGCGGGTTCGTGGTCGTCGCACTGCTGCCGTAGACAAGGGAGGGACTTGGGCGCCTGAACGCGAGGGAGAGGAAACAGACGAGCTAGGGTTCCTTTTGTCCTCCTTTTCCTTTTACATTTCCAATTTTTAATCAACATCTCATAAATATTTTTTGGATTTCTTCCTT
Organism: Benincasa hispida; assembly: GCF_027475165.1. Taxonomy (NCBI): domain Eukaryota; kingdom Viridiplantae; phylum Streptophyta; class Magnoliopsida; order Cucurbitales; family Cucurbitaceae; genus Benincasa; species Benincasa hispida. The sequence goes on from NC_143487.1 coordinate 9,960,113, forward strand.
AAAAAAAAAAAAACCTAAAGAATATGTACATATTATATTAAATCTCCCTATTTTCACTTAATATCATGATCATCTTGGCCTTCATTTTGTTGACCTTGATCTAACCATTGCTCTTCCAAAGTAATTACGTGGTAGAGTGTGGCACACATATATCGTTCGAAAGAGTCATCATCACTACTTGAACTACTACTTATTGCCTTTTCACGTATAATACATTCACATTGATACCTTACTATCGTGCAACACCAACAACGTATGGATCTAGATTACCTTGAGCATCATCGAGATGTGATGGCTTGATCCACATATAAAGTAGATCATTTTCTTCATCACATCAATTCAATTTTGAAGTGAAATGATGTGAAAACTCAATTTAAAAAAACTTTGAATACAGTTTTTGTGGTTTTTTTTTAATCCAAATTCTTTGAAAATAAAAGTTTTTTATTGAAAATTGAGAAAAATTGGAAAATGGAAAAATATCACATTGGAAAAGCTTGATAATATTGGGAAAAAATGACATTTAGGGACCGTTTGGATTGAGGTTTTCTCAATGTCCAGGAATTAAGGATGTCTGGGAATAAAATTACTGGGAATCAATGATGACTATGTGTTGGTTGTGCATGGAAAACAATGTCTGGGAATAGTATGTGGGAATTAAAAAAAAATGAGATTGTCTCTATCAAGCATTTGTTGAAATGCCTTGAATCTATTTGTTGGCACTTCGAACAACCAAGTACGGGGGTCTCGCTGGTGGGGGTTCGAGGGCAACGCTCCCAAAACCTATTCAGAATTTGTAGTGAACCACGTATATCTGTGTGTCGATCTTCTCTATCTCTGCGTTCTTTTTTTTTTGTGTGTGTGTATTCTTTATTTATCGATTTCGTAACAATACGATCGTTTAAATTATCTACACGATCATTTACAAAATACTATACGGTTGCTTAAATTATCTACACGCTCGTTGAGTAACAAAACGCCATACGATCACCTACCCAATGCTATATGATCGTCTACCAAATGCTATACGATCGCTTACCAAATGCTACACGATCGCTGAGTAACAAAATATTATACAATCGCCTACCAAATGCTACACAATCGTTGAGCTCGGCTACACGATCGCTTAGCTCTGCTACATGATCGCTGAGCAACAAAATGTTATACGATCGCCTACCCAATGCTATACGATTGCCTACCCAACGCTATACGATCACTTACCAAATGATATACGATCACTGAGTAACAAAATGTTATACGATCGCCTACCCAATGCTATACGATTGTCTACGAAATGCTATATGATCGCTTACCAAATGCTACACGATCACTGAGTAACAAAATGCTATACGATCGCCTACCAAATGCTACACAATCACTTACCAAATGCTACACGATCACTTATCAAATGCTACACAATCGCTGAGTAACAAAATGGTATATGATTTCACGGCTGGAAGGAAGGAAAATTGTGGTAGGAAGCAAAAGAAGAAATGAAAACCCACACTTCTCAATAGGTATGCAATTCTTTTTGTGTGGGTAAAAGACACCTAGGAATTGTCTTTTCCAAGGTAAATAAACAAATCCCAACAACCAAACATGAGCTTTGTAAACCTATTCCCATTCCCACCCTCTTTTTCTTCCAACCAAACGACCCCTTATAGATATCCATATGACATGATGAAATATCCATGACAACTTGGCAAAATATCCACGAAATATCGGTAAAATATCTATGATTTCCTTGATCTGCAAACAAAATTTTCATGAAAAGAAATAATTGCCAATATATCGTCAAATTTCGAAAAAACAATCTTACTCATTAATATCTCTATCTAATAGTTATTTTACGATTGACGATATATCGCAATTTTTTCATTATTGACTAAATCTAATAGATGCAATTGATAATAGTGGAATCTGGTTAATCAAATGAATGGTTGTCTGATGAATTAAAGTTAGTATAAGTTTAGTTTTTAAAATTCTGACTACTAAATAATTAAACTTTCAATTTTGACTCTAATAAAATATATAAACTTTTGATTTAGTATCTAAAAATCTCATAAAATATTTAAATTGCTTAAAAAATAATTGTTGTATTAGAAAAAAAAAGAGATTATTTTGTAGCCAATAATTACATTATTTTTTTAAAAAAAAAAATCTAGTACCACGTATTAGACAAATAAATCGAGATGTCAATGAATTAGTATATATTTTTTAAATTTCAAGAACTACATATGAAACAAATTTAAAAGTTAATGGACCAAAATTTTAACCTTATACAAAGTTGTGTCTTCTAACACGAAATTTTGGATCTATACGTAATTAGTTATGCTCAATTTTGTGCTATTATATAATATGAATATTTTATCGATGCAAGGAAAAATTATATTATTATGAACTTGTGTCCCTATTTAAAATCCTTATACGCCACTGACAACACGGGTTGTAGGCTAGAAACCATATAAGAAGAACAACACGGCTTACGTAGCACACAACTCCGGGTAGGAAGGATTAACAACTAGCCTTACCTCCATAGTATTTGGCACATGCCAAGTGACAAAAATAAGGAAGCAATGAAAGCAGGGTAAAAAAGAGGTTGCCAAAGTCATGGAGCGACGGGCACACATCACACCTTTATTAAAACTTCATACACTGATAATGTTACGAATATTATAACATCTCTCCAGTACTAGATTAATCTGACAACTGATTCACTAACGCATCATGCACCTCATTACTCAACTCTATGTATATTTGGATATAGTAGAAATCCACGCCTACATGGGGGAAAGGGAATGAAATTCTTTACTGTGGTTTGCGGCAAGTACGAGATTCTTCACATCACTTCACTTTGGCTGCTTTTGACAGCAACAAGTTTAATAGACGTACCCCCGAAAGTTCAGACTTCAGCATCACTGACCTGAGTCGAGTCAAATTTTTCAATATCCTCACAAAGGTCCTGAGGCACCCCAAAAGTTCAGGGTCATGCACGGACTTCTTGCTTCTCTCGAGCATGACTTGAATCAATTTCTTTGATGTCCTTTACAAAGGTCCTAAGGCACCCGTTAATAATACGGGGTGCTGCTCCATCACAGAATCGTTTTGCAAGATCAACGGCCTTCATCATTAACCAAGAATAATATATTTATTTTTTCAACAGAAAGAGAATTGATGTTACACATATATCAACGGATATAAGAGAAATTAATTTCGACCTTCAAGTAAAACAGCTCAAGACACATTTACCTCATTAATGACGATCTGATGCCTTGTTCCAATGACCGTTATTTCAGACATGGCCAGGTGGAGAATACAAAGCTCTAGAATCCGTCTTGCTGGCTTGTCCTGAAATATATACGAATGCATGACATATTTAATCTCCGTAACCATTACAAATCTTAAACATTCTTAAAAGTCCGCAACTTAATTCAAGAAGTTCAAGTCCAAGAGCATGATCTTTGCTTTGGATTCGGGCAACTGCAATGTCTGAATAATGAGTAACATAAAGGCCGGAATGATTAACCTAATAGATTAACAAAACGTGTCAATCCAAACAATAGCTTAATAGGTAAAACATCAATTACCATTTCAAAGGTTAAATGGTTTAATCTCTCTCTTTTTTTTTTTTGTTGATAGAATTGGAGTAAGAAGATTCAAACCAAGACCTCGTAATTTCTAGCATACTTGTATGCCAATTAAGCTATGTTTGGTTTCGCTACTATTCCAAAATGGTTTAATCTCCTTGTTGGATTCAAACAAACAACAAAAATTAATTGATAAAAGATAACATTATTCAAATTTAGGTTCACAACTTTTAAGAGCGTATGAATTAAACAGATGTGAAGAAACTATAAGCTTCTACAACTTTGGTTATTAAAAAGTTATATTTTTCTGTAGAGAAAAAATATGATAGAATGACAATACATTTGTATAGTGCTTAACCTAGTTGCATATCTAGATGACTATTGACGAAAGTCATGTTCTCAAGGATAGAGGTTTTGTTTTAACCCCCGTAAAAATTTCATTAGTTTAATATTTTCTGGGTTCAAACTTGGACGACCAAACAATTATGTTGTCAAGAACCTGTAAGATATAAAATTTTGGAATGGGATCCAACAAATTTTGAGACCAACTGTATGCCGAGTCCAAGGACATTTACCACTAAGCTCAAACCTACGATAATTAAAGCTCAGAGTTTCCAACACACGTGAGAGATTCAACAGTACCCACGGTTACAATATTGCACATATGTTTGTGGTTCCATCCTTGCCACCATCATATAAAGCTTTTCAAATTTCTATAAGTCTTGTAAAAAGCACACATATGCTATGATCATGAGGCAAAGATCAGTTCAAGAGGAATATTATAACCACACGATAAATGGTTCAACATATATTCCCAACTAGAAGAGAAGAGAAAATCAGAAAATAAATGAGCAGAAAGAAAGAAGCTTTTTACACGACCTTCCAAGTTGGAGGAATGACTTTTTCAATTTTAAGCACACGACTGTCCCATCCGTCCACAACTGCAACCAAAAGTTTTCGCGTAAACCTGAAAACCATGAAGACAATGGCTGACCTTAATTCATCCTTCAAGTGAAAAAACATTGATAAAATACATGAAATTCATACCATATTTTCATCTTATCATCCTCTGCCAAAGGCAGGGGAATATAAGCCACGCTTACCGTAAGATCAGTTTGCTGTAGACCATCTTTGGTGGGGCTGCGAGGATTTCTGCCTCTGAGATACAGTCATGCAGAAACCAGAACTTTAATACTAGCAGCAATAAATTAGGACTTTGAAGCTAGACAATACTGCATTTACAACTATAATAAAAACATGGGAACCTAATATGATACTGATATTTAATCAGTGTGGGTAACTCGGACGTTCATACCATGCTTGATGTCAATGTATTAGTTCTTTCATTCTTTGTTAAGTTTTTAAGTATATCATTTGTTATGGTTTACAGAACCTTTATATTTCCTTGCTTTTCTTTTTCCTTTTTATTACTTTTAAGAGTTTGTATCATTTGAGCATTAGTCTCTCTTTACATCTTTTCAATGAAAATTTTGTCACTTTTAGGGCCCAATTCTGTTTTTAATAATAAAGTAAAGCAAATTAAGAAGAAGAAATAATATATATACGAAGTTCACATAATTGTTTACCAATTATAGAATCCTTTTCATCCTTACGCAAAAGCTCATCTGCTTCTTCAACTGTTTCCACGGTAACTGGCGGGCCTCCAAAGCTCATATGATTATATTCCATCAATGATGTCTTGTCAAATTCATATCCCAATTCTGAATTGTACAAACAAATAAAGCAAGCAGTTGGTTAATATGTGACATCTATTTCCCCAACACGATCTTTTTTTATATATATTTTTTTTTGGGGGGGGGAACCCCCCCACACACACCAAATAGTATATGAGGTAACAGAAAACCATGTATCACGTCTCAACCATAGATTACCTCGTCGGGTATTCAACCGTTTCTCAAAGAGCCGAAAAGGATCAGAACCTTCTAAACAAGCTGCATAAACAATTGACCTGTGATTGAATAATCTAGTAGAATTAGAATTGATTACAAGTCTAGAAATTAAACAAATTCTTAGAGCATATTCTTGGTGAGGAGGCCAACTTTTTGAAGAGGTAAAATGGTAGAGAGGAGATATTCATATGTTAGAGAGAAAAAAAAAGTGAAAAGGAAATAGTGGATCTTACAAAGCGAGCTCTCTAGCAGCTCTGGGGCTACAGAATTTGCCGCTCTTGTCGACCTTCGGTATTGTTTCAACAGAAGAAACCGAAATAGAACTCCTGTCTTCAGCCACACAATTTTCAGGAAAAGAAGTAGAAGCCCGAAGCGAGGCTTGAGGGCAGAGGTGTGTCATGGAATCTTTTACGTGGGGAACAATTGAACTAGCACGAAACGGGAACCGACATATTCCAGAAATGTGGAGGGAGAAATGAAAATTAGGCCTGAAGCACAGAGACGAAGAGCAAAAATGAAAATTAGGCATGCTAAGTTAAGTCATGTTTTCTGGAGAGATGTAGAAATCATGGAGCCTATATCTTTTCTTTTTCTTTTCTCCTTTTTACTTTCTTTAAGAAAAATTAGGCAAAACAAAATTAAGACAATTTTCTTGCTTCAAAGTTCACCCTTGCCTCTTGCAGTTGCGGCGTTTAATATCCTACAGTCTAAGTGTGTCAAGAATATAAATTACTCATTAAATTTACTATAACCTATGAGGGAGCGATGAGTGAAGTTGTTATAATGTAAGGATCTGATAAATCATAGAATTGATGATAATGAGTCATAGGATCTACAATGCATTCAATAATTCCGTTGGCCAAACAACTCCATCCTACCCAACTCCTCTCCACAATCACCCCCTAAGCTCTTAAGCTTGTTGAGTTCAAAAGTAATTCCATGCTCGAAAGTGAGTGAGTATCAGGAAGCATAAGCTTTTAGTTTAGTAGTGTTTTTCAACATTGTAACATAGGTTGCATTACATAAAACCTAAGTATAAGATGGTGGTCGTGTTATCTCGATGTCTCATCCAGTGCCATTTGGTATAATCTAATTTTAGACTACTAAGGAAAGATCCAAAAACGATCTTTAAAGTACATGTTACGCACTGACTCAGCACCTAAGAAACGTTGACACTTTAGTTTGACTAGCGTGTTCATGTCGGACACTTCAACACGTCTACACTTGTTGGACATGTATCGGACACTAGTTAGTGCAAAAAATATATTATACATGCATAGAACACTTGTTATTCAAGTTATGTTTTAAGCATATAAATGCATTAACTCATTAACTTTGAATTTTCTTTTGGTATATATATATATATATTAAAACAAATGTTTTAATAAATGTATCCTTGCCGTATCGTGCCTTAGATTTTTAAAATATGGCGTGTCACCGTGTCCGTGTCTAATATCCATATCTGTGCTTCTTAGCCACACATCCACCGTCCTGGAAAGCCATAAAGATAATGCAAGTATACAGAGGGAGTAACTAGTATGAAGTGAAGAAGCATGCCACATCCTATCGTTTCTATTTCACAATTGAAATTGCTAAGCTTGCAAAATAAACAGAGAGGTCAATTGTTGGTGAATTGATGTAGCCTAAATGACCCAAAGGAAAGAATTCTCCAAGAAACAAATTTCAAAACTTGTTATGAATCAAAGCCGTAAAGAATACATGAGGGAGGACTCCTATTTAAAGAGAGTGAAATCATAAAAGGAAACTAGAAAGGAATTAAAATTCAAATAAAAAACTAAAAATGATTTACATGAATTTACCCAAGGTTTACCATTAACTCCTTATTTCTCCTGACATGGTGATCATAGTGAGCAAGATTTAGGAAAGAGAGGAGTACGTAAAGAGTAGAGAGCAGAAGAAGGGGAAGGACATAGAAACGGCAAAGGAAAAGGGAAAAGAAACCTGGTAGTAATAACTTTATCCCCAACGGTGAACAGTCCAGTGTTATCGGCAGAAGCACCAGGTGCAAAATCCAAACCGGAAAGCTGCTCCAGCTCCACTTCATACTCTTCACAAGGTTGGTCAGCATCACCTAAATCTCCAAGTCCAACGTGGGTTTTGGATTTAAGGGAATGAAGGGTTGAAGAGGAGGTGGAGAAACTACGATGAGAGAGAGAGTGTGAGGGAAAGAGTTTGGAATGGGAACATTGAGTCAAGGAAGACAAATGGCTAGGAAGGCAGGATTTGGGGAGCGGATGAGAGTGGGAAGAATAGAGATAAGGGGAGATGGGTGGAGCTAAAGACATTGTGAAATGAAATACCCCAAATTCAGCCCACGCTACTCGGAGGGGATTTGGAGGCAAAGTTATTTCTCAGTGGGCTTCTGAACCAATACCCTTCCCACTTGTTTGGTCGGATGGATAATCCGAATTTTTGTTTTTGGGTTGTAATATACGTCTTTTTTTAAAAAAAAAAAATTGAAGATTATTTTGTCATCTTGCTGAAAGTACCAAAATTGAAAATAGAACATCCTCTCCATGTCCTCTCTCTCACTCTGCAAATAAAACTCGGAAAATTTGTACAGATGATCTATTTTTTGGGTTCAAAATGTCAAATGACCCATTTTTTAAAAAATAATGTCAGTTGATCATCTGCTAACATCATCGTCATACCAGATTATGTAAATGTCCTCATCTCTTTATCTTCTTACCCTTTTACTGAAAACCAAAACTAAACTAAAACTCTTCCATTGCCACGCGACAAATCAAACTTGATCGGTAAGTGAATTTAATCTGTATCGATCGTGTCTTAAACTAATCGATAATGAGGATAGGTGGGTTGTTCTGGGGTTTATAAATATTGTGAACCTATGGTTTCTTTTTTCTTTTGGTTTTCGATGTGTTCTGAGGTTGAAGACGAGTAGAAAGCGAGAATATGAGTGAGATAAGTGAGAGCGATATTAGAGAGAGCAACACCAGCGAGAGCGAGACTAGCGAGACAATGTCTAAAGAAAATCTCTCCTCGAAAGGGAGAGAGAGTAGGGATGGCAAGGGGGTCGGGGTGCATCCCCACCCCCGTCCCGTGGGGATTGTAATCCTCGTCCCCGTCTCAATCCCCGTTTTGGGGGAGTCGGGGAATCCCCATTCGGGGATTTTGGTCCCCACGAGAAAAATCTCCGCTTATTATCTTAAAAATTAACTAAATTTAATATTTATATTGAAATTGTAAATTTTATATAGGAAATTATTATTATTGCTACATATAGTTGTTTAAATTAAACATTACATGTTTTTTTTATTATAAATTAATAAAAATTGAATTTATTATATTATATTTTTAAAATTAAAAAAAAAAAACAGAAACATATTGTTTCAATATTATTATTATTATTATTATATACCCCCATCCCCAGTCAAACCAAGGATTTTCCGACCCGCGGGGAATTTGCCCATCTCCAAGAGAGAGTGAGACAGAGCGAGAGAGAGAAAGAGGGAGGGAGAGTGATGGATGTGCAGATCAAAAAAATATTAATTCAAAAAAGGTTTGTTAATTAAAATAAGAACTAGTGGTTAAAAATTTGTTTTAATAGTTATTTAAAGTTTGCATTAAATTTTGATTATGTAGAGGAGGATGTGCTTGCAATAACTTTTCTGTCTGAATTTGATTTGTATAGAATTGTTATTAATTATTATTAATTGCTTAGCTAAAGTATAGCTTAATAACAATTAATGACAATTAGCTTTCGAGAGCAAAGATCAATTGGCCACATCCATCCTATCTCTCTTTCTCTCTCTCGATCTTTCTCTCTTTCTCTCTCTCGCTCTCTCTCTCTCTTTCTCTCTCTCACTCTCTCTCCCTTTCTTTCTCTCGCTTTCTCTCCCTTTCGAAGAGAACGATTTTCTTTAGACATTGTCTCATTAGTCTAGCTCTCACGAGTGTCGCTCTCGCCGATTTCACTCACTTATCCAATCACATTCTCTCTTTCTACTTGTCTTCAACCTCAGAATAGATAGAAAACCAAAAAAAAAAACATAGGTTCACGATATTTCTAAACCCCATAACAACCCACCCTATCCCCATTACCGATCAGTTTAAGACACAATCGGCACTGATTGAATTCACTTACCGATCAAATTCGATTTGTCGGCGGCAGTGAAAAATTGTTAGTTTAGTTTTGGTTTTCAGGAAAAGGGTAAGAAGATAAAGAGGTAAGAGCATTTACGTAATCCGGTATAGTGATGATGTCAGCAGAGGGTCAATTGACATTATTTTAAAAAAAAATGGTCATTTGACATTTTGAGTGTGAAACCTGGATTTTATTTCCCTACTTGAGCAAGCAAGAAAGGAAATTAACTAAATATAAGCTAAACCCTATGTTAAAGAAAACTCTAGGTGTTTAAATAGATTTGTTTAGTAGCTTTGAGATAAGCCTTGACTAGTGAAGGTTTGGTTAAGGAAATTAACTAAATATAAGCTAAACCTTATGTTAAAGAAAACGCATGGTTTTGTTTGGTTTCAAACTTAACCAAAATTTCACTAGTCAAGACTAAGGTTATAGAGGTTATGAGAGGAAAAGAATGGAAGTCGAAGACAGCCATTGAGTTTGTTAAACGCATGTCGGCCGAAGCATTGGCAAGGAGCCTGCCCAAGGGTGCTTATGCGGGGGGTGTAAGATGCTACGTGAGCAGAAGTAGGGGCAAGAACAATGAGGGGTTGGGCATACGTGCTGATTAGTATGCGCAGGGCATTGAGCATTGCTGGCATGCGGAGCTACACGATAGGCGATGGCGCTACACGATTGGTGGAACCACTAGACGATGGTACTAAACGATGAGCTTGGACGCGTTAGACGATAAGTGTGGACGCCTAAGCGATGGGCGAAAGATGCAAGAACTACACGACGGGAGTTACACGATAGACGAAGCGCTAGATGATGGGGCATTGCACGACAAACGCAGGGCGTTAGATGATAACCTTACGCGATAGAAGGACGCGCTAGCCGGAAAACGTAATGCGTTGGGCAATAGGCGCAAACGCGATGCGATGAAGCTATGCATTAGATGATGAGTGACAGCGGGGGATTACTAGATGATGAGCTAGGCAATGAGCAAAAGAACTACACAATGAACTAGACGACGAGTCAAGCCATGGTGGATGCATGATGAAGTGCCTATGCATAACAAAGGCTTGCGATACATAATGCATGCACGGTCGGATGGCATTAGTCCTGAACAAGAGGCTAAGGACATTGGCAAGTAATAAGGGTATGCTAGCATTAGTCATGAAGTACGCGTTAACAAAGAGGCTAGGCAATGGTAAGACAAACTGTAAGGCGTTAAACTGAGACCTAGTTTAACCCAAGGATTAGTATGCGTTGGTAATACGCTATGCGCCAAGGATACCCGATGGCATATGGGCACATAGGACGGGTTTAGGGCAGGCGCTATGCGTGGAAAGATTTCAAGGGTAGAACGCATATGCCAGGAGTAAGCCGGGTGAAGAAAGGTCTACGTCCAAGAGAAGACTTGCGATATCTTAGGAGTTAGTACGACATAGATGGTGTGTTAATGAGAGACTATGGGCAGATAAGATTAAAGTCGTATGACCAAGAAAGCATGCGACTAAATTAGAGGGGGTGATGTGTTGATGAGGTAGAACGTGGAGGACAAGTCGGAAGAATCAACTTGTTTGGACATGTGGCGAGCTAGGGAAATCGGAGATCTTATACAAATGAAGTGAACGGTTGAGGATACATGCAAGGAGGGACTTGTATGTTGGCTAAGGGAAAAAGAGACACTTCAGTGTTATTGTAGAAAGGGGTTGCATTGGCAACAGGAGGAGAAGACGACTGGCCATGCAGCCAAGTAGGAGGTGATGGGTTGGGGGAGATTTTGGACGCCTATAAATAGGGGGCTTAAGGTAAGGAACTCTCACAACTCACTCGGGCTATTTGAGTGAAATCAGAGCAAGAATATTCGAAGAGGAGTGTGGTGAGGAATACCGAGCTGCTACTACGTGTGGGATGCTAAAGAGGAAGAAAACCTGTGTTGAAGGTGAAAGGGTCCAGTGGCTGGCATAGGCTATTGGCAACAGCCTTGTCACGCGTTCGAGCCAACTAAGTGTGCGCTCCGCAGGACGCATCACTAGCAGACGCATGCCGCATCGCCCACTCAGTCGGCTAGACGCACGCCCAGGTGCCCACGACTGTCTGTGCAAGAACGATCGCCAGAGCATCCCTCTGCCCATTTACACGCATCGACGCATCCCTCTGCCACCCAACACCTCCCAAAGTGCCGAAATAACCTCTAAAAAAACTATTTTGAAGTAGCTCAGCCTATCTGTGGGTTCTTTTAAGTGGGTAAGCTGGATATTATGATTTTTTTAAGATTATTTGTGAATGAAATGAGATTATTAAAGGAATAATGGATTAATTTGAAATTCTTGGAAAAATGAGGAATCCAAGGAGCTAGATAAGAAACAGCCTGAAGGGAATCTTACAGAAGAAACAGTGAGTGGTTATTTTATTATATGTGTGATTAATTTCTATGTATATATATGAATATATATATATATATATATATATATATATATATATATATATATGAATATATATATATATATATATATATATATATATAGGTTACATTTGAAATATTGGCATGATTAAGAATCATAAGTTTATTTGGGTTTGTTATCGTAATATTAGTATGATGCATGGATGGTTGTATTGGGAACTGAACTAGTACTGGATATTGTTAGCATGCTTTGGGGTCACTTGGCTGGGATTGTTAGGGTATCTGGCTGGGATTATCAGCATACCCAAACATGTCTAGCAGGAAATGTCGACATGTACACATTCGGCGGGTTATCAGGGTACTGAGATTGCTTTCACATCGGTCATTTTGGGTTATTTGCGGAGAATACCAGGAGATTGGTATTACATGATCTTGCAAGAATATCTAGCTGGCAAGCTGGGGAGGTTACATTTATTATATGATTTGCATCCGTTTTTAGAATTGTGTGTCCAAATAAAGCATTTCTATAGTTAAACTTGATTTCTTACAAAGACGTCACTCACTGGGCTTTTAGCTCAAGTTTTCTATGTTTTGTTTTCCTTTCCCTCCCCAGGTTGCAGACGTGGAGTAGTTGGGAGAACCACCAGATGTCTGAATTAATTCTATCTCACAAGACGAGACTTGGATCATAGTAATTGAAAGTCAATAGTTAGAAACATATAAAATAACATGTTTAATTATTTACTTTCCTTATTAAATTATAAAAATCTAGTTTTCAAGTTGACAAAAGTCGGATAATTGATGCCATAAAAGGGTGGTGTTGGCTGTCTTCACATCCTCTCCTGGTCTTGGGGAGGGATAAGATTCGGGAGGGGGTGTGACATTGAGCCGAAAAAATGGGTCATCCGTACAAATTTCCTATAAAACCCATCACTCTCTCTATATCCTCTCCCTTTCCTTTCCCTCACACTTCTCTCTCTCAAGCGAGAAATCCACGGATCCAACTAACAATATTCAACAGAAACTCCCATTTGCAACACAAACCCATTGTAGCGACCCCATCTCCGACGACTCTTGGAAACCCATTACCAACGACTCCATGTTTGATGCTTGCCATTGAAAAAAAATATTGAAGAAAGAGAAAATTGAGAAGAGGTATAGAGCAAAAATAAAAGACATAATTGATAACGGGCAGAAATGCACGTTGCTAAGTTCTTAAACAATGATTGGATTGCGTTGATGAAATATGTTACTTTGCGTCCATTAAGAATCAATTTCGTAATATTGCGATCGCATGCGTTCAGCGCATTAGAACAGTTTATTTTTGTATTTTTGTGCAAAATATGCGTTAACGCAATGCAAAGATTGTGATCATAGGAATTCATTGGTCGAGCGCAACTTCACCGCAAGGCTTTGCGTTGATCGTACTCACAAACATTCGCTCGAGAAGGATCGTCGCAACTTGTCAGCGCAACATGGTGGGCGCATCCAGGTGAAAGGATAATTAAGAGCGATGGGATAGAAAGCTGATGACAGTCGAATCCAAATTAAGTTAACAGTCGATAACGGTCACAAAGTATATTCAGCTTTATCGGTGACAATTATCCAGTGCATCAGTCAGGAATTAAAGTTGTCCCATTTGTACAACCAGGAGAGAGAAGCTGCCTTTCACCATGGATGCTCTATAAATACCAAGGACATTCTTCAGAGAAGGGGTTAACCAGTTAATTAGTTCACCATTTAGTTCACGCTTCTGTTCATAGTTTCCTTTCCATTTTAAGGCAGAGTAAGAGAATAGTGGTGGCGCCGGAGATCGCTCAGGGCAACTCGAGAGAAAAACTTGGGGTGCAAGAGCAGAGAGCAGGCCGACTCTCGCGAGAGCGAGATTATATTTTGAGCATGAATAGAAACAGTGTAAATGCCTGGCAGCAAGAGATTGCTACCAGGCTCTTTATTCTATACTTGCATTGTTTTTTGTACTTCATCTTCATACTTATACAATGGAAGTTCTATTTCTACTTATGTTCACTCTCTTAATATGCATGAGTAGCTAAACTAGTCGAATGGGTTGAGAAGAACTAAGCTAACATGACCTAGGAAGTTCTTTGCTTGCGATTGTCTTGTTTTATATTGTGCAAAATACCCTTTAGAGTTACACGAGAGAGAGTCTAAAGAAAGAACGTAATGTCTCGAGAGAGCTAGGTTAGAATCTAGACTCGAGAGAGCAAGATTAGAACTGCATAAATAAGAGATAGGGACTTGGAGATAAGCTCTGTTTGTCAACCTGCATCGCATGCATCCTAGAGATGGGAATGATATTATGTGGTCGCATATTTGTGTGAATGTCATGTTGTCATCGCATAAATAGAAATAGAGGTTTATGTGTAGACCCTGTAGACTTGTCGCATATATCGCATGAGTTCTAGCCTTAGAAGTCGTGGTATTCGCATCGAGAGGTGGTTTACTATTGTATGTATGTTGCATGATCGCATAACATGAACGCATTCTAGGGAGTGTTAGCCGAAACCCTTTTTAACCTGTTCACCACATATTCATCGCATCTTTCGTTTACCAACTCTTTTCAAACTCCACCACATTTATTTACTTTTCATCAATGCAAACAACAAACCCAACACTTTATTTATTTATCCGATTACCGCAAAGTCTTTATAAAAATTACCAACGCAATCTGTTTTCACAAGTCCTTGTGTTCGACCTTGGACTTACCAGGAAACTCAGAGGAATTTATACTTGAATTCTGCTGGGGAAACTTGAGTGCACAACACAGTTTCATCAACACATAGCATCCATATTTCCACTTCATAAATACAAGCATCAAGTTTTTGGCGTCGTTGCCAGGGACTTTGGCAAAATAGAGTGCTAATGATAATTTTTTGATTTCTTTGCAGACTCTTAATCTCTGGTGAATTACGACCTGGAGATTGAGAGGACATTTAGAAGAAGATTAAGAAACCGCCAACAACAACAAGAAAGAACACCAAGAATGGCGGAGCAACCGGACGCAAGGGCCGCTAACGCGAATAATATAATGGCCAACCCCATCCTTCTGGTGAATGACCACAATAGACCTATCCGGGACTATGCATCACCTAACCTCTACGATTTCTCTCCAGAAATCATGAGGCCGGTGTTAAATGGATCGAGGTTTGAAATGAAGCCGGTAATGTTGCAGATGATTCAGGCTACTAGGCAGTTTGGAGGAAGGCGTGGCAAAGACCCACACGCCCACCTCCGAAGCTTCATAGAAATCTACAACACTTTTGTGTTCCTGAATATCTCAACCGAGGAAGTTCGAATAACTTTATTTCCCTTTTCTTTGTGTGATCAGGCGAGGAAATGGACATATTCTCTCGAACTGAGGGAGACAACTTCGTAGGAACAGGTGGTGGAAAAGTTTATGAAGAAGTATTTCTCACCAACTGAGAACGCTAGGAGAAGGAAATTAATAACAAATTTTGAACAAGAAGATGACGAATCGCTCAGCGATGCTTGGGCGAGGTTTAAGCGGCTGGTTAAAGATTGTCCACATAATGGCTTACCAGATTGTCTACGAATGAAGATTTTCTACTAAGGATTGAATCCCTCTTCGCAGACCGCTGCCAATGCGGCAGCGTTAGTGGTCTGCTTGACAAAACATATGAGGAAGCTAAGAGTATACTTGATCGCATTTCCAAAAATCACGGAGATTAAAGGGAAAGCGATCAGAGATTAAGAATAAAAAAAAAATGACGCAAACAATGGGGCTATCTCATCCCTGCAAAATCAAATGACTGCGATGATGAGTCTGATATAAGGCATCGCAATTAATAATACGGGAGTGAAGAAAGGGCAGGTCAGCACAATTACTCAAATGACAGCAAGTTATATCATTTGCGGAGATGCTCACCCGATGGAGGAATGCCCAACAAATCTGCAGTTGGTATGCTTCATGAGAGATAATCCCTATTCCAATACATATAACCCCAGGTGGCGAAACCACCTAAATTTTGCGTGGAAAAATCAACAACAAAGATTTCAACCTGTGGCACAAAAAAGAGGGCCACCCGGATTTTTCCCGCAAAACAACGGTCCAGCGCAAAGCCAAGCTAGCAGTTCACAATCACTGCAATCTTCGTCCTTAGAGAGCTTGCTGAAGCAATACATCGAGAAAAATGAATATATGCTTCAGAATCAAGCTACATCCATTAGAAATCTCGAAATTCAAATGGGACAAATTGCGGGCGAGCTGAAAAATAGAGCGTAAGGAACGTTGCTGAGCTCAACTGAGCTCCCTCGCAATGCTGGGGGTAACGGGAAGGAACAATGCTTAGCAGTCTCCTTGCTAAGTGATGACATGACTGCGAAAGTAGGGGAGAAGTGCATTGCGACCAACTTGAATGCGATGATAATCGAAGACCCGTCGACCTATAGTTTAGAGAAGCCCGAGAAAACAGACCATGAAGTTGCATCCACCTTTAAGCCTCTAGATCTTAAGACAGAAGAAGTCCAACCACCAGTAACTCCGCAAAGATTGAAAGAGGAATAAATTGAGGAAGAAAATATCACAATAGTGGCTGCAGCGCAAAATGCTATGATCCAACCTAAAATGGGCGACCCATGAATCTTCACGATCCCATGCTCTATCGGAGGGACCTTTAGTGGCCAAGCACTATGCGACCTTGGGGCAAGTATAAACATAATGTCGTTGTCAATCTTCAAATAATTGAATGTTGGCACACTTACGCCCATAAAGGAAACTCTCCTACTCGCGAACAGATCTCGAATACAACTTGAAGGGGAGTTGAAAAATGCTGCAATTTCAATCGATAAATTCATCATGTCGACAGACTTCCTCATTTTGGATTATAAAGCGGACGAAGATGTGCCCATCATATTGGGACGACCATTCCTTTCAACCGGTCGCGCTCAAATTGATGTGCGAAAAGGGAAAATTGTAATGAGCATCCATGGGGAAAAACTCTGAATTAAGGTAGTAAAGATCCCAAAGGACAATGAAAAGAGAGAAAACCCACCATGGATGTGAACAAAGCCGGAAATAAGTGGTCCCCGCATTATCAAATGATCACAATCTATCAGGGACGCAAGTTTTGGGAAACATCAATTCTTCAACTCTTTTCCACTATTCGAAATTTTCACTTTATCTTTTCAATCTTTACCTATCCTTATTTTATTTTTACAAAAAAAGAAAAAAAAGCGATAACGATTTTTATTTTGTTTAAAATAATTTGACCCTCTCTTTATTTTTCTTGTAACGATCGAGACGTTGGATTGTGGGGATGTTACGCGACAAAGTACTTATCTTACTCTATCACCACAACCCCAAAGAAGAGAGATCGTCGCAAAGATGGATGTGTCAATACAATGCGGGCGACAACGTAAAATTTGGGGTGTATTCTTCCTTATCTTTATTTCAAATTTTACGCTATCACATTGCATTTTAGCTTTCACAGTTTTATCACCGCATCCTCTTTGATCATCGCAATTAGTTGACATAGATAAATTTAGTGAGTTGATGCATTCTATTTCTTTGCCAAGTATGATTTCAATGATGAAAAATATGCTTCTATTTTTTCTTTCGTAGTCTTAAGATAGTCACCTCATGAAATATTTCTAGAAGTTAGGAGTTTGTTAACTTTCTTTCAAACTCTCTTTACAACGCATTCTATGACCATCGCATGACTTATTTTAATCTTTTGGCAATGAGGACATTGCCGCATTTTAAATTTGGGGGTGAGGTATTTATTTTTGACCTTGCTATTTCTATTTCTAAATATATATATATATATTGAGAATAACAACTCCACTATCAACACAATGGGAAATCCGTGTTAATAAGAGTTAAGTTAAGAAAGGCACTTACCCATAGTTGGATGTCCGCATGACACACGTGGGGACAAGCCAAAACGAAAGTAAGTTACTAGGATCAACACATAAATAAATGACCGCAACTCTACTGCCAAATAGATATGAGTTTAGTATGAGAAATAGTGCATTGCTCATAGTTGGATGTCCGCATGACACCCGTGGAGGCAAGCCAAAACGAACGCAAGGCACTCAAATCAGTGCAAAGTCAGAAAAAAAATATCAATGAAGAAATTTTTTTTGTACAAGAATAAAATCATTTGACACCCTGGTAGAAAATTTTCCTTTTGAAATAAATCATGCGATGATCCGGAATTTAGTAAAGTTCTTTTGAAAGTTAAACTTGTAGTCCCTAGGTCTTAGAAATATTTTAAGAAGAGACTTGAATAAGACTTAAGAAAATTTTGGTATATAGGATTTGAATGAAGTATCCTTGAGAAGTCTAGGAAAAGAACAATGCAGTTGACTCGCTAAAAGAATCTTTAGTTTATGCTTGAGTAAGGGTGTGACAATGGGCAGAAATGCATGTTATCATAGTGCTAAGTTCTTAAACAATGATTGGATTGCATTGATGAAATATGTTACTTTGCGTCCATTAAGCATCAATTTCGTAATATTGCGGTCGCATTTGTTCAGCGCATTAAAATAGTTGATTTTGTGTTTTTGTGCAAAATATGCGTTAACGCAATGCAAAGATTGCGATCATAGGAATTCGTTGGTCAAGCACAACTTCACCGCAATGCTTTGCGTTGATCGTGCTCGCAAACATTCGCCTGAGAAGGATCGCTGCAACTTGGTCAGCGCAACATGGTGGACGAATCCGGGTGAAAGGATAATTAAGAGCAATAGGACAGAAAGCTGATGACAGTCGAATCCAAATTAAGTTGACATCCGATAACGGTCACAAAGTACATTCAGCTTTATCGGTGACAATTATCCGTTGCATTAGTCGAGAATTAAAGTTTTCCCATCTATACAACCAGGAGAGAGAGAAGCCACCTTTCACCATGGATGCTCTATAAATACCAAGGGCATTCTTCAGAGAAGGGGTTAACCAGTTGATTAGTTCACCATTTAGTTCACGCTTCTGTTCATAGTTTCCCATTTTAAAGCAGAGCAAAAGAAGAGTGGTGGCTCCGGAGATTGCTCAGGGTAACTCGAGAGAGAACCTTAGGGCGTAAGGGCAAATAGCGGGCCGACTCTCGCAAGAGCTAGATTATATTTTGAGCACGAGTAGAAACAATGTAAACGCCTAGCAACAAGAGATTGCTACCAGGCTCTTTATTCTATACTTGCATTGTTATTTTGTACTTCATCTTCATACTTATATAATGGAAGTTCTATTTCTACTTCTGTTCACTCTCTTAATATGCATGAGTAGCTAAACTAGTCGAATGGGTTGAGAAGAACTAAGCTAACATGACCTAGGAAGTTCTTTGCTTGCGATTGTCTTGTTTTATGTTGTGCAAAATACCTTTTAGAGTTACTCGAGATAGAGTCTAAAGAAAGAACCTAATGTCTCGAGAGAGCTAGGTTAGAATCTGGACTCGATAAAGCAAGATTAGAACTGCATAAACAAAAGATAGGGACTTAGAGATAAGCTATGTTTGTCGACCTGCATCGCATGTATCCTAGAGATGGGAATGATATTATATGGTCGCATATTTGTGTGGATGTCATGTTGTTATCGCATAAATAGAAATATAGGTTTATGTGTAGACCCTGTAGACTTGTCGCATATATCGCATGCGTTCTAGCCTTAAAAGCCATGGTATTCGCACCTTTGAGGTGGTTTACTGTTGTATGCATGTTGCATGATCGCATAACATGAACGCATTCTAGGGAGTGTTAGACGAAACCCTTCTCAATCCGTTCACCGCATATTTATTGCATCTCGCGTTTACTAACTCTTTTTCAAACTCTGCCACATTTATTTACTTTTCATCAACGTAAACAACAAACCCAACACTTTATTTATTTATCCGGTTACCGCAAAGTCTTTATAAAAATTACTAACGCAATATGTTTTCACAAGTCCCTGTGTTCGACCTTAGACTTACCAGGTGTGAACCCCAAATCCTAATTTCTTTACTTGAGTATGTTCCCTACTGAGACTAGTGTAGTGAGTAGGTTGATGTAGAAACTAGTGTAGAATGGTAGAGAAAAGGGTAAAAAATTAGAAGAAAAGAGGAAATTTGGAAGCTTGACTTTTGGAGAAAAACTTGGAAAATCTGGCTAAGTGTAAAATTATGTGATGGATACGTTGGAGGGGTTGTGATGGATGTGTTGGTGGTAGTATGCGGCTAAAGGAAGGAAAATTGAAGTGATGCGTTAGAAGGTTGGATGGCACAATGGTAGGCGAGAACGCGGGCAAGGCATGCGTTGGAAGGGTGGCATGCATCGATGCACAGCGCCCAGCCAAGCGCCCATGTGTCGAGCGTCTCTGCTGAGCGCCCAGCCCATGCGTCGAGCGCCCATGCCAAGCGCCTCTGCCAAGCACTCAGTCCATGCATCGAGCGACCATGCGATGAAGTGACCATGCGTCGTGCACCCTGCCAAGTGCCCATGTGGCTGAGTGAGCCCTGTGAGTGATGCCCAGCGCCTATGCCACACGCCCATGTGTCGGTAATCAGCGCCTATGCCAAGCGCCATGTGTCGATGCCAAACGAACCTTGTGGTGATGCCAAGTGAGCTGTGTGTCGAGGACGAGCGGCTATCCTATGCATTGGTGGTGGTGGCTCTTGCAATGGTTAAGGCTTGCGGCGACTAAGTTGGGTTGCGATGGTAGTGAATGGAAAACCAAGTGGAACAAAGGCCTACTATGTGTTGAACATCCAAGGGTTGTGGACGCATATGAAAGATGAGCTCACATAAAGGACGTCATCAAACATATGTCTTCTTGGGACGAAACTTTAAGCCTTAAGGATTTGAGGTGGTTGCATAAGAGGACATGAAAATTGAAGCCCATGCGTTGGCTATGTAGGAGAAAGACACTTAGATTGCGTTGATTGAAACATTTCCTTGATAGTGTGAGGAGGAAACACTTGGACATGCAGTCAGGTAGAAGATGTCGACCGTGGAGAGTGTTTGGATGCCTATAAATAGGGACAAGGATTTATTTTCCAGACCACAATTCAAAAAAACATTAAAAAGAGTGGGAGAGCTGATAAACATTGCGTTGAGAGCAAAATCCATGTGTTGATCATAGAACTTCAAAGAAGATGCAGTGGACAGTGAAGTCTGGAAAATAGCATCAACTTGGGACGAGGAGTTCTCCCAATATACTCGTGCGTTTGGAGTGATTCCAAATCCACCTGAAAGCTCTGAAAGTCTAGATTTCAGGGTAGGCTTCCAGAGGAAAAGCTCTAAAGGATTGAGCTAGAAACTTAGAAGAAGACAGAAGGTTCAGGCTGTCGGATAAGCGTGGGTCAGTCTTGGAGATTTTGTGATTCCGGCCAAACCACGAGGAGTTCTGAGCTCAGATTTTAGGGTATACTTTCTGAGATATTTTAGAACATTTTTGTAGAAGGAAGTATCTCAAAATAAGGCTTAGAACTATGATTAATCTGAGTTGTAATTTAAATCTGGATTCTAGAGGTGAAAAAGGGAGCCTGAGGTAAACAAGGAACTTCTAGAGTGAAAATTTCTTAAGCAATCGAGGTGAGTGACTAAAAAATTTGACAAAATATTTACAATATTTTAAAGAAATCATGTTTTAAAGAAGATTATTCTCATACCATCTAGTTTTACAAAGTGATTTCCAAGCAAACCATGGGTTATATTTTAAACGTATGCATGTGTGGGAAGTTTGTTGAAAAGCTATTTATATGTGTTAAATATACCCAACATGCGTTAGTATCTTTAAATCCATGTTTTTATATGTGTTATACTTTACATGCTTTAAAGATAAAGTCATTTATGACTAGTTTTACTTAAAACGCGATACCGAAGGACATTTGAGAAGGTATCTAATCAACTTGGTACTGAAGGACGTTTGAAAAGGTATTAAACCAACTTGATACCAAAGAACGTTTTAAAAGGTATCCTAGCAGGTCGATACTGAAGGACATTTGAGAAAGTATCTAAGCAGAAGTACCTAAGGTATGACGGTACTTAGTATGGCCATGTGCACGTAGGTAGATAGAGTCAGAGATTGAGCAAAAGGGTTCTCTCTTGACTAGCAGTTGGTGTTGGGATTATTTTTTTAACCATAGCAGGGTTATTCTCAATTGAGAAACGGTTTTAATGTTTTATGATTAAAACAGCTTTACATGCTTTATGCTTGGAAAATGTTGATACTGCAGTACAAGGTACTGTAGAAGCTTATTTCAGTTTAAACTCTTTATTGAGACTTTTGCATGAGAATCAGTTATCTTTCTTAAGTCACTCACTAGGTTAGCAAGCTCACCCCGTTTTCAAATATTTTTTCCCCCAGGTAGCGGTCAAATCCTCAAGAGATAGCTTTGCATCTGCTCTGCCACTAAAGGATAAAGATATTGTAACCCGTCGGTTTAGGTGGTTACTGTAAATATTGTACACATGTTTCCGTTATTCATATAGGGACTAGGGTTTTTGGGCTTTGGGACTTATGAATCTAGTGTTGTAATGACTCTAAACATGTTATGTTTCTAAATTAATAAATTTTTGGCCTAAAGACATTCCACTGTATATGAGTTATATATTGGCATCAGAGTTATTCCGCAAGAGTTATTAGGCAGTAAGTGTCAACCAAAGGGTTGATAACTACTGCAGTCACGCCCTTTCCTAGGCTCAGAGGGTGGTCTGGGGCGGGGTGTGACACCAGAAAACTCAGAGAAATTTACACTTGAATTCCGCTGGGGAAACTTGAGTGCACAACGCAATTCCATCAACACATAGCATCCATATTTCCACTTCATAAATACAAGCATCAATAACTGACCCATTTTAAAGGGGGGAAGACTTAGGTGCATGCTATATGTCACAATCACACCTTCTTAAGGGTCTTGAGGCGATTGTGCGGCACTTGTTCTCGCCCTTAAACAAGTTAGCCAATCCAAATTCGAATAGCCAATGGCACAATGGGCGTTTCTCATAATCTCCACCCCCGTTCTTGAGAAAATGTTTTAGAAAACAAGTTTAGAGGAAAATGTTTTCGCAAACGTTTGAAAGCATGTGTAAACAATGAACATTAGTCGTATAGCTAGAAAGCAATAAGCAACAACACGACTTTATAACATACAACTCGCTGGTATGAGGATATGATGATTAGTCTTACCCCATATCGAGCATTATGAACAAAAACACATTCATCACCCTTACATAGGATGGAAATGGATGAGCAATCACACACTAAGAAAAGTACATAAAAAGCAAACTACCTAGCAAAAGGAAATACATAGGATGAAAGCATAGTAAAAATGGGTAGAGGTGGACATA
This sequence comes from Benincasa hispida, assembly GCF_027475165.1. NCBI lineage: Eukaryota > Viridiplantae > Streptophyta > Magnoliopsida > Cucurbitales > Cucurbitaceae > Benincasa > Benincasa hispida. The sequence continues at coordinate 9,983,423 of NC_143487.1, forward strand.
CAGCCATGGGCAACACGCCCTAACCAAGCATGACCATGACTTTCTCCCCCACTTGATTGGTTGATGTCCCCATCAACCGACTTTGCTCGAACTCAACAAATTGTTAAGCAGTTGCCTTGAGGTCTTCTGCATGCTCCCAACAAACTTCTCTATTTTGGAGGCTTTCCCACCCCTCCAGGAACTCTTCCTAGTTTGATCCTGGTCTTCCAACTCTGTCGCTTTTTCCAATAAGTCTCTCATTGACTTCTTACTCTATCATTTTCTTCGTTGTGGCAGTCGGATAGGTCATCACCCTATATCACTCCTCCGCATGATAAGGATGATAGGGTTTCAGTCTAATTACGTGGATGACAGGATGAATCTCCATCCACGATGGTAACTGCACATAGTAAGAGGCTTTCCCAACCCTTTCGATGACTTCCATCGGTCCTCTAAAGTTGCTCATTAGGCTAAAGGAACTCGTTTTACATTCTTGAGCAAAAACGGATCATCCAAATTCCATTTTTATCAAAAAACTATATTTATAGTAAACATACAAGATATGCATTCATAAACAAATTACAACATGCTTTTTATAAAGAAATAGAGTTCAAGGGATACTACCTTTTAATAACTTTTCTTCTTGTAAATCCCTCGAACGATCACGAACACAACAACTCTTGAAGACTTTCTTTAAAACTTCACGAACCAAAACGGACACTACCATAGAGAGCCTTCGGTATACTCAATGTGAGAGTCTAAATATGGTGGGCTCTGACTATTTTGGTTTTGAGGGTTTGTTTGAGTTTGGAGGAGGAAGAAGATTGAGAACACAAAACGTTTATGTTCTTCGATTGTCTAGTAAAAGTGCCAGTCGTGTAGTGTCGTCTCTTGAGGAAGAAAATAAAACTATTTTCTTTTGTCCCGTTTGCCACAAAAAAAAAATAATAATAATCAATTAACCACCTACTAAGGTGGTTGGAGAAAAAATAAGCATTATTATCCAAAATAATAAAATAAATATAAATAAATATGATAACTAACTTATCATATCTTATTTATGTTAAAATATATGTTATATCAAATATAACATATAACATATAGTTTTAATATTATATCATATACAATATAAACTATAGTTAATTTTCTCTATTTTATGATATTTAATATAAATATTATTTATATTAAATGTCATAAATCACAATTATATCGTATATAATTGAATCACATTTTATTAATTTGAACAATTTAAACTAACCAAAAAATTGATATCAACTAAATCCTTTTGAGCTACCAAGGTTGCCTTACGAACCTGTAGCTTGAAGCTCCAACGGTACGTGAATAATTAATTAAACTCTTTAATTACATTATCCACCATCCATTAACTATCGAGCACTCCACTAAAGACCAACAGTTGCACTCTTCGCACTACAGATATATTTCTATGTCCATTGGATATAACCAATCAATAGTATGATGACCTTCCACAAATTGCTCGTAAGTACAGCTGGGCCAAATTACCGTTTTACCCATGTAGTTACATCTAGCTCTTTAAGTACCACTGATTCCTCTAATGAACAATAGATCATAATCTTACTATGACTAAACCTCTTTCTGCTCAAGAGAGGGTGTGACACCACATTGTTTAGGACCTGAAATCAGCCCTTAAGGGAGCAATTTATCTACTTACCCCTACTTCGGGGAATGAGTGAATTTCATCTTGTGTAGTTGTGTTCTCAACTCCCCAATCAGACAAATCCCCAAAATGGTAGGCTTATTAAGTCGGCGATCTGGCCACCCTCGCCCATACAAATCAAAGGACTGCCCTCATAAGCAGGAGTTCACAACTCACTTAGGATTCAGGTCATGTTATCTGTGGTCATTCTGGTGAAATGAAAGTCTCTATTATGAACGATATTATATAATGAGATTAAACATTTCATGGTCTGGTCTTATTCAAACTTCTTTGTAGTGAATATCCCTGCTCGCATGTCTAATATATGAACGATCAAGATCAGATCATTTGTAGCACTTTACAACGATTGTAACACCTACAAGGCAGGCCATACTCGTAGTGTCACCAAGATAAGGTACCCAGCCTTATCCATATACTACATACCATTTAGGTTATCACTTAAACATGATCCACCTATATGCCTCCACAAACATGTTTAGGCTACAATGATAACCTTGGATGTTAGTTTATTGGTTTGTGGTTAATGTAACTAAAATATCACATATTTTATAGACAAAGTGAATAAAATATCAAATATTATTAATCACATAAGAGTTTGTTCATAGAATATTTATAAACTATAGGACCCTATAAGATTCAGGGCATCAACCTCAATATTCCCCTGGTAGGAACTCTCAATATCTGGGCTTCCTTTTTCTCTTTCTCCTCCTCTTTGGAGGCAAGGACTTGTGTAAACTGTCTAGCTCGACAACACGACACTTTTCCAAGACATACAAAATGTCTCGAGGGGCCTTCTCTTCCGTGGTTTCGACTGACTGTGGGTAAAGTCCTTCTCTAACTGGGAGGCTAAAATTATCCTTATCCCATTCGGTTGTTTGATCTCGGCATACACAATAGTGGGCATAGACCTTGTGAGCACCGAACACTTGGTGAGGGGTATCAGTATTACCTGATGCTCAAGCAAGAATTCCATCCCCAACACCACGTCAAAGTCATCCATTTTGACGATCACGAAATTGGCAAGGCCACTCCAATCATCCAACTTTACGATTGCTCTTTTTACCATTCCTATAATAGGCAAGGCCATAAAGTTCGTTGCTTTTATTTTACCTATGCCTCATTCCCAACGGAGATTCAACCGTTTAACTTCTATTTCAGACATAAATTATGGGTGGCTTCTGAGTCGACCATGGTACTTTTGGCCGATCTATGGTTGACCTAAGCATTAACATACATTAGTTCGCCTTTTTGGGATTCCTTTTTTTCTCCCATATTCTTCTGAAAGGCGGCTAAAAATCTTAGGGCCCCAACTCGTGAGGTTCTATCTTCCTCGGCTTGTAAATTTTCGTCCTTTACTTGAATGGCTTTGCCTTTCCAATCCGAGGTTAATGGGGCTTGAAAAGCATTAAAGGCTATTCATTTCGGACATTCGCTTTTCTTGTACTGCCCCTTGCATATATAACAAGATAGGGACCCATAAAAATTATGCTGATTTTGCCCCTGTCACATATTTTCTATCATTTGCTGAAGTGGTTTCCCATCCCCACTAATGTCTCTATCTCTCCTACTATTCCTCGATGGGCTTGAACCATTGCTCTTTCTCCCACTATTAGGGGATCTCAAGTGTTGTCTCTTCTCTTGAGATTCATCAATTAAGTCGAACAATCGTTCAGCCGTCGTGTGGAGATTTTGTATTCTCTGTTCATACAGTTTTGTTTTTGCCACGGTTTCAGACCTTTGACAAAACAGAAAACTTTATCTTTTTCGAACATATCTCTTATGTTCAACATCAACCCGACAAATTGTTTCACATAGTCTCTAATGCTGTCGATATGTTTCAATTCCCAGCTTACGTCTTGTCAAAATCTTAACATTCTCGGGAAAGAACTGAGAACGTAACTCTTGTTTCAGTCTCTCTCACATGTTGATGGTGCATCGACCCTCTTGGACATCCATGAAACGGGACCTCTATCATGACTTAGCATCCTCTGCTAGATGCATCATCGCTAGAGTGATCTTCGACTCTTCAGTCGTTGTGTTTATAGCTCTGGAATACTGTTCCATGTCAAAGATAAAATTTTCTAACGCTTTCGCATCATGAGCCCCATAAAAGGGGTTTGGGCTCGGGTACTTTTACCCTATTAAATTAGACTGCACCCTCGACTGGGGCTTGATTTCCTATGGCTCTCATGATGAGGTTAACTCTTGCACTAATGTTTGTAATCTCTGCCCAAATGATATCAACGGTGGCTCGAAAGTCTTCGGATAACTCAGTCACCATCTGAACTATTGCTTTCTGCGAGCTGTCTAATTCTTCGACACGCTCTTCCATAAGGGCAACGGAGCTCGACGAACCATCCCCATGTTCAAGAGGGTCAGTTCTCGTAGCTTTTGCCTTTAGGGTCTTAACCTGTATCAATAATTCCCTGATAGGCATCTGATCTAAGCGGTCAACCACCGCGTCGATTTCATCGGCCTTGTCAGTGACTTATTGTAATTGAGTTTCTAAGAACTGAACCTGATCAGGGACTTCTATTAGATAGAGCATTTTTCTGTTCTATCTCGAACAATTGGTCAACATGGGACTTGCCCAACTGTTTTGTAGCAGACATGATCACAGGTTTCCAACTCTGCGAGCCAACTTGGCTCTAATACCAATTGTCACAATCGCACCTTCATAAGGGTTCGTGAGGTGATTGTGTGACACTTCTTCTCACCCTCGAACAAGTCAGTCAATACAAATTCGAATAGTCGATGGCACAATGGCCGTTTCTCACAACCTTCACCCCCGTTCTTGAGAAAATGTTTTAGAAAACAGGTTTAGAGGAAAAAGTTTTCGTAAACGTTTGAAAGCATGTGTAAACAATGAACATTAGTCGTACAGCTAGAAAGAAATAAGTAACAACACGACTTTATAGCATATAACTCACTGGTATGAAGATATAATGATTAGTCTTACCCCATATAGTGTATTATGAACAAAAACACATTCGTCACCCTTGCATATGGAAATGGGCACGCGGTCACACACTAAGAAACGTACATAGAAAACAAACTACCTAGCAAAAGGAAATACATAGGGTGAAAGCATAGTAAAAGGAGGTGGAGGGGGACATGTGAGCATGGGCAACACGCTTTAGACAAGTATGACTGTGACACTATGCTGCAACTATCTTTTGCAGTCCAACCACGTTACAAGATTTTATTAGGCCACATATCTAATTTTTCTTAATTAAAAAAAATAAATTTATTGCTTTTGCGTCTATGTCACCCACGGTTTCCATTTTTTCTTTACTTTGTAACTTGCCTAGGAGAAGGGCAACTTTCACGCTCCATCCATAATCCATCTTCTCGCCAATGTCTTTTACCTCATCCCATTTGCACTTCATTTTTTTTTCCTTTGATTTCACTACAACAGTTAAAAAGAAGAACTCTCCTCTCCTCTACCTCCCTCCATCATTAATACTCCTTTTGTACTATCTTTCTTCCTTGCCCTCGCTCTGTCTTTTCCCGTTCTCTCACTACACTCATTTTTATTTCTTTCTCTCCCATGGTTTTTCGATTTTGCCATATACCACTATTCATCACTGTTCTCTTTGCGTTTTACTTGTTGTTGATAGTTGAACATTTCGACTATTTTTCTTTTTGCTCTATTTTTCTTCTTCTAACTCAGTGGGTCGATTCAGAGCTGACTTAGGATAAACATGCCCTTTTCGATTTTTTTTGTAAAACATCATGATTTTTTTTATTTGGATGCATGGACTTAACATTACTACACACTAAAATAAAACAAAATATTGTTATCTTTCTTTGGGTTAAAAAGATACCATCTTTATCACTCTTTCTTGGATTGGGAAAGAACCACACACTTAAGTACAAGAATCTGAGTAACCATTTTTAAGTAATTAATTAATCTATTGGATTAGAAAGATGAAGATGTCAATGGGCTTAGAGAGAAGACGTCAGCGATGGAAGGTGGGAGAAGACGCCAATTACGAAGTTTTCATGAAATACAAAAACAATATTGAAAACAAAGAAATAGATGCAAAACAGTTGGTTTTTCAAGAAAAATAAATAATATATATATATATATATATATAACGTGGCACATTGAAATGTTGCCACGTGTATGGATTACAAAAGATAGTTTGAGTACAACATGCACCTAAGTTTTCCTCTTCTAAAGGATCCACTTTTTAAAAATATATATATAATGTGTGAAATTGTTGATTTGCAAAAATGTCATCATATGTTTTCTCTTTTTTATTTTTTTTCTTCTTTTATTTATTTTTTTTCTTCTCCTTCTCCCTCTCTAGCAAACACTCATATTTGTTTTTCCTCTCTCTTGTTCTTCGTTCTTTTTCTTCTTTAGACTACGGGTCCTTCTTCGACGAATATGATCGTGTCCGAATCCGGTAATGTTGCATAACTTGATGGATGCCGAAGAGTGAGATCATTAAAGATAGCGAGAGAGAGGAGAACGAGATAGAAGAAAGTGAAACTGGGAAAATGGAGAAAGGTGAGTGATCTGTCAGGAAACGAAGAGAGAGGAGAGCAAGATAGAGGAGAGTGAGAGAGCCAATAGCCAAGAGCGAGATTGGTCATTCGCGTGGGCATAAGGATTTCGGTTGATAACTTCACCCAGGTTTGATGTCAACAAAGAGGAAAAAAACCTTCATTTTCAAAAATTGGGAAAATCTCAAATTCGCCTCTTAATTTGAGTCATCCATACAAAACCCCTAAAAAAAAGAGTATTTTGTTATTTTTTGTTGATGATGACATAAGCAAAAACCGACAAATTCATAAGCTTTTTAAGTTTTTTTTTTTTTAAAGTATGACATTTTTTTTTTTTGCTTCTATTCAATTTTATCAATCGAATTGCATATGTGGGGTCATTGCCAATACTAGTTAGTAGTAGTGATAGTTGGTTCAAGTTTGTCGGTTTTGAGGCCAACCAAGAACCAAAACAAATCAATCGGGTTTACAAAAAAGAGATTTAAACTAATGTCTAATAAATAACAAAACCATTGGATTGGTTTTTTAGGATCAACTTATTATCGGTTTGGTTATCGCTCTTTGACTTTTTCTTTTTTTCTTTTAATTTTTACTTTTATTACCACTTTGTTTTGAATTGTTCTTTTTTGCTAATTTTAAATTAAAATTGGGTCCATTTTTCCCCCCATAAATTAGAATTTGACTTTTTCTTCTTAGCACTTTTCTAAATAAAAAACATACGTGCTCCACAATAATTAATTTTTTTTTCTAAACCACAAATATGCATACACTATCATAATTAAAATATTAAAATATAGTTTATTTTTAAGGGTATAGATATACATTGGATTGATTCGGTTTTTTATTGGTTTTTATAATAAAAAACTTATCTTAACGTAATACTTTTTTATTTTCTCCAAATACAAATTAGGATGTCCAATTTTATACTAAGAAACCAAACCAAATCATTGGATCGATTTGGACTTGTTTGATTTTTCGGTTTTCAATTTTTTTGTTGACCATACTAGTTAGTAGTTAGTGATAGAATATGCATGAAAAATGTAATTCTCGTCAACTTCTTTAAATTAGTCTACCTCATATAGTCAATGACAATCTTCTATCACTAATAGACACCAGTAGAAAGTGATGTACTTCTATCATTGATAGTCGGTGTTACCCTTCTATCACTGTCTATCAGTAATAAAGTAGAAAGTCATATACTTTTATTGTTGATTGTAAGTTATAGTCTTCTTGAAGGGATCGAACACTTCGATCCTACAACAAAAGCGGTGAAATCTCTTACTTTGATTTATTTAAAATTAAAACCAAATATGAAAAAACAAGATGGTTAATCATATTACCTTTGTTGTACATGTTACAAGAAAATCCTTGCGACATTTCTTCTTCTAATGATTCTACCGCCACGAGATCTTCCTTGCCACGTCTCTTGCAAAACTCAAGCTTTATGGGAGGCTCTTTTGAAATAGTAGAAGGAAAATAATAAAAACAAATCATGTATAACTTTTATGTGATCTTTCTCAAAAGTATGGAGTTATGCAAGGAAAATTGTGGTAGGATATTCCATAATCAATTACTCTCTCTTTTGCCACCTTTATTGGGTACTACATACAAGCGCCTAACTAGGGCAACCCCAACTATTCATTTTAATAACTTATATTAAAATGACTAATTATTTGAATCATACTTAAATAATTTAATTCCCCTATATTATATGGTTTTAATCTAAATCTCATTCATGGTAATTTTGTAATAAGGTATATTAATACATTAATATTTATATTAATTGTATTTAATACAATAAATACATTTTCCATTAAATTAACACAATAATTTGAACATTTCAAAATTTTCTTTCAATACCATTGATCCACATCTGTCCATTGTGAGCTATAAAGGAAACTCTATTGACCTACATATTATAAGATCTAATGATACACTATTGATTAACTAAACTCTTTAATTAATTAACATTCATTTATTAACTATAGGGCACTCCACTAAGTACCTATAGTTGCACTCTTATGCATTGTGGGACAAGTTGCGTTCATGGATACCATTACAAGCAAGTTGATCATTTATGAGTTGTTTATAATTAAAGTTGTGTCAAATGTCTGTTTTACCCATATAATTACCTCTATCTTCTCAAGTACTACTGATCATCTAATGAATAATTTATTTATGGTACAACTATAAACCAAGCTCCCCTCGGGCCAGTGAAAGAGTGGGGTCCCATTGCTAAAGTCCCGAAATCAACACGTTAAGAGAATTACTTATCTACTTTCAGTATTTGAGAATGAGTGAATTCCATCTTGTGATATTACATTTCTATAACTTTTAATTTGGTCAAGTCTCCAAAATGATAGGTATATCGAGATAGCTACTCAGACCACTTTCGTCCATGTAAATCAAAGGACGAGCCTTCACAAGCAGAAGTTCATAACTCATTTAAGATTCAGATCGAGTCAATGGGATCTTTTTGTGAAATATTAATCTCTTAAATTAACAAATTTATAAAGAAAGATTAAATATATCGTTGTTCAATCTTATACAAACTCTTGGTATAGAATATCCTCACTCATATGTCTCCATGTTAATGATATGCATCAAATCTTTTGTAACGATTACAAAGTGGGTCTTATCTATAGTGTCATCAAGATAAGACACCCAACCTTATTCGTATATGATATACTATAGATCCTTTAAATTATTACTTACACGTGACCCACCTATATGTCAACCATATACTATTCAATATTGTCTCTAATAACATTAGAACTTTACTATAATGGATAATTTAATATTACATCAAATAATTAAATCAAATAATGATTAAATATTAAATTAATTACGATACTTTATGGCGTGAATCTCAACACTTCTATAATTAATTATCAATGATGGAATATTGTTGCATTTCTAAAAGATGGGACGAATGTTGCCTTATGTCGTGCTCTAATTCCTAAATCAGATGAACATGTTACTCTAAACGTAATGTTTTCTTAACAAGACCCAAGTGCAAGTCTTATTAGAGTATACTCTGTTGGGAATGTCCTATAACTCGTTGTTCGTAAATTTTGTGTTAAACATTCTACTTATCAATAAAATATTATTAAGTATTTTATTCAATAAAGTTGCTGATTTTGCATTCTATTATGAAAATCCAATAAACATGTCCATGATTATAGTATGAATACTTTAACTTTATGTGGTGACATAAACAGGATCAAGTTAATAGTATATAGCCTAAATGGTCTATAAGTATATAGATGAAATTTGGTATCTCATCTTGGTAACACTGTTGGATGCGAGATTTTATATAGGTAATACAAATGATGTGATCCACAGATCATTCATGTAGAGACATGTGAGTGAGGGCATCCTATGCAATGAGTTTGCATATAGACTGGACCACTAAATAGTCATTTTTCTTTATAACGACCGTTTACTATTAAAACTGACTAATTCATACTAAAGTAACCTAGGATAACTCGATCTTAATCCTGAGCTAGTTATGAACTCACGTTTATTCGAAATTATCATTTGATCTGCATGGGTGAGAGTAGTTCAATAACAATGCTTAATAAGCCATCCATTTTGGGATAAGACTGGATGGATAGCTAGGGACATAGCCCTGCAAGATGGAATTCACTCCTACCTATTTTAGGGCTAGCAGATAGGTTGTTCTCTTAAGTGTTGATTCCAGGTCTTGAACAATCGATGGCCCGCCTTTTCATGATAGAGAAAGACGTGATTCATAAGTAGTATTATGAATCAAATTGTTCATTAGAGGGTCAGTAGGAATTTAAGGAATAAGATGTATTTATAGGGATAAAACGGTAATTTTGATCAAGCTATAATTACGAACGACATGTGAATGATCGACTTACTGATTATGATTTATATGGATAGAAATATATCTACAGTTAAGAGAGTGCAACTATTAAGCTATAATGGTGTGTCTTGATAGTTAATGAATAGTAATTAATTCGATTAAAGAGTTTAACGAATTAATTACAGATCGTTGGAGCTCATGATCTATAGGTTCATCAGGTCATTCTACTAGATCTCAAATTGGAATAACAAATTGAGTATTGATGTATGAAATTAGGGTGTATGAAATTAGGGTTATGAATTTAAAATGTTCAAATTCAATTTTAGGGTTTTTGATTGATTGTATTGTATATGATACAATTAAAAATTTTTAATTTAATTGAAATTAAACGAAATTGGAAAGTCAATTAATATTTAAATATAAAATTGATTTATTGGTGAAATTGATATAATATTAAGATATTAACTTAATATTATTTTAATTTAATAATGTAATTAAAAATTAATTAAAACTAGTTTTATTTAAATTAATTATATTTGAATTAATTTGATAAAACTAATCCAAATAATCAAATAAAATGATTTTAGAAATCATTTTCAAGTTAGTGGATTTTTTTCATTTTTTGGGAAAAATCCACAGCCTCATATTGATGGATTATCACCAAATTCCAATTTCATTTTATGATGATCTCCAAGGAGGAGCTGATCTCCATGCAACCCTATATTTTTGCATGAATTCTACTTATATATATAAAGCTCTGTGCATGAAGATCATTAAGCAATTTGAGTTTTATTTGTTGAAGTAAAAATCTAAAAACCATACTCATCCCTCACTTGTTCATCTTCAATTCAACTTGATTTTAGTGTTTTCACCACGCATTTCAGCTTGAGCATAGTGGAGAAGATCTCGATGGTAGTTTTCTTGAAGTTTCAAGCTTTATCTGGGTGGAGTTCAGTTGAATTCTTGGAGTAAATCTTCAAAGGTAATATGTGTTTCAAACCCTCTCATGAATATCATATGAATAACATGCTTAAAACTCAAATTAAATGTAGTTTAAGTGTTTATTGATTCTGAAGACTTCTGTTGCATGTTTTATTACTCCTTCATTCTCTATGAGATCTGAGGTCAATCACAGGGATACACGACAAGTGGATGATGAGATAATTGTTTGATTTTGACGCAGTAGGTTATTTTTCAAGTATATGATGAAAGTGTGCGATGAAAGTAATGTTTACTGACTAATATATAGTATTAACACTAATGATGGAATGGATGATGATATGATGCGATGGCAATTGCATGTACTAATGAAGCAATATCCGTTATGAATGGATAAATATCAATGCTTTGACAGGGTTAGAGAAAAATTCACTAACATTTTCCTAGATGCGTTCATGCGATAAACTTGTCAAATATAAAATTCACCTTTCGGTGTTTGAGCCACAATGTCTTATCTTTATGATGCATGCGATGAATTTCGATAGCTTTATTTCTAAAGTTATTTCTATCATGTTTAACGAGTTCCATAGTCTCATACTTTCTCAAGCAGATGACTATTATCTAATTGGACCAATCTTTTGATTTGATCTCAATTTCCTACTTAGATCGATCTCTCTATTTAATCTCAGTAAACCATTTTATACGCATCAAATAAGATGAATGCCTACTTATGCACAGTGTAATAGAAAAGTTTATATTTCTCAACCCATTAGGAATTTATTTACTTATGCTTGTGAAAAGAAATATGGATAGATAGAATATGGAAGAAATTGCATTCATATTAAGAAAAATAGATTTTTTTTTTTAATTTCTAAAAATTTAATATAAACAAAGATGACAAGAATAATGTAATGAGAATGAAAATAGAAAAATGCCAAGCCGACAATCACAATTTCTTGCTCCCTTTAGCTCTGGTGGCAGCTGCTTCACTTATATTGTAACAATGTTAAGGTCTCCTACTTCACTTATATTGTAACAATGTTAAGGTCTCCCTCTCATTTCTCAGAGAAGAACTCTAAGCTCTCACTTAAAATTCCTCGAATAAAAGCTCGAAGAAATAGTGGTTATGGTGGATTTTTTGTGGAAGTTTGACAGAGCTTCAGTCTCTTTCGATGGTAGAAATCTCTATATTTTTTTTAATCTTTGAAGGGCTATTTATAGGCGTCGAAGGGAAGGTTCCTCGTCTATCTCTAATGATTATGATGACATCTTGCATAAAATTCCATCCCCTGTTGTGCTGCCTACTTCATGATAGGGATCCATTGACTCTGCCACGAACGTCTCACATCAGTTACCAGCTTGTTCTGTTGATTTGACTTCCACCACCCACGCGTTTTTAGTTTTCTATTTATCGCGTTTCATCTCATCGCGTGGTGCTATGTGTTGAAAAGTTGGGCGCCGAGTTGATTTATTCTATGCATCCATGGTTGCAACTTATTTCTTTTACCAGTTTCTTCTTCGTTTCATCTTAATTCTATGTCCAAAAGTGACCAATTTTATACTTTTCAAGGATCGTCAATTTTACAAGCACATGATCACAAGATATAATTATTTGCATGAATTGTTTGTCAAGTTAATGCGTTTTCCTCTGCATTTCCTAATTGTTCTCAATAAAAAGGTAGAATAACTTGTATTTCTATAAGCTATCAAATATGCATGAAAATTATATTTGTTCTCAGCTTCTTTAAATCAGTTTACTTCTTTAAATTAGTCTACCACCAATAGTTAACGATAGTCTTTCATTATTGTCTATTAGCGTCACACCCCGCCCCGAGCCCGCACTCCTGAGCCCGAGGAGAGGCGTGAGGGACCGCAGATACCACCTTTTTGTGATACCTACTGTCTAACCAAACCTCTTTACTACACTCAATAAACTTTAAGTCAAAGAGATAACAACAACTGATTAAGTAGGCCCATTTTATATCACAACAATGTAATGTTCATACAACTCCAAAACTTAATTACAAAGTTTACAACAACCATTCTTAAAACTCTTCGGAAGTGTAATTGTGGCTTGTGGCAGACCTTGACCTTAGCAGTACCCTGGAACTCCTCACCTTCCGCTACCTAGGGGAAGAGGGGGGGAATACATAAAACATATAAAACGTGAGCTATAAAGCTAAGTGAGTGGCAGTTTTAAACAAACATAAGTTTGATTTTATAAATTCATCTTTGGGAAAATAATTCCACAATCAACAATAATCACATACCAAAATGTAATCTTCCCAGCCTGTCAGCTAGACAACCCTGGCATGATTATGTATTTTTCCGGGTATTCTCTGCGAATGACCCGTGATGACCAATGTGGACACAAGCTCAATACCCTATAACCCGTCGACTGTGCACATGTCGACATTCTTTGTTAGCCATGTTTGGGTACGCTGACAATCCCAGCCAGATATTCTGACAATCCTAGCCAAACGTCCCACCAAGCACGCTAACAATATCTCGGGTATGAATCCTATTTCTTAATGCAAATATACACGCATTGTGACAACAATACAAATCAAATATCCAGACAAACATATTTTTTGATCATGCAAATATTTCAAACATAACCTATATATATAATCACACGTAATAGAAGTCAACAATTCAAACAATGGAATAACCACTTACCTTGGTTGGTTAGGAACTTTCCTTTCCAAAGTTCCTTAGGTTTCCTTGGTTTCCCCTTTTGAACCCTAAATTCAAAATTCAATTATCAGCTTAGATTACTCATAGTTACATAACTTATTTTAAGATATTTTCTTCTGCAAACATGTTCTAAAATGTCTCAGAAAGATTACCCTAAGCTCAGAACTCCACGTGGTGTGGCTGAAACCATCAAAACATCAAGGTTGGCCCAAGCTTACCCGACAGCTCGACCCTTCTGTCTTTTCCTCATTATCTAGTCTGATTCCTTGGAGCTTCTTCTTCGGCAGCTCTACACTAAAAACTAGACTCTCATTGCTTTCAGGTGGCTTTGGAATCACTCCAAACACACGAGTATTCTGGGAGATATCCTCGTCCCAATTTGATGCTACTTCTAGACCTTCCTGTTCGACAACATCTTCCCTTCTTGGAACCTCTTGACCAACGCATGGTCTTGCTATCAACGCATGTGTTCCTTCATCAACGCATAGATTCCTCACAATTAGTCCTCATACACTTCTTAATGTCCTTTGAAGAGAAATCGAACTATCATCTGAAGAGGAGTCCATGACCCTATTTATAGGCGTCCAAAATCTTTCCAAGGCCGACACCTTCTACTTGACCACATGTCCAAGTGTCTTTTCCCCACACTATCAACGTAATATTCATGCCATCGCAATCTAATGTTCTCTTTCTCTATTAGCCAACACATAACTTTCAAATTTGCATGTCTCCCTGTGCATCCACCTCACTTGCTTACGACCCAAGATTTCTCCCGAACAAGCCACATGTCCGGATGATTTACCATCACCATGGGCGCATTCCACACTCTCATGATCACAAGCCATCTTGGAAAATGTGTCCATCTAACCACAAATGCATCCATTGATAACTTGTAGAAATACAAGTTATTTATGCTGCCTTATCTAGAAATTGCGACAAAAAAAGAAGGAATATGCATTGATTGTATGAAAATTAGCTTAGAAATACAATAAATATGAATTCTCGCAATTACACCCACTGACATCGTCAAGATGGTAGAAGAGGATATTTTTACTCTGTTTTGCAGGAAACCAAGTCACCGTTTGCGATCAAGGCTCAACGAGAAACTGAACAACGCATCTCTGTTACATTGCACCCGTCAATCAACAATGAAGAAACGATTAACGCAATGACAGCGCAATGCGACAGTCGATCCTGAGCTAAATTTCAACCGCATGCGGTAATAAAAATAACACCACATGCGAGCAACTAATCGAAAGATGCAACTGAGCAATGCAAATGCGGAGGATTATGACATATGTACAACTAACCGTTGTGCAGATTTGACGGTCTGATTGCATAACAGAAGGAATATTTATTCCTCCATCTTCGGAATTTCCATAACAAGATGTGGGGTCCACAAGCCAAGTGTCAAATCTTTTCACCTATAAATACCCCCATAGAATTCATAGAAGATATACTATATACGAGTATAATTGATACGAGGGCTAATTGCTACTAGATTATTGAGAGAAAGGCTGAGCTGAGTACTGAACGGAAGAAATCCGGGAAGAGAAGAGACAAGGCTGAGAGGTGAGTCTTAGTACAAATCTGCCAGATTCCCATCGTGAAGCTCTATGCTTAGATCCCTACTACCAATTGAGCAAGCCTGAGAAGGAAGCTCATCCTTTCGTTCACTTCATCCACGCCGGCAAGCAAATCTCCATCCAGATCGGCGCTAGGACGTTGGCGCTTATTTGTATTTGTTTCTAACTCTATTTCATCAAGTGTATTTCATCTTCTTAATCTCTTCATTCACAAATCATGTATCATACGCTTAATAGTTTTATTGAATATCTCGATTACTTTTACTACCACTTCTCTATCTACTTCCGTTTCTCCATGAAGTTTCCTTAATACCTTGGTAATTAATATGGATTAAACGAGTAACTTAATCTGTGCTAAAGTGATAAATGCGTTTAGCTAAGGCATGTTAGACGACATCTTCACCTGTGAGAGCATAAGTGAAAATGTCATTCTGATCTGTCGAGAGAAGGTTAGAAGAATGCGTTAACTAAAGCAAGTAGTACTTCTAGAGATGGAAGCAACCTTGCATTCATTACGTTCATCCCTATTTCACCACAGAGATGTGGGAACATGGCCAATCACCGAGAGGTGTACGCCAAGGGAAAATCGGAACAGTACTTATATCTTTAACGCAATTAAGGAAATTGCGCTGTTTATATTAGTTATTTTTTCTGTTTCTCCTTCGTACATAAGACTTGTCACCACATTACACGATCTTTACATAATCTTCACAGCCAGCCTTGACCTTAGTATCTTGTATCATGAATCTTGTTTCTTGTATCATCTTAGCTAATTTACTTTAACGCAATTTATGTATTATCGCATTTTTACTGCTTTACTTTACGTTATCGCATGTTTAACTACTTGTACACAAATTCTTTCATAAATTGAAAAACCCCTGGTCGCATATATCACAAGCATAATACAATAACCTAAAACAGTCCCTGTATTCGACCTCGGATCACATTGAAAAACTTGCGGTGAAATTATACTTGGTTTCAACGCAAGGAAACTTGTGACAACGCACAGCATACTACAAGAACATTTGTTAATAACGCATATCTAGAAGTAGTATCACATATCATCATCTAGAAGTAGTATCACATATCTACAAGAAAATTTGCATTAACAAGTTTATGGCATGACAACAAGTTTATGGCATGGGCTTGCATCATTACATTACAAATTCTGTGTGTCAAGTTTATTGCACCGTTGCCGGGGATTGGTTAACGATTTATTGTTTGAGCATGTTTGTGGTATTTTACAGAACATCTCTTTGTACTGGCTGTTCAACGCGAAGAGCAGTCTGGCAGCTTATGAGTGCTGAAGTGATCCAAAAATTCTAAGTGGACCCAGAGATCAAGTGTATTATTCACGCAAGAGTTCATCAGGGCCGAATTAAGTGGTGAAGAAGCATGGCTAATAATAACGAGGCTCCCGTAGGGAATCAGAGGGAAAATGGGCTAGAGTAAGGCTCCATATTTCTTTCTGCTGATCATGATGTCCCAATGAGAGACTATGCGACACCGGATTTCTATAACTTCTTATTAGGAATCTCAAGACAGACGGTTGAGGAAAATGTAAGTATTGAATTAAAACCAATTATGTTGCAGATGATTCAGAATATGGGTCAATTTGGAGGATTACAAGGAGAAGACCCACATGCGTATTTGACGAATTTTGTAGACATGTGCAGCGCATTCTCCATGCCTGATGTGAATCAAGAATGACTTAGGTTATATCTTTTCCCGTACACACTGCAGGATGAAGCAAAGAAGTGGGTTCAGTCATTAGAGCCGAATGAGATTAAAGCATGGGAACAGTTAGTTGATAGGTTCATGAATAGATTCTTCCCTCCAGCCGTCAACGCAAGGAAACGGAGGGATGTGCTGAATTTTGAGCAAAAGAGTTATGAAACCTTAAGCACCGCATGGGTACGATTCCGACAGTTAGTGAAGAGTTGTCCGCATATCGGGATTCCCGATAGTATTCTGATGGAAACCTTTTACAGTGGCTTAGACCAATCAATGCAAGCAGTTGTCGATGCCTCCATAGAAGGAGGATTAATGAACAGATCATATATGGAAGCAAAGAATATTTTGGATCTCATCTCGCGACATTCTGATGAGTGGCTTGATATCAGGCTTGAGGTGAGAGGTCTAGAGCAAGAAAGAGTAGAAAGTGTCGATGTGTCAACTGATACAATGAGCGCACTAGTCGATCAAATGACCACAATGACCGCACTCCTCCAGACGGTGGCTAACCAACAGAGAACTCTCTCTCAAAGATCAGCACAAGTTAATACAGTGACTCACATGGCCGCAATGAATTGCGTCCAATGGGGAGAGGGACATCCAGTAGAAGTTTGCCCATGGAATCAACAACCCGTATATTCTGTCTACGATGAACCGGTTGACAACATCTACAACCCTGGTTGGTGGGATCACCCAACTTCAAGTTGGGACGGGAATCACAACCAGGGGGGCCATAGTTTCTATCAGAACTGTGATCAAGGGGATAGAGGCAACCCTCCGGTCTTCATTACTTTGGACTGTAACCCAGGTAATTCTCAAGGTATATCACCCTGTGACCAACCGTTCTTATATGATACCTCTTGCAGCACCTCGTCTCTGGAGACATCGTTGAAACATTACATTGAAAAGAGCGAGGCAATGAGAGAATCGTAAGCTGACTCGCTTAAAGAATTAGAAGAGCAGATCATCAGCTTACGAGGGAATTAAAGAAGAAAGCACCTGGTACGCGGCACAGCAACCCACGAGCATCGGGGCAACGAGGTAAACAATAGTGTGATGCAATGACATTAAGAAGTGGCAAAATAACAACCCATATGCCATCAGTACCAGATGCGACAACAACACCAGTAGATTTGACCGTTGAAGATGACCAGTCACCCAATAGTGGAAAAACTACCAGTTTAGAAGCAAGTTCACCTACAAAAGATGAAGCCCCTCAAGGCTTGAATTCTCAATCAACGCAACCTCAGATAATGAAACACAGCAAGAACAGAACCCCAGCAAATAGCCAACGCAACAAGAAGTAAGGCGGGATCCTCCACCTTTCCCATCCAGGCTGAAGAAGAAAGACGATAGTAAGCAATTTCAGAGGTTCTTGGATGTTCTTCGACAGCTACACATTAACATTTCCTTAATAGAAGCATTAGAGCAGATGCCGAGTTATATAAAATTTCTTAAAGATATCCTTGCCAATAAAAGAAAGATCGGGGAAAATGAAACAGTTGCGCTAATATATGAATGCAACACACTGTTTCAAAACAATATCCTCACTAAAATGAAGGACCCTGGGAGTTTTACATTACCCTACACGATAGGAGGGAAGATGGTCGGGAATGCGCTGTGCGATTTAGGGGCAAGCATAAATCTAATGCCCTTGTTGATTTTTAAGAAGTTGGATATTAGAAACGCAAGACCAACTACGATCACATTACAGTTGGTCGATAGATCAATAAAGCATCCTGAGGGCAAGATAGAAGATGTACTCGTGCAAGTGGACAAGTTTATCTTTCCGACAGATTTTGTCATATTGGATTACGAAGCTGACAGAGAAGTCTCTATCATCTTGGGTCGCCCATTTCTCGCAACAGGGCGAGCACTGATCGATGTGCAAAAAGGGGAATTGACCATCAGGGTCGACGATCAGGAAGTAAAATTCAACGTGTTCAATGCGTTGAAGTACCCAAGTGACATGGAAAACTGTCAATATATTGAGGAACTGCGGGAAGAACATTGACACGAACCCCTGAAGGAGCTAGAGGTAGAAGATCTTGAAATTGGCGCAATATCAAAGGAGGACTGTGCCACAATTCATACTGTATCAAATTTTGAACCGCTCAAGTTATCTGAATGGACCTCACAACGCATTAAGCCATCTTTGGAAGAACCACCTGTTCTAGAGTTAAAGTCATTTTCCATGCACCTTAAGTATGCTTACTTAGGAAATAACAACACGTTACCAGTTATAATTTCTGCATCGCTGAGTAAGGAGAAAGAAGATGCGCTCATATAGATCCTAAGAAATAACATAAGGGCCTTAGATGGACCTTGGCAGACATTCGAGGAATCAGTCCCTCATATTGTATGCACAAGATTCGTTTAGGAGAAGGAAAGACAAGATCGGTAGAAAGGCAACGCCGCTTGAACCCGGCTATGAGAGAGGTCGTAAAGAAGGAAATAGTGAAGTGGCTGGACGCAGGAATCATCTAGCCGATATCTGATAGCAACTGGGTAAGCTCAATGCAGTGTGTTCCAAAGAAATGGGGGATGACAGTTGTCACTAATGACAAGAACGAATTAGTTCCCACAAGAACGACTACGGGTGGAGAATTTGCATGGATTATCGTAAGTTAAACTTAGCCACTAAAAATGACCATTTTCCACTCCCGTTCATTGATCAGATGCTAGACAGACTTGCGGGGAATGAATTTTTCTGTTTTCTTGTCGGCTATTCAAGGTACAATTAAATAGCAATTGCGCTGGAAGATCAGGATAAGACAACATTCACATGCCCATTTGATACGTTTATATTTCGACGCATGCCATTTGGACTCTACAATGCGCCAGGCACTTTCCAATTATGCATGATGGCAATATTCTCAGATTACTTGGAGAAGTCAGTCGAGGTATTCATGGATGAATTTTCAGTCTTCGGCAATAGCTACGACTCCTGTCTATCTAACCTTGAAAAGGTCTTGAAGAGATGCGTGGCAACAAATCTTGTTTTGAAGGAATAGTTCTGGGTCACAAAATCTTTAAAGCAGGATTGGAAGTTGATCAGGCAAAAATTGACGCAATTTCCAAGTTACCCCCACCAGTGAACGTGAAAACACTTAGAAGCTTTCTGGGATACGTTAGGTTTTATAGAAGATTTATTCGCAACTTCTCCCAGATCGCAAGGCCCCTAAGTACGCTCCTTGAAGATGACCGAGAATATAATTTTGATGATACGTGTACCAAAGCATTCAATACATTGAAAGATGCGCTCATCACCGCACCCATTCTGGTGGCGCCAGATTGGACGCAACCATTTGCATTAATGTGTGACTCTAGCGGATACACTGTGGGCACAGTATTAAGTCAATGCAAGGAAAAGGTATTGTATCCTATTTATTATGCAAGTAAAATATTGAATGATACGCAGGAGAACTATACGATCACAGAGAAGGAAATGCTCGCAATGGTATTTGCACTGGAAAAATTCTGACAATACTTAATCGGAACAAACGTTGTGGTATATACGGATCACTCCGTGATCAAGTATTTGATGAAAAAGAAGGATGCAAAACCAAGGCTTATACGGTGGGTATTGCTACTGCAAGAGTTTGATTTAGAGATAAAAAACTGGAAGGGCACCGAGAACCAAGTCGCAGATCATTTGTCAAGATTGGAGAATTGCGAGGTTCAAGGTAAAGAGAAAGATATTGAAGAAAGATTCCCCAATGAGCTGCTGATGTCAGTAGGCATTAATGTTCCTTGGTATGCGAACATCGTGAATTTCATTGTTTGCGGTCAAATACCAGATGACTATACTTATCAGTAGAAGAAGAAGCTAAGACATGATGTCAAAATTTATTTTTGGGACGACCCATTCCTATATCGACTTGGTCCTGATCATATATTACGTCGATGCATTCCTGAGCACGAAGTCAAGCACATTCTGAAGATGTGTCATGAGTCCCATTACGGAGGACACTTTGGGGGGCAGCGAACTGCCGCAAAGGTTCTACAGTGTGGCTATTTCTGGCCAACACTGTTTAAGGATGCCCAAGCCCACATTGTGCAATGCGACAGATGTCAGAGAACGGGGAATATGTCAAAGAGAAATGAAATGCCATTGATATCAATATTAGAAGTGGAATTATTTGATGTTTGGGGAATTGAATTCATGGGCCCATTTCCACAATCAGAAGGTCATCACTATATCCTGGTTGCCGTTAATTATGTATCAAAATGGGTTGAGACTATCGCATGTGCCAAGAATGATGCTGCCACACTGGCAAATTTTCTTAAGAAGAATATTTTTTCTCGATATGGGACGCCACAGGCCTTAATAAGCGATAAGGGCTCTCACTTTATCAACTGCATAATTGCCAACCTGTTGACTAAATTTAACGTCAGCCATCGAGTTGCGACTGCGTATCACCCATAGACCAATGGGTAGGCAGAGATTTCTAACCGAGAGATCAAAACTATCTTGGAGAAGGTAGTCAATACTTCGAGGAGGGATTGATCACCCAAGCTTGAGAAAGCA
Organism: Benincasa hispida; assembly: GCF_027475165.1. Taxonomy (NCBI): domain Eukaryota; kingdom Viridiplantae; phylum Streptophyta; class Magnoliopsida; order Cucurbitales; family Cucurbitaceae; genus Benincasa; species Benincasa hispida. Next base: position 10,004,932 of record NC_143487.1, read on the forward strand.
CTGTGGGCATACAAGACTGCCTTTAAAACACCAATTGGCATGTCCCCATATGCCCTGGTATTTGGAAAAGCTTGTCATCTGCCACTCGAGTTGGAACATAAGGAGATGTGGGCAAGTAGTTGAAGTTTGATTTAGCAATTGCAGGGAAAGTCTAGAAGCTACAGTTGAATTAGTTGGTCGAATGGCGAAGGGACGTCTATGAAAATGCCAAGATCTATGAGGAGAAAACGAAGAAGTGGCATGATGACCGTATAAATGACCGGACATTCACCGAAGGACAACAGGTATTATTATTTAACGCTCGTTTGCGATTGTTCCCAGGAAAGTTGAAATCTCGCTGGTCTGAACCGTTCAAAATCAAGACTATCTTTCCTCACGACGCAGTGGAACTAACAACTTTAGATAGGAACAACGCATTTAAAGTCAATGGTCAATGCAGAGGCGACTTCGAGCGACGCATGGACACCATTGACTTGGGCAAGTAGGATTAAACCGCTTGCGGGGAAACGAATGTGGTAATTCTGAGAACTTCTTTCAATCAGCATCCATATCTATGTTTACGTGCTTTCTCTACAGTTTTCTTTTACTGCTTTCTAAATCTCGTTATTTACTGCTTTTTAGGAGTAGCATTTAATGTTTTCTGTAATTCTCTTCTATTTAATTTTTCATGTCATGTTTAGATTCCTTTAATTTGTATACATTAGTAGCGTTATTCTTTAATTTATGTGAATGATTGGATGAAACATGAGACACCGCAAAGTCTTTTCGACTTGCGTTTTTTGTGACGTAAAAAGAAGAAAAATTAGTATGTAATGTGATGATGGGTGCATTGTGAATTAACAAGAGACAACTTACGTCCATTACACCCAAATACATTGCGTTGAGGGGTGTGTTGCGCGCGTATGTGTCCTTTGCCCGTCCTTAGCTAAATGCACTATGTTGAGGTATCCTCCAGAAATGTGTTAGTTAAGGGGTGTGTTGTGGGGGTGCATGCGTTGTTGCCCGTCCTCAGTAAAAATGTATTTGCGTTATTAGAAGAACGGTGTTAATTTTTAGCGTGCACCCATCTAAATCAAATTCAAAAAGTTAACAGCGAAATTCTTTGATTCTTTGTATAGGCAACAATTTTGTGTTGCGTTGATTTTTAATTATTTGTATACTTTGTTAATATTCAATACAAATGAGTACATATTCACTCCTTTTTGCCTGTGCCTTTTTCTTTATCATCCTTTGTCAATATTTGCGATGTTATGATCTTTGACTTTTGCGTTATTCATTGCGCTGCCAGGATGTAATATATGTTTATACATAAAAACATTTCCCATATTTCGTAAATTCTGACCAACACTTAGTTAATTCTTAATTTAGCAGTACTTTACCTTTTATCTTACTAAGTTATGTTCAAACCTTCTTTTTGAAATTTTTATTCTAAGTGTTTGTCTAGTCTATCCAAACAACACAATGAGGACCTTGCTTATCTTTAAATTTGGGGGTGGGGAAGGTCTGAGCAGATAAGATCAAGAATATGCGATCTTCAAGAAAATGCGTTTATTTTCATTACTAACATTACCAAAAAAAAAAAAAAAAAACCAAACTCCAATGTCAGCGTAAGGGAAAACCTAAAAAATGTTCCCAACCTGATAAGAGTTTAGTTGTGAAAAGAGTCTGCTCATAGTTAGATGTTCGTATGACACCCGTAGGAGCAAGCCAAAACGAAGGTGGGTTTCCAAGAACAACGCAATATGAAAAAAAGAAAGAAAATAAAAGAGTGTAAGAGACAACTTCTCTGAATATCATGATTTAAAGTTGAAATTGGCACACAATCGTAGTTGGTGTTCATATGACACTCGTGGGGACAAACCAAAACGAAGAGTGTAACCATAACCAACAGTCTCTAATAAATAATGCAAATTTTAACTACCGCATATAGATATATCAAGTTGTTTTGACAAAGAAGAGATAAACATTATATTTTAAAAAAACTAGAAAGACATCTTTGAGCAGAATTTTGTTATATAGAAGAATAAAGTAGGGCTTTGTTAAGAATTAGAAAGGATAGAAGGAAATTGCGCTATTAAGAAATGTGCCGAAGTGTAACATTCGAAGTAGCCAATCGACGTAAAAATATAGGAGAGGAATTTAGCTTTATTGCCTTAGTAGAAGATATGCTTGAGGACAAGCATATATCTAAATTTGAGGGTGTGATAACTTGTAGAAATATAAGTTATTTATGCTGCCTTATTTGATATTACGCCAAAAAAGAAGGAATATGCGTCAATTGTATGAAAATTAGCTCAGAAATACAATAAATATGAATTGTCGCAATTACACCCACTGACATCGTCAAGATGGTAGAAGAAGATATTTTTACTCTGTTTTGCTGGAAACCAAGTCACCGCTTGTGATCAAGGCTTAACGAGAAACTGAACAACGCATCTCTGTTACATTGCGCCCGTCAATCAACAATGAAGGGACGATTAACGCAATGCGACAGTCGATCCTGAGCTGAATTTCAACCACTTGCGGTAATAAAAACAACACCGCATGCGAGCAACCAATCAAAAGATGCAGCTAAGCAACGCAAACGCAGAGGATTGTAACACGTGTACAATTAATCGTTGTGCAGATTTGACGGTCTAATTGCATAACAGAAGGAATATTTATTCTTCCATCTTCGGAATTTCCATAACAAGAAGTAGGGTCCACAAGCCAAAAGTCAAAGCTTTTTACCTATAAATACCCCCATAGAATTCAGAGAAGATATGCTATATATGGGTATAATTGATATGAGGGCTAATTGTTGTTGGATTATTGAGAGAAAGGCTGAGCTGAGTACTGAATGGAAGAAATTCGGGAAAAGAAGAGACAAGGCCGAGAGATGAGTCTTAGTACAAAATCTGCCAGATTCCCGCCGTGAAGCTCTGTGCTTAGATCCCTGCTATCGGTTAAGCAAGCTTGAGAAGGAAGTTTATCCTTCCGTTCACTTCATCCACGCCGGCAAGCAAATCTCCATCCAGATCGGCGCTAAGACGTCGGCGATTATTTGTATTTGTTTCTAACTCTATTTCATCAAGTGTATTTCATCTTCTTAATCTTTTCATTCACAAATCATTTATCAGATGCTTAATAGATTTATTGGATGTCTCGATCACTTTCATTACCACTTCTCTGTCTACTTCCGTTCCTCCATTAATTGATTTCTCCATGAAGTTTCCTTAATACCTTGGTAATTAATATGGATTAAACGAGTAACTTAATCTGTGCTAAAGGGATAAATGCGTTTAGCTAAGGCATGCTAGACAACATCTTCACCTGTGAGAGCATAAGTGAAGATGTCATTCTGATCTGTCAAGAGAAGGTTAGAAGAATGCGTTAATTAAAGCAAGTAGTACTTCTAGAGATGGAAGCAACCTTGCGTTCATTATGTTCATCCCTGTTTCACCACAGAGATGTGGGAACGTGGCCGATCACTGAGAGGTATACGCCAAGGGAAAAGTGGAACAATACTTATATCTTTAGCGCAATTAAGGAACTTGTGCTGTTTATATTAGTTATTTTTTTGTTTCTGCTTCGTACACAAGACTTGTCACCGCATTACACAATCTTTGCATAATCTTCACAGCCAGCCTTGACCTCAGTATCTTATATTATGAATCCTGTATCTTGTATCATCTTAGCTTAGATTTACTTTATCGCAATTTACTTTAATGCAATTATGTTTTATCGCATTTTTACCGCTTTACTTTACGTTATCGCATGTTTAACTACTTGTACACAAATTCTTTCATAAATCGAAAAACCCCTGGTCGCATATATCACAAGCATGATGCAATAACCTAAAACAGTCCCTGTGTTCGACCTCGGATCATACCGAGAAACTTGCGGTGAAATTATACTTGGTTTCAATACAAGGAAACTTGTGACAACGCACAACATACTACAAGAACATTTGTTAATAACGCATATCTAGAAGTAGTATCACATATCATCATCGCATAAAATTTGCATTAACAAGTTTATGACATGACAACAAGTTTATGGCATGGACTTGCATCATTGCATTACTTGCGTGTCGAGTTTGGCGCTGTTGTCGGGGATTGGTTAACGGTTTATTGTTTGAGCATGTTTGTGGTATTTTGCAGAACAGATCTCTTTGTATTGGCTGTTCAACGTGAAGTCTGACGGCTTATAAGTGCTGGAGTGATCCAGAAATTCTAAGTGGACCTAGAGATCAAGTGTATTATTCGTGCAAGAGTTCATCAGGGCCGAATTAAATAGTGAAGAAGCATGGCTAATAATAACGAGGCTCCCGCATGGAATTAAAGGGAAAATGGGCCAGCACAAGGCTCCATATTTCTTATTGTTGATCATGATGTCCCATCGCAATCTAAGGTGTCTCCTTCTCCATTAACCAACACATAACGTTCAAATTTGCATGTTTCCCTGTGTATCCACCTCACTTGCTTACGTCCCAAGATTTCTCCCCAACAAGCCACATGTTCGGATGATTTAGCATCACCATGGGCACATTCCACATTCTCATGATCGCAAGCCATCTTGGCAAATGCGTCCATTTAACCACAAACGCTTCCATCTAACCATAAATGTGTCCATCTAACCTCATATACGTCCATCCAACTTCATATGCGTCCATCTAATTGGCGCAACACACTTATGCCCAGACACCACCCATTGGCACATGTGTCTGTAATAATAAAATTGATCATTATGCACAATGATTGAATCAAGCTCTTGTCCCCGGCAACGGCGCCAAAAACTTGATAACGAAATTGTTTATTATCTTTATCTATTATAAAAATGATGAAATGATGCGCTAAGACTCAAGTTGCTTTGCAATAAAGATAATGTTGCGATACTACATTCTAGATGTATGCGATGATATTGATATGCTTCCGTAGTATGCGTTCGTGTAGTGTATGTCATAAGTTTTCTTGTGTTGGAACCAAGTTAATTCCAACGCAAGTTTCTCAGATTGACCTGAGGTCGAACACGGGGATTGTTGTTGTTAATGCGATATTAATGTGGTAAATGCGACCGGTTTAACATAAAGAATAAAGAATTGTGTTTGCAGAAACGTAAATTACGATGATAAGTAAAATTACGATAAAGTAAATTGCGTTGATAAAATAAATGTCTAAACTATTAATGATACAGGTTGAGGACTGGCTGTGAAGTTGTGCAAAAGAATCTAATGAATATGGTGGCAAGTCTTGTGAATGAATCAGAAAGATAATGGGTTAAGGGAAAGGACATCGCAAGTTCGTCAATTTTGTTGAGGACGCAACTAAGGTTCCGCTTTCCCTTGGCTTACACCTTTCAGTGATCGACCGCGTTTCCATACGTCTATGGTGAAACAGGGATGAACGTGATGAACGCAAGGTTGTTTCCATCTCTGGAAATACTTATCGCTTTAGTTAACACATTCTTCCAACCTTCTCTTAATAGGTGGAATAACATCTTCACTTCTGCTCTCACAGGTGAAGATGCCGTTGAGCATGCTTTAGCTAAACTCATTCGATTTCCTTAACAAGGATTAACTCACTCGCTTAATCCTTCCCCTTTACCCAGGGGATTAGTGACACATGATGGAGAAAATGGATAATGAATGTATGGAAAATAATAGAGAAATGATAATGATTACAATAATGATATTAAATCTAAAGATTAAGCATTTGTTACAGATCGTGAATGAAAGATTAAAGAAAGATGAACACAGTAGATGAATAGGAAATTAAGAACAAATACGGAAAAGGTGTCAATGTCTTGACACAGATCCCGATCAGAGACGTTGTGCTTGTCGGCGTGTGGATGAAATGAAGTGGAAAGTTTCCCTATCAGGATTTCTTTCCAGGCAGAAGTGACCTTTCTACAAAGAACTTCTTCTTCGGGAATGGAAATTATTTCTTGCTCGGAGATTTACCTTTCAGTCTTGTCTCGTCGTTCTCCCGGATTGTCTCTGGATTGTCTCTTCAGACCAGCCTCCTTAACAATGAATTTGAGGAAGCTATTTATAGACCTTGGCTCTTGTTAGTGGTCCCACTCTGTAAATCTGATAATTCCTGCCATGGCATAGTGGAAATGTCTGCTTTGCTCCACGATCAATTTGTCAGAATCGTACAACAAAAAAGTTGTACACTTGTCAAAAATCCATGCGAATGCGTTGCTCTTCTCATCTTCGATCGATTATTGCATGCGGTGCAGTTGTTTTGATCTTTTATCGATTGCCGCATGCGGTGGAAATGCGTTCATCGCTTGAATCCATGGTCGATTGTTGCATGTGTTGCAATTGCGTTGATCTTTTCCGTTCTTGATCGATTACCGCATGTTGTGATAATGCGTTGTTCTTTTTATTTTCGAGCGATTATTGCATCCGGTGACCTATTTCCTGCAAAACAAAAACTTGGACATTCCATTTCGCCATCGCAATGGGGTTAGTGGGTGTGTTCACGACATTTTACAATTTTCGTATTTCTAAGCCAAATTCTATACTGTCGATGCAATTTTTCCTTCTTTTTGCCGCATAATCTAAATAAAACTATATAAATAACTTGTATTTCTACAAGTTATCAGCGTCCATCCCATCTTTGCGCCCTTTAGGTGTCTTTTTAATCTCAACATCACACCCTTCAAGCCATTGCCGCCTAACACCTTTCCCCATATGTGACCTACTAACCTCGATTGTGCCATGTCTAATTAACGCAACCTTACCTTGTGCATCCAATTGACGCAACTTGGTCACATATGCTAGAGGCTCTCAAGGCTCATCCTAACCTTATTGCTTGGCTGTGCATGTCCTTTTCTCGGTTAGCCATCATCAACCCATGGCTTTCTCATCAACGCATAACTTGAGTCATACTAAAGGCATTGCATCCTTGGCCGCATACCTTTCTCTCCCGCATGGCTTACCTTTGGCCTATGCGCTCAACTAGGATTATGACCAACACTCTTCTAACACATACTATTTGCTAAAGCCTTGTCCTATGCCCCCACATGCCCTCGGATGTCCAACGTATATAGCAGGTCGCATAGTTCACACCATGCGTTCAATGCTAATGCATAGTATTAGCCTTGTCCTGTGCGCCCATATGCCCTCGGATGTCCAACGCATATAACACATCTCCAATGTATGTCAACCCTTGAGTCAAGCTAAGTGTCAACTCAACGCCTCATGGTATAACTTACCATCGCCTAGCCTCTTGCTAATGCATCCCTCACGACCATCGTATGTATGTTTTAATTGCTTGTCAATGTCCTTAGTCTCTTGCTCAAGACCAACGAACTAACCTCACAAGTCGTATGTACCGCCAACCTTAGTAACACAAAGACATTTCACCATGCGTTCACCATGGCTTGTCTCATCGCCTAGTTCATCATTTAGCAAGGCCATTGTATAGCGCTTGTACCTATCGCATATCACACAGCCTACCGCATAACTCTTGCTCATCGTGTAGCGCTGATGCCCATCGTGTAGTGTATCATGGCTATCGTCTAGTGTATCATCGCATAGCGCTATCGCCCATCACATAGCGCTATCGTTTAGCGCGACTCCCCGCATCGTCTAGCGCCGTACCGTTCCGCACGATCACCAACTGCATCGCTTAGCTCCATGCATTTGTTATACGATCGTCTAGTGCACTCCTACACTATCGCCTACCTCATCGTGTAGCTCCGCTCACTTACTATACAGTCACATACCCCACCGTGTAGCACTGCTCATTTGCTACACGATCGTCTATCTCATCGTGTAGCACTACTCATTTACTACACGATCACCCAACGTGTGCAACTCCAATGTCCGTGCAACTTGAGGTTACCGTATGCTTTGCTAACCTCTCAAGACATTGGCTGCCACATGCTTGTCCCTACATAGCCTTTCCTCTCAGCCACACTTTAGCCTCTTTCAATACCTAAATAACCTTTCAAATTCTAATGGCCAACGCATGGCACAATACCAACGCTTAGCACAAAGCCAACAGATTGTCTAATACTTAGCTATTTTTTTTAGCCTCCAACGTATAGTTCTTTTTGGATTCATACTTAACCAAATTTTCACTAGTTACGGCTTATTTCAAAGCTACTAAACAATCTATTTAAACACTTAGAATTTTCCTACTTTTTAACACAGGATTTAACTTATACTTAGTTAATCCCTTTTATTTCCTGCTTAAGTAGGGAAAATGAAAATCCGGGTTTCACAATCAGTGTTGGAAAGCAATTTAATTATATCACCGATCATGACTTAAATTTATGAAAATTATATGCTTTTCTTGTTTTATAAAAAAATTGAACTAATATATCAATGTCTAGCTTGTTGGTTATGATCTATCTATCAATCTCTATCTGCTTATTGATCATAATTTATCATTGTCTATCGGTATGTTGATTATAATCTATCAATGTTTATAGTCTAACTTTATTGCTTATTATTATGTATGTTGATTATAGACTATCAATGTTTATCGGCTTGTTGATCATAATCTATCATTGTCTATTAGTATGTTGATTATAGTCTATAAATGTCTATCAACGACTATCAATTTCTATTAGCTTGTTGATCACATTATATCGTTGTCTATCAACTTGTTAATTCTACGATCAATATTATAGTCAATAAATCTTTCAACCAAAGCTTGGACCATCATCCATGAATGATTGTCTTGATGTATTATTTGGATAGACTGTCTTCTTATCATTCTTTTCGTTTTTATTTGTTCAGTGCTTGTTTTTATTGATTTTCGTTGTCTCCTTGGCCTCACATTCTCGAGGTGGATATCATATTTCACCTTCGATCTAAACTTTTTACGCTTGGGAGACACCTGTTTTTCAACCGCTTAAAATTGTAAGAAAATGATAAAAAATTGAATATAACAAGAGTTATATCTTAGTTTGATATTTACCTTCTTCTCATTGGTTTGTTTTGTTTTATTTTCTCTTATTTTAATCTTTTTCATTTTCAAGTCAGAAGATATATTACTATTTAGGTAAAAACTAATATATCGTTACTAAGATAGACAGTGATATAAGACTATCACTGTCTATCGTTGGTAGACAATGATACAAACCTATCATTATTTTTTATTAGTTTTTTTCAAGCTAGAAGATAGATAGATCGTGGTAGAAGGCAATTTGTGAACTATTTCTTGAAGCTCAATTCCTGAAGATACAAACATTCTTCCAAAATTCCAACTTCAAGAACATAACGCGCTTCACTTCCTCAAATCAAACGTATGCATTCAACCAAGTGATAATTCAATTCCACGAAACACGTTTATCTTAAAAACAGTTTTTCAAGACTTCAACTTCAAGAACAGCATATGCTTCGCTTCCTCAAATCAAGCGTACACATTCGATCGAGAGATAATCAAAAGATCAAGTATTGAGAATCCAACCACATCAACAAAAAATCTATATCAACACAAGTTCAACTCCACAAAATAACATGTTTCTTTGAAAACCTCGTATGAACAAATTGGCAACTGATAGAATGTAACATACTTATATAACTGATAGACAGTAATAAAAGACTCACCCTTATCAACGATAGAAAGTTGATTTCAGTTGAAACCTATAATTGGAAATTGCATTTGTGTTTCTAAGTGCAAGAACTACAATAGTAGTATCCATTTGCCCATGTGATACAACTCATCTCTAAGCCTTTAGATAAGAGGTAGTATTCTTCATTGGGGAACGATTTCAATATTATGATTTTAGGGGAAGGTCGCTTCGGTGGCCGCAGTGACATATTGTTAGTCCACTGCTTAGCCTCTGGGCTTCAAAGCACGTTGTAGAACTTCCCCCTTCCTATTGCTGGACTTCAAACATTCCCAACATGGGTCAGACGAATTGATCAGGCGTTCTGCCAAGTCGGGTTGGTCAAGCGAGCGTTTAGAATTTCTTCCACATGTTTTTTTAGATTTTTTGCATAGGCTCGACTATAATTTTTTCATATTTTTATTTTGCTATATCTGTGACTAGTCTAAATAATAATTGTGAGCAAACCTGCTTGAAAAAATTGCCTTATTATTATTATCATGGCAAATTGTAAAAATTAATATGATGATAGTTGTAATTATACCTTCAAACTTTCATATATAAGAATTAGATATCTAAATTTCATAAGTGTTAAAATTGAACTCTTAAACTTATAATAATTGTAGAAATTGGCTCTTAAACTTATACAAAGGTTACAATTTATATGGAAGTTTGAAGATCCAATTTGATCTAATTTAAATATTGATATAATTTTGAGGATTTAATTTTTGGAATTGGAAGTTGTAAAATTACAACAAATCCGAATTTGCCCTTATTACTATTATTATTATTCCTTCTTTCTTCCATCCTTCCATCCTTCCAGTAGAGTTGCAGGCGACCTCACGGGATCTCTCTCCATTTCTCTCTTGTGCGACGCCAGGGGTGCGATATATTGCCATAGACATTTGATAGGGGAAGAACACTTGGAAAAGTAGGCAGTCACTCTCTTTTCTGATTGATAGGTATAAGACGATGAAACGATGGGGAGGCTTAAATTCAGAATCTCTTGCAACCTTATGGGTATTGTGCACAGCTCTAGCTCTAGCTCCAATTGTTGGATCAGTCTCATCTCCAAAGCACCAATTTCGTGGAATTTCTCCCCAAGGTTCTTCGCTTTCCATCTCTTTCCCAATCTACTCAAATCTTCAGTTCCTCATTCCTTTAATTTTGGTTTTCGAAATATTTCTGGACACTGAGAATCAGTACCGAATTCGGTATCTAAATGTAGATGAGATATACTACAAGTCGTCGGACATGATCAAATGTAGAGACGGTTCCAACAAATTTTCCAAGGCTCAGCTTAACGATAACTACTGCGATTGCCCCGATGGCACTGACGAACCTGGTATCGATCCTCTCTTCCCTCTCACTGGATTTCCTTCTATGTTTTCAATCCCTTAGGCCTTAATTTGCCTCAATCTCATACGTATTTAGTCTTTACTAGCATTTGAGTTTGTTCTTGGGTTGATATAGAGATTGCAGAAACTGCTATTGTTGCTTCCAGGCGTATTACGACTCACTAGTATCGTTAGCGTTTATGGAGGGCAGTTTTTATTGTTCTTGAAAGTATGCATGTGCGCGGGTTTTCATTTCACTCTTCATCTAACCTCCAGTATAACTTTGGGCGAAGAAGCAAAAATATGAAGTGGATTTGCAACGGGGTTTCCTTTTGGTTTCTTAACGAGTTGTCAACAATTTTCTTCCATAGTTTTGTTAAATTGGCTCCGTTTGATGTGGGCTGGTTTTTTCATTGTCAATTGTATATCATTTTCTCTATAAACCTTCAATTTTTCGTAAAAAAAGGTCTGCAATTGTTTCAAACTTTCATGCGCATTGATGACATACTTTCATGACTGAAGGCACATCTGCATGCCCGAATGGGAAGTTCTATTGTCGAAATGCAGGGCATGTTCCACTTTTGTTGTTTTCTTCAAGGGTGAACGACGATATATGTGGTAAGTTACTTCTCGACGACAGCATCTCTCCATTTTGTAATCTTTAATCCATTTAGAATTCTAGTGTCTATTACAGTATTAATCTTGTAAGCGCATGCACCGACACGCCCTTAGAAAAAGCCTAAATGAGTTAGAAGTTCAATAGCAGATTTGCGTATGGATATCCTAGCAGAATGTTTTCTAGGTTCTAATGAAACAGGTGTTCTCAGGTGTGATTTTTCTGGCTTCTTTATCTGCAAATTCCTTTGTAATTATTTATGACACTAAACTTTGCGTAAACTCCCTGGGGTTAACAATTTTAAGATGCTATTATCATTTTATCAATGAAGTTGTTGTTGTTGTTTTCTTTCTTTTCTTTTCTTTTCTTAAAAAAAAAAGTTTTTTTTTTGGTTGTGTTTTAATAATAATAATAATTATTTAAAAATGTAAAGATGCTATTATCCTTTGAGTTCTTTTAATACCATATATTGTAGGGTGAAGCATTGATGCCAATCTTGAACACGGGGATCTTAAAGCTGATTGTAACTTTGTTCATCCTCAGAGCTTGCCCGTTTCGTTTATTTCATTCTTCTAATAAAATTATCTTTTTATACTACCCCCAGACCCACGTAACCACACAGAAATTGTGGACATAGGTCAAGGAATCAGAAGAGGATATTTAATCTATATTTTCTTATAATTTATTTCATATTTTTGTCGGTGAATGATTTTACAAGATATATGAATTTTTTTCCCTCTTTTTGTATTATTATAATTTTATTTGACCCTATTGTGTGTCTGTTTTTATCTGTCAATTACTTGCAGATTGTTGTGATGGAAGTGATGAATATGACAGCAAAGTCAAATGCCCAAATACGTGCTGGGAAGCTGGGAAAGTGGCAAGAGATAAATTGAAAAAAAAGATTTCAACCTTTGAAGAAGGTGTTAAAATTAGAAAACAAGAAGTTGAACATGCAAAAATTGCAATAATCAAGGATGAGGAAGAGCTATTGAAGTTGAAAAATGAGGAAAAAGTGTTAAAAGAATTCGTTGAACAACTTAAAGGTCTAGTCTTGTTTAGTCATCTATACTTTTATGATCTTGTTTTAGCATTATAATTCATTTTCATAATCATGACATGGAAAAATTTTTAATGTTTAAAATTTCATGGCATTGCCTATTAGGAGTTTGGTTTAATTATTGGGGGATAGATATATGTGATATCTGACATATATATATATTTGAAATGAAATGAAACGAAACGAAACGAAATGAAACTTGGATATCTCCACATAGACGAGTGCTGGGAATGCTTCAACTTTCTAGCAATGAAATAGGCATAATACTTAAAAGCTCATTTTAGTATTTTAGAACTCCAACCTATAGAGTCAGTATTTTTTTGAACATGAGATGGAACTTATTTTTTTTGGAGATTAATGCTCATAAAAGCAAACTCCACAAGGGAGTGGAAAAAGGGACATAATGGAACACAAAAAGAACCACTATAGAGCAACATACAGAGAAGAAACTTCCACAACGAAGAAACATTGAGTGAAGAAAACAAAGAGCCATAGAGTTGTTATTTTTAATTTTACATTTAAGAAATATTCATCAGTAGCCTAGTCTTGTTCTATTTTGTTCATGTTTTTCTTAAAACATAAGGACGATATCTTGAAATCAGGGATTTGTCCTCTCATTCTATATTTGTCATGGAGCCTTATAGCCATTGCATTGGCAAAATCTAATTCTGTATCTAGTTCAAACAAGAGCAATTTTATGTTGAAGACTTGGACTTTAGATTAGTTACTGCATTCCCTTTCTCACTTTTTGCATCATTCACAATCACGGAGGATTAAGATTCCTAAGAAAGTGGGGTTCTTTTGTTGGCAAGTTTTGTTTGAGTGTGTGAACACGACAAATAGGCTTTTGAGAAAGATGCTTTCGTTAATGGTTTTTTTTTTTGGGGTGTTGCATCCTTTTTTGGAAGGCGGAGGAAAACCTGGATCATTTTCTTTGGGATTGTTAGTATGCAAGATTTGTGCAGAATGACTTCTTTTAGGGGTTTGATTTTACGCTTGCTCGTTGGAGGTATATTCATTCGATGATCGGGGAGTTCCTCCTCCAACCACTTTTCAAAAGAGAGGCCATTTTCTTTGATTTGTTGGGGTGTGCGCTTTATTGTGGGATCTTTGGGGAGAGGAACAACATAGTGTTTCATGGTGTAAAGAGAGACCCTAGTGAGGCTCATATATCTCTTTGGGTTTGGTTTCAAAGCCTTTTTGTAATGATTTCCTAGGCAATATTTTACTCAGTTGGAAATCCTTTCTTTAAGGGGTTTCTTGTGACTTGGTTTTTTTGTATGCCCTTGTATTCTTACATTTTTTCTCAATGAACGCAGTTGTTTTGATATGAAAAAAGATTTTTGGGATTTCATTTTCGGCATAAGAGCTTGATTTACCTTCAAGTTGCTCGATTTTTACAAATTTACCGCTTTAAGTGTAATGCCCCAGGTCCAGGATTCGGAAACCGGATTCGGGCTCGACATTCCCTTGCGACCTGGCTACATCATCCTCACTTGCCTTGAATGCTTCTAGAAGTGAAAGCTGTCCCCACAAACCAACAGGGGTCCTTTTAGCATGCTTTGTCCTCACTCACATGCATCCTAGGAAATATCCCTGGAGTTCACCCAACATAGGATTGCTCCAAGCTAAGCATGCTTCACTTTGGAGTTCTTATGATTGAGCCACCGAAAAGGAAGGTGCACCTTGTTGGTATAGGTAGTAACTTTCAATTCTTTTAAGCCTTTCTTAACTATACTTTCATGTCCTTAGGATTCCTCTCATTCGGATGTGATATTGGTTCATTCATGTACCCCTCTCGAACTCGGGTCATTACATTAAGCACATTAGGCGTCGAAACTAGCTTGACTTGGGCCGAGAATGATAACACTTTTATTGTGCTAACAAAATGCAAGGTTGAGCCTTTTCCTTTCATTTATCTTGGTCTTTCTCTTGGAGGGTATCTAAAGAAGTTGTCTTTTGGTAGCCAGTGATTGACAAATTCAAAAAAGATTGATAGATGGAAGAAATTCAAGCTTTCAAGAGGAGGCCGAATGACTGTGTAATACCTTTATATTATATGTCTTTGTTTCTTTTGCTATCCATGGTTAGTTTGGAGTTGGAATGCCTATTGAGGACTTTTTTCTGGGAAGGACATGAAGCCAACACAATTAATCATTTAGTTAGGTGTAATTTGGTATCTCAAGCTCAGATTGAAGGGGGACTTGGACTTGGTCCTTTGAAATATAGGAATTTAGCACTCACTTCTAAATGGTGATGGAGGTTTATTTCGTAACCGAACTCTTTTTGGAGACACGTTATTGTGAGTATCCATGGTTCTTAAGATTTTAATAGGCACACACTTGGATGAAATGATACGAGTCTTAGAAGTCGATGGGTGAGTATTTCAAATACATGGAGGAAAGTAGAGGCCTTGGCAGCTTTTACTTTGGGGAATGGTCAAAGAATTCATTACTAGTATGACCTTTGGATCAATAATTCTCCCCTTAAGGTATGCTTTCCTTGTTTATTTGATCTCTCGTTAAATCAACTGGGATCAGTTTCTTCATAATGGGATTCTTCTACATCATGGAGCTTTTCATTTTGTCGTTCGTTAAAGGATGCAGAGATTGTGGATTCTCGTAAATGATCCTTTGAACCTTTAGGTTTGTTTCAGTGAAGCCTGTGACTGGTTTGCTGGAGCTCCGTCTCAAATGGATAAATCCTTGTTCACAGCATTGGGGAAATCTTTAAAAGAAAAAAAAGTGCATTGTGGAAATCTAAGTTTCCCATTCATATCATCAATGAAATTGTTTCTTTTCCTAAAAAGAAATCTAAGTGTCCCAAGATGAATTATGTTACCGGTAATCCAAATTCATCATAAATTTACAGCAAAAGTCTCCTAATCGTGCCTTCTTCCCTGAATTTTATTCTTATGTTATATGGCGGAGAAACTCCTATTTTTGTGTGTGTTCTTACTTGTTCGTGTTTGTACAAGTTTCTCAGTCTTTTCAACCTCCTGTCCGTCTTCTCCAATAATTTGAAGGAAAATGTCTTTCAAGTTCTAATAGGTGAACAATTGGCTCCAATGGCGAATTTCCATTGGATTGATGTTGTTTTTTACGAAAAAGAAATGAAGCTTTGGAATAATGTTGTTAAAGCTATTCTATCAGGATTATGGTTGGAATGAAATCAACAAAAAATCTTCAGAATTCTTATTTTTCTAAGTAGGATCAATTTGATTAAGCTCGTCTTAAAGCTAATGTTTGGTGTTTCTTCCGATCAAAATATTTCTTGAAGTTGGGAAACTTTCATTTTCCCTTTTCGATATCTTGTTACCAATGTTTTCATTTGATTCTTCTTGCTTTATATTTTATATTTGTACTAAGACATCTTGTTTTATTTTGTTTGTTACTTTCATTGTATTTTGAGCATTGGTCTCTTTTCATTCCCAAATGAAAAGTTTGTACTTCTTTAAAAAAGGTATTCTAAGTATACTTTTTAGGTGATTATTTCTGTTTCTTAACTGGTCCTTTGTTCTTTTTATATCTTATGGTAATTTAATTTAACCCACATTGTGTTGTATGCAGAGCGCAAAGAACAAATAGAGAAGGTAGAAGAGGAGGAGCGATTACGGAAAGAAAAAGAAGAAAAGGAACATTTAGAGAGAGAAAAAGATGAGACTAAAAAAACTGAGTCGACAGAAACAGCTAATGTTGGGGAAAGCAAAACTCATGAGGAAGACAATTGGAAAAAAAATGAAGCTATAGAAAATTATGACAAGGAATATAAACAAGGAGAAGGCAACAATGATGATAAAATCGGGAACTGGGAGGACTCTGCAACAGATCAGGTTAGACACGTTTGTTTATTTTGAAGCTTCAACATCAGCAACCTTCAACATTACTGTTTTGGCATATGAATATGATGCTGAACTCCTACTATTTAGTCACTTGTTCTGCACATTTTGTTAATTATTGGAGCTCATTTCTTTTCTGAACGGTAGTCCTCAATGGCCACAACCTTTATGTTTTCTTATTCTTTCTTTACACTAAGATATTGTTTGGTTCTGAATTCATGTGCTCAGTATTGTCTAGGTCTATAGTTATTTTATTATTGTCTTTTTTTAATAAAAATAACTTTTATTGAGAAAAAAAATGAAAGAATACGAGGGCAAACAAAAACAGCCCGCCCACAAAAGCAACCCTTTACATGAAAGGAATTCAACTATGCAAAATGACACCTATAGGGTAATTACAAAAGGTCTTCGAAACCGAAACTCGCAAAGAAACTTGAAAGCGAACCATCGACCAAACGTCACTAGGGTCTTTATCCACATCCCTAACAGTCCTACTATTTCACTCCGCCCACAAAACCCAGACTATAGTGCACACCCCACAAGCCACAAAAAGCGACTCTTCTCCCCCTAGGCGAATTGAGGAGGATCTCCTCGATCTTAGCACTTCTTTTGGGAGGGACATAAAGGAGTAGGACAAACCATTTGGCCAAATGGAATTTAGTCACTCCCTCTCTCCATGATGGGGGCCTCGGTTTAGGAAATTGTAAGGACACTAGCCCCCCCTTGTGATATTAAACGTACTTAACTAAAAAGATACACACCAACCGGCTGAATTCGAGAGCCGGACCTATCTTAAGTCACGGTTCAATATTAGGGACATACAATAGCAAAACATACATCCAAGGGCACAACACCACAAAATATATATAAAGACCCAACTAATCTAACAAATACAAAACAGACAAGCCCAAAGCATCAATTAAACACAAACGACCCAATTAGTTGCTAGGACCACTGTCATCAAACTGCTTGTTTCATTTAACGTACGTATTCACGATTAGGGGCCTAACAATACCCCCTCCTTTTGAAGCCACCTTGTCCTCAAGGTGAAATTTTGGAAACTGGCGCTGCATATAGGGAATAGATTCCTAGGTGGCTTCACAATCCAACTGCCTTGCCTTGAAATTAGACCCTCCCATTCATATTCGACTTCATTCCAACCAATTGCTAACACTTCTGCTGGCTGAACCATCCATTCGAAATCATTAGAAACTCGGGGTGGAATATGTTGGACAAGCACGTAGCTAGGAGACATGGAAAATGGGATGAATGGCCGCGTTAGCCGGTAAGTCCAAGCGTAAGCAACGACCCCAATACGTTGCAAAATCTTATAAGGACCAAAGAACTTGGGGCCAATTTCTCACAACGTTTCTGCGCTAAAGACAACTGGGCGCAACTTGAGGAAAACATAATCGCCCCCGTCAAACTCAAGCTCCCCGCGATTCAAGTCTGCAAACTTTTTCACTCGTTCTTGTGCAAGCGACAATTGAGCTTTAAGGCCGTTAGCACCCGATCTCTCTCCATGAGCTGTTGTTCCAACGTCCCATTGAGCATATCATACTTTCCAAAACCCAACATAGGTGGGGGCTCCTGGCCTAACACAATTATAAACGGGGTTGTCTAAATGGAAACATGAAAATTAGTGTCCTACCACAATTTAGCCTAGGGAAGGAGCTCCAACCAAGTCTTGGATTTCTCCCCACTGAAACAACGTAAGTAGGTTTCTAGGCACTTATTCACGATTTCCGTCTGTCCATCCGTTTGGGGATGGTAAGTGGTGCTCTGCTTGAGTTGAGTACCCTGCCGTCGAAACAATTCTGTATAGAAATGGCTAATAAAAATTTTATCCCGACCAGACACGATAGATTTGGGAAACCCATGATGACGAACCACTTCCTTTATAAACATAGAAGCAATAATTTTTGCCAAAAAAAATGGGAGACTGCAATGAAATGTGCTACTTAAGCGATCCACAACTACTAGAATGGCGTCAAACCCCCGGATTTCGGTAATCCTTCCACAAAATCCATCGAAATATCTTCCTGAACACGCTTGGGAATAGGTGACGGTTGCAGGAGACTCGTTGGAGATAAAGCATGAGTTTTATTGCATTGACAGATGGCGCATTCTGCCGCATATTTTTGGATATCCGATTTCATACCTTCCCAAAGCAGTTCCTTGGTCGCCCGCTTATACGTGCAGAAAAGTTCGACACATATTTTTGGTTTCGTCGCTCTTTGCCCTTTAGCAAACCGATGGATGTGGCCTCGCCTTTGTCCTTGTTTAAGGTGGTTGTTTTTAGACCGGGGAGAGGATTTTTTATATGGAGTCTTAATCCTTCAAGGGGTTCTTGTGCAATTCCTTTTTTGGTAGGCTTATTGGTTCTTCTCCATTAAGCCCATTGGTTTTTTCTACTCTTTAGAGGATTAAGATCTATAGGTAAGTTATGTTAGTTGATGTAGTTGAAAATGGGTTGAGTTAATTCTATATAAGGTTTGGGTTTGGTTGATTTGTATTTTGGCATGGTTTGATTAAGAAAAAGAAAATGAAGAGAGCTAAAGCTTGGTTAGGTTGTGCGGATCATGTCCCCTTCAATTTGGCTTGCTTGAATTTCACCCGTGAGCTTCAACAATGACTTATTGGATTTTTCTTGTGCAAATTCAAGGCTTTAAGTGATTTCCAACATTTTTTGAATTTTTCCCTAAGAGAGACCAAATTTCATCCATTCCCTTCCGAAATTCCTGATTCATGCCCTGATCCGAATAATTTCATGTTTTGGAAAATGTTTCAACTCCTTATTGGTGTAGGGATGATTCATGGGTGTTCTTTTGCTGTTGGTTATAATAATTTCTTTCACACTCGAAACCATTTCTAAGTCATCTGAATCCCAATTCTTACGTCAATTTCTTGAAAAATGGGTCTTGTCAGATCTTCTTGCTTTTTATTATTGATAATGTTAATTTATTTTTTTATTTTTCGGATTATATTCAAATCTTCATCTACATTGCTTGAATCACTAGAATCAAAATTCCAATATGGATCTTGATAGGTTGCTTAATAAAATCGAGCATGAGCGACGTGACATAGAAATTTCTCTTCTGAATCACATGGATTAGAAATCCAACTCTGTTTTTGGGAGTAAATTTCCTTGATCGATCTTCGATAATAGTCCATTCTTGCAAAATCTTTAAAAAATCAATGGTTTTTTCTTTCTTTTCTAGAATTTAAAGGGTTCTCTCTAATTAAATGTGCGCTGTTTAACAACGAGCACAACTTACAAAGCTCCCTCTTGCTATGTGTGTCGTCAAGAGTTTTATGGTTTTCCACCGGTGGGAGTTAACGTCGAACCAAAGTGGCTCCTCTTATTCCAAATTGTTGTAACCTAAGAGATAAAAGGAGAACTCTCTCCAACAATTAAATCAAAGTCTTTAATATCAATTAAAAGTTATCAATACAAGAAGACAATTTCTCTATTTATAGAGAATTGGAAAACAAGCTAATCCTAATCCTAATTAATCAAAGAAACTAATCTTAATAAACCACGGAAACGAAATTTAATTCTAATCAATCAAGAATTTGACCAAGAGAGCCCAGTTTATTCTAATCCTTACTACATCAGTTATCCACCAGGCAAGTTAAACATGGAAGAGTTAACACTATGGATTGCCTTGTGAGGAAGATGCCCTCGTTAGTTGGTCTCTTTTGTTGTATTCTCTATTAGAAGGCGGAGGAAGACCTGAATCATATTCTTTGGAGATGTGAGTTTGTGAGAGCCATGTGCAGTGACTTCTCTCTGATCTTTGGTTTCTCTCTAGCGTGACATAGAGAGATTTGTAATATGATTAGAGAGTTCTTCCTCTATTCGCCTTTTTGTGAGAATGGTTTGTATTTTTTTATTTTTTTTAATGGTTTTTCTAGGGTGTGTGCTATTATGTGGGATCGTTGGGTGAGCGGAAGAATCATGTGTTTAGAGGGTTGGAAAGAGATCGTAGTGATGTTTGGTTTCTTGTTTAGCTTTCCTCTATGCTTCGATTTCAAAAACCTTTTGTAATTATTCTATAGGTTTTATTTTGTATAGTTGGAGTCCCTTCGACTCTTCCTTTTCTGTGGACTGGTCTTTCTTTATGTCTACGGATTCTTTCATTTTTTTTTTCCGATGAAAGGTGTTGCTATAAATAAAAAAAAGGAAAGAATCAATTGATTAGAGAGGGGAAGGTATGACCTTGTTAGATAGTAGAAGGTTCTTTCATTTTTTTTTCCATTGATAGGTGTTGCTATATATATAAAAAAAAAAGAAATAATCAATTGATTAGAGAGGGGAAGATAGGACCTTGTTAGATAGTAGAAGGTTCTGTATCTGAAATATAACTCGCGTCTCGGCATATTTATACAGATGGATTTTGGAATATTTAGGTAAAATGTCCATTTCCTCCTAGTTCTCATATTGACACCTTTTTTTAGCAGGCTTCGAGGGAAGAAGAAGTTGATTCAGAACTTGAAGCTCAACTTTCTAATAAGCCTGAAACAGAAGCATCATTGCTTATAGAGGTATAAGGGGTGAAATCGTGATGTTTTGAATGTTTAATCTCTTGTGCTTATGTCCATCGGTTATTGACTGTGCCCTATACTTAATCATAGAATTTTTTATATATTTTTTTCTCTTTTAAATATGTTTTGATTTGTAGGATACAGCAGTAGAGAACGACAAACCCCCGGCTAAATCTGAAACTGGAGAAAGTGCTGGCTCTAAAGAATCATCTGAAGAAGTCCTGAGAAAGGTATTTATTTTCATATAAAAATATCCCCTTTCAGGAAACTTGATTGAAGTTTGATATCATTTGATAAAATGTGGCTTGCTGTGCTGCTTTACTAAATCTATTTGATGATATTACTATGAAAATTTTGGCCGATTTGTTGGTCCTGCCATAGAATCATCTGAAGAAGTCTCGAGAAAGATATTTATTTTCTTAACAATATTTTCTCTCAGGAAACTTGATTGAAGTTTGATATGATTTGATAAAATGTGGCTTTCTGTGCTGCTTTTCTAAATCTATTTTATGACATTACTATGAAAATTTTGGCCAATATGTTGGTCCTGTCATAGAATACTCTACGCCTTTTCTTTTAATAGTTATTAATGAGTATTAATGACAAAATATTTCGACATAAAATATATAATAAAAAAATGTTCAATCAATACTGGGAGGTTGTTTTGTTTAATGAATGCTTCGTACGAGAGATATAGGAAACCTTTGATGCAAGTGCGAGTCTAGAAAATGGAGGATGCAATACAAGGGGAAATGACATGGAAAACTGGAGTACTTGATGAGTCCAAATCTGGGTTTTAGTGCCAGATAAAGCAAGAACTAACCCAAGAGAAGAAAAAACGTGATATTTTGCTTTGATAGTGGTATACTGTAAGGACTCCTCCATCGAGAGTCACAATATATTAGTAAGATCACAAAATACAAGTTTCACACCTATTCGAGAGAGCGGAGCTCTCCCAGTTGTGGCATATCACCAGCAATTAGAAAATAACACATAATCCCAAAATACACAGATACAAATGATATATAGCTAATCGTACAACCAACTAATGGGTAAATTTCCCCTTCAACCTCTCCTAGCACACGTATTAATAAGTGGGGGCCTAACAATACCCCCGAGATGTAAGCTTCCTTGTCCCCAAGGGGGAGGTGAAGTGGTCGATACTCTCCTAAGTGGCCTCATGTTCGAGCAGACCCTTTTACTGGACCAACAATTCGCATTTATTTGTTTTTTCATTAAAATGATAAGCAAAAATTTCTTATGGAACCACTTCCCACTAAAAAATTTCACTCTGTATTCCACCTAACTCAATCGTTGTGACCACTGCTTCAGTTTCTTGCTACAGAAATACCGCAAATAAGTCTCCAAACTCTTGTTCACAATTTCTGTTTAGCCGTCAGTTTGGGGGTGAGGCTGTACTACGCTTCATTTGAGTGCCCTGTAAACTAAATAACTCGCCACAGAAATGAATAATAAAAATTTTATCACGATCAAACACGATCAATTTAGGGAACCCATGCAATTTCACAATTACCTTAAAAAATAAATTAGCCACGGACTTGAGAGTATGAGGATGACTTGACAACAATAAATGAACATAGTTACTTAGATGATCCACAATAACAAAAATATCATAGCCTGGCGATCGGGGCAAACCCTCCACGAAATCCAATCCTAGATGTGGTTGGGCACAGAAAGTGGCTGTAACAAATTGGCTAGAGAGAGAACGTTGGACTTATTTTGCCAACAAATTTCACATTCGTCCACATATTATTTCACCATGCCTTTCATGCCGGGCCAATATAATTCACTTGTCAACTGCTTGTACGTGCTGAGAAAACCCGAATGACCCCCGAGGACCTAGTCGTGATATGTATGAAGCACTGTAGGAATAAGGTTGGAATTTGCTGAGCGGGCGAGTTTGCCCTTGTAGAGGAGGTTCCCTTGAATAATGGAGAACTTGGGATGACTTTGCGGGTCTAATTCTAAATTAGCCCAAATCTTACATAGATCCTCATCTTCCTCAATTTCAGACCGCAACACTTCAGCATCAAGGATTGTTGAGGCTGATATACTGGCTAAATGCACCCTTGGGGGCATCTATGAATATGTGATAGAGCGTCTGCAGCCTTATTTTGCAGTCCAGGCTTGTATTGAACTTTGAAGTCATATCCCATCAGCTTCAACACTAGGTTTGATACTCGGATTATATCACCATTTGCTCAACGATGTAATTAAGGGACTGTCGATCATAATAGACAATGAAATGCCTGCCTAGGACGTAAGACCTCCACCTCTGCATAACCATCACAATGGCCATCAACTTTCTTTCATAAGCCGATGTGGCTTGAGCTCAAACGGACAAAATTTAGCTGAAGTACGCGATGGGTCTCTGGTTCTGGGTTAGGACTGCCCCTACCCTTGTTTGAGTCGCATCATACTCTAATAAATGGAATTGAGAAACCCGACAATGCCACCACTGATAGAGTTTTCATTGCTTTCTTTAGTGTTTCGAATGTCAATCAATTCTTCTGTCCATAAGAAGGCATCAGTATTGGTCATCCTATGTAGTGGTTGGGCTATTTGCCCATAGCAAATTATGAATCGGTGATAATAGCTCGTCAAGCCCAAAAAACTTCTCAATTCTTATACATTCTTAGGTCTGAGCCACTCAAGAATCGTGTTGACTTTCTCAAAATCAGCCTTAATTCCGTTCGTGGAAACCTAGTGCCCTAAGTAATTAATTCGATCTTGGGCAAAGTGACTTCTTATAGTTAGCGAACAAACCAAATTTGTTTAACTTTCTTGGGATTGTGTATCCATTTGTTAACTAGCAGGAAAGAAAAAGATTGAATACTTGATTCATGACTCACGAGAGACTGAAATGTGGTAGGTGCTCTCTTTAACCCAAACGGCATGACAACAAACTAATAGCGCTCACCATGGGTATAGAAAGCCTTCTTTGGAATGTCATCATCGTGGACCTGAATGTGATGGTACCCAAATTGAAGATCAAGTTTGAAAACACGTTGGCCCCATGCAGCTCATCCGATAATTCTTCGATCACGGGAATGAGAAATTTGTTGAACACAGTCAACTCATTCAATACCCGGTAGTCTATGCAAAATTTGGAAAGTGAGCACCAAGAAGCTTTAACACAAACAATTTCACAACATGAGACCAAGGTAGGAAATTGTTCTTCAAAAATACGTTGATCCCTTTCAAACCAAACTTTGGATGGGATGACTTTGGAGCACATTGGACTATAAGAATTGAGATTGAGGCTTCAAGAAAGGACCTGCAAGGCCGTTTCCCTTTCAAAAAAAGAAAGGACCCGCAAGGATCCGAATTACATTTTCCTTAAAAACGTCACAGAACACCTATTGAAGCTTGAAGGTTGAAAACAACTTGTGCTAAAATGCCATGGAATAACAACAGACAAAGGAAAGATGTTGAGTATCTTTATTGACCGCCGAACAGGGAGGGCACATTGAAGGGAACAAGCTGTGAGAAGGTAGCTTCTTTTGAAGTACAAAAGAACAATTGAGTGCCCCATGTATCACAATCCATATGATGATATTCACTCTCCTTGGGAAATTGGATTGGATCACACAAAGCTTTATGCAGTAATTTATCCATAGGAGAAGAGGCAGCCAAGTACCTTAAAAAGGAATTTGATGTCGATTTGCACGCAAGTGCACGTGGTCAGGTTATCGTAAAGTAAAACGCTCAAGAGATCGAGTATCGTCCTCAGAGAATCAAGTGGTAGAATTATGCTTAGCTACTCAAGAATTGTGTTGATTTTATCTAAGGATTGGTTACCTGATGATGATTCAAACAAAATAAAGCAAATAAAAATAAAGTCGAAATTTAAGAGACAAAGGTGTTCCAGGGTATTGAATTCCATAATTATTTCATTAAGTCATGCAGAAGGTTCCTATGAATTGTTATGTCAATGATATGCTTAAGTCTAGAAACTATTTTCGAAATCATTACCTTTCAATAACAATCTATTCTCATGCAAACATAGTTGATAACTAATTCCTGGAAATAAAATTAAGAAGCAAGGCATTGATAGTAATCATGATCAAGGGTCTGAGCTGTCTTGAAGGCAAAAAATCAACCCAAAGGGCTGATGCAAGGGTCTAGTCAAAGGTCCAGTCATCGAATTTATCTGGAGGATTTTCAGTAAAGTCCTTATCAAAGCACTTGAACTCATCTTTCCCTTTGGAAAAAGAGCTTTTTAATGCCCTTTAGAAGTCCAAAAGCCCCAGGAAAATCAACATTCTGGTTTGGGTTTTAATTTTTGGATCTCTTAATTGCTCTGAAGTGTTGCAACATAAACTTCAATCTCATTATCTTTCACCCGCCATCTGCCATTTATGCCTAGCAAGTATTGAAGACTTACAACATGTGTTCTTTGATTGCCCTTATTCCAAAAAATGGTGGGAGAATCTCTTTTCTTATTTCAAACTACATTGGGTATTTGGACAGAACATTCGCAGTAATGTTTCCCATATTTTGACTGGACCGATTTTGTCTTCTAAGACACAAATTCTTTGGTCAAATGCGATTAGGGCATTAATTTCAGAATTATGTTTGAACGAAACGAAAGAGAATTCCACAAGGCAACCGAATGGTCTGACAGATTTGGTCCAGCCCGCCTATTAGCTTCCTCTTGTTGCTTTCAGTCCAAGTTTTTTGCTGATTATTCTATCCAGGACATTTGCCTCAATTGGAATGCGTTTATACCTAACTAGTAGTCTCTAATTCTTGTTTGATAGTTTCATCTTGTAAATGGATATGATGAGGATGCTATGGGAGTGTCAACCTAGTTGAAATGTCTTGGTGCACTTACTGATCCATAGAGCTTTGGATTATTATGATTATTATCTTGTATTGTTGTATCTTGAGCTTTGTACATTGAGCAATAATCTCTTTTCATTATATCAATGAAAAGCTTATTTTCGTTTAGAAAAAAAAAAGAGTAATCACGATCAACTTTCGTTAACAATCTAATTATTTGCATGAAAGATTTAACTAACGATTCAATATTATGGATCCAGTAAAACATACATCTATGATCAATCGATATGATAAAGCACAATAATATTGAAAAAACATCCACGGACAAACTTCCATAGAAAATACTATTGCATTAACATAAATCCATAATTAAGTTCGTCAATACACTAAAACTAGAACGTTTAGCGACGCATCATTGCTACAAATGCATTCTCATACATTGCTACAATCACAATCAGTAAAGAAAAATAAAGGGAATGAAGAAAAACCACTTCTGAAGCAATCTCCACCGTTGAAGCCCGTCAATCTCGCCTCGATTTGCACCTCGGGATCTCGAACAACCTCCAAACGACCCTTTAATTTTACTCACTTTTTCTAGACTAAAAACTCTCCCTAAAGCTCTGAATTTTCATGGTGTTGTTGAACGAATTCGGCAGCCAAAACCCTAGGATTATTTAAAGAGAGAATTTTCCAAAAACAAAATATTTTTTCCAAAAAAACGTTGGCACCACGACACTGCCTTCATCTGCCAAGGCGCTTGCTGCACTACCCAATTTTCACTCCTCTCGGGAAAAAGCACCGAGGGTAGCGCCATGGTGCCATGTGTTGCTCTACCATGTTTTCCTATTCTTCATGTTTTCTTCCTCCTTTTCTTCCTTCCTTTCAATGTATGGCTTGGGTTTGACTTCTTTGGACATTTTTAAGCTCTTTTTGGCTCATTTTGACATTGCATCCAAATCTCGACCATAAACCCTGAAAATCACTAGCAAACACATCAAATTTGATCAAAATCTCATTAGAGGCCATTCTAAATCTCAGGCAAATAAATCCACATTTTGAGTGCATTTCAGAATTAACAGAAAACTTCCCTGAACAGTCCAATTGCCCTAGGGCATATTTCCATTCAATAATATCATATCGTTAGGAAGATAACTTACGGATATAGGATGCTTAGCTCTTGAGATGATAGCGGGTTTTCCGCTGATTTTGCGTCTGGCAAGGCAACTCAAAAAGCTTCTTGTCCTTCATCTTTCGCTTGGATCCATAAGAATTATGGCTTTTTTATTATTCTTATTATTCTTTTTTCATAGCAGCTTTCAAATTTCTAAGTTTGGAAGTGACATAACCTCGTGAACCACTAGAATTATCCTGTGAAAGAGCAAATTCATCTATGTTTCCAAAATTGGATAATTTTATTTATCCATTGCAGAAGCGAATTGGAGACATAACCTGGCTAACCACTAGAGTTATCTCTGATGCTTTAGATTTTAATATATTACAGGAAGACGATTGGAAACTCCTTTAGTTCTGATCTTAGATAGGTTTACTTGCTCTCTGTTTCTTTTCTTTTTCCAGTTGTTTGTTTGGTCTGCTAACCATCTTTTTGCACAGCCAGAAATATGACTTTTGCTTCTCATAATGTTGTGTGCGGTATGTCCTGGATCGGATTTCGATTTACTCCTGTATAGTTCATTAAAAGTTTCTTAGTCTAAATATTCGAATGCAAACTCTAAAACTTAAATCTAAAAGGCCATTTGTTCTACCCTTCATTTAAATTCTATGATTTCCTTTCCTGGTTGAATTGTATTCAATTTGGGTGAAATTTGTGGCAGAGTGATGCTAGTTCAGAGTTGTCAAGGGAAGAGATGGGCCGCCTTGTTGCTTCTCGTTGGACAGGAGAAAATACTGAAGAACAGACGGGGAACATGGATAGTACGATTGATAGTGATGGAGAAAGTCATGATATCTCAAAAGACACACATGAAAATGACGGTTATGCTTCAGAGACTGATGATGATAACCAAAGATACGATGATGACCTAGAGGGTGATTTAGAAGATATCAGAGACGAATTTCGTGATGATTCTTCTTCGTCTGAGAGATATTATTCAGATACAGAATTGGACTCACCAGGTTGAAAAATACGTTTCTCTTATCCAACTCACTTTATTTATAATATTGCTTTTACTGCCTTCAGTTGTGAAAGATTTTTAATTTTATTATTAATTTTTGTTATTTATTATTCATTATTTGTAATCACACATCTAGATGTGGATACCCAAAGTAACCCCTCCTGGCTTGAGAAGATTAAAAAAACTGTTCGAAATGTCCTCAAAGCTGTCAATATTTTCCAGTCTCCAGTGAACCAATCAGGTACAGTACAAGCTTACAAGTTCACGGTGTTCAACACTTGAATGCAGGCTTCAGAGTTTAACCACCTGAAAATGGTTATGTTGCGTTTTCATTCATCAGATGCTGCTAACGTACGCAAGGAATATGATGAGTCCAGTGCCAGGTTATCAAAAGTTCAGTCAAGGATCTCAAGTTTATCACAGAAGCTAAAGAATGATTTTGGTTAGTGGGAGATGTACTGTTTCCACGTTTATAACGCAACGCCAACTTATAATATGAAAAATTTAATTCAATATTCTACTGTTCTATCTGATTGCAGGTCCAGAGAAGGAGTTCTATTCGTTCTATGACCAATGTTTTGAAAGCAAGGAGAACAAGTAGCTAATTTTGCCTTTCAGTCTTCTTATTTTTCTAAGATTTTCCAATTCTGATTGAATTTTATGTTAAGTCTGCTTAATTTCAAAGTCTTGGTTCTTTGTCCAGATACGTTTACAAAATCTGTCCTTACAAACAGGCTTCGCAGGTTGAGGGGCACTCGACAACTCGTTTGGGGTAGGTATTTAGTAATTGGTGATCTATATATTTATTGCGTCAAATAATCTTGTGTGTCAATTTGTGTTACTAGTACTGATTGGAGCTCTTGCAAGCTTCAGAGTCTCTTCTCACGCAGATTTTGTCTCTCGAGTATACTAGTAAACGTAGTCTAGACTGTTTGTTTTAGTTTGTTATCTGTTTCCCAGATAAAATCTCAAGTTATTAGCAAACTTAGAGTGACTATTGACTCTACTCTTCTTCTTTTTTTTAATAAATTCTTAACGTGATTTTTTTTTTCCCAACCAGGCGCTGGGATAAATTTGAGGACTCATATAGGGTTATGATCTTTTCAAGTGGGGATAAGTGCTGGAATGGACCTGATAGAAGCTTAAAGGTGTCTTGCGAATAATTTCACTTGTGAAAGTTTAGAACTTACCAGAAGGACAAAATGATTAAAATTTACCTGCATGTATGGCTATTTTCATTGTTGATCTGGACATAATAACTACTTCCTGATATATGTTTGACCGAACTTAGACATAAGATTCGTTCTGGAAAACTATGTTCATCTATGCATTTCCTGTATTTTGAAGGCAAGTTTGTCCATAAGAAAGCAGGAGTGGAGGACCAACTTCCGTCTCTTGACAGTTTCATGTTTATTCTCCAGGTCAAGCTAAGATGTGGGCTTAAAAATGACATAACCGATGTAGATGAACCAAGTCGTTGCGAGTAAGACTCTCTCTCTCTCTCTCTCTCTCTCTCTCTCTCTTTTGTGTGCGTGTGACAACACATTGGGAGCTTGTGACAGGTACGTGGCATTGTTATCAACCCCAGCTGCTTGTGTAGAGGAAAAGCTTCAGGTTTCATTTATTGTTTTTCATGGCTGCAGTTGATTACGATGTTAGATACTATTAGACTTTCCACGCTGACGACACCCACTTAATGATTCATAGGAACTGAAAAACAAGTTGAACATGCTGAGTAAAGAAGAGGCAGAGAAGCATGATGAACTTTGAACTTCACAGATTGAATTTTCTTCAGAATACAACGGGTGGGAAGAGTGCCTGGTTGAGTTAGATCATCGGTTCTACTGGATGAAAAGTTTGAAGTAGTTTTTCTTGTAGCCTAGAGGAAAGTTATCTAAATCAGAGGGTGTAGTTCTGTTATGAGTCGCGGGAATGAACCTCAGCCCCATTTGCGGATGTAGTTTATGCAATTGATCTCGATAACTCTATCAGGCCTTCTTTATAGACTAATTTATACTAGTAGGCGGAATGTCAAAATTATGACGAGCAAAATGGACACTAGTACTAGATGATCTATATATACATTCATTTCAATTTCTTTCATATCTTTACTTCACTTTGTTTTATTTAAGTTTCTTTTTTTTAATAAAATATTACCATTTGAACTTCCTTGGACTGACCTTGTGGTCAAGAGCCATATAAATAATAAATTCCTTGGAGAAAGACGAATTTATGAAAATAAAACATTTTCGCTGAATTTGAGCGACAAGGACTATCTACATAGAATTTAATATTCATCAAATATGGTAAGATTAGACAATTGAGTACACAAGTTATCTTTTATATATAATTGATTTTTTTTTTTCATTTTTTTAGTTTTGATGATTAGTTGTATTTAGACATCGATGTTTCAAATTGGTCATTTTAATCTGAATTATCAAGAATAGTTTTAAAAGGTCTCTACTAACAAAACTATTAAATTTAAATAGAAAATAGACGACATTGGTTGACATTGTAAGATACCTTAAAAAAAACTATGGAAGTGTTTGAGAAAGAGGAATTGAGTTGATATGAGTTGAGATGAGTTATGATATTAGTGTTTGGAAGACTAGCTTTGTATGTAACTGATATGTATCCATGCCTATCAACTTGGTAATAGTGTACTTAACCTCTATCACCATTGATGCCTCCATTATCATTCCAACTACCACCTCTGATGGCTAACTTCGACTACCACCTCCGATGACTTTTGATGGCGACCATCTTTATCGAATTTTGGCGATCGCCAACCTTGGCAACCAACTTCATGCGACTTCGGTGACGACCACCTCCGTTCGGTGACGACCACCTTTGTCGAATTCCAACGACCGCCAACTCTGCCCACATTCAACCACTATTGTTGGTAACCAACTTTGAGGACCACCTCACTAACTTTGACGACCATTATTTTAAATTATTGGTTCATAGTATTTTTAGTTGTCTTTATAATAATTTTACATTAACAAAAACACTTTCATCATGTAACAAAACCAAACAAACTTGTAACTAAAAGCATTTCTGAAAAAGAGTTGTCAAACACATGATTATTTTCATTTAGAACAATTTTTTTTTTTATCAAAATTGTGCAATTGAAAATGACTTTTTGAAAAAAATTCCATGTTAATCCAAATAAAAGCTTGTATCATAACTAAAAAAGAAAAAAAGAAAAAAAAGAAACTAGAGTTTGAGATGTGGAAGTTACCGAACATATCTATCAAATAAAGGGCTTGGATGGATGTTTATGTAATTTTTTTTTGTGTAGGTAGACTTGGCCATTGGTTGGCCCATATCATATATAATTTTGTTTTTATATTATGTCGGAGAATGTGGAAATTTGTTACATATTTTTAGGCCAACCATATAAAATGACCATTAATAAGGTCATTCTAGTACAATTATATTTTGAGATACTCCACTTATAATATAAACCGAAATTTGTTTCTTTCAATGATTTCAATGCAATTTTGTCCAACTTAATTAGGAACGTCACATGCATAGATTTGTAAAATGATTGCTTAAATTAAATTTTTTTAAATTGCATGATCCAAAAGTAGACTCTAAACTTCATTTTCTAAAATTCCCAAACAATACACGTGTACCCCAAAAAAAATTCAATCCATAGTTATTTTAAAAAATGTGTACTATTATTAAAAAATAAAAATTTCAAACGAAAATAATCCTCATAAAATAGATTATTTTATATCAAATAAAATGACATCAGATATCCACGACATATGAACTTTAACTCAGCACCCCAAACACAGACATGTGAACTCCAGACATTATATCTCAACTCAGCGTCCCCAAACAACTCCTATATTTTTTACTAATTCCTCTCCTCTTTTCTCTCCTCAAATATCTTTGAAAACACTTTTGGAGCATGATATTACATCTTGTTCCAAAAGTGAAACATAGATATATAAAAAGGAAATAGACTAGGGAGAAACTATTTTTTGTAGTTTATCAAATTTGACTAATTTTCTTAGAAACTTTCTAAAAATTTAGAAGCAAGAAATAGAAACAGTTATTAAAAAAGTCAGTTTCTTAGAAAGTGAGAAATAAGAACATTATCAAATTGGTCCTGAGGGACCAAATAGACATTAAGTTCAAACTTAAGGGACCAAAAATGGATGTACTCCATCCCAAATATTATTTTGGGAAATTGTTATAAATAGTAAAAAAAAAAAAAAATGAACTATTTACCCATATAGGAAAAAAATAAAAAAAAGAATAGAAATAGGAACACGTGAATAATGTTTTACATTTTCTGAAAATTTCCAAACTACCCTTCTTCATTTGAACTTTGATCGACGATTTCTTCTTTTTCATCATCATTCGATCGTTTCTTATCGACATCTTCTTCATCGTCTCTGAGATTTAGTTCATCAACAACGTGATTAGCCCAGTACACCTTCTTCTTCTTCTTCACCGCTTCTTCTTCACAACATCTTTTTCACCGATTCTTCTTTTTCACTACATCTTTTTCTTCTTTTTTCAAGTCCTATATGATAATCCAACGGCTTAAAACTAGATTACTGCATATTCTTCTTCTTCACATAATCTTCGGCCAAAACCACAGATTCATTCTTCTTCTTTTCCTTTTCCTTTTCCTTTTTCTTTTTAACATCTTCTTCAACATTATTCTCCTTGTTCAATCGGTCCGAATTGTACAACTTCTTCTTCTTCTTCTTTGATATTTGATTATAATGTTCACCGAGATCATTTTTCAATTGAATACGCTATTCAAATCATATTGTCTGTGTGTTTGTTATTTCTTTTAACTGTTTCAGCTCAAATTCTATCACTTATAGAAGTGATAGAGTTTTATCATTGTCTAATATTGATGGACTGTGATAGAGTTCTATCACTATCTATCAGCGATAAATTGTGATAGAAGTCTATTTGAAAGACAGTAATAAAAGTTTATCATAGATTGTAATAGGTGCTATGAATTTGTGTTTGAATTCTATTTTTGTTTGTGCTTTTATGTGATAGAACTCTCTCTATCAGTGATAAACATAGATAGTGTTGGGATTGGTGTTCTAATTTTCCCGGAGTCTCGTTGTTTGTAATGATACACATTGTTTGATGAATAAAATAATTGTTATTTCATTCTGGCATTTACTCATATCCAATGAACAAAGCTCCTTGGTTATCTTATGTGAATTTAAGCATGTATATGTAATATACAAGTGGATCATGCCTTAAGTGATAACCTAAATAGGTATGTAGTATAAGGATTAAGGTTGGATACCTGATCCTGGTGACACTATGGATACGTCCCGCTTTGTAGAGGTTTGCAAGTGTTGTAAACTACTATAGATGGTAGATCCCGACCATTCATATGGAGACGTGCGAGCGGGGGTGTACTATACAAAGAGTTTGTATAAGACCGGGCCATGAGATGGCTAGACTCCCGTTGATACTAGAGACTTACGTTTCACCTAAATGACTGTAAGTGACACGACCTCAAACACGACCTCAATCCTGAGTGTTTTGGGAACTCCTACCTTTAAAGGTGGTTCTTTGATTAGTATGGTTGAGAGTGGTCAGATTGCCAATTTAACATGCCTACTTTTTTCGGGACTTGTCTGATCTGGGAGTTGGGAACTCAATCCACAAAATAGAATTCAATCCTTTCCTGAAGCAGGGATAAGTATCAAGCCCTGGAATCAGCCCTTAAGGGAGCAATCGTCTAGCAAAAGGTAATTTGATTATATATTTTGCTAGACGATTGCTTAGCTTTTTCTAAACGATTGGACATTGACCTATACGATAGGTTCAACCTTCTCCCACTTGCTCAATTGTTTACACGATTGTTGTATCCTCCATCTTCTACCTCAAACCAAGTCAACACAGAGCCCACCCTCTGGATTCTCACATTGAGAATACCAATGTAGCCTTCTTGGTGGTGTCATACTCAACTCGACACCGTCGAGGTTCTGTGGAGGCCGTTCGTGCTGCTGGGGTGTTTGTGATCGAGGCGATCACTGAGTTCGAGTGCGTGGTGTACGTGCAGTGTAGCGGTCGTATTGGACAAGCGTTCGAGGTTGCTGTGCTCGAGTGTTCGTGATCAAGGAGCGTGGAGATGAGTCTACAAATGTGTGTAGAGTTTCTTCTTGATTATTTGTATTATCATGCTGTATTTTTTGTAACGAATGCATAACCGTATGTTTGTGTTTACGACTGTAATTTGTAAAGTTCATATATGATTGTAATTTGGAATGATCTTTCTGTTGCTCATGGAAATCCTTGTACACGATTTCCTTCAGATAGAATATTATCTCTGTCCATCAATGATAGACAGTGAAAGAAGTTAGTGATTAACATGATATACTAATGTGAACCATGGATCTATTGTGTTTTTTTTTTTTTTTGCTTATATTTTTTTGTATTGTTTTTGTTTGTATTTTTATAATCTTCTTCCTCTTCAATTGATAATTTTGTTTACAATCTTTTTCATGACAACTTTATCTCTGTCCATTAGTGATAGATAGAGATAGAAGTCTATACTATCTATCAGTGATAGACAGAGATAAAATTCTATCTTCGTTTATCACTAATAGATAGTGGTAAAATTCTACATCTATCTATATGTAATAGATATATGAAAATGAGATTGATAGATAGTGATCGAACTCTATAACCGTCCATCACGGATAGATGTTTGTGTGTTTTCTTCTTCTAGTTTGATTGTGATTTGAGGACTCAAGTGTGTGTATGTTCGTTTTTGGTTTGTTGTGTATTTGAGGACTCAAGATGCATATATAAATTGATGGTGATAGCCATTGATAGAAAGTGATAGAAGTATATTGATAACTTATAGAAATACAAGTTATTTTACCTCTTTTATTTGAAACAATTAGGAAAAAGCTCTGAAAATGCGACAACTTGATAAGAAATTCATGGAAATAATTATATCATGCGATCATACACACATGAAAGCTCTTTATTTACAAAAAATTATAAAAATCATGCTTTTTGGGTGTAGAAAGTCTACTTATGCGGTCACAAGAATCTTTCAATGCCAATATAATCGCATAGTTGAACGAGTTGGTAGCATCATGCAATGGGGAATGAGATGACATATGAGTGGTGGAAGTCAAATAAAAGACTAAGTTGGTGGTTGACAAGAAAGTTTCACGGTAGAACTAATGAACTTTTGATGCGAAGCAGGCGACGCATTAGGGTATGGAATTTAATACACCTTATAAATATAATCATTAGAGAGAAAAATAGCTGATCCTTGACGCCTATAAATACACCATAAGACTGCCATGCAAGAGATAGCCAAGAATTTGAAAGAAAAATCTACCAAAATCCCTACCCCTCTTCCGAGCCCTCGTGAAACTTTAAGTGAAAGCTTAGGATTTCCATCTAGAAGCAGGAAGGGAGCTTCATTTTCAACACACTCTTTGTGAAGCAGTCGTTGAAAAAGCCGGAGGGAGCAAGGAATTGCACACCACGACTTGATTCTATATCTCTATCTCTTATTTTTCATAGTTGTATTTGTATTATGTAAACATTGAAAGACATATTTTCCCAATATGAATGCATCTTCAGTTTATCTTTTATCCATCTCCCTTAGTTTCATCATGAACAGCTAATTTCACTATGGGTTGAGAAGCATTATAACTAACATGAACTAAGTAAAACTTGACCATGCATTCAACTTGTTTTATGCATGCTTATTGGATTACTTGAATAAGTCGAAAAGTTATTCTAAGTAGATTAAATCTAGGTTTGAAAAGGCCAAAGATTTAGATCTCATAGAACAAGAGAGCTTCTTTAGAAATAAAGAGATATCTCTTGCAACAAACACTCATCGCATACATCCTAGAGATAGAATATTGTGGCCATGTACACTGAGAAGTGTAGGTTGTACTTTTGAATGGTCTGCTTGAACGCATGGTTTATGCATTTACTTAGGATTGTTAGTGAATATTCTTCTTAACCCTACTCTCATTTATTCGAATTTCATACTGTTTGAATAGGTTGTTTCACTTAAAGTTGTTATTTCCATCACATTCATCACTAGCATCACTTTAGCACTAGAATAGCACTAAAACGCATCGCATATTTAGTAAACAACTCGTGACAAGATCGAAACAATCAAAGCATTTACATAACACAATCTCTGAGTTTGACCTTGGACTCACAAGGACTCTAGTTGAACTTATACTTGGGTTTAACTAGGTAAAACAATGCGTTACAAACCATCACTTAGCATTCATCCCATCGCATATTAAAAATGCATCAAGTTTTTGGTGCCGTTGCCAAGGATTCCGATAACTAAGTGTGCTAAGATTATTGTTTCTGATTTTCGTAGGTATCAGTTTTTGGAGTATTGTAGCCTTATTTGTGAAAGAGGTACAAATGTTTTATGAGCGAGGGATCCACACTTGAGCCTGTATATGACCCAGAGATCGAGAAGACCTTTCACAGAAGAAAGAGAGCAAATAAGAAAAGGAGACAAAGGAATAGGGTTTAGAGGATGGTAGATCAACGAGATAATCTAGAAGAGCCACATCCAGTAATCAATAATAATGTAAATGCACTCGTCAACCCGATTCTTTTAGCTAATGATTACAACTGACCCATCAGGGACTATGCTTTACCAATCCTATATGATTTCTCATCTGGGATCATGCGACCAACACTAGATGGATCCAAGTCTGAAATGAAGTCTGTGATGTTCCAAATAATTCAGACAGCTGGTCAATTTGGAGGAAGACGAGGCAAAGATCCTCACACTCATTTGAGAGTTTCATTGAAATCTGCAATACATTTGTAATCCCCAACATTACTCCTAAAGAAGTTCAACTCACATTGTTTCCATTTTTATTGTGTGATGACGCCAAAAAGTGGGCACATTCACTTGAACCTGGTGAAATCACATCGTGGGAATAAGTCGTAGAGAAGTTTATGAAGAAATACTTCCCTCCTACCAAAAACGCAAAAAGGAGAAAGGTGATAAAAAATTTTCAACAGGAAGAAAATGAAACACTAAGTGATGCATGGGCAAGGTTCAAAAGGCTAGTGAGAGACTGCTTGCATAATGGACTCCCTGATTTCCTACAAATGGAGATTTTCTATTATGGCCCGAATTCAGCATCTCAAATAACTGTAAATGCGGCTGCAGTAGGCGGTTTGTTGGATAAGACTTATGTCGAAGCTAAAAACATCCTTGATCACATCTTAAAAAACCATGAAGATTTTAAGGAAAGTGAATATGGTTCAAAATCAAATGAGAGAGGATAGAGTAATGATGCCATCGCGTCACTTCAGACGTAGATGAATGCGATGACTAACCTATTGCAAGCGATGACCATGATAAAAACCGGGGCAAGAAATGGGCAGGTAAATGTGGTTACCTAGATGGCTAGCAAGAATTGCATTCTCTGTGAAAAACCTCACTCATTCGAGACTTGCCCACGTAAGCCACAATCTGTCTATTTTATAAAAAATAACCCTTTTTCAAATACCTACAACCCTAGTTGGCAAAACCATCCTAATTTTTTGTGGGGAGGAAATCAGCAGGCATAAGCCAACCACCAAAGTGCCCTTAGAGATGGACCACCTGGGTTCCATGAAAGAAAAAGTGGGCATCAACAAGCATCAAGCTCATTGAAACAACCAACCACTTCACTCTAGAAAATTTGTTGAAAGAATATATACAGAAAAATGAGGCGGTTTTGCAGAATCAAGCGACATCCATTCGAGATCTTGAAATTTAGATGGGATAGATCGCTGGAGAGTTAGAAAACAAACCACGAGGCTCACTACCAAGCAACATTGAAGTTCCTTGCAATGCGGGAAGTTTGGGCAAAGAACAATGTCACGCAGTGACTTTAAGAAGTGATCGCATGAAAGAAGGTCTGAAGGAAAAATCAAGCAAGCCTACTGATTAAGCATAAAAATATTCTTTCGATGAACACACTGACACTCAACCTATGAAGGAATCACGAATACCATCGCATGAAATTGAAGAGAAATATGGAGACTCATATGCGATAGCTTCTACATCGAAGGTGTCAAATGTGGTGCAACTTTCTCCTTACCCACAAAGATTGAGAAAGAAAAATGATGAAGGCCAATTCCAACACTTCTTAAGAGTGTTAAAGCAGCTGCATATTAACATTTCACTCATAGAGGCGCTGGAGCAGATGCCATCTTATTCCAAATTTCTAAAAGATATTATATAAAAGAAAAGAAAGATGGAAAATTACGAGATGGTCGTATTGACACAAGATTGTAGCACTATTATTCCACCAAAAATGCGAGATCCAGGGAGTTCCACTATTCCCTATTCCATTGGGAGTTTATATAGGGCATGCCCTATGTGACTATGGAGCCAGTATTAATCTTATGCCTTTGTCAATCTTCAAACAATTGGGAATAGGAGAACTTACACCTACTATGGTTACATTGCAATTGGCGGACCGTTCTTTGGTACATCCAGAAGGAAAACTAGAAGATGTGCTTGAAGGAAATCTAAACATATATATCCAGTGAGCGGAAGCGATCGTTCCAAATTCCCATTGAGAAGGAACTTAAACTATTACAGTCTAAATGGAAACGATTATGCATAATAAGTAAATTACAAGCATGCTACTTAAAAGAATGAACATGGGATACAATATGCAAACCTTTGAAGAACTCTTTCTTCAAGTATCCCTCGATCAATCTCCAACGCGTCCAAAGAAGTACTCGAATGCAATGATTAGAACAGCCAACAACACGAACTGAAGAACCCTCAATCACTATTGAGTCCAACTCGATCCTCGAATAGAATTAGAACACCACCACAAGAGTTATTTTGGGATTCTCGGAGTGAGAATCCAGGAGCTGTGGGCTCTGTGTGACTTTGGATAGAGGAAAGGAGGATGTAGACGATCGAGTAAGTGGGGGATGTATGAAGTCTATTGTATAGTAGATACTCAATCGTTTAGTATGAAGAAGCTTATCGTATAGACTTTGCTACTCGATCGTGTAGTAACAAGTAAACGAGTAACTATCGTATAGTAAACTCAGTACTTGATAGTGTATGCTCTCTATGCTATCATTTAGTAAAACGCTTTTACTTGATAGTGAAATCTATTCCGAATGAATTCTCTAACAAATTTGGAAAACAATTTTCCTTTTTATCTCACAGTTATCATAAAACTTCCAATAACCTCCCACTCAATCGGTTATTAAAGAAAAAGAATTAATTATCATATAATTAATATATTATAAATAAATATGATAACTAACTTATCATATTATATTTATAAACTATAGTTTTAATATTTCATCATATGAAACATATAAACCATAGTTCTTTTTCTATGTTATGGTATTTAATATAAATCATATTTATGTTAATTCCCCCAATCAATGTATCTAATACATCATATTAATTATATCACATATAATTAAATTAATTTAATTATACCACATATAACTAAATTTTCTCTTGTTAATTTGAACACTTCAAACTAACTCAAAATCTGATTCTCAACTTGAACCCATTAGGCTACCAAGGGAACCTCATGGAGCTTAGCTTAAGTCTCCAACGGTACGTGAATTCCGTCTTGTGTAGCTGAGTTCCCAGCTCCTTTATCAGACGAATCTCCAAAATGGTAGGCTTGTTGAGTTGACAATCTGGCCACTCTCACCCATACAAATCAAAGGACCGCCCTTGTGAGCAGGAGTTCCCAACTCACTCAGAATTAAGGTTATGTCACCTATGGTGGTCATCCTAGTGAAATGTAAGTCTCAATTATCAACGGCGTTATATAAAGAGATTAATAATTTCGTGGTCCGGTCTTATATTAACTCTTTGTATAGGATACCCTCGTTCGCATGTCTCCACATGAATGGTTAGGATCAGACCATTTGTAGCACTTTACCATACTTGTAACATCTACAAAGCAGAATGTATCCATAGTGTGATCAGGATAAGGTATCCTTCTTTATCCTTATACTACAGACCAGTTAGATTATTACTTAAGACATGATCCACTTGTATGTGCCCACTTACATGCTTAAGTTACATAAAATAATCAGGGGTCTTAGTTTATTGGATTGAGTAAATGTTTATAAAATAACATTTATTTTATTTATAACAATATGTTTAAATTTTTTTTTACAAACTACGAGACTACCAGAAGAATTAGGACATCAATCCCAATAGTGCTGGTAAAAGTAGACAAATTCATTCTGCCATCTGACTTCATCATATTAGATTACGAAGCGGAGACCCTTCCTATCCATAGGAAAAACCCAAATTTTTATGCATAAAGAAGAAATCACCATGCTAGTCAACAGCCAGAAGATGAAGTTCAACATTCTGAAGGCGATGGAATTTCTTGATGAGATCAACGCATGCGAAACAGTTGACTTGGAAGAAGATTGACCTTGCAAGCTGGAATTTGAAATGAATGAAGAGATGGAATTAAAAGATGAGGCGAACGCAACATTTGAATCCTACTATGCGGTAAAGGAGATACAAAAGAATTTTGAACCCTTGGGTATGGAAGATCGAGAAGGCAAAATCAAGTCTTCGCAGGAACAATCACCAGTTTTGGAATTGAAAGTACTCCCCACCCACTTGAAATATGAGTTCCTTGGTCAGATTTGTTAAGGATTTCTTTAAAATTTCAAGACAGTTGAATTTGCTATTGGAAGTTGATAGACCCTTTGAATTTGATTCTAACTATTGAGTGCATTTGAAATATTGAAAGAAGTGCTAGTCACAATATCAAATTTGATCGCACCCAATTGGTCAAAACCAATCGAATTAATGTGCGATGTGTGCGATTATGCTATGGGCACAGTCTTAGCCAAATGCGTGGACAAAATTCTTCATCTAGTCGCTTATTTGAGCAACCCTTGATAGTGCACAGTAGAACTATACAACAACAGAGAAGGAATTGCTTGCAGTGGTGTTTGCTATGGAAAAATTCAAAACATATTTGTCACACCCTTTCCCGAGCCGATCCCTCAAACTCAAAAGGAAGTGTGAGAACCATAGATATTAAGAACTTCTACTGTCTAGGATTTTATTTTATTTTATTCTTAAACCACAAAACATAATCGTGCTACTTCAGTCAAGAATGTTTTAGAGAATACATTAATGTTTATCCATTCATACACTTTTCAATACCATCATGTGTCTGAATCCTTCTGATACAGCTATCAAGACATAATGATTTCCGCAATCACTCAGTCGACTGATCCTAATCCAATTCCATTGCCCTCTTTTTAATACCTGGGGGGGGGGGGGGGGGGGGGGGAGGGGGAGAGAATTTAGAAAAACATGAGCGAGAGTGCTCAATGAGTGGTAAGTTCAAACTAAATATTATTTGATTTCAAACATTTTTGGGAAAGCAATATCACAGCATAAAAACCATCAAACATATATATACATACAGTTAATAAATGAGACAAGGTTGACATGATCACATAATCCTTCATTACATAACAAATCCCATAAACTAGTTTGAGGAAAGAATTTCCAGTACCCCAAACAACCCGTTGAATGTGCACATGTCGACTATTCCTGCTAGACATACTCGGGTACGTGGATAATCCTAGTCAGACATCCTGACAATTTCAGTCCAACGTCCATGAAATATGCTAATAATATCCGGGTACAATTTTTAGTTCCCAATCAAACCAAAAAGACCAAACATCCAAATCATGGCTCATAGAGTAAACAGTCATCCAAAGAAAAGAATAATAATTATAATCCAAGAAAAATATATATTTTCATATCATGA
This sequence comes from Benincasa hispida, assembly GCF_027475165.1. Classification (NCBI taxonomy): domain Eukaryota; kingdom Viridiplantae; phylum Streptophyta; class Magnoliopsida; order Cucurbitales; family Cucurbitaceae; genus Benincasa; species Benincasa hispida. Next base: position 10,046,626 of record NC_143487.1, read on the forward strand.
CAAATTTAACAAATTGGTACAAATATATAATACATCCAACCATTCAAAATAAAAACCACTCACAGTTTCTCCTGATCGGTTTCTCAGAAAAATTCTTTAATCAGCTTCTTGTCCTATTTTCATCCAAAGAAAAGAATAATAATTATAATCCAAGAAAAATATATATTTTCATATCATGACAAATTTAACAAATTGGTACAAATATATAATACATCCAACCATTCAAAATAAAAACCACTCACAGTTTCTCCTGATCGGTTTCTCAGAAAAATTCTTTAATCAACTTCTTGTCCTATTTTTCTGAGTTCCTTTTGTTTCAAAGAAATTCTAAATTAGTCCATAATTCCTCCAATAATCTCAAGTTTATTCACAAATGACTTTAAAAGTTAGAAAGACCAACTTACTCCATAAAAATAGGCTTAACTTCTCCAAAACAGCTCGTTGGAGATTATTTTGGCAAGCTGATGGGAGCTGGGTTGTGTCTAGGCGTGTAGGTGGGCTGGGACGCATGCAGCTGGGCAGCAGACCTTGCACAGGGCAGCGTTTGTCAGTGAGATGCACAATACATGCTGAGATGTGTTCGTACGTTCGTCCGAATGCGTCTGGTGAGGCGCGCGCGCGAGCGCTTGTACTGGCAAGGTGTTCGTTAATTTCGTGATTCGAGCTTAGGAGTGTATTGTATAAAATAATTGGAAAAATAAGTGTAAATATGAATGATGCGTTGATGCGTTTATGATGCGTTAGTAACACGTTGATGCGTTAGTGATGTTCAACAGGACGCATGACATTCCTCTATTGACGTTCAAGTTTTCCTGAATCAAATCCAAGTATAAATCCAACTTAGGTTCCTGATAAGTCCAGGGTCGAACTCAGGGATTCAGATTAAAGCTAACGCAGACCTTGCGTTGTAACTGTTGTAGAGATATCCTAAGTGTATGTAGAAATTGAGTTATTTACACTAAGCTGCTGTGTGTGTGTGCAAGAAGATACAAAAGGGTCGAGTAGAGAATGATGGGTCGTGTGAAAATGGAGTTTGATGCAAGTGATATGCGTCGATCTAAGTTGGATGTACAAAAACAAGAATATGATACGAATGAGATGACTTGTTTATCTCCGTTTATGCGTTAGACTCTATTCGACACTTCTCAATGCGAATATCATACAATACTTATCTCTAGGATGTATGCGTCAAACACAGGATGCAATAAAACACCAGTGCGTCTATCTTTAGATGTACTAGGCGTTCTAACTTGATGCTGGCTTACTTATTCTCTCGAATAGTTTAAGCTAAAGATGCTTTTTCCAATTGATTTAGTTGGCTTAAGTGTTCAAAATGGAATTTTGCATGAATTTATAGATGCATCCAACATAAACAAGAAATAAACAATGGCAAAGGATGATAGACCAAATATGTGAATTTATAAAGAAACTGATTGTTTTTACGAAACCAATACTTAATCAAATGAGAAGATGAAAGCGATAAGTAAGATGAAATGAAGAAGTCAAGCCACAGAGTACAATCTCTTGTCCTCTTTGGCTCAATTCTAGTCGTGTACAACCACTTGTGTAAGAATTGGAAGAAATGTCTCTCTCGAGCTCAGCTTCCTCTGCTCCTTGATCGGCGATGGTGGTGGTTCTCTTCCCTCTTGTTCTTCTCGGCACCACAACACAGCTTTAAAGATCTAAGATTCTAAACTAAGCTCCGACTGAAAAACTGAAGAAAAACTGAGAACTGAGAACTCTTTCATCTGGTGGGATTTCTTCTATTTATAGGCGTCAGTCTTCTCCAACTTGATGATGGGCAGTATTAAATTCCATACCTTGGTCGGCCGCCTGACACTCAGATGCTTTTCAGACGCCGCTTGCTGCAAGCGCCCATGCTTACAAGTTAGTGATTTGACATAAACAACCTGAATCAATGAATCTTCCTTGCGTTGAATCCCTCCGACGCATGCCCCATGCGTTAGACTTTGCCTGCGACACTTTTCTTAATCATGCGTTAGCCTTTTGTTGAGATCCTGCAATATCATGCATTAATGCCGCAATATTTTAGCAATAAACATTCTTTTGCATGAGTTTGATAGTGTTCGATTAATTCTATGCATTTTCTCTAAAAATGATGGGATTTTATCATTAAAGGCCCTAATTGTTCCAACTTTTGAGCCACAATAACTTGTATTTCTACAAGTTATCACAAGGATGCACGACAGGGTTGGCGATAGCCTATGTGGTTAGCTGGGCCACTAGACTTCTAACGCAAGCTCCTCTTTCTTTAGCATTTCAATTAAGACGACAACCTGAGACCTCTCACTATGCTTCCTTCTGAGAGCTTCCTTACTAATTTCACTCAAATGGCATGAGTGGATTGTGAGAGTTGATCGTCCCAACCTGTCCTATTTATAGGCATCCTAAGTTCTTCCCAGTTTGACACCTCCAGCCTAATTGCATGTCGATGTGCCTTCACCTTGTGCTGCCCACACCAACCCTTTGCCACCTTGGTCTTGAAGTGTCTTCCTTTCCCTTAGCCAACACATAAGCTTTAGTTTGCAAGCCTTTCCGTGCGCCCACCTCAACTCTTCAATTCCACCCTTCAATTTCCAACTGACAGCTCCTAGTTTCAATCCATCCAACTTTTAAGTTGGTGCATCACCCATCGTTTATCCCTCAAATCACAATTTAATAGCTCAAAACCTTTGAATTTCTCAAGATTTATAAAATAACTAAGTGCTTCCTCGCTCGTGTTTGGTCATTACTCGATGAGCGATGGTCGCTAGTCGTTACACGATAGCCATTTCTCGATGCAAGATGGCTTCTATTTGGTGCATGATGGCCTTCATCGCATACTCATGTGCTCAACCCCTCCACCTAGGCTGTTGCATACCACACATCCAAATGGAAACCTTCATGCCTAGGCCACTCTTGTAATATGCGCTACGGAGGTTTCCCCAACCTTAAAACAACCTAGCCATCGCATGACTTCATCGCTCGCTGAGCGCCTTGTACTCATCACTTTACACTCAACCATGCATTTAATCTTCGTGCAATGCTCAACACCGCCACACTCGGCGCCTTGTGTTCTCGCTCGCATGCGACTCCACACGTGCGACCGAATGCTCACGCCTTGTGTCAACCATTCTGCTCATGCGCGTTCGCTAGTGTCTTGCCTATACTCATTGCTCGATGGCCCTTTCTCGCTACATGATCATGCAACGCCTATACCATGCGCCTAGCCTCAACGAATCACTTGCATGCATGCGCTAGGCTTAGCGCCTAGCCTTGCGCCAACGCCTAGCATACCTTGCCCACATGCTCACTAACCTCGCAAGCCTCTTAGCTACTGCATGCCTTGTCAGCACCCGACGACATTCCAACGCCTAGGCAGCCCACTCAGGCTAACAGTTGGTCAACATCCACATGTCATTGCACGGCTACCTGGCGCTCACACTTTGCTTTGCCGAACATTACATTTTTCCCAGCTTGGCAGTGCCTCTTACCGACGCATGGGGCCTTCACGCATCCAACATGGGCCTTGCCAAGTAGCATATTTTAAACTTCCATTGGCCTTGGTAATATATCAATACTAGGTGTTTGTATGTTTCAATACTTATTCAAATTTATTACCCAAAACCTTCACTTTAATGATTAGTCCTTTAGGTTTATTTCTTTTTCCAATTCTTAAGGCATTCTCCTTTTCTTATATTCCCTACAAGCTTCTTATATAACCAATCTTTAACCTAAATTAAGTAGATAAACATTCGGGGTTTCAAAATATTTGTTAGGATCAAAGGTAATCATCCATACGGATCATTCAGCCATCAAATATCTTATGACCAAGAAGGATGCCAAGCCGTGACTAATAAGATGGGTATTACTCTTGCAATAATTTGACACTTAAATCATTGATCACAAGTGATCCAAAAACGAAGTTGCAGATCATCTATCATGGCTCGAGAATGTTGAAAGAGATTGCACCCAGCCAGAAGTGATGCCTCTTTTCTCGAAGAAAGAATATTAAAAATTATGAATTCTTGCCTTGGTATGCAGACTTGTTAATTTTCTGGTCTGCAAACAGCTCCCAGAGGACTATACTGCATAACAAAAGAAGAAACTCATGCATAAATGTAAGTTCTACTACTGGGATGAGCCACACCTCTATAAAAGAGGCCCAGATCATATCCTAAGGCAATGTGTTCCCAAAATCACCTTTCATTGCATTTTATATCAATGTCATGAGTCACCATTCGGTGGCCATTTCGAAAGTCAGTCCATAAGGGCTAAAGTACTCCAAAGTGGGTACTATTGGCCCACACTATTTAAGGATGTCAGAGACCACATTATGAAGTGCGACAGTTGCCAACGTATAGGGAACATTTTCGGAAGAAATGAAATGCCGTTGAACGTTATCCTTGAAGTTGAATTGTTTGATGTATGGGGAATTGATTTCATGGGTCCATTCCCGCCCTCCAATGGTCACAGCTACATTCTGCTAGCTGTTGATTATGTATCAAAATGGGTTGAAGCAATTTCCTACACTAAAAATGATGCAGCTACAGTTTTGAAGTTCCTACAAAAGAATATTTTTGCTACTTCACATGCCATTATAAGTGACGAAGGAACTCATTTCATCAATCATATTGTCAGTAAGCGTCTGCTAAATATAGCGTTCATCAAAAAATTGCAATAGCTTACCATCTACAAATGAATGGACAAGCCGAGGTCTCCAATCGAGAAATCAAATCAATACTTGAAAAGGTTTTCAACTGAATGTGAAGAGATTGGGCGCAAAAGCTGGATGAGGCATTATGGGCCTATCGCATAACATATAAAACGACCATCGAAATGTCCCTATATGTGCTGGTCTTTGGTAAAGCGTGTCATTTGCCTCTAGAGCTTAAACATAAGGAATTTTGGGCCACCAAAAAGCTAAACTTTAACATGGAAGCCTAGGGTGAAGCGAGAAAAGTGCAATTGCTAGAGCTAGATGAATGGAGATTACAAGCATACGAAAATGCCAAAATCTACAAAGAATGCATGAAGCATTGGCATGACTAACGCATTTGCAAGAAAACTTTTGAAAATGGCTAGAAAGTCCAACTATTCAACTCATGACTACGTTTATCTCCAGGTATGGACCCTTTATTATAAAAGAGATCTACTCGCATGGAGCAGTAGAACTAACACATGAAGATGGATTCAATGCATTTAAAGTCAATGGCTAAAGGACTAAACCATATTTTGGAGGCAATTTTGATTGTGAAAAAGTCTCCATCGATTTGGGAAAGCCCGAGTAAAGAAGATTGGGATGTCCCTGTGCTGAGAAACGATGACATCTTTTCAGGGACGCATCATATCTTTTTTGTATCCTTTTTATGCTTTCCCTTTTATTTCGCTTATTGCTTAATTAATTGCTTTTCTTAAATCATTTTTATGCTTTTCTCAAACTTTTTGTGAACAATGATTGCTTCTTAAGATTGAATTGATGAGGGTTAGGAATATGATTTAGATGCAATAAGTGTTGCAATGAGTTTCAGGTTGTGTAGGGATCATAACTCAATGCATTCCTGTCAAACTTATTGAAGATGAGGGAAACTCGAATGATGAAAGCTGATTGTTAGGATAGTGAAAGGACGCACTGCCTAACATTCTTTCACATCTTATTTATTGTGCATGCATCATGATCGCCCTGAGGCACTAACATCCAATGCGCCAAGTCCTTTAAGTGTCAAGGAAGGGCCTATCGGGAAAATGTTCGCCATGTTTAAATAGAAGAAGTTGAAGAAACAAAGCGACAAGAAGGCGGAAGCTCTATGCATCGATCTGTTGGATGAAGAGGAAGAGCCTCTGCAACGAAAGAGCATGAAGGAAGACAGAAGGAAAAGCGAGGAAGAGATAGTCTTGTCTGCATCGTTTACTGAACGATTGGAAGAAAAATTGGCTACCAAGGCCAAGAAGGTCAAGGAGAGCTTTCAGGAGCTGAGAAAGTAAGCTGAAATCCTCATCATCGCAACGAAATTTCATCATGAAGTATGCGATGAGGATATTGAGAAAATTGGGGCCTCATCACAAGCAAGGTTGGACGGGTCGATGGACAGTGCGGAGCGTGCCACACTCAAATTTGAAAAAAAGTGGAAGGAGGAAAACGATGAGGAAAAGAGAGCCCGCAGGGAGAAGGCTCAGCACTTCAAGCGCAATTTGAAGAAAATAAAAGAAGAAAAGAGGGTTTTGAGGGAGAAGGATGAGAAGAAGAAGGCGACAGATAAAAAGAAAAAGCTTGAGGAGAAAGGTAACACCTCGAAGAAAGAAGCAACACTGGGAAAAACGGCGGGAAAGAGGGAAGAAAAGGGCAGAAAGCCTATGATGGGGAAAGAAAGAACGTCGAAGAAGAGGCCACTGAGCCTGATAAAGATGGGATTTTTTCCTGAGAATGCACCGTTTCCTACTGATGCATTTTTTTTATTTCTGATGGGATGAATGCCAAGTGATGGTTATTAACGCACGATTTTATCTAGTTAAACCCAAGTATAAGCTCAACTAGAGTTCTGTTGAGTCTAGGGTCGAACTCAGGGATTTCGTCATATATATGCATCGATAAATATTGTTTCGATCTTGATGCGAGTTGTTTACTAAGTGGGTGATGAGTTTTCATGCTATTCTGAATGATGAATGCGATGGAAATTACAACTTCAAGTTAAACAGTCTGTTAGGAAAGTATGAAATTCAAATGAATGAGAGTAAGGTTGAGAAGAATATTCACTAACATTCCTAAGTAAATGCATAAATAATTCGTTCAAGCTGACTGTTGTGAATAAAATATGCGATGATTTCGTAGCTCAAAATTGCTATGCGATAATGAGTCTATGAGATCAATCTTAATAAACATACACCAGTTACAAGTTTTCTCGTTCAAAAGCCAAGTGTAACCTAATCACGAGTTGCTTAGGGTAACCTAAGGTCGAACATAGGGATTTGAAACGATTGTGCTGATCAGTGATTCATGCATGGGGATTAAAGATGCGGTGTGTTTATGAGAAAGCTTAAATGAATGCGATAAAGGAATTCTAAACAACCAAAATCGGGTAAGAGTTGCAACTGAGTAAAAGTGTGGTGACGCAAATTCAAAGAGAAGAGTTTATGAATGTGAAAGGGCTTGAGGGAAAGTGACTACATAACTCTATAAATCTTATATGAGATGCTATCACGGTTTATACCCCTAATTGTCATACACCTCTCAGTGATTTCCTCCACTGGTCATATTTCTTTGACGCATAAGAGGGAGTACAGAGAACGCAAGGTTGTTTCTATCTCTAAAATTACTTCTTGCTTTACTTAACAGGTTCTGCTACCATTTATCTCTCGAGACGATAGCTATGTTACTTGGTTATGCTTTCACAGACAAATATAACCTCAAAATATGGTAAGAAAACATGATAAAACTTTCAAACTTGATTTAAATCGTAAGAGTGACTTTCCCCTTTTCCCTATGGGATTTAGTGATGCATGGGGAAGGTAATGACAACTGAACAATTATGAGACAAGATAGAGATGAACATGATGATGATATTAAGTTAATAAAAGAGTTTGAATACAAGCTGCCCAATATCTTAGTCAAGCAAGTACTACAACACGTTAAAAATAAAAGAATGAAATGGATTCGTGATTGATATCAATATCTCGATAATTAGTCTGCCAGCTTTGACGTAGTGGATGAAGCGAGTGAGACCCTCTCGGAATCTTTCTCCTTCACTGATGAGATGGGATGGAAGTGATAGTGGAATCTTTTCTGCAACTCTCAGTTTGTCGATTGATGTATTTTCTTCTAGCACTGAGGCTCTATTTATAGAATCTTGCTATGCTTTGCATTGGGATCCTCACATTGATTGGTTGTTATCATTTGTCAAGGTAGGTGAGCAGCGTTGCATCATGGTCAATGGTTAGGAAATTTTCAGAGTACCAATTGATATGACTAGTGAAATCCCGAGGCATGCGTCCTCTACATACTTTTTAAAGGACCAGTGCATGCGATATTCCTGAGTTTTCTTGCAAAATTCAAGCTTTGGCATACGTTGCCCATGAAATGCGGTCAGTGGGTGCATTTTAAGTATCTTCACGCAACTTTGATTTGTACATATAAATTCACTCATGAATGGTTCATTTTCTTCCTTTTCGTTATCTCATGTTCTAAGAAAGAGGCACAAATAACTTGTATTTCTACACGTTATCACACCCCCAAATTTAGAATAATACTTGTCCTCAAGCATATCTTATATTGAGGAAACTCACACTCAACTTAAATCATCACATTACGCCAACTAGCAGCTCAGAATGCTTCATTTTTACATAAACTCTTTAAAATCGTTTGTTTCTTTTAACTCTCAGTCGCTTCTTCAGGGAAATCTTTCTTAGCCTTAGATTTAACAAATTTATGCTCAAAATTCTTTTTCTACTTTTAAACATCATGCATTTCCTATAGGGAGGGGCACAATTTTCATTGAAATTATTTATTTGGCGCTTAAAATGCTAAGCTTGGTCACACTCTTTGTTTTGGCTTGTCTCCATGGGTGTCATGCGGACATCCAACTACGATTGTGTTCTAAGCTCAACTCAACTCTTATCTTGGCTAAGTTTCTACTCCTGCCACAGTGGAGTTACCTTTATTTTATTAATTTTGCCTTGCATTGATCCTGGTAACCTACTTTCATTTTGGCTTACCTACATGGGTGTCATACGAAGTATCCAACTACGGGTAAGTTCCTTTCTCAACTTAACTCATTTCAGGTTAGGATTTTTGGGGTTTATTATATATATATATATTTGAGATGCTCAAACCTCTCCCACCGCCAAATTTTAGAGGTGCAAGGTCTTCATTGCATTTTAAAAAAACACACTTGTTGAAGTTTTTTGAAGAAGAGGCTTGAGCAGAGGCTTACACAAATACAAGGTAAGAGGGAATCAATGAAAAAGGTACAAGGATAAAAAGAAACATGTAATGTACTGGGATGCGTTAAATACTTGCATACATAACATCATAGCTTCTTAAACAACGCAAAAAGATGAATGAAAATAATGAATTTCAAGAGGATAAACAAGTAGTACATAAGGCAAAGATATATGAGGAAGGAGAAAAAAAGACAACGCGAATCAATTGGAATTTAAGAAGTAGAAGAATTGATATATCGTGAGATATACTGAAAACAAACACAAAGTAAATTACAAGTAAAAGAAAAGAGAATATTCAGAGAAGAACTTCCAAAACACACCCCCAAATTTACATTGATGGTAGAGGGTCATTGTTGGGGGGAGTTATCAACGCATCATTGGGAGGAGCTTATGGAGCAAGAGCTGGCGGCAGGGCTGGTGCAAATAAGGAGGAACCACGGGACAATATAAATATGCAGTCAAGAAATTAAAGTACTTGTGGTTTCGCTCAGTTTATTGAGATTGATTTTGGCGGATAATGAATATGTTGCACTACACATTCACCAGAGTTTGGCACAACATGGAATTGTTAGCGTGAAAATCCGTAAGTGATTGTCGAAGAAGGAGAACTCATGGCTGATGAGCACCCGGAGCTTATCAACGACAACTGTGGACGATAGAAATGAAGGATGTGGTTATGCCCCGGATGTCTTGTCAACTATGATTCAGGGCTGATGAGAAGGACTAACATCTGAATCATATGGGTCATCAACATGGGGCGATCGTAGAGGAGATAGATTGAGTTGCAGTGATTGATGGGGTGAAGTTACTGGAGATTGATGATCCGAATCAGCTAAGAGGAGGAGGTTGGTGAAGGCTTCTGGAAGAGGTGATAAAAAAGCAAGAAGATTTAGAGGGGTAGTTGATAAAGGGGAAGGGGAGTCAGTGCGCTCATCCATTGGAATGCGCTCGAGGCTTTCAAGAGCAGTTGTTTTCCCTTTGGAAGATTGGTGGGACCTTTTGGGCCTGGGCGATTGTGGGGCATTAGGGTCAATGATGGGGTATTTGGGGGAGTTATGGGCAATGAGGTGAATCTTTCAGCAGAACCCTCAGGATTTTGGTGCTAATCAATCCATGGACCTCAGCCATAGGCTCTTTTTCGATTCCATAACCCACTGATAGGCAAAGGCTGGTGACAATCCAAGGAAAGAAAAACTGGCCACGAGGCCTGCCAACTGATTTGCATATTTGCCTTGTGATTAAATGCCCAACATCGATCGGAATACCGCGAGCGAAGCAATATGCGGCCATAACTCGATCTTGTGAAATTGTTTTTTCATGCATTGTTGGGATGATTCGTTTCCTCACCAAATAGACCCATAGGCGCACTTTGGAGAGGAGACGGTTGGAAGCCAATGTGCGAATCCTAGTCAAAGAAAGAGTCCATTGGGTTCCTAGATGCATCAACACTCTTAACGCATCTTCCAAGTGTTTGTCATCAGGGCTTTCTATCAACCGATTACCGGGTGCATCCAGGAAATCTTTTAACTTATATAACTGGTTGATATCTTGGGCATTGAATGGAACAACCCAATCGCCAATGGCCACTGCATCTGTTGATTCATATAGGCGGCCGTGGTAGAATGTGTTGGGATGAAAATGGATGGATACTGATAGAACACCTCCCATCCGAGCTCAACCACAATGCTCGTGATAAAAATCGAGCAGTGGAGTTGATGCCAGAATCCCATCTCCATGAGGAGATCATCATTTTCTTTTCTACTAGGTCTTGAATGTCCCCGAGCAAGTGATGACCTACTCCCTTCTGTTGGGGTTGATGCCCTAAAGTCTCGTGCCCTGTAGTTTGTAAACAGTTTGTATGAATGCTTGTGTTGTATAATATATGATATTTACTTCACATCTTGTTTTTTGCTCAGTTGCATGTTTTATTTGCTTAACCACAAACCAATAAACTTAAAATCCCTGGTTATCTGTATGTAACTCAAACATGTATGTGGTGACATACAAGTGGATCATGTCTTGAGTGAAAACCAAAATGGTCTGTAGTATATGGATATAGGAGGAAAACCTTATCCTGGTAACACTACGGATGCAACCCGCTTTGTGGAATGGTCACAAGTGTTTCGACTTGTCACAGATGGTCTGATCCTGATCATTCATGTTGGGGACATGCGAGTGGGGGCGTCGTATAAGACCTGACCATGAAGTGTTTGTTGGGATTGGTGTCCTAATTCTCCTAGAGTCTTATTGTTTTGTAAAGATACACATTGTTCAATGAATAAAGTAAATGTTATTTAATTCTAGCATTTACTCATATCCAATAAACAAAGCTCCTTGGTTATGTGAAATTAAGCATGTATATGTCATATACAAGTGGATCATGCCTTAAGTGATAACCTAAATCGGTATGTAGTATAAGGATTAAGTGGGATACTTGATCCTGGTGGCACTACGGATACGACCGCTTTGTAGAGGTTTGCAAGTGTTGTAAACTACTACAAATGGTAGATCTTGACCATTCATGTAGAGACGTGGAGCGGGGGTGTCCTATACAAAGAGTTTGTATAAGACCTGAACCACGAGTTGACTAGACTCTGCATATAACGCCATTGATACTAGAGACTTACATCTCACTTAAACGACCATAGGTGACATGACCTCAATCCTGAATGTTTTGGGAACTCTTGCCTTTGAGGGCGGTCCTTTGATTAGTATGGGTGAGAGTGGCCAGATTGCCAACTCAACATGTCTACCTTTTTGGGGACTTGTCTGATCTGGGAACTGGGAATTCAATCCACAAGATGGAATTCACTCCTTTCCTGAAGCAGGGATAAGTAGAGAGATTGCTCCCTTAAGGGTTGATTTCAGGGTTTGAACATAGTGGCCATAGCTTCTCTTTGGAAGAGAAGACCCAGTCATAGTAGGACTATGACTTATGTTCATTAAAGGGATCAGTGGTACTTAAGGAGATAGATGTAACTATAGGGGCGTAACAGTTTTTGGCTCAACTGTACTTACGAGCGATCTGTGAAAGGTTGTCGCATTGCTCATTGGTTAAGATGGACACATAATATATCTGTAGTGAGGAAAGTTCAGCTGTCAGTCTTTAGTGGAGTGCCTGGCAGTTAATGGATGATGGATCCCGTGACTAAAGAGTTTAGTCAGTTATTCATGTACCGTTTGAACTTTGGATCTACAGGACCATGAGGCCCCCTTGGTAGCTTGGATTCTTTTGAGGATCAGTTATTGGTGTTGATTTGAAATGTTTAAATTGACAAGAGGTATTTTGATTATATATGATATAATGGGTATGATGTATAAGATACATCTAGTGGAGGATTGATGTAAATGAGATTTACATTAAGTACCATGGAATAGAAAAAGAACTATGGTTTATATGTTTCATGAGATGAAATATTAAAACTATAGGTTATAAATATAGTATGATAAGTTGGTTATCATTTATGTTTATAATAATATTAATTATTAAATAATTAATACTTTTTCTTTTAAATAACCAAAGTAGTAGGTGGTTATTGGATCATGGTAACCGTGAGTTTAAAAGGAACGTGGTTTCCTATTTTGAAAAGAATTTTTTTTTACAAAAGATTGAAAAGAATTTTGAGTTTTCTCTTGGCGTATAGAAACTTACGGTGGTCATCAAGTAAATACAGATTTACTAAACGACGATTGGGCGAGCTAAACGACCGTGCAGGTGCGAGCTAAACATCGTGCAGTGTTTACTAAACAATCACATATCTTTGTTAGACGATCACTGGCCTAAGGTAAACGATCGTGTAGAGTCTGTAGGCGACAGACCGAGCTAAATGATAGAGTTAAACGGTCGAATAGCTTTATCTAAACGATTGGGCATCGACCTATACGATAGGTCTCTACCATCTCCCACTTGCCTAGTCGTGTATGCGATTGTTGCTTCCTCCGTTCGTCTGCCTCATACCAAGTTCGAATAGAGCCCACCCTCTGGATTCTCACACTGAGAATACCAAGGTCGCCTTGTTGGTTGTGTCAGACTCAACTTGATACCATTGAGGTTTCTAGAGGTCGTTCATGGTGATGTGGAGGTCGTTCGCTGTTGCGGAGGAGTTCGTGTTGTGGAGGAGATCGTTGAGGACGAGCGCGAAGTGTTCTGCTATGGTGCAGTCATGTAGATCGAGTGTTCGTGGTCGCGGTTGTTCGAACGGTCGTGCAACAGAGCGTGGAGATGCTTCTACCTATTTTCATAGAGTTTTACTCTTTGTTCCTTTGTATTTTACATGCTGTAATTTTTGTATGAATCGCATAACTGTTTGTTTGAAGTCGACTGTAAATGATATGTTGATTCATGATTGTAATTTGGAATAGTCTTATTCTGTTGCTTATGGAAATCTCGATTCTGATCTTCTTCAGTGTTAACATCTCATATTTAACACCGTTCATGACAGAGACTTCACTTCACTAGGATGACCATAGGTAACATGACCTCAATCCTGAATGAATTAAGAACTCTTGCCATTGAGGGCGGTCCTTTGATTTGTATGGGTGTGAGTGGCCATGTCGCCGATTCAAACCTACCATTTTGGGGATTCGTCTGATTTGAGAGCTGGGAACTCAGCTACACAAGATGGAATTCATTCCTTTTCCGAAATAAGGGTAAGTAGATAGATAGCTCCCTTGGGGACTGATTCCAGGCTTGAATGATGTGGAGTCACACACCTTCTCTTGGCCTGAGAGGTGTTCACACCTAGTTGGACTATGTTATATTGTTCATTAGAGGAATCAGTGGTACTTAAGAAGTGAGATGTAACTACAGGGGGAAAATGGTAAATTGGCCCAGCTGTACTTACGAACGTCTGTGAAGGGTCATCGTACTCATGACTGGTTATATCTGATGGACACAGAAATATATCTATGGTAAGAAGAGATCAATTGTTGGTCTTTAGTGGAATGCCTGACAGTTAATGGATGGTGGATCTCGTGGCTAAAGAGTTTAGTCAACTATTCACGGACCGTTGGAGCTTTGAGCCACAGGTCCATTAGGTCCCCTGGGTAGCTTGGATAAAGTCGAGAATTAGTATTTGGGTTAATTTGAAGTGTTCAAATTGACAAGAGGAAATTCGATTATATATGATATAATTGAACTGGTTAATTATATATGATATAATTAACTAAATGTATGAGATACATTATTTTGGAGAAAATTAGATATAAATATGATTTATATCAAGTAGAGGTGAAATTACTATAGTAGATATGTGATATCAAACTATAGGGTAAGAATATAATATGATTATATTTATTAATTGTTGAATTGGTTAATTATATGATTATTGGCCTAAAATTTCTCTCAGACGTGCGTTAATGGGAGCAGCCACTTTAGTTATGGTAACCAAAGAATAAAATGAAAATTAGTTTCATTTGACAAAGGTTCAAAAAAATTTGGCATCGGTGTGGAAACGTAAATGATCGCATAAGTCAAGAACTTATACGATAGCCGCTCAGCGCCTAAACGATTGCACACCTCATGCCTAAACGATCGCATGCTAGTTCCTAGACGATCGCTTAACTTTCCTAAATGATCGCATAATGTGCCGTGTTTCTAAACGATCGTCCACCTTTTACTAAACGATCGCTTAGTAAAACCTACACGATTATGTAGCTTCTTTTAAACGGCACTCAGCTATACAATAGCTTCATTTTCTCTCCCACTTACTTATCGTCTACGTGATTAGTTCTTCCTCCTACCTCTACCAACTCACCAAAGACCACACTTTGGGTTCTCACTCCGAGAATACCAAGGGCTCTATTTTTGGTGGTGTCGTCCCTGCTGCGTTCACTTATTCATGGTTGATCGTGCTGCTGCAGACGACGCGTTTGCTGGGCGTTAGAGTACGGGTGGAGGTTCTTCCCCTGCATCTGAGTTCTAAAGCTTGAAGAGGGTCTTCAACTGGTATGAGAACTCTTTCCCTTATTCTTTAGTGTTCAAAACATACTGTTAATTACTGTTTGTTTTCATAACTATATGTTAGAATGTATATGTTGTATTTCGGTCACGGTGAAATCGGAAAGATCCGAACACACTCATGGATGCTCTTCGTTAAGAGATCCTTCACCTTCCACCTTTTCCTTGCCCTTCACTTGTGTAGCAGAAAGTCGAGCCCTCTACCTCTTTGCACGTTCCTTCTCCCATTCTTCCTTTTCTTTTCTTTTAAGCTCAATATTGCACTGGATTTTCGCCCGCCTGCGCATCTTCTTCACTTCCTTCTCTTTCCTTTTTGCTTCTTCCTTCAACTCCTGTTCTAATTGCTCAGAGGCAATTCTTATGCGTCGTTATTCTTCAAGCTTTCACTTAGCCTCTCTTCTGCTAGCACATTTGCTTGACGCTTTTCTTCATCGTGTAATCGTCTTGCCATATCCGTAGACGCAATGATTTAGCGAGCCTGCTCCCTCTTTGCTTCTTTTTCCTTCAACATCTACTCCCGTTCTTCTTTGTCCTTTTGTATGCGCTCAAGTACCTGTGCATTCTTTGGGTCCACAGAAGACCCTTGTACGTCATTACCCAGCTCCCCTACTAGGGTTGCGCCCACCATCTAAACATCTTTGATTTCTACACTTCTCTTCTTTGATCGGCGGACAAGTGGAGCAACTGGTGCATCATCATCTTCTTGTGGGCTGCGCGATTGAGCCTCAGATGCAGCCAACTGATCATGAGGGAAGGATAGATGATATGGCATATTTGGTTCAACATTCTTCATTGCCAAAGGTTCATCCATCCTTGCAATAGTTGATTCTCTCTAAAAAATTGGACTTTTTGCCCTCTGTCGGCACTTTTCTTCGGACCTGATGCGCTTTTCCTCTTTCTTGTGCTGTTTCTTTTCAGCCTTCCTTTTCTCTTTCCTCTTTTTTCTCCACTGAGCTCACTCAAATTCTTCCAAATCTTCCTTCTCTGTGCTTAGTTGTCCCTTGTCAACCCTCTGTCTTGATTCAACATCATCCATCACAGCCCGTATGGGTCCCCATTGGAGTCTACTGGCGCATGCTCCTTAGGATCTATTGCCGCAAGGTTCTCAATATGCGGCACAACAACTACTATATCCTCATTGGGCATAGGCTGATTTACCACTCTAGCCTCCGGAAACCCCCTGTCGCGCTCCATGTTACTCATATTGCTTCCAAAAACTTCCTTATCATTCTTCCTTCTTAACACACTTTCAGACGGGAACAGGGATGCGACCACCACAGGATCGATGGCTAGGGCACTCTCCTTGCTCGACCCCTTTCAGCTATTTGATGGTGAGACTGCGACGGAGGATGGCAAGGTAGTGGTTTTGGCTAAGTAGAAATGTGGCGGCTGACTGCAAGGATGGTGACCTCCCGAGCAGAGGAAGGGACTCCGGCTGGCGAGGTCGATGCGGCGGAAGAGTTGGAGGTTTGGTCAGCAATTGATTTTCGAGGGGGATACGAGGGGTGAATAGAGATTTGGGTGATCAGAAAACTGAGGGCTTAAAATTCAAGAAAGAAAGTATAATGCTCATTGTAGGCAAAAGCAAGAAAATTGGAATGAGGTGGGTTAAAATAGGCTGGAAAATCAGGATTTGCAAGCGGCACGATGAAGAATAATCGGCAGGTTTGGGAATCCCAAAAGCCTGCCGATCATTAAATGTCTGGCAGATGAAAGGACACTTCGTCAGTCGGCGCATAATTGACGCCTTTAAATTATAACCTATAAACTGTCCTCATTCCTGTTTTGACGCCTAAGGAATTCGCTTGAACTAGGGAGGGCATAATTACGGCCGCGTTAAGTAACCATTATCATGAGAAATAATCACAATCCATTCAAAATAAATTTAACGCAATTATAGGTTAGCATCAAATTCTCAAAATAACAGGTTCAAGTAAAAGACAAGATCATAAATTAAACCAGGAAAGCAGTAAAAGGGTAGGGATGGATGCCTTTGAAAGAATAACACATAATACCGCAAAGTGCATCCATGCGGTGATCAAGCTTGCCTGGCTATATCAATGGTCTCCTTGCTTTGATCCAATAAGCCTCCAAAGTAAGGCTTCAGATGTTGACCATTGACTTTAAAAACATTGCTTCCATCCTCACTGGCTAGTTCGACAGCTCCATGTGGGAATCTATTCTTGATGACGAAGGGCCAGGACCATCGTGATTTTAATTTACTTGGGAATAGATGAAGACGTGCGTTAAATAATAAGACTTGTTGCCTGACAACTAAGTTTTTCTTACAAATTTTTCCATCATGCCACTTTTTCATCTATTCCTTTATAGATCTTAGCATTCTCGTAAGCAATGATGCGCCATTCAGCCAGTTCATTTAATTGAAGTTTCCTGGCTTCCTCTGTGCTGTCAAGTCCAGATTTTGCTTCTTGAGTGCCCATTGCACTTTATGCTCCAACTCTAACAATAAATGGCAAGCCTTCCCAAAGACTAACGCATATGGAGACATTCCAATTGGAGTTTTGTAAGCAGTACGATATGCCCATATAGCCTCGTCCAGTCGCTATGCCTAGTCCTTGCTGGATGTGCTGACAAATTTCTCCAAGATGGACTTTATCTCCCTGTTGGAAACCTCTACTTGACCATTTGTTTGTGGATGGTAAGGTATTGCAACCCTGTGACTAACATTGAATTTCAATAAAAGATTAGTAACGATGCAATTAATAAAATGCGTAACTTCGTCGCTGATTATCGTACGGGGCATGCTAAATCGTGTAAAGATATTTTTCTTTAAAAATTTCGTCACTGTGTTCGTATCATTCTTGGCGCATGAGACTACTTCCACCCATTTGGAGACATAGTCAACTGGAACCAGAATGTATAGATGCTTCTCTGATGTTGGGAAAGGACCCATGAAATCTATGCCCCATACAATGAACAATTCCACTTCCAGGATGGAGGTCAGCGACATTTCATTCTTTCTGGACATATTATCAGTTCTCTAGCAACGATTACAATTTACCGCATGGTTCAGGCATCCTTGAATAAAGTTGGCCAAAAGAAGCCATATTGAAGGACTTTGGTTGCAGTCATTTGCCCCCCAAAATGTCCTCCATATGGGGACTCATGACATTGCTCCAGGATGCGTTAAATTTCGTGCTCAGGAACGCATCGACGCAAAATGTATTCTGGCCCTAACTTATACAAGAAGGGGTCATCCCAAAAGTAGAACTTTGCATCATGGTGCAACTTCTTCTTCTGTTGTGGGGAATAGACCTCCGCTGCTTGGCTACAAACTAAAAAGTTTACAATATCTGCATACCATGGTTCTTGTCCTTTTACAGCCTTCAACTTTTCATCAGGGAAACAATCTTCTATGTCTTTTTCCTTCCTCTGTGTCTCCAGATTTTTCAGTATTGATAAATGATCAGCCACTTCTTTCTCGATTCCTTTTTTATCCTTGATTTCCAAATCAAATTCTTGTAAGATCAAAACCCACCGAATCAATCTGGGTTTGGCATCCATTTTATCCATTAACTGTTTGATCGCAAAATAGACCACTACACTTGTTCCCACTAAGTATTGATGAAACTTGTCCAACGCAAACACCACTGCAAGCATTTCCTTCTCAGTGGTGGTGTAATTTTTTTGTGAGTCATTCAAAGTTTTGCTAGCATAATAGATGGGATGAAGAATTTATCTCGCCGTTGGCCCAACACAGCTCCTACAGTGTAGTTATTTATGTCACACATCATCACGAAGGGTTGCGACCAATCTGGTGCCACCAAAATGGGCACAGAGATGAGCGCATCCTGTAAAGTGTTGAATGTGTGATCGCAAGCGTCATTGAATTAGTACACCATGTCAACTTCAAGAAGTGCACGGGTCTTGCAATTTTTGAAAAACCATGGATGAATCTTCGGTAAAATCCTGCGTGCCTCAAAAAGCTTATTAGTGTTTTCACATTTACTAGTGGTGGCAGCTTGGCTATGGCATCAATTTTGGCCTGGTTGACCTTAATTTCAGCTTTAGAAACCTTATGTCCCAACACAATTCCTTATGTAACCATGACCTTTTTTTCAATTTAGGACAAGGTTGGTCTCTTCACATTTCTTCAACACATTCTCCAAATTAGTTAGGCACACGCTATATGAATTATCGAAGATTGAGAAAGTTGTCCATGAATACTTCCATCGAAATTTGCAAGAATTCAGAGAATATTGCCATCATGCATCTTTGAAAGGTACCAGGCGTGTTGCAGAGTCCAAATGTCATGCGACTGAAGGAAAAGGTTCCAAATGGGCTTGTGAAGATGGTTATCTCCTGATCTTTTGGCACAATAGCCATTTGGTTGTAACCGGAGTAGCCATCTAAAAAACGAAAAAACTCATTCCCAGCGAGTCTATTGAGCATTTGGTCATTAAAAGGAGGGAAAGTGATCTTTCTTTGTGGCTTGATTTAGTTTGCGGTAATCTATAAAAATATGCCA
The DNA here is from genome assembly GCF_027475165.1 of Benincasa hispida. Taxonomy (NCBI): domain Eukaryota; kingdom Viridiplantae; phylum Streptophyta; class Magnoliopsida; order Cucurbitales; family Cucurbitaceae; genus Benincasa; species Benincasa hispida. The sequence continues at coordinate 10,066,011 of NC_143487.1, forward strand.
CACTGTCACCATTTGTGTGGCAATCAACTCATTTTGTTAATGGCCACAATGGTCATTCCCCCATTTTTAGGTACGTATTGAACCGGGCTGACCCAGCTACTATCAGAAATGGGGTAAATGACTTCCACATCAAGCCACTTGATAATCTCTTTCTTGACCACCTCACGCATAGCGGGGTTCAATCTGCGCTGCCTCTCTGTCGAGCTCTCGTTTCCTTTTTCCAACTAAAATTTGTGCATACAATAAGAGGGACTGATTCCTCTAATGTCGGTCAGGGTCCAGCCAATTTCCTTGTGTATTTTCTTAATACGCTTAGCAAGGCTTTCTCATCCTCTTTGCCCAATGCAGTAGAGATAATGACAGGAAGGGTGTCATTATCTCCTAGGTAAGCGTACTTGAGGTGAGCTGGTAAGGCTTTGGCTCTAATGTGGGTGGCTCCTCTAGAGATGGTTTAGTCTTACTGGGTTCATTCTAATAGATTTAATGATTCAAGACCAAGGTATGCTTTCACCAACATGCAAATTTCTTCCATGATTGCGTCATTTTCAACTTCTTCTTCGTCTAATTTCTTTCGCATTGCGTCCCAATGTTCTATTCTGAGGTCATCGATGTATTGACAAATTTCAATGTGGTCCAGGTATTTTAGCGCATTAAACATGTTGAACTTAACTTTCTGATCATCCACTCGAACTGTTAATTCTCTTTTTTGAACGTTAATTAATGTACATCTTGTAGCCAGGAACGGGCGCCCCAAAATGATGGGGATATCCATGTCTGCCTCATAATCTAGGATAATAAAGTCGGCCGGAAAGATAAATTTGTCTACTTGCAAAAGAACATCTTCAATTTTTCCTTCAGGATGCGTTATTGACCTATCAACAACTTGCAGGGTCACAGTGGTGGGTCTAGCTTCACCAATACCTAACTTCTTGAATATAGAAAGCGATATTAAATTATTGCTGGCTCCAAGGTCGCATAATGCATGGCCAACCTCTTTTCCTCTAGTAGAACATGGCAATGTGAAGCTTCCTGAATCTTTCAATTTCTCAGGAATATTATTCTGAAACAGCGCGGTGCATTCATGCATCAGTGCCACTATCTCATATTCCCCTAATTTTCTTTTGTTTGCACGGATACCTTTAAGGAACTTTACATAACTTGGCATTTGCTCCAATGCTTCCACAAGGGGTATATTGATGTGGAGGTGCTTCAAAACATCCAAAAAGCTTTTGAATTGTTTGTTATCATCTTTTTTTCTCAATCTACTAGGGAATGGTTCACTTTCTGAGTAGACTCCTGCCCTTCAGAGTTTTTGGTTGCTTGTGAAGCGTGTGCTAGAATGACGACTTGGGAAGTAGATTTTGTATGCGTTGATTCATTCTCCAAATATGGTTCTGGTGTTGTCAGTAGAGGAGTAGGTAAAGCACTGGTTGTGCCGGTTTTCTCAACTGTAGTTTCTCTGGTTTCTTTGGGTTGATTTGATAGCTGTGGTAGGCAATGTGGTTGTGGGGCAGTTGTCCTTCACTACGCATTGTCATTGAAAAGCATCTAAAAAGTGCTTTTATTACCTTCAAATTTAGAGCTACTATTGCTAGTTTTTATTTGGTTTGATATAGTTTATCGAGTGATTTCAGGAAGCCAAGTATCAGAAATAATTGTGCGAATATGAGTAAAAACTCGGGGCAAAACTCTCATTTTGAGCATTTACGGGTTGACTATGGAATTAAGAAGAAGACCGAAGATCGAGAAAATAGGCAAGTTTGGAAAGCAATTCGGAGAAGCCAACATTGGTCGAGCGTTGCAACGTGCAAACCTAAGAGCAATTTGGAATAGGGCAGCATTGCAACATTGCGGCTTCTACGCGCGGTTGGCATGACGCCAGCGTTGCAACGCTGTGAGCATATTATAAATAACAGTGTTGCGCTGCTAGAAAAAAGAGAAGCAAGAGGCAGAGCCGAATTTTGAGCGATTTTAGTCTGTACAAGAGCTGAATTACAACAGTTCTGATCGTTTTTGGTGGAAGACTCGAGATTTCGATTAAGAGTTGATCTAAGATCGTCTCTGGGCAGTTCATGATGGGAAGATTGATTGTGATTGTGCTGTTTTATTGAAGAATAACACGAGATTCGTGGTGAGAGTCAAGGAGATCGTGATTGGGATTCAGACCTACTGAAGGGAAAACCTTCTTCTATGTTAATTTATTTTTTTCCTTAATGATTGATTATTTGTGAAATTTTGTTATCGGAATCATGTGTGGCTAAACTCTATTATTCTAGTGTGTTTGTGGATTTTAAGGAATGTTATTTTGAATACTGAATTTATGGTTGATTGATTTTGCATGGATTTCTAAATTATTTGTATTTAAAGCTTTTGATTAACTGGCCATTAATTGAATTAACCTAAGTTAATTAGATGTCTCGAGAGAGAGTTTAATTTGTTGAACTCAATAATTTAGATTGTTATTCAAAATTGTATGAGAATGATTTTAGAATTCCCTAGGTCCGTTTTCGTGTTTTCGCCTGCCGAAAAGTTCCCGCACAAAAATTGGGCCCTGGGCAGCCCTGCGGGGCTCGATAGCCATTTGGGTTACCAAATGAGCTCTGTTAGCAAAACCGTATGCGCGCACAACTTTTTTTCATTGCTCTTAACCCCTGGGTTTGTTTTCGCGTTATTGCTCGTCGGAAAGTTTGCGCACAAAAATTGGGCCCCGGGGCATCCTTGCTGGGCACCAAATCAGCTCCGTTCGAAAAATCGTCTGTGCGCACGACATTTTCTCATCGTTCTTAACCCCTTGGTCCGTTTTTGTGTTTTCGCCTGACGGAAGGTTTGCGCAAAACAATTGGGGCAGCTCCGTGGGGCCCGATAGCTATTTGGGGCACCAAATGAGCTCCATTCGCAAAATCGTTTGCACGCATGACTTTCTTCATTGTTCTTAACCACTGGGTTCGTTTTCGCGTTTCGCCCTCTGGAAAGTTCGCGCACAAAAATTGGGCCCCGGAGCAGCCCCGCCGGACCCGATAGCCATTTAGGGCACAACAGAGCTTTATTCGCAAAACCATCGACGCGCATGGCTTTCTTTCATTGTTCCTAACCCCTGGGTCTGTTTTTCGCATTTTCGCCCACTGAAAAGTTTGCGGACAAAAATTGGGCCCCGGGGCGGCCCCGCCAGGCCGGATAGCTATTTGGGGCACCAAATGAGCTTCGTTCGCAAAACCGTGTGCGCGCACGACTTTTTTTTATCGTTCTTTACCGCTGGGTCCATTTTCGCGTTTTTGTCCACTGGAAAGTTCGTGCACAAAAATTGGGTCCCGAGGCAGCCCCGTCGGGCCCGATAGCCATTTGGGTCACCGAATGAGCTCCATTCGCAAAACTCTCTACACGCACGACTTTTTTTCATCGTTCTTAACCCTGGGTCCATTTTCGTGTTTTTGCCCGCCGGAAAGTTCGCGCACAAAAATTTGGCACCTGGCAGCCCCACCATGTCTGATAGCCATTTGGGGCACCAAATGAGCTCCGTTCGTAAAACCGTCTACGCATGACTTTTTTTCATCGTTCTTAACCCTTGGGTTCATTTTCGCGTTTTCGCCTGCCGGAAAGTTCGCGCACAAAATTGGGCACCAGAACAGCTCCGCCATGCCTGATACCATTTGGGGCACCAAATGAGCTCCGTTCGTAAAACCGTCTACGCACGGTATTTTTTCATCGTTCTTAACCCCTGGGTTCGTTTTTGCGTTTTCGTCTGCCAGAAAGTTCGCGCACAAAAGTTGGTCCCCGGCGCAGCCCCTTAGGGCGCGATAACCATTTGGGGCATCAAATGAACTCCGTTCACAAAACCGTCTGCGCATCGCTTTTTTTCATCGTTCTTAACCCCAAGGTCTGTTTTCGCGTTTTCGCCTGTCGGAAAGTTCGCACACAAAAATTAGGCCCCAGGGCAGCCCCGCTAAGCCCGATAGCCATTTGGGGACCAAATGAGCTCCGTTCGCAAAACTGTCTGCACGCACGGTTTTTTTCATTGTTCTTAACCCTAAGGTCCGTTTTCGCGTTTTCGCCCGCCGGAAAGTTCGCACACAAAAATTAGGCCCCAGAGCAGCCCCGCCAAGCCCGATAGCCATTTGGGGACCAAATGAGCTCCGTTCGCAAAACTGTTTGTGCGCACGATTTTTTTCATTGTTCTTAACCCCTGGTCCGTTTTCGCTTTTTTGCCCGTCAGAAAGTTTGCGCACAAAAGTTGGGCTCCGGGGCAGCCCCGCCGGGCCCGATAGCCATTTAGTACACCAGATGAGCTCTGTTCGCAAAACCGTCTGCGCGCATGGCTTTTTTTCATCATTCTTAACCCTTGGGTCCATTTTCGAGATTTCGCCTGCCAGAAAGTTCGTGCACAAAAATTGGGCCCTGGGACAACGCCGACTGGTCCGATAGTTATTTGGGGCATCAAATGAGCTCCGTTCGCAAAACCTTGTGTGCGCATGATTTTTTTTCATTGTTCTTAACCCTTAGGTTCGTTTTTGCATTTTCGCCCGTTGGAAAGTTTTCGCACAAAAATTGGGCCCCGGGGCAGCCCCACCAAGCCCGATAGCCATTTAGGGTACCAAATGAGCTCTGTTCGCAAAAGCGTCTGCGCACACGGCTTCTTTTTTTTATCATTCTTAACCCCTGGGTTCGTTTTTGCGTTTTCGTTTTCGTTTTTGAGTTAGCCCCGCCAGGCCTGATAGCCATTTGCGGCACCGAATGAGTTATGTTTGAAAAACCGTCTGCGCATGACTTTTTTTCAATGTTCTTAACCTCTGGGTGCATTTTTGCATTTTCGCCTGCGGAAAGTTTGCGAACAAAAATTGGGCCCCGAAGCAGCCCCGCCATGCTCGATAGCCATTTGGGACACCAAATGAGCTCCATTCGTAAAATCGTCTGTGCGCACGACTTTTTTTCATCGTTCTTAACCTCTGGGTCCATTTTTACGTTTTCGCCTGCCAGATAGTTCGCGCACAAAAGTGGGGCTCCGGCACAGCCCCGCCGAGCCCGATAGCCATTTGGGTCACCAAATTAGCTCCGTTCGTAAAACCGTCTACGCACACCCTTGTTTTCATCGTTCTTAACCCCTGGGTCCGTTTTTGCATTTTTGCCCGTCGGAAAGTTCGCGCACAAAAATTGGGCTCCGGGGCAGGCCCGCCAGGCCCGATAGCCATTTAGGGAACCAGATGAGTTTTGTTCGCGAAATCGTCTTCGCGCACGACTTTTTTTCATCATTCTTTATCCTTGGGTCCGTTTTCGAGTTTGCGCACAAAATATGGGCCCCGGGGCAGCCCTACTGAGCCCAATAGCTATGTGGGGCACCAATTAAGCTTCGTTCACAAAATCGTGTGCTGGCACGAATTTTTTTTTTCATTGTTCTTAACCTCTGGGTCCGTTTTCGCATTTTCGCCCGCTCGAATGTTCCCGCACAAAAGTTAGACCCTAAGGCAGCCCCAGCGGGCCCGATAGCCATTTGGGTCACCAAATGAGCTCTATTCGCAAAAGCGTCTGCGTGCATGACATTTTTCATCGCTCTTAACCCCTGGGTCTTTTTTCACGTTTTCGTCCCCGGAAAGTTCGCGCACAAAAATTGGGCCTCGGGGCAGCCCGCCGAGCCTGATAACCATTTGGGGCACCAAATGAGCTCCGTTCGCAAAATCGTCTGTGCACGGCTTTTTTTCATCGTTCTTAACCTCTAGGTCTGTTTTCGCGTTTTCGCCCGCCGAAAAGTTAAATTGGGCCTCGTGACAGCCCCGCCGGGCCCGATAGCCATTTGGGGAACCAAGTGAGCTCCGTTCGCAAAAATGATTGCGCACATGGATTTTTTTCATCGTTCCTAACCCCTGGGTCCGTTTTCGCATTTTCACCCACCGAAAAATTCGCGCACAAAAATTGGGCCCCGGGGCTGCCCCGCCGGTCTTGATAGTCATTTGGGGCACCAAATTAGCTTCGTTCGCAAAACTGTCTGTGCGCATGACTTTTTTTCATTGTTCTTAACCCCTGGGTCTGTTCTTGCATTTTCGCCCGTCCGAAAGTTCGCGCACAAATATTGGGCGCCGGTGTAGCCCCTACAGGCTCGATAGCCATTTGAGGAGCTTCGTTCGCAAAACCGTGTGCATGCACGACTTTTTTTCATCATTCTTAACCCTTGGGTCTGTTTTCACGTTTTCGCTCGCCGGAAAGTTCGAGCACAAAACTTGGGCCCTGGGGCAGCCCATCGGGCCCAATAGCCATTTGGGACACCAAATGAGCTCCGTTCGCAAAACCGTTTGTGCGCTCGGCTTTTTTTCATCGTTCTTAAACCTTGGGTCCGTTTTCGCGTTTTCGACGCTGGATAGTTCGCGCAAAAAAATTAGGCCCGGGGCAGCCCCGTCGGGCCCGATAGCGGCCCCAAATGAGCTCCGTTTGCAAAATCGTGTGCGTGGATAACTTTTTTTCATCGTTCTTAGCCCTTGGGTCCGTTTTCGCATTTTTGCCTGCCATAAAGTTCATGCATAAAAATTGGGTCCCGTGGCAACCTCGCCGAGCTTGATAGCCATTTGCGGCACCAAATGATCACCATTCACAAAATCGTCTGTGCGCACTGCTTTTTTCATCGTTCTTAACCTCTGGGTTCGTTTTCGCGTTTTTACCCGCCGAAAAGTTCGCGAACAAAAATTAGGCCACGGGGTAGCCCTGCAGGGCCCGATAGCCATTTGAGGAAACAGATGAGCTCCGTTCGCAAAACCGTCTATGCGCATTGCTTTTTTTCATCGTTCTTAACACTTGAGTCTGTTTTCGCGTTTTTGCTCGCGAAAGTTCGTGCACAAAAATTGAGCACCGGGGCAGTCCCTCTGGACCTGATAGCCATTTGGGCACCAAATGAGCTCCGTTCGCAAGACCGTGTGCACACACAACTTTTTTTTTTTTATCGTTCTTAACCCTTGGGTCCGTTTTTGGGTTTTCGCCGCTGGAAATTTCTCGCACAAAAATTGGGCAATGGGGCAGCCCCACCTGGCCCGATAGCCATTTGGGGCACCAAATGAGCTCCGTTCGCAATAGCATCTGCGTGCATGGCTTTTCGAACGGAGCTCATCTGGTGCCCGTTCGCAAAAGCCTCCAAAATAGAAAAGTTTGTTGGGAGCGCGCAGAAGACCTCAATGCAACTATTTAAAAATTTGCTGAGTTCGAGCAAAGTCGGTTGATGGGAACGGCAACCAATCAAGTGGGGGAGAAAGTCATGGTCATGCTTGTTTAGGATGTATTGCCCATGGCCGTATGTCCACCTCCACCCCTTTTTACTATGCTTGCATCCTATGTATTTTCTTTTGCTAGGTAATTTGCTTTTTATGTACTTTTCTTAGAATAAAGAGCCTGGTAGCAATCTATTTCTGCCAGGCGTTTACACTGTTTCTACTCGTGCTTAAAATATAATCTCGCTCTCGTGAGAGTCGGCCCGCTCTCTGCCCTTACGCCCCAAGGTTCTCTCTCGAGTTGCCCTAAGCGATCTCCGACACCACTATTCTTCTCTTACTCCACCTTAAAATGGAAAGGAAACTATTAATAGAAGCGTGAACTAAACGGTGAACTAATCAACTGGTTAACCCCTTCTCTGAAGAATGCCTTTGATACTTATAGAATATCCATGGTAAAAGGCGTCTTCTCTCTCTTGGTTGTACAGAAGGGACAACTTTAATTCCTGACTGATGCGCTGGATAATTGTCACCGATAAAGCTGAATGTACTTTGTGACCGTTATTGGTTGTCAACTTAATTTGGATTCGACTGTCATAAGTTTTCTTTCCCATCGCTCTTAATTATCCTTTCACCCGAATGCGCCCACCATGTTGCGCTGACCAAGTAACGGCGATCCTTCTTGGATGAATGTTTGGGAGCACGATCAACGCAAAGCCTTGCGGTGAAGTTGCGCTCGACCAATGAATTCCTATGATCACAATCTTTGCATTACGTTAACGCATATTCTGCACAAATATACAAAAATCAACGCAATCCAACATTGTTTAAGAACCTACCACTATGATAAGTGCATTTCTGCCCCGTTCGCAAAATCGTCGAAAAACTGTTTGGGCCCTAGGTAGTTGCGCTGGGCCCGATAGCCATTTGGGGCACCAAATGAGCTCCGTTCACAAAACCATCTGCGCACGAATTTTTTTCATCGTTCTTAACCCCTGGGTCCGTTTTCACGTTTTTGCCTGCCAGAAAGTTCGCGCACAAAAACTGGGCCCTAGGGCAGCCCCGCTGGGCCCGATAGCCATTTGGGGCATCAAATGAGTTCTGTTCACAAAACTGTCTGTGCACGACTTTTTTTCATCGTTCTTAACCCCTGGGTCCGTTTTCACGTTTTTGCACGCCGAAAAGTTCGCGCACAAAGATTGGGCCTTGGGGTAGTCTCGTCGGGCCTGATAGCCATTTGAGACACCAAATGAGCTCTGTTCGCAAAACCGTTTGCGCGCACGACTTTTTTTCATCATTCTTAAACCATGGGTTCGTTTTTGCATTTTCACCTGCCGAAAAGTTCGCACACAAAAATTCGACCTCAAGGCAGTTCTGCCGGGCTCGATAGCCATTTGGGGCACCAAATGAGCTCCATTCGCAAAACTGTCTGCGCGTAAGGCTTTTGTTTTATCGTTCTTAACCCTTGGGTCTGTTTTCGCGTTTTCGCCCACTGAAAAGTTCTTGCACAAAAATTTGGCCCCGGGGCAACCTCACCGGGCTCAATTTCAATTTCGGGCACCAAATGAGCTCTGTTCGCAAAATCATCTGCGCGCACGACATTTTTTCATCGTTCTTAACCCCTAAGTCCATTTTACTTGTTTTCGTCCACCAGAACGTTCGCGCACAAAAATTGAGCCCTGAGACATCTCCGTCAGGCCCGATATCCATTTCGGGCACAAAATGAGTTCCGTTCGCAAAACCATCTACGCGCATGACTTTTTTCATCGTTCTTAACCCCTAGGCCCGTTTTCGTATTTTCGCCCGCCGGAAAGTTCGCGCACAAAAATTGGGCCCTAGGGTAGGCTTATCGGGCCCGATAGCCATTTGGGGCACGAAATGAGGTCCGTTCCCAGAACAGTCTGCGCGCACGATTTTTTTTCATCGTTCTTAACCCCTGGGTCTGTTTTCGCGTTTTCACCTGCTGGAAAGTTCGCGCACAAAAATTGGGCCTCGAGGAAACCCGCCGGGCCCGATAGCCATTTGAGGCACCAAATGAGCTCCATTCATAAAACTGTCAAAGCGCACGACTTTTTTTCATCGTTCTTTACCCCTGGGTTTGTTTTCGCGTTTTCGTCCACCGAAAAGTTTGGCACAAAAATTGGGCTCGGGGCAACCTCGCTGGAACCATAGCCATTTGGGGCACCAAATGAGCTCCGTTTGCCAAACCGTTTGCGCGCACGGATTTTTTCCATCGTTCTTAACCCTTGGGTCTTTTTTTGCGTTTTCGCCCGTTGGAAAGTTCACACATAAACATTGGGCCCCACTGGGCCGGATAGCCATTTTGGGCACCAAATGAGCTTGTTCACAAAATCGTATACGCGTACGGCTTTTATTCATCGTTCTTAACCCCTGGGTCCGTTTTCGGGTTTATGCCCGTTGAAAAGTTCCCGCACAAAAATTGGGCCCTGGGGCAGTCCTGGCGAGCCTGATAGCTATTTGGGGCACCAAATGAGCTCCATTCGCAAAATTGTCTACGCGCACGGCTCTTTATTATCGTTCCTAACCCTTAGGTCCGTTTTGGCGTTTTCGCCAGACTGAAAGTTTGTGCACAAAAATTTGGCCCCGGGGCAGCCCCGATGGGCAAGATATCCATTTCGGGCACGAAATGAACTCCATTCGCAAAACCGTCTGTGCGCACGGCTTTTTTTCATCGTTCTTCACCCTTGGGTTCGTTTTCACGTTATTGCTCGCCGGTATGTTCGCACACAAAAATTGGGCCTCAGGGCAGCCCCACCGGGCCCGATTGCCATTTGGGGACCCAAATGAGCTTCGTTCAAAAAACCATCTTTGCGTATGCTTTTTTCATTGTTATTAACCTCTGAGTCCGTTTTCGTATTTTCACCCGCTGGAAAGTTCGCGCCCAAAAATTGGGCCCCGTGGTAGCTCAACGGGTCTGATAGCCATTTGGAGCACCAAATTAGCTCCGTTCGAAAAATCGTCTACGCGTACGGCATTTTTCATCGTTCTTAACCCTTAGGTCCGTTTTCGCATTTTCGCCCGCCGGAAAGTTCGCGCACAAAAATTGGGCCTTAGGCAGCCCCCCTGGGCCCGATAGCCGTTTAGGGCACCAAATGAGCTTTGTTTGCAAAACCGTCTATGCGCACAGTTTTTTATCATTGTTCTTAACCCCTGGTCCGTTTTCGCTTTTTGCCCGCTGGAAAGTTCGCGAGCAAAAATTGGTCCTCGGGGAATCCTCGCAGGGCCCAATACCCATTTGAGGCACCAAATGACCTCCATTCGCAAAACCGTCTATGCGCACAACTTTTTCTCATCGTTCTAAACACCTGGGTCCATTTTTGCGTTTTCGCCCACCGGAAAGTTCGCGTACAAAAATATGGCCGGGGCAGCTCTGTGGGGCACGATAGTCATTTGGGGTAGCAAATGAGCTCCGTTCGCAAAACCGTCTGTGCGTACAAATTTTTCTTATTGTTCTTAACCCCTGGGTCCATTTTTGCATTTTCACCCGCTGGAAAGTTCGGGTGCCCGATAGGCATTTGGGATACCAAATGAGCTCCGTTCGTCAAACCGTATGCGCATACAATTTTTCTCATCGTTCTTAACCCCTGGGTCCGTTTTTTCCGTTTTCGCCCGCCGGAAAGTTCGTGCACAAAAATTGAGCCCTGAGGCAGCCCCGCAGGTCCCGATAGCCATTCTGAGCACCAAATGAGCTCTGTTTACAAAATCGTCTGCACGCACGGCTTTGTCTCATTGTTGACAACCCCTTGGTCTACTTTCTCGTTTTCGCCCGCCGAAAAGTTCGCGCACAAAAATTGGGCCCCGGGGCAGCCCTACCTGGCTCGATAGCCATTTGAGGTACCAAATGAGCTCTGTTCGCAAAATCATCTACGTGCATAACTTTTTCTCGTCGTTTTTAACCCCTGGGTCCGTTTTCGCGTTTTCGTCCGTCAGAATGTTCACGCACAAAAATTGGGCCCCGGGGCAGCCCCGCTGGGCCCGATAGCCATTTAGGGCACCAAATGAGCTCCGTTCGAAAACCGTCTGCATGCACGACTTTTTTTCATCGTTCTTAACCCCTAGGTCCAATTTCGCGTTCTCGCCCTCCGAAAAGTTCGCGTACAAACATTGGGCCCCGGGGAAAGCCCACCGAGCCCGATAACCATTTGGGTCACCAAATGAGCTCCGTTCGCAAAATCATTTGCGCGCATGACTTTTTCTTATCCTTCTTAACCCCTGGGTCCGATTTCACGTTTTCGCCCATCGCAAAGTTCGCGCACAAAAACCCGGGGCAGCCTCGCGGGGCCCGATAGCCATTTGGGTCACCAAATGAGTTCTGTTCGTAAAACCGTTTGCGCGAACAAATTTTTTTCATCGTTCTTAACCCCAGGTTCTGTTTTCGCAATTTCGCCTGCCAGAAATTTTGTGCACAAAAATTGGGCTCTAGGGAAGCTCCGTCGGGCTCGATAGCCATTTGGGGCACCAAATGAGCTCTGTTCCCATAACCGTCAGCGCGCACAAGTTTTTTTCATCATTCTTAACCCCTGGATCCATTTTTACGTTTTTGCCCGCCAGAAAGTTCACGCACAATAATTGGGCCCCGGGGCAGCCCCACCGGGCTCGATAGCCATTTGGGGCACCAAATGAGCTCCGTTCGCAAAACCGTCTGCGTGCACGGCTTGTTCTCATCGTTCTTAACCCCTGGGTCCGTTTTTACGTTTTCGGTCGCTGGAAAGTTCGCGCACAAAAATTGGGCCCTTGGGCAGCCCTGCGGGGCATGATAGCCATTTGGGGCACCAAATGAGCTCCGTTCGAAAAACCGTCTATGCGCACGGTTTTTTCTCATCTTTCTTAACCCTTGGGTTCGTTTTTGCCCGCTGGAAAGTTCGCGGACAAAAATTGGGTCCTATGGTAGCTCTTCAATTCGATAAACCATTTAAGCGCACCACTTTTTCTCATCGTTCTTAACCCCTGGGTCTGTTTTCTTGTTTTTTCCCGCTGGAAAGTTCGCGCACAAAAATTGGTTCCAGGGCAGCCTAGCGGGGCCCGATAGCTATTTGGGGCACCAAATGAGCTCCGTTCGCAAAACTGTCTGCGCACTTGGCATTTTCTCATCATTCTTAACCCCTTGATCCATTTTTGCATTTTCGCCCGCCAGAAAATTCGCACAAAAAATTGGGCCCTAGGGCAACCCCGCGGGACGCGATAGCCATTTGGGGCACCAAATGAGCTCCGTTCGTAAAACCGTCTGTGCGCACGACTTTTTCATCGTTCTTAACCGCAGTCTCCATTTTCGTGTTTTCGCTCGTCGGAAAGTTCGCGCACAAAAGTTGGGCACTAGGGTAGCCCCGCCGGCCTCGACAGCCATTTGGGACACTAAATGAGCTTCGTTCGCAAAACCGTCTGCGCGCACGGCTTTTTTTCATCAATCTTAACTGCTAGGTCCAGTTTTCATGTTTTTGCCTGTCGGAAATTTCGTGCACAAAAATTGGTCTCCGGGCAACCCCGCGGGGCCCGATAGCTATTTGGGGGACCAAATGAGCTCCGTTCACAAAACTGTCTGTGCGCACTGCTTTTTTTTCATCATTCTTAACCCTTGAGTCCATTTTTCGCATTTTCGCCCGACAGAAATTTTACGCACAAAAAATTGGTATTTGGGCAGCCCCGCCGGGCCCGATAGCTATTTTGGGCAACAAATGAATTCCGTTCACAAAACCGTCTACGCGCACACTTTTTTCATCGTTCTTAACCCTTGGGTCCATTTTCGCATTTTCGCTCGCCGAAAAATTCGCACACAAAAATGGGGTCTCGGGGCAACCCTGCTGGGCCAGAAAGCCATTTGGGCACCAAATGAGCTCCGTTCGCAAAATCGTTTGTGCGCTTAGCTTTTTCTCATTGTTTTAACCCCTTGGTCCGTTTTCGTTTTTTCGCTCGCTGAAAAGTTTACAAATAAAAATTGGACCCCGGGGCAGTCCCGTGGGGCCCGATAGCCATCTGGGGCACAAAATCAGCTCTGTTCGTAAAACCGTTTGCACGCACACGTAAATTGGACCACGGGGCAGCCCGTGGGGCTTGATAGCCATTTGAGGCACCAAATGAGCTCCGTTCGCAAAACCGTCAGCGCGCTCGTCTTTTTCGTGTCATTCCTAACCCCTGGGTCTGTTTTCACGTTTTCGCCGACCGGAAAGCTCACGCACAAAAATTGATAGCCATTTGGGGCACCAAATGATCTCCGTTTGCAAAACCGTCTACGCGCACGGATTTTTTCATCGTTCTTAACCCCTGGGTCCGTTTTCACGTTTTCGCCCGCCGGAAAGTTCGCACACAAAAATATGGCCTAGGGCAGCCCCGCTAGGCCCGATAGCCATTTAAGGTACCAATAGAGCCCCGTTCGCAAAATCATCTCCACGCTTGTTCTTAACCTCTGGGCCCCTTTTCGCGTTTTCGCCCGCTGGAAAGTTTGCGCACAAATATTGGACCCCGGTGCAGCCCACGGGGCCTGATATCCATATTAGGGCACTAAATGTGCTCCGTTCGCAAAATCGTCTTCACGCATGGCTTTTTTCATCGTTCTTAATCCATGAATCCGTTTTCACGTTTTCATCTGTCGGAAAGTTCGCACACAAAAATTAGGCCCCAAGGCAGCCCCGCCAGGTCTGATAGCCATTTGGGGCACCAATTGAGCTCCGTTTGGAAAATCGTCTATGCGAATGACTATTTTTCATCGTTCTTAACCCCCCGATATCCATTTGGGGCACCAAATGAGCTTTGTTTGTAAAACCATCTGCGCGCACGGCCTTTTCTTATCGTTCTTAACCCCTTCATCCGTTTTCGTGTTTTCACCCGTCGGAAAGTTTGCATACAAAAATTAGGCCCCGATAGCCATTTGCGGCACCAAATGACCTCCGTTCGCAAAACCAACTGCGCCCACGGCTTTTTTTCATCGTTCTTAAGCCATTCATTCGTTTTTGTGTTTTCGCCTGCCAGAAAGTTCGCGCACAAAAATTGGGCACTGGGGCAGCCTTGCAGGGCCCGATAGCCATTTGGGGCGCCAAATGAGCTACGTTCGCAAATCGTTTGCGCGCAAGGCTTTTTCTCATCGTTCCTAACCCGTGGGTCTGTTTTCGCGTTTTCACCCGCCAGAAAGTTCCATACAAAAATTGGGCCCCGGGGGAGCCCAGGGGGCTCGATAGCCATTTAGGGCACCAAATGAGCTTCATTCGCAAAATCGTCTGTGCGAACGTCTTTTTCTCATCGTTCTTAAACCCTGGGTCCGTTTTCGCCTTTTCGCTTGCTGGAAAGTTCGCGCACAAAAATTAGGTCATGGAGCAGCCCCGCGGGGATTGATAGCCATTTGGGGCCCCAAATGAGCTCCGTTCGCAAAACCGTTTGCGTGCATGACTTTTTCCATCGTTCTTAACCCCTGGGTCCGTTTTCGCGTTTTCGCCCGCCAAAAAGTTCGCGCACAATAATTGGGCCCCAAGGTAGCCTCGCAGGGCCCGATAGCCATTTGGGGCACCAAATGAGCTCCGTTCGTAAAACCAACTATACGCACGACTTTTTTCATTGTTCTTAAGCTATTGGTCTGTTTTCGCATTTTCGCCTGCCGGAAAGTTCGCGCACAAAAATTGGGTCCTGGGCAGCCTCGTAGGGCCCGATAGCCATTTAGGGCACCAAATGAGCTCCATTCGCAAAACCATCTGCGCGCACGACTTTTTCTCATTGTTCCTAACCCCTGGGTTCGTTTTCGTGTTTTTGCTCGCCGGAAAGTTCCATACAAAAATTGGGCCCCAGGGCAGCCTCGCGGGGCTCGATAGCCATTTGGAGCACCAAATGAGCTTCGTTCGCAAAATCGTCTGCGTGCACGTCTTTTTCTCATCGTTCTTAACCCCTGGGTCCATTTTCCCGTTTTCGTCCGTCGGAAAGTTCGCACACAAAAATTGGGTCACGGGACATCCCCGTGGGGACCGATAGCCATTTGAGGCTCCAAATGAACTCCGTTCATAAAACCGTCTACGCGCATGACTTTTTCCCATTGTTCTTAACCCTGGGTCCGTTTTCGCGTTTTTGCCCACCAGAAAGTTCGGGCACAAAATTTGGATGCCGAGGCAGACTCGCAGGGCCCGATAGCCATTTGGGACACCAAATGAACTCTGTTCGTAAAACCGTCTGCACGCAAAACTTTTTCTCAACGTTCTTAGCCCCTGGGTCTATTTTCGCGTTTTCGCCGTCCGAAAAGTTCGCGCACAAAAATTGGGCCTCGGGGTAGCCCCGCCAAGCCCGATAGCCATTTAGGGCACCAAATGAGCTCCATTCACAAAACCGTCTGCGCGCACGACTTGTTCTCATCGCTCTTAACCCTTGGGTTTGTTTTCACATTTTCGCCCGCTGGAAAGTTCACGGACAAAAGTTGGGCCCAGGGGTAGTCCCGCTGGGCCCGATAGCCATTTGAGGCATCAAATGAGCTCCGTTGGAAAATTTTTCTACGCGCAAAACGTTTTCTCATCGTTCTTAACCCCTAGGTTCGTTTTCGCATGCTGGAAAGTTCGCGCACAAAAATTGGGCCCCGGGGCAGCCCCGTCGGGCCCGATAGCTATTTGGGGCACCAAACGAGCTTCGTTCGCAAAACCGTCTGTGCGCACGTCTCTTTCTCATCGTTCTTAACTCCTGGGTCCGTTTTTGCATTTTCTCTCGCCAGAAAGTTCCCGCACAAAAATTCGCTCCCAGGGCAGCCCCGTCGGGCCCAAGAGCCATTTGTGGCACCAAATGAGCTTCATTCGCAGAACCGTCTACGCGCATGGCTGTTTCTTATCATTCTTATCCCCTGGCTCCATTTTCGCATTTTTCCTCGTCGGAACGTACACGCACAATAATTGGGCCTCGAGGCAGCTCCACCGGGCCTGATAGCCATTTGGGACACCAAATTAGCTCTGTTCGCAAAACCGTCTACGCGCACGACTCTTTTTTATCTTTCTTAACCACTGGGTCCATTTTCCCGTTTTCGCTAATCAGAAAGTTCGCACACAAAAATTTTAACCTCGGGGCAGCCTCGTCAGGCCCGATAGCCATTTGGGGTACCAAATGAGCTCCGTTCACAAAGTTGTCTGCGCGCGCGACTGTTTTTAATTGTTCTTAACCCCTGGGTCCATTTTCGCGTTTTCGCCCGCCGGAAACTTCGCGCATAAAAATTGGGCCCTAGGGCAGCCCCGCTGGGCCTGATAGTGATTTGGGGCACCAAATAAGCTTCGTACGCAAAATCGTCTACGCGCACAGATTTTTCTCATCATTCTTAACCCTTGGGTCCGTTTCGCGTTTTTGCCCGCCGCAAAGTTCGTTCATAAAAATTGGGCCCCGGGGCAGCCCCGCTGGGCCCAATAGCCATTTAGGGCACCAAATAAGTTTCGTACGCAAAACCATCTGCATCCACGGTTTTTTCTCATCGTTCTTAACCCTTGGGTCTTTTTTCGTGTTTTCGCTTGCTGGAAAGTTGGCACACAAAAGTTGGGCCCCGGGGCAGTACCACTGGGCCCGATAGCCATTTGGGCACCAAATGAGCTCTGCTCGCAAAACTGTCTATACAAACAACTTTTTCTTATCGTTTTTAACCACTGGGTTCGTTTTCGCGTTTTCGCTCGCCGGAAAGTTTGCGCACAAAAGTTGGGCCCCAAGGCAGCCTTACTGGGCCCGATAGCCATTTGGGGCACCAAATGAGTTTCGTTCGCAAACCATTTGCGCGCACGGCTTGTTCTCATCGTTCTTAACCCCTTTGCCCGTTTTCGCGTTTTCGCTCGCTAGAAAGTTCGTGCACAAAAATTGGGTCCCGGGGTAGCCTCGCGTGGCCCGATAGCCATTTGGACCACAAAATGAGCTCCGTTCGCAAAATCGTCTGCGCGCATGGCTTTTTTTCATCATTCTTAACCCCGAGGTCCGTTTTCGCGTTTTTGCCTGCCGGAAAGTTCGCGCACAAAAATTAGGCCTTAGGCAACCCCGCCTGGCCCGCTAACCATTTGGGGCACCAAATGAGCTACGTTCGCAAAACCTCTGTGCGCACGAATTTTTCTCATCTTTCTTAACCCCTTCGTCCATTTTTGCGTTTTCGGCCGTCGGAAATTTTGCGCACAAAAATTGGGCTCCGGGGCAGCCTCGTCGGACCCGATATCCATTTGGGGCACCAAATGAGCTCCGTGCGCAAAACAGTCTCCACACACGACTTTTTTTTCATTGTTCTTAACCCTTGGGTCCGTTTTCGCGTTTTCGTTCGTCAGGAAGTTCGCGCTCAAAAATTGGGTCCCAAGGCAGCCCTGTGGGGCCCAATAGCCATTTGGGGCACCAAATTAGCTCCGTTCACAAAACCGTCTGCACGCACGCGTTTTTTTCTTGATTAATCATTATATATTAATCTCATTAATATACAATTCTCTCATTTGATTTGAGCAATTTAAATCATACCTCATTACTATCCATTAGTGAGCTAATAAGGGGACCTTATAGACCTAAAGCTTAGAAGTTTCAATAATATGAGATTAATTGTTACTGTAATCCAATTAATCAATATTCATTAACTACCGATCACTTCACTAAAGACT
Organism: Benincasa hispida; assembly: GCF_027475165.1. NCBI lineage: Eukaryota > Viridiplantae > Streptophyta > Magnoliopsida > Cucurbitales > Cucurbitaceae > Benincasa > Benincasa hispida. Next base: position 10,083,775 of record NC_143487.1, read on the forward strand.
GATAACTGCACTCTTCACACTATAGATATATTTTTGTGTTTATGGATATAACTAATTAATAATGAGTCTACCCTTCATAAATCGCTCAAAACTACAGCTGGGTCAAATTACCGTTTTACCCTTGTAACTATATCTAACTCCTTAAGTACCATTGATTCCTTTAATGATCAAACAATTTATAGTCTATCTATAAACTAACACCTCGTGTGCCAGTGAGAGATTAAGGCCCCATTGTTCAAGACCCGAAATCAGCTGTTAAGGGTGCAATTTATCTACTTTCTCAAGGAATGGGAATGAGTGAATTTCATCTTGTGTAACTATTGAAGGAAATCTAAAGATAGATATCCTGTGAGCGGAAGCAGATTGTTCCAAATCTCACTGAGAAAGAACACAACAATTATAGTCCACACAGAAACGATTATGCCTAATCAGAAATTACAGTATGCTACTTATAAAGAAACAAACAAGGGATAGAGTATGTGAACCTTTGAAGAACCTTTCTTCAAGTATCGCTCGATCGTTCAACAACTCGTTTAATTAGCATGAACTCAAATGCAACGATCAGAACACGATCTCAACGAACGTCTGAATGAACCTCCAACCCAATCGAGTCCAACTCGATCCTCGAACTGAATTCGAACACCACCATAATGGTTACCTTGTTATTCTCGGTGTGAGAATCTAGGAGTTATAGGCTCTGTATAATTTTGGATTGAAGAAAGCAGAAGGTAGACGATCGAGTAAGTAGGAGATGAATGCTGTCTATCGTATAGATAAAATACTCAATCGTTTAGAAAGCTGAAGCCTATCGTATAGACTTTGCTACTCGATCATGTAGCAACGATTAAGCGAGTAACTATCGTATAGTAAACTCATAGCTCGATCGTGTATGCTCTCTATGCTTTCGCTTAGTAAAACCTTTTTACTTGATAGCCTTTTTTTGTGAGATTATTCCGAAAGAATCATCAACTTAATTTTGGAAAACCATTTTCCTTTTATCTCACAGTTACCATAAAACTTCCAGTAACCTCCCACTCAATTCGGTTATTAGAGAAAAAGAATAATTAGTTATCATATAATTAATATGTTATAAATAAATATAATAACCAACTTATCATATTATATTTATAACCTATAGTTTTAATATTTCATCATATGAAACATATAAACCATAGTTCTTTTTCTATTTTATGGTATTTAATATAAATTATAGCTTGAAGCTCCAATGGTACGTGAATAACTGATTAAACTCTTTAATCATAAGTTCCACCATTCGTTAACTGTTAGTCACTCCACTAAAGACCGACAGTTGCATTCTTCACACTACAGATATATTTCTATGTCCATATGACCAATCAACAATGTGATGACCCTTCATAAATCACTCGTAAGTACAACTGGGCCAATTCACCATTTTTCCCTGTATAGTTACATCTAACTCCTTAAGTACCACTGATTTCTCTAATGAACAATAAATCGTAGTCCTACTATGACTAAATCCTCTCGGGCCGTGAGTGGGTGTGGCCACTATGCTCAAGACCCGAAATCAGATCTTAAGAGAGCAATTTATCTACTTACCCCTGCTTTGGAGAAGGAGTGAATTTCATCTTGTGTAGCTGAGTTCCCAGCTCCCTAATCAGACAAATCCCCAAAATGGTAAGCTTGTTGAGTTGGCAATCTGGCCATTCTCACCCATACAAATCAAAGGACTACCCTCATAGACAAAAGTTCCCAACTCACTCAGGATTAAGGTCATGTCACCTATGGTCATCCTAGTGAAATGTAAGTCTCAATTATCAACGACGTTATATAAAGAGACTAATCATTTCGTGGTCTGATTTTATATAAACTCTTTGTATAGGATACCTCCACTTGCATGTCTCCACATGAATGGTCAGGATCATACCATTTGTAGCACTTTACAACATTTGTAATATCTACAAAGCGGGTCGTATCTATAATGTCATCAGGATAACGTATCCCTCCTTGATCCATCTACTATAGACCATTTAGGTTATTACTTAAGGCATGATCCACTTGTATGTCTCCACATACATGCTTAAGTTACATGAAATAATCATGGATCTTAGTTTATTGGATTTGATTAAATGCACTTTTATTTTATTAATAACAATATGTGTATAAAATGTTTACAAACTACGAGACCACCGAAAGGATTAGGACTCCAATCTCAACAATTTTGTTCCCAACTCCCTAATCAGAAAAATCCCCAAAATGGTAGACTTGTTGAGTCGGCTATTATGGCCACTCTCACCCATACAGATCAAAGGAATGTCGTCATAAATAGAAGTTCACAACTCACTCAGGATTAAGGTCGTCTCTTATGGTTATCCTAATGAAATATTAGTTTCTTTAAGTAACAGTGTTATAAAGAGAAAATAATTATTTCGCGGTCCAATCTATGTATAAAATCCTTTATAAAATCCTTCTACAAGCTACTTCTAGGAACTAGTTTCCTGAGAGAAAGCACAAATATGATTAGTGCTACCTAAATCCAATATCCAGATTAATATATCATTTTCCACTAAACATGATTCAACAACTAGTAAATCATAAAATACAATAATGTTTATCAAATTATACACTTCCAATACCACTATGTGTTCAAACCCTCCTAATACAGCTATCAAGACAGAACGATTTTCGCAATCATCCATCGACTAGTTCTAAGCCAATTCAAACTAAACAATATTTGCTTTCAAACATTTTTTGTGAAAGCAATAACACAGCATAAACGACCATCAAACATATATACATACAATTAATAAATGAAACAAGGTTGGCATGATCACATAATCCTTCAATTACATAGCAAATCCCATAAATTGGTTTAAGGAAACAATTTTCAGTACCGCAAACAACCCATCGAATGTGCACATGTCGACTATTCCTATTAGACATACTCGGGTACGTGGATAACTCCAGTCAGACATACTGAAAATTTCAATCCAACGTCCACGAGATATGCTAATAATATCTGGGTACAATTTCCAATTTCCAACCAAACCAACACGAACAAACATCCAAACCAATATTCACAGAGTAAACAGTTATCCAAACAAAAGAACAATAATTATTATTCATGAAAACATGTATTTTCAGATCATGCCAAATCTAGAAAATTAGTACAAATATATAATACATACAACCATTCAAACATAAACCACTCACAGTTTCTTTTGATCGGATCCTCAGAAAATTCTTTAATCAGTTTCTTACCCTGTTTCTTCTAAATTCCTTTCCTTTCAAAGAAATTATAAATTAGTCCATAATTCCTCCAATAATCCCAATTTATTCACAAATAACTTTAAAAGTTAGAAAGACCACCTTATCCCCTAAAAATAGGCTTAACTTCTCCAAAACTTCTCGTAGGAGGTTATTTTGGCAAGCTGATGGGCATTGGTCTGCAGAGTGGCCGTGTCTGGGTGTGCAAATGGGCAGGAGGAAAACATATGGGCGGCAGACATCGCATTGGGCAGCACTGGGCAGTGAGATGCGCACAACGTGCGTCGGGATGCATCCGTATACGCTGTCGCGTGACCGCCCGGATGCGTCTAGAACAGGTACGTGCACGAGCGCTTATGCTGGCAAGGATTCATGATAGGTGAAATACATCTGTATACACTATCGTGCGTCTGTCCGGATGTGTCTAGCTCGGGTGCATGCACGAGCGCTTAGGCTGGTAAGGACGTGTGAAAGGGCTAGATTCTAGGCCTATGTGATCAGCCTATACGATCAGTTGGCCATCAGACTTCTAATGCAAGTTCCTCTTAAGGATTTTAGTTGAGATGGAAGTCCGGGACCTCTCACTATACTTTCTTCTTAGGACTCTCTTACTAAAATTACTCGAATGACACTAGTGGATTGTGAGAGTTGTTCGTCCCAACCCTCCCTATTTATAGGCATCCAAAGTTCTTCCTAGTTTGACGCCTCCAGCCTAATTGCATGTCAATGTGCCTTCACCACGTGCTGCCCACGCCAACCTTTTGCCACAATGGTCTGAAGTGTCTTCCTTTCCCTTAGCCAACATATATGCTTCACTTTGTATGCCTTCTCGTGCACCCACCTCAACTCTTTCCATTCCACCCTTCAATTTTCAGCTGATAGCTCCTAGTTTCAATCCGTCCAACACTTAAGCTGGTACATAAGCCACCTTTTGTCCCTCAACTCACAATTTAATAGCCCAAAACCTTGGATGTCTCAAGATTTATACAAAATAACCAAGTGCTTCATGTAGGAACTCTTATTCAAGAGTACCTACGAGCGGAAGTAGATCTTTCCAATTCATTGTGATAGAATTACCACATGTACATTCAAACATACTTTCATGATGCAAAAGGGACAAAGAAATCATACCAGATGAATATTTCTTCTTCACAGCGAGTCTGAAGCCCAACTGTCTACCTCGAACAATCACCACTCGGACAGAAGGAATCGGAGAAGACAACACCACTTAGAGCCCTCAGTATTCTTGGAGTGAGAATCCAAAGTGTTGTTTGGATTCGATAGAGGGAAGAAGGAAGAGCGACCGTACACAATGATCAAGCAAGTGGGAGATGCGATCGTCTATCGCATAGACAATATGCTTGATCGTTTAGGTAAAGTATATGATCGTGTAGTAAAAGTAAGCGATCGTCTAAACAATCGTGTAGGAAAAGGTAAACGATTGCCTATACGATCGTGTAGGAAAAGGGTGAACGATCATCCAAAACGATCGCGTAGGAAAAACTAAGCGATCGTCTATACGATCGTTTAGTAAATATCGGGAGCTAAACGATCGCTTAGTAAAAAGGTAAACGATCGTTTAAGTAATAGCGCGCGATGGTGTAATTGGTATGCGATTGCTTAGCAATATCGTATATGTAAGCGATCGTGCAGTTCTATCGTATAGTCACTGATTTTCTAAACGATGACACTATCTTTTTCACAATACCCACACACATCGAGATCAACACACCGTCTGCTATTTATAATGCACTTATACGTTATTTTAAATGAAGAGGCGCCTTCCCATTTCCTTTATAACCATCCAATTAATGTGATCTTATTACATTCATAACTTATAAATTAATATCAAATATTAATTATAATATTTTTCCTTTACTAGATATAAATCATATTTATATCCAATTTTCTCCAAATTAATGTATCTCATACATAAAGTTAATTATATCATATTTAATTAACTCGTTCAATTATATTATATATAATCGAACTCCCTCTTGTCAATTTGAACATTTCAAATTGACCCAAAAACTGACTCTCAACTTGTATCCAAGCTACCAAGGGGACCTTATGAACCTATGGCTCGAAGCTCCAACGGTACGTGAATAGCTTACTAAACTCTTTAGTCATGATATCCACCATCCGTTAACTGCCAGGCATTCCACTAAAGACCAACAGTTGAACTCTTCTTACCATAGATATATTTCTATGTCCATTGGATATAACCAATCATCAGTACGATGACCCTTCACAGATGCTCGTAATTACAGTAGGCCAATTTACTGTTTTATCCCTATAATTACATATTCCTCCTTAAGTACCACTGATCCCTCTAATGAACAATACAACATAGTCCTACTATGTGTGAACACCTCTCGAGCCATGAAAAGATGGGTGGCGCCACATCGTTCAAGCCCTAGAATCAGCCTTAAGGGAGCTTTTTATCTACTTGCCCCTGCTTTGGAGAAGGAGTGAATTCCATCTTGTGTAGCTGAGTTTCCAACTCCCAAATTAGACGAATCCCCAAAATGGTAGGTTTGAGTCGGCATTCTGGCCACTCGCACCCATACAAATCAAAGGACCGCCCTCAATGGCAGGAGTTCCCAACTCACTCAGGATTGAGGTCATGTTACCTATGGTCATCCTAGTGAGGTGAAGTCTTAGTTATGAACGGTGTTATATAACGAGACGTTAACACTTCGTGGTCTGGTCTTATACAAATTCTTTGTATAAGACGCCCCTGCTCGCATGTCCCCTACACGAATGATCAGGATCAGATCATCCGTGACAAGTCACAACACTTGTGACCATTCCACAAAAGCGGGCCGCATCCATAGCATTACCAGGATAAGGTTTCCCTCCTATATCCATATACTACAGACCATTTTGGTTATCACTCAAGACATGATCCACGTGTATGTCACCACATACATGCTTAAGTTACATATAGATAACCAAGGATTTTAAGTTTATTGGTTTGTGGTAAAATGAAAAATAACTAAATGTGCAAAGTCAAGTAGTGAAGTAAATATCATTTATATTATACATCACAAGTGTTCGTACAAAGTTGTTTACAAACTACTGGACACGAGACTTTAGGGCATAAACCCCAACACTTCATTGCTCGTATATGGCCTCACTCAATACACGATAGCCTTTTCTCAACGCACGATCACTTTTACTTACTGCCCGATGGCCTTCATCGCATACTCATGCACTCAAATCCTCCACCTAGGCTGTCGCATACCACACATCCAAATGGAAACCTTCATGCCTAGGCCACTTTTGCTGTATGCACTCAAGAGGTTTCCCCAACCTTAAAACAACCTAGCCATCGTATGGCTTCATCGTTCGCTCATCGCTTTGCGCTCAACCATGCGTTTACTCTCTGTGCAACGCCTCAGTACCTTCCCACTCGCACGACCATGTATGTGGCCGAGCGCTTGCTTTCTGTGCACATCGCCTTCCACCAACCAGCCCGTCCGTGTGCATCTGCCTACATCTCACTTATCTGCATGCCACTAGACCAACGTCTGCCTAAATCATCACTTTGCTTTAAACTACTGCCAACGTCTGATCTTATTCCACCGCATGAGTAGCCCACTCACATCAACACTTAGCCAGTGCCCTCATGTCATCATACGGCTACCTGGCACTCACACTTTGCTTTTCTAAACATCACATTTTAATGCATGACGCCCAGCTTAGCCGCGCCTCTTACCAACACATGGGGCCTTCACGCATCCAACATGGGCCTTGCTAAGTAGCATATTTAAATTTCAATTGACCTTGGTAACATATCAATACTAGGTGTTTATATGTTTCAATACTTAGTCAAATTTTATCATCCAAAACCTCCACTTTAATGTTAAGTCCTTTAGGTTTTATTCTTAAGGCATTCACCTCTTCTTATATTCCCCTACAATCTTTTTAATTAACCAAGCTTTAACCTAAATTACATAGATAAACATTTGAGGTTTCATAATTACTACCTCCTTAGAGAAAATTTCGTCCTCGAAATTTTCCCCAAATTCTTAATCAACCAATCTATAAATTAAGCAAAGAAAAGATGTTTTATTTCAAGTATTTGGAAAATGCATATAGTTTCCTATTTCAGGAGCCTTCCCTTTGTCCTCTGGCTTTAGTTCTTTTTTAGTGAAGCCGTATATTTTTCCCGATTGCCGAGTTAATTTGTCTGTTTCCCTTCCCTTCCATTCATTTGGTAGTCCTTTACTTTCTCTCATTGGTCTAACTTCTTGATTAACTATGTGAGAGGGTGTCTTCCAAGTCTTTGTCATTAATTGAGGACATTCTCTCCTAAAGTGTCCCATTTGTCTACAGTTAAAATAAACATTTGTGTTTTCTAGACATTGATTACCCCAATTATACCGATTACATTTTGGACAGCAAGTCCTCCTATTATAGCTAGTGACTGATTTGGAGTCGTGTTGGTTTGTACTTTCTACTCCGAACTTTGAAGTATTCTTCTTTTTAAAGATTCCTTTATTTTTTACTCCTAAAGTAGATCTCCTGCTTCCTTCTTTCTTTCGTTGTTTATTTATCATAATATCTTCCTCCTTATTCCTTCCCATTTGTAAACTCCTTTTTACTCGCATAGCTACTTTTATAAGTTTGGAAAAATCTTCCCAAGCAGTGTAGGCTATTGCCGGAGTCCAGATTTCTTATCGTAATTCTACTTCGAACCTTTTGCAACGTTCTATTTCATCATCTATAATGTTTAATGCATAACGGGACAATTCAGTGTATTTCTGCTCATATTTTGCTATGGTAGTGTTCCCTTGGACAAGTTATAGAAATTCATTTCGTTTCATATCATGAAATGAATGCGGGTAGAATTTTTCATAAAAAGCTTCTTGAAACTCTATCAATGTGGGTTCGTTATTTCCTCTTCTTCAATTTTTAATCATCTTCCACCAATTTTCTGCTTGTCTTTGCAATAAGAAGGTTGCCAGAGTGACTTTTCGGTCTTCAGGACAACCCATGACTCTAAAACATTTCTCAATTTAAGTAATCCATGCCTTAACATTTGCGGGATTTGTAGTTCCTTCAAAAGTATCAGCTTCTAGGGATTTAAGTCATTCAATTCCAAATTTCTTTTCAGGATTTAACTGTATTGCCCCAAGATTCTATGTCAATCATTGTGCAAACCTATCCAAATACTGTTCCTCTGACATAACTTGTTCCTGAGAGTAACTGGCTTCACTTTCATCATTTCTACCCGTTTTATAAGCTCTAGGTTGAGATTTTTTACTCTCATTCATCGACATGTTTTCTATACAAAATTTAGGAAAACAAAATTAGATTCATGGCTTACATTCAAGTATTCACATTATTTTATTTATTTCTCCCTCTCTCTCTCTTTTTCATAATATTACATAATACATTACACCCTACTTTCCTTTCTAAGATCCCTTATCTTACTCTTCTCCTAGTTTCTTTTTCCCTTTTCCTAACATTTCAAATTTTACTTCTGATTTCTGCATGCAATCTTCTAAAGCATGACCTGATTGTAAACAAAAGAAACAAAAAGGCTTATAGGTATCAATATCTTCTTCAAACAGATTTTCTGTGTCATCCTCGCTGTTATTATCTTCGTCAGTCATTAGTATACAATCTTTGCAGATTGACTACTTTCTCCCATAATATGAAGTTTTCTTAATTGTAGTCCAAATTCCTCGTCTAGATGAAGTTCATCATTTCGGTGAGTGGAGTTATATACTTTATTTTTAATTGTATCTGCTTTCCCTTTTTCCTAGTATAAGGACAATGTTTCTGCACGTGTCCCATTTCCCTGCATTCAAAACAAGTTCTGGTCGTAGTTAGATAGGGTCCAAAATGTTTTGCCTTACACTTCCAGCATTCTGGCACGACCGCCTGTCTAATCCGTTCCTATTTTTTGGGTGCCATATATGGAATTGGAGCCCAATAGTATCGTCGTTTTTCTTCTGCCATGGTTATTTGATAATTCCTGCTTTGTTTCTCCTAAAAAGAAATATATAATAAATTTATAGAATTTATGAGTTTCCAAGCCCTCATTTCCAGGTTTCACTTCCCAGTTTTCATATTCCAGGTGCACTTATTCCTTTCAGGTTTTACATAAACCTTTGGAATCTACCTCCCTCAGGTTTTCCCTTAAATCTTAAGAACATATACTATCTAGGATTTTTTTTAATTTTTTTAAAACACAAAACATAACTGTGCTACTTCAGTTAAGAGTGTTTTATACAATACATTAATGTTTATCAAATTATACACTTCCAATACCACCATGTGTCTGAACCCTCCTGATACAGTTGTCAAGACAAAATGATTTCCGCAATCATCCATCGACTAGTTCTAAGCTAATTCCATCACCCTCTTCTGACACTTGGGGGGGGGGGGGGGGGGGGGGGGGGGTGGTTAAAAAACATTTGGAAAACATGAGCGAGAGTGCTCAGTGAGTGGTAAGTTCAAACTAAATAATATTTTCTTTCAAACATTTTTTAGGAAAGCAATAACACAGCATAAACGACCATTAAACATGTATACATATAGTTAAATGAAACAAGGTTGACATGATCACATAATCCTTAAATTACATAGCAAATCCCATAAACCGGTTTAAGGAAACAATTTCCAGTACCCCAAACAACCTGTTGAATGTGCACATGTCGACTATTCCTGTTAAACATACTCAGGTACGTGGATAACTCTAGTCAGAATACTGAAAATTTCAATCCAACGTCCATGATATATGCTAATAATATTCGGGTACAATTTCCAGTTTCCAACTAACACGAATAAACATCCAAACCAATACTCACAGAGTAAACAGTTATCCAAACAAAAGAACAATAATTATGATTCATGGAAACATGTATTTTTAGATCATGCCAAATCTATCAAATTAGTACAAATATATAATACATCCAACCATTCAAACATAAACCACTCACATTTTCTCCTTATCGGACTCTTAGAAAATTCTTTAATCAGCTTCTTGCCCTGTTTCTTCTGAATTCCTTTTCTTTCAAAGAAATTATAAATTAGTCCATAATTCCTCCAATAATCCCAATTTATTCACAAATAACTTTAAAAGTTAGAAAGGCCAGCTTATCCCCTAAAAATAGGTTTTTCTCCAAAACAGCTCATTGGAGGTTATTTTAGCAAGCTAATGGGCACTGGGTTGCAGGGTGGCCGTGTCTAAGTGCGCAAATGGGCAAGGACGAAAACAGATCGACGGCAGACCTGGCACAGGGCAGCACTAGGCAGTGAGATATGCACAACGTGCATCGGGATGCATTCGTATACGTTGTTGCGTGTCCTTCCGAGTGTGTCTGGCACAGGTGCGTGCGCAAGTGCTTATGCTGGCAAGGATACGTGATAGGTAGAATGCGTCTGTATACACTGTCGTTCATCTGTCCGGATGTGTCTAGTATGGGTGCATGCACGAGCGCTTAGGCTAGCAAGGATGCATGATAGGGCTAGCTGTTAGGACTATGCGATCAGTTGGCCACCGAACTTCTAATGCAAACTTCTCTTTCTTTAGGACTTCAATTGAGACGGCAACCCAGGACCTCTCACTATACTTTCTTCTTAGGACTCTCTTACTAAAATTACTCGAATGACACCAGTGGATTGTGAGAGTGTTCTTCCCAACCCACCCTATTTATAGGCATCCAAAGTTCTTCCCAATTTGATACCTCCAGCCTAATTGCATGTCAATGTGCCTTTACCTCGTGCTGCCCACGCCAACCTTTTGCTACATGGTTTGAAGTGTCTTCCTTTCCCTTAGCCAACATATATGTTCACTTTGTCTGCTTTCTCGTGCGTCTACCTCAATTCTTTCCATTCCACCCTACAATTCCTAGCTGATAGCTCCTAGTTTCAATCCGTCCAACACTTAAGCTGGTGCATCACCCACCTTTTGTCCCTCAGATCACAATTTAATAGCCCAAAACCTTGGATTTCTCAAGCTTTATACAAAATAACCAAGTGTTTCCTCGCTTGATAGAGCTGAAACCTACGTCGTTAATAAGCTTTAGTTTTGGTGAAAAGAAAAATTATAATACCGAACCACTCCTATTACTACAAAGACGTAATAATAATGGTAAGTTTGAGTCAATCCGCAGAGAAACGCGATTGGTTTTGTTAAGTTAATTTTCTAAATAGAGCGATAAATGGCAAGTTTTGATGTGGAAGGGATAAATACGTGAAATTGAAATAAAAGGGTAAATGTAATCTAGGATAGGAGCCTATTTAATTTCTAGAGCAAGAAAGAGTTCTTATGCAATTTCTTTCATTAGGCATCAATTAACTATATTGAAACTATCAACCCCTCAACCTATTAGAAATTAGCCAATTTTGATAAAAATCTAAATTAACCCTAATTCAGTTTAAAACATTTCCCTTTTAGTGACATACGAGTTAAAACTAAAAAGCATTAAGAAAAAGTTCAATTGTTGAGACATATTGCAAGCCGGAAAGCCATATCTTGTAGCATGATTTATTTGGAAAAGATTATATTAAGGCATACATGAGTTTGGCCAAAAAAAGTCTAGACCCTAAACATGTGACCCTAATACGTGCAACTAAATCAATCAATATTGCATAGGCTATGACAATTTTGCAAACAAGAATTTCAACAAATTAATTTGTCAGAAGAATTCTCAAAACTCTATTAATCTTAAAACGAATCCATACACAGAATTCACAAGAGTACAGTTAAATTAATTAGAAAACCTTCAAGAAATTAACATAAGGCTCTTGCTCAAAGTAGATAAAGATACCTCTCAATTCATAGACAAATCAAGAACGTACCTCCAATCCATTGATTACAACCCAAAATAAAATAAAAACTAACCTAAAGATACTAAAAATTGAAGGAAAAGGAAGAAGAATGAAGATTAAATTTGGCCTCTATCAATTTGGGCTCCAAAATTCGATATATTTTGACCTAGGGCCAATGAGGAGTATTTATAGGAAAGATCGCAACGTCACAACGCTGGCGTTGTGCAACTTCGGAGCGTTACAATGTTGCAAAAAGCGTTGCAGCGCTGCACATTCTACCTTAGAGCATCAGGGTAGAGGGTCAAATCACCTCTAAATTGCTTCAAATTAGTCCTATTTGACTCTGATATCTTGGTTCTACCTCCTCGGTGCATGATACCTACAAAGTAAGGAAAATAAACACATAAAATCTGATATCAAACCATTAAGCTAGGAATAATATCTCTTTTTTAGAGCTAACACTCGCATCTGGCTATTACTCGATGTGTGAAGCCTCCACTCGATACACAATAGACTTTTCTTGACGCATGATGACTTCTACTTGGTGCTTGATGGCCTTCATTGCATACTCATGTGCTCAACTCCTCCACCTAGGCTGTTGTATACCACACATCCAAATGGCAACCTTTACGCCTGGACTACTCTTGTTGTATGCGCTCAGGAGGTTTCCCCAACCTTAAAATTGTTGGGGTTGATGTCCTAAAGCCTCATGTCCTGTAGTTTGTAGACTGTATGTACGAACGCTTGTGTTGTTAATATATCTTGTAATTTTGCTCATTTACTTGTTTTATTTGCATTACCACAAACCAGTAAACATAAAATCTCTGGTTATCTGTATGTGACTCAAGCATGTATGTGGTGACATACAAGTGGATCATGTCTTAAGTGATAACCAAAATGGTCTGTAGTATATGGATATAAGAGGGAAACCTAATCTTGGTAACGCTACAGATGTGGCCTGCTTTGTGGAATGGTCACAAGTGTTGTGACTTGTCACAGATGGTCTGATCCTGATCATTCATGTTGGGGACATGCGAGCGGGGATGTCCTATACAAAGAGTTTGTATAAGACCTAACCATGAAGTGTTAACGTCTCGTTATATAATACTATTCATGACAGAGACTTCACTTCACTAGGATGACCATAGGTAACATGACCTCAATCCTGAGTGAGTTGAGAACTCCTGCCATTGAGGGCAGTCCTTTGATTTGTATGGGTGCGAATAGCCAGGTCTCCGATTCAAACCTACCAGTTTGGGGATTCGTCTGATTTGGGAGTTGGAAACTCAGCTACAAAAGATGGAATTCACTCCTTCCCCGAGGCAAGGGTAAGTAGATAGATGGCTTCCTTAAGGGCTGATTCCGGGGCTTGAACGATGTGGCGCCACACACCTTCTCTTGGCTCGAGAGGTGTTCACACATAGTTGGACTATGTTGTATTGTTCATTAGAGGAATCAGTGGTACTTAAGGAGTGAGATGTAACTATAGGGGCAAAACGGTAAATTGACCCAGCTGTACTTACGAGCATCTGTGAAGGTCATCGTACTCATGATTGGTTATATCCGATGGACACAGAAATATATCTGTGATAAGAAGAGTTCAGCTGTCTGTCTTTAGTGGAATCACTGACAGTTAACGGATGGTGGATCTCGTGGCTAAAGAGTTTAGTCAGCTATTCATGTACCGTTGGAGCTTCAAGCCATAGGTCCATTAGGTCCCCTGGGTAGCTTGGATAAAGTCGAGAACTAGTGTTTGGGTTAATTTGAAATGTTCAAATTGACAAGAGGAAGTTCGATTATTATATGATATAATTGGACTGGTTAATTATATATGATATAATTGGCTAAATGTATGAGATACATTATTTTGGAAGAAATTAGATATAAATATGATTTATATCAAGTAGAGGAGAAAATACTATAGTAGATATGTGATATAAAACTATAGGATATAAATATAATATGATTATATTTATTAATAAATTAATTTATTAATTATATGATAATTAATCATTTTTTCACGTTCGGACATGGGTTAGTGGGAAGCATCGGTTATGGTAACCGATGAGTTAAAAATGAAAAAAGTTTTCATTTTGGATCGTGCAATCGATAGCCCATGAGATTGCCCAAAAGAATTCGGAAGCGTGTGTTGGTGAAAGTAAATGATCACTTGAAAGCCTATACGATAGCGTTCTCCACCTAAACGATTGTATACCTCGTGCCTAAACGATCGCACACTGTCACCTAGACGATCGGATAGCTTCTCTAAACGATCGTATAGTGTGTCGATTTAGCTAAACGATCGTATACCTTTTCCTAAACGATCGTTCAGTAAATCCTACACGATCGTGTAGTTCCTCTATGCGATAAGCACTTCTGCTATTGGATAGCGTTATTTTCTCTCCCAATTGCTTATCGCCTACACGACTCATTTTTCCTCCGTCCTCTACCAAATTCACCAAAGCCCACCCTTTGGGTTATCACTCCAAGAATACTCAGGGCTCATTAGTGGTGGTGTCGTCCCTATTGCGGTCGTGAGTTCGTGTTGTTCGTGTTGTTGCAGTCGATGTATCCACTAGGCATTGGTAGATTGTGGAAGGTTTCCACTGCGTTGGAGTTCCGGAATGTGAAGATTGTCTTCAACTGGTACGAAACTCTTTCCCTTTTGTTTTTGTTGTTCATAGCATGCTGTTAATTAGAATTTATTTGCATAACTGTATGTGTTGAATGTATAATATTGTATATCGGTCATGGTGAGATCGAAGCGATCCAAACGCGCTCATGGAACTCATCGATATGAGATCCTTCAAAAACAACCTAGCCATTGCCTGGCTTCATCGCTCGCTTAGCGCCTTGCACTCATCGCTTTGTGCTCAACCATGCGTTTACTCTTCGTGCAACGCCCCAACACCCCCACACTCGGAGCCTTGCGTCCTTGCTTGCACGGCTCCACACGTGTAGCTGAGCGCTTGCTTCCTGCGCACATCGCCTTGTGCTAACCAGCCCACTCATGTGCATTCGCACACACCTCACCCGTCCGCATGCCACTAGATCAGCACCTTCCTAACTCATCGTTTTGCTTTAAACTATTGCCAACATCGATCTCATTCCACCGTATGAGCAGCCCACTCACACTAACGCTTGGCCAGTGCCCTCATGTCATCGCACGGCTATCTGGTGCTCACACTTTACTTTTCCAAACATCACATTTTAATGAATGACGCCTAGCTTAGTCGTGTCTGATGGCGGGAAATTAGAAGTCAATTTTACTCGACAACCAAAATCTCGTGGACAAAGTATGCGATGCATGTTCCTAAGATATGTGTTGATAATCATGCGTCGATGGTCATGCGTTGGACTGATAATGCGTTAATGAATGTATGTGATGATCATGCATCCTGCCACAAGTTTTCTTGCGCTCACACCAAGTATAACGTGAACACAAGTTCTCGGGAAATCTGAGGTCGAACACAGGGACTTGTAGCTATATGTATGCGATGATGTGCATGCGACAGTTTAAATAAAAGAATGGAGGGGATGTTGCTAAATTAATCCTACTCCTACTCCTATCTAACAGACAACACAATGAGAATATGCATGAGAGGTAAAGATACGACAACACTTGATATGAAATAAATGTATGGGAAAATAGATAAAATGCGGAGATGAATTCATTGCAACCTTAAAGAGTGACCATAAGGACAACCTTAATCAATGAAAACCATGCAATCATGCTACACACACGTGAACCTAACTTTAAGACGTATGCGGAGTTAGACGTATGCGGTATATCTACGATATTGCCGAGAAGCTTATGCCTGCCTAGACCTCCATAACCAGCTCACTAGCTCTCGCCGCATAACCCCTTATCCTACTTCCTAGACGCATGCAAATCCAATCTGTAGGGTGCATATGCTGTGTGACGCAAACAGAGCTTATCTCTAAAATCCCCATTCTTACCTATGCGTTCCAATCCGCTCTCTCGAGTCTTAGATTTGGGTTTTAAACTACTCTCCCGAGTATACCTAAATGATGAATGATGCTCTCATAGGACAAGGTAACCGCATGAACTTGGTTGACGTAAGATTATTCCTATCTCTAGTGAACAATGCATGCATTGCTTAATGCGTTCAACCACTTACCCTCCCGAGTAGTTGATTGTTGCTGACTTTACTCATAGACAAGCAATGTGTTAGCCTATAGACAAGCGTTGCAGCAGCTTCACACTAAGCAAATAAGTTTACTCACACACTCACACAATGCACACCTCTCGGTGGGTTGCTACATGCTTCATATCCTTAATCCACATGACTAAGTATGTCATACCCAAGCAATTCCACTAAGTGTTGCAATGAAAGTAAAGATGCTAAGCAAAGAAGATGGAGATCGAGTCGAAGGAACAGAGAAATGCATTGGAAACAAAATGTATTAATTCCTTAATTCCAAAATGTCATACAATACAATATAAGAAAGAAAGGAAAAGGAAATGACCGACTGAAAGCAAAGACTTACTCCCAGCGGATGTGCATCAAGGCTGCCGGTGGTGCCATGGATGGGCAGAGGAATTGACTCTTTTGAGATCTAGCTCCGGTCGAAGACTCTGGTCGTCATTTGGAATGGATGAAGGAGGTGAAGAACTCTCAAACTTCTTCTCACGCGTTTGTCTGGATCGCAAGGATCCGCCCTAGGCGAACCTTAGGCGAAAACCTTTGATTCCTTGAATTTCTGCTCATCGACTTCTATTTATAGAGCTTGGATCACCGACAATTGGACTGCTCTGAGTCTGACGTTCGGCGCGTTATTCCTTTCTGAACCTCTGCCACTAACGGCGTGGTAGGTGAAATGTCAGCATCAGCTTTGGATTGAGGTAGATGCGTTGATATGTTCATTCCACCTTCCTTCCGTTGATCACATTAGTATACGTTGTCACGTAGCTGCAATCATTCAATGAGCGCAATCGCTTAATACCACAACTCTACATGATGATCGCAATCGCTTGATGAGCGCAACTCCTATGCGATGAACGCATACGGCTGATTACCGCAACATCCATGCATTGATTGATGCGATTTCCTTTATGATGGAGTGTTTCTCTGCATGCGGTCTTCTATGCGGTTGTCTGGTTTCTGCGTTTGCATTCATTTCCTACATTAGCTACAAAAATAGAACATTGAACGCATAATTAACGCAAAATAACGGGTTGGCTGAGATTCGACATGCTGATCGATGCAAGCTCATTTTCTCGTGAATTCCTATCATGATTGTTGCATATCCTGCCTAACAACCTTCATAATTCTAACTAAAAGGCCTAAGATGACATACATTTCTGCATGTCATCAGCGCCTCTTACCAACACACAGGGCCTTTATGCATCCAACATGGGCTTTTCCAAGTAGCATATTTAAATTTCAATTGACCTTGTAACATATCAATACTAGGTGTTTATATGTTTCCATACTTAGTCAAATTTTATCACCCAAAACCTCCACTTTAATGTTTAGTCCTTTAGGTTCAACTCTTAAGGCATTCACCTCTTCTTATATTCCCCTACAATCTTTTTAATTAACCAAGCTTTAACCTAAATTACATAGATAAACATTTGGGATTTCACAATCCATCTGTCATAAGCAATCCAAACCTTTTGGTTTGCATATGAGCTGGGAGTTCGAGGATATTCCTCTATTAAAATAAAACCTAAACCATCAACTACTAGTATGCATTTATGTTCGATTTCTATGTTGAATATTTATAATCGTTAAATAAATCAGAAGCGGGTGTTTGTATAGAAGAGTTCGACATGTTGATCTATAAACTAATTCTATTAGTAAATTGCTTTTAAATCCAATCAAATTTTAGGAAAAGTAATAATGTACCCAAATTTCATTATTTATTTGCAACGATACTTTAGTGAGTAAGAATAGATGCTATCGAGGAGCAGTCAAATACTCATTCACTGTAGCAAGACATTCTTGACTAAATACTAACTCCAGAATGACTCTTTATCCCTATAGTTATTTAGTTACAGTTTTCAGTCAAGAAGTTACTAACACTTAATAACTCTTGTAAGTGTAACCCTCCATTTTCAGACCTCAGAGGTTGGCCCCAACAATGCTATCGAATTGGAGGGTCAAAGTTGGGAGTGGACCTAAGAGACCCTATCCATTTGTGGAGTTTTAGTTGTTCTGAATCCCATATTACAACCCTCCAAAGGGATAGTCACTGAAAAGACGACTAGCTAACGCCACCTAAAAACGACAATAGGCGCAACATAGAATCTCATGGTTCAAACTAATGGAAGAGACTGCAGGATGTGTTGATACACTTCCTTGTCCCATTTACTATAAACAACTTCCTCTATTCACTTTACTATTGACCCATGCAAATACTATCCAAATGGAGCAGTCACAATAAAAGTGACATGAAGTCGAGCATCGACCTCACGGTGTGAACTCTTTGGGATGTGAGAGCTAAAGACAATATATCTTAGAATTGCCTCTCTTTTTTGCAAGTTTAGGTATATCTTAGACCGATATCCGAGGCAGTGTAGGGCGAAGAGGAATTGAGAGTTAGATAAAACCTTTCTACTAGCCTTCGACTCTTAAATAAATTAAGCTTTGCACCCCTTTCTTTTATGATTTTTCTAGAAAATGAGTTTTCTTTTCAAAAATAAGTTTCAATTGTTTGTTAGTAAAAATTTAAATTTCTAAATGCTTGTTTGTATTATTACTTCTTAGATTGTTGAGAAAAGAGATGAGAAACAAATGTTTGTGTAAGTCAAGTGAGCATATAAACAATTTGAATGAACAAATGAACGAATGAACAAATAAGTTAATCTTTTTTTGTTTGAATGTATGTTTCTAATTTTCTTGCTTGGGACAATCAAGAGCTAAGTTAGGGGTATTTTGATAGGTCTTGAAAATAACTATATTTTAGTACATAACTCCCTCAATTTTATACTATTTTATAGGTAAAATAGTCCTGGGAGCACTTTGGAGCAATTAAAAGAAGCTTGGAGCTAAAAGGAGAAAAAATGAGCCAAAAATAATCTATTTTTAAGAAGTCAAGATATTTACCATTTTTCCATCACTAAATAATTTTGCAATGCTAGAAATATAACTAAGCCCAATGCTCGGGCAACGTTAGAAGATAGAAACGTCCATAATTCACAAAAAAAGGGTAGCGTCGCAATGCTCTCCTTCAGCACTGCAACGCTACGGACATTGATGGAAAAATAAAAACGTGCGCGTCAGCGCAAGGGAGTGTTGTAATGCCTCTTCTCATCGTCACAACTCCGCGGCACCTGCGTAAAAACAAAATTTCCATAATTTTACAAAGGTATACCCATTTTTGTGATTTTGGAGACATTCCTCTGTATTTTTTAGAGCAATTTCTGTAATTTCTTCAATTCTTGTATCAAATTCTTGTTTGATTCAATGAATTTCTTCAAGATTCCACCATTTCATGGCTAGGTAATCTTCTTTCTTAGGAAAATTGTTAGGTTAATAAATTCTTGAGGCTTTTTCTTATATTTTCATCTTATGTAAATAATTGTTCTTGATTTTAATTTCATTAAAATCTGAAGGAAATGAGTTGACACCTCGAATTTGTTAGATTTTTTTATGCAAAATTTACAAGGCACTATTGCATAGTAAATGAGTTGTAAAGAACTAGAAATCTTGAATGAAAAATTGAACTTTCTTTCCTATTTTCTTGAAAGCATGACTAGTTTAGAACATTTTGAATCATTCTTGAATTGACTCTATAGTACTTCAAGCATGTCATAGCCTAGAAAACCCTAGAATTCATGCAATTTAGGAATTTAATGTGGAATGTCTCTGGGAAGCATCTTAGAACTAAATGAGGGTTAATTGACAATTTTAGGTTAATTAACTAATTGGGGCATTAGGGCATGTCTCTAATGGGTTATGGAGCAATTAAATTGCATAAGTACAATTAAGCAAATGATTGAATTAGACTAATCAACATAATTCCTCAAGATCTTTTACATTGAAATCTTAGCAAGAATTCTTTTGTGCTCTCTATTATTAGTCTTTTACAAAATTCATACACTTTTCATTTAGTTTTACTTTATTCTAAAAAATTCCAACCCCCCTCCCCCCTTCCCCACATTTTAGAATTCAAGAGTCAAGTTTGCTAGTTAAAAGAGGTTCCCTAAGGATCGACCACGTGCTTCCACTATTACTACGTGTTAGTATTAGTAGTTGTATGTATTTTGCAAATTTTATTTGTTTTGAGTTAAGCTTGAATTAACGACATCGATTTTGGCTTGAATAGTAACTCACAAAATTAGGGCATCAGCTTCAGCAAGAACACTATGACTGTTTATCATTGATAGACAATGGTATAGTGATAGACAACTATCATTGTCTATTACAACCTTGAACCCTACACAACGCTCATTGTCTATAGTGGTTTGATAGAACAAAAATTCTAATTGAGTAACATCTTGGAACTAGCAAAACTGATCTATTAGAGTAACAAAACTATATATAGAGTACTATCAGTTGTAGATAATGATAGTAAGTTATAGATTCATAATGATAGTAGTCTATCAATGTCTATCACCAATATACATTGATAGACTACTATAAGATAGACAATGATAGTAGTCTATCACTATCTATGTCTATCACTCAATGATAGACATTGATAGAATACTACCAAGTTTTTTTCTATTACTTTTTTCAACCTTGTATCAATAAGAAAACATTATCTACCAGTAATGATAATTAGCAATCACTGACAAACTATAAAATCATCTATCAGCAACAAAATTGTAACGAGAGCAATATTTGAAAATTAAACACAAAACTAAAAGTCGATTTAATCATAATTCTATTAGCAACAATACATGCTAAATTATTAAACAATTTCTTAGCATAGATAACACTATTACTCTCTATCAACCTACTCTCAAACTTTAATGGAAAACTCAATGATAGTGGTCTACACTATTTATCAATGATAGACAACGATATACAATTATCACTGTCTAGCAGGATTACCATCTATCAATGATAGATAATGATAATGGTCAATCACTGTCTATCATGATAGGAGATTGTCTACAAAAACAAACCAATGAACATTACCTACCAATAACTCTTTAAAAACAACATAAAACAAAATTCACACAATTTCAACATTATACCTTTGCTTCCATTTTCTCTTTTTTAGGCTTAGGCTTTTCAAATTTTCTTTTCTTCCTGCTTGATGATTCCTCTTTGATGATAGTTCTTTTTTTCTTACTTACCAACTGTTCACAAAGTTTAGGTTAATTATCATTTATAAACAAGGAATAAATAGTGTGGCGCCAAGGTAAAATCCATCTTATTCCTTTTTATTTTTGGGTTTGAAAATACATGGTAAGTGGTTAGGGGATTTTTGGAAAATATATATATATAATCATGTATATTTCTTTAAGGAAAAGGGAGGAGTTAGGGTTTAGTACAATTAAATGTGGAATTAAGATACCTCGATTTGCGTGCAAAGAAAAGAAAAGTTTATTATTATTATTATTATTTCTCTCCTTCTTCTTCCTTCAAGCCCCACACGCGTGATACCCTTCTTCCTCAATCCTTTCTTTAGCCAACTGTGCAGGGGTTTGCCACTCGCCAGCCGTCCGCGCTGCTCATGCCACAGCCCCGCCAACGCCACGTCGTCCCCTGCTTCGCTTCTGTTTGTTCTGTGGTGAAGCTCAGCCGCGTGAGAAGTTTTCCCGAAGCTGCCGTCAATCTCTCGGCCACGCAAGGACTCTGCTCGAAGCTGTCGTCGATCTCGGTAGGAGGCGTCCAGACCCTTCGTCGACCCGAAGTGGCGATCGATGAACAGAGGCTACGAACCTGTTCGTCCAGACCCCAAGCATCCAGCCATGCCTTGCCGAGTTTGACAGTCGTCGACCTAACCCAAGTGTCGTTCACCAGTTCTGACACGGGCAGTTCCGGTTGTCGCCGAATCCTTGTTGATTCCGTTTGATTATTTTGTTTGGGGTAAGTTTCGGGTTCCTTTGGTAGGCTCATTGTCATTGGTTGTATTGGGCCAAAGCTATTTTTATTACCCATGGAACTTTGTGGTTGGATTCAGGAACTGTGGTGGTGAAGGAAGTTTTCAAGTGGAGTGAAGGTTCATTTTGGGGCAGTTTGGTATCCTTAAGTAAGTGGATGTAGTGTCAATGCTTTTGTAGGTGGGTTATGCTACTGTGTTTTATGTCAAACTATTGTTATAATTGTGTGGCCAGGTTGGACGGTTCACTTGGAGTGTTGGGAGATCGTTCGAGTGTGTGGGTTTCGTTTCTTTCGTACTTGCATTGGAATTTGCTCGTTGGGTCAAACTTAGGTAAGTGGTTTACTACCAGTTTGCCTTCGAATACAAGCATATGTTACGTATTGGTTCCTAAGTTGGAATAAAATATTTTGATATGCCTGCTGGTCAGATGAAACTTTTGGAAGCTTACGCTCATGTCACTGTATGTCGATGTTGTATGTTGTTGCAAAGTTTGATGGATGGATAAATTGTGAACTGTTGGGTGATCTTGGCATGATTTATGACTTTGTTTGTATGCTTATGTCTGTATGAGATTTCAGTGACTATTAGTGTTACCATTGGGTTATGCATATCACATTTTGTGAGCCTTCAGGCCCATACCTTATACTTATGTATGGTGTCCTTTTGGGACCACCACTTATGTTTATGTTTGTGATCTCTGGGTTCACTACTTATGAAAGCGTGCCTTCGGGTTCGCCCCTTATGCCTATGCCTATACCTATGCCTATGATGTCCTTGTGCAATTCTGTCCTCATGGAAAGACTAACAGATCATTGAGTGGGCCTAGTAGTGGGTTGCTTACTGAGTATACTTTTATACTCGTCATTTTCCTTTCATGTTTTTCTAGTAAGGGTAAAGATATACCGGCGCATGATAAGAGGGATCCGTGACCTGGCCATTTGGACGGATTATTGCTTCCACACTTAGGTTTCATGTACTAGAGTCTGGTTTAGGAGTAAGACATTTTAAAATCTTATGAAATATGCCTTGATTTTATTTATTGATTTATTTAATTGTTATTTATTTTAAAGTTGGGTTTGGAGTACCCCGAACGGTATTTTTTTAGGTTCTCTTTTTTTGCTTATTTGAGCATTATTTAATTAAATAAAAATTTTATCTCTTTTATTTAATTATTCTTTGAAAAATGTATTGCCAAGCCAATGCATGCATAACGTAGCGTCCTAGAAACATACTAGAAATTTGGGTCGTTACAGTTGGTATCAGAGCCTAAGTTTTAGGTTCTGTAGACTGACTTACATCGTGAGTCCAAACTATTTCTTATGGCCACAAATAGATCTTTCGTCATCTCCAGGTATGTCGTTTAAAGCTCTTTAGGTAAATATGTATGAAATCTTACCTGTTGTGCAGTCGTTTGATGGTTTACCCTGCTAGTGTTATTAAAGCGTTACGTGTGGTTATCAGGTATGGCACCACAAACTAGAGGAAGGGGAGGTCGAGGTAAGAAGGTAGTTGGGGAGCGGGACCTTGACATACAAGAATCTGAGGTGCAGAGCCAAGAAGTGTGAGACCCGCCACCTCGTGACCCTTCTGGCTCAACCTGGCAGAAGGTTAGACCAAGAAACGGACCTCGAACTTCGACTGTGCCCCCGCTAGGATCGTCATCCTTCGAAATTCCAGTAGATTATACAACCATGGCTGCAGCTATTGGAAATGTCGTCACACAGGTCGTGGTAGGGCAGCTAAGGGATATGGTGGCTGAGCAGATAGCTCAGCACACACAGTCGTAGCAGACGCCATCCTCGTCGATCCCGTTACCACAAGTTCAGAATCAGGATAGAGCCACGAATCAGATTGTGGCAGGACCTTCCCTGGAGGTCGGATATCTACGAGACTTCAAGAAGTATGATCCCCCGACGTTTAACGGGTCTCTGAAAGACCCCACAAATGCAGAGTTGTGGTTGTCCACTGTGGAGGGGATTTTTCAATACATGAGGTGTCCAGAGGAGCAGAAGCTGTAGTGTGCCACTTTTTTTCTCATCAATAATGCCAAGCGCTGGTGGCGCTCAGCTGAGAGAATGATAGAAGCCAATGGGAGGCCAAGCCACATGGGACTAGTTCAAGGAGTGGTTTTACGAGAAGTACTTCTCTGCTCATGTGAGGTACAACAAGTAGGTTGAGTTCATGAATCTGAAGCAGGGGACCATGACAGTAGAGGAGTATGAGGACGAGTTTGAAAGGTTGTCTTGCTTTGCCCCTAATCTGTGTCTACTGAAGCAAAGAGGGCTAAAAGATTTGTGCAAGGACTTCAGGACGAGGTGTGAGGTAATGTGTAAGCTCTGAAGCCTCTCACCTACGCAACAACTTTTCGAGCGACAACACGCATGGGTTATCCTTCAAGGATAGAGTTTTTGAAGTCCTTGATGGAGGAACCTGCCCCAGGCCAGAAGAAGAAAGCTGAATAGAAAGTTCTAGGACCTCCACAGAAGGTTCAGAGTACAGACAGGTCGTTAGGGCATGTCCAACGATAAGCTACTACTTCAGAAGGTGTTTGAAGGGAAAGACCGGTATGCAAGTCGTGCGGGAAGCGTCACTGGGGACGCTGTCTGATTGGCACGGGGACTTGTTTTAGATGTAAGCAGGCAGGGCATACGACGGACCAATGCCCTAGTAGTGGTTTTAGAAGTGCAGGGGGTCAGCCCTCGAGTTCGCATCAGGGTAGTTCAGACCAATAACAGTAGTAGGGTCGTGTCTATGCCACCAGTCGTCAGAAAGGTGAGCATTCGGGAACAGTAGTGATAGGTATGCTCCCAATCTTGGGGCACTATGCCTTGGCATTGTGTGACTCTGGCTCGTCTCACTCTTTCATTTCATTATTGTGTGTAAAGCATGCTATGTTAGTTTTAGAACCCTTGGGTTATGTTTTACCAGTATCTACACCGTCAGGGGAAATTATGATAGCAAGTGAAAAGATAAAAGTGTGTCAGTTAGAAATAGCAAATCGCACCCTTGATGTGACTCTAATAGTGTTAGACATGCGTGACTTTGATGTAATTTTGGACATGGATTGGTTGGCTGCCAACCATCCTAGTATAGACTGTTCTCGTAAGGAGGTGATTTTTAACCCCCCTAAGGAGGCCAGATTTAAGTTCAAGGGGGCCGAGACAGTAGTTTTGCCAAAGGTGATTTCAACGATAAAGGCAAAGAGGTTGATATAATTGGACTAGTTGATTATATATGATAACTCCCTTAAGGGCTGATTTCGGGGCTTGAATGATGTGGCGCCACACAGCTTCTCTTGGCCCGAGAGGTGTTCACACATAGTTAGACTATGTTGTATTATTCATTAGAGGAATCAGTGGTACTTAAGGAGTGAGATGTAACTAAAGGAGCAAAACGGTAAATTGGCCCAGTTGTACTTATGAGCATCTGTGAAGGGTCATCATACTCATGATTGGTTATATCTGATGGACACAGAAATATATTTGTGGTAAGAAGAGTTCAGCTGTTGGTCTTTAGTGGAATCATTGACAGTTAACGGATGGTGGATCTCGTGGCTAAAGAGTTTAATCAGCTATTCGCGTACCGTTGGAGCTTTGAGCCACAGGTCCATTAGGTCCCCTGGTAGCTTGGATAAAGTCGAGAACCAGTGTTTGGGTTAATTTGAAATGTTCAAATTGACAAGAGGAAGTTCAATTATATATGATATAATTGGACTTTATATATGATATAATTGGCTAAATGTAAGAGATACATTAATTTGGAGGAAATTAGATATAAATATGATTTATATCAAGTAGAGGAGAAAATACTATAGTAGATATATGATATCAAACTATAGGATATAAAAATAATATGATTATATTTATTTATTAATTAATTGATTAATTATATGATAATTAACCAATTCTTCCACGTTCAGACGTGGGTAGTGGGCAGCGTGGTTATGAGCGGGTTGAAAATGAAAAAATTTTTCATTTTTCATATTGTGCATTCATTAATTTCGTCCGCCCAAAAGAATTCGTGAAACAATCGTGAGAGCCTATACGATAGTAGCTCTTTCGTCTAAATGATCGTCTATCTCACGATTTCTCTAAACGATCGTATACGTTTTTCCTAAATGATCGTTTAGTTTTTTCTACATGATCGTATAACTCTTCTATACGATCAGCACTTTCGCTATACGATAGCACTGCATTATCTCCCACTTGCTTATCGTATACACGACTCAGTGTCCTCCGTCCTCTACCAAACTCACCAAAGCCCACTCTTTGGGTTTTCACTCCGAGGATACTCGGGGTTCATTAGTGGTGGTGTTGTCCCCGCTACAGTATTCGTGTTCGTATTGATTGTGATGTTGTAGTCGACGTTCCCGCCAGGTGTTGGTAGATCTGTTGGAAGGATCCACTGCTTAGGGTTCAAAAGTTCGAAAAGAGTCTTTAACTGGTATGCAACCCTTTTCCTGTTATTCATTTTGTTCTAAGCATGCCGATAATTAGATTAATGTGCATAATGAAGGAAATCGAAAACGAGATTTCTATGAACAGCAGAACAAGCCTATTCCAAATTACAATCATGAATCAACAAAACATTTACAGTTGACTTCAAACAAACGGTTATATGATTCATATAGAAATTACAGTGTGTAAAATACAAAGGAACAGAGAGTAAAACTCTACACACATAGGCAAAAGTGTCTCCACGCTCCGATGCGCACAAACACTGGAACAACAACAGCCTCGAATGCCCGATCTACATGACCGCAACACCGCACAACACTTTGCGCTAATCCTGAACGATCTCCTTAGTCATGAACTCCTCCGCAACAACGAACAGCCTCCACAACACCATGAACAGCCTCCAAAAAACCTCGATGGTGTCGAGTTGAGTCTGACACCACCAACAAGGCGACCTTGGTATTCTCGGTGTGAGAATCTAGAGGGTGGGCTCTGTTTGGACTTGGTATGAGGCAGACGAATGGAGGAAACAACGATCGCGTACACGACTGGGCAATTAGAAGATGGTTGAGACCTATCGTATAGGTCGATGCCCAATCGTTTAGATAAAACTATGTGATCGTTTAGCTCGGTCTGTCGTGTACAGACTCTACACAATCGTTTACCTTGGGCCAGCGATCGTCTAGCAAGGTTATGCGATCGTTTAGTAAACACTGCACGATCGTTAAGCTTGCACCTGAACGATCGTTTAGCTCGCCCAACCGTCGTTTAGTAAATTTGTATTTACTTGACGATTTCGTGAGTTTCTTTTTCGCCGAGAGAAAACTCAAAACCTTTTCAAACTTTTGTAAAAAACTTCTTTTCAAAATAGGAAACCACTTTCCTTTTAAACTCACGTTTACCATGATCCAATAACCACCTACTATTTTGGTTATTTAAAAGAAAAAGAATTAATATTATTAGAAATATAAATGATAACCAACTTATCATACTATATTTATAACCTATAGTTTTAATATTTCATCTCATGAAACATATAAACCATAGTTCTTTTTCTATTCCATGGTACTAAATGTAAATCTCATTTACATCAATCCTCCACTAGATGTATCTTATACATCATACCGATTATATCATATTGTAATGCATTTTTTTTTCTAAGCTACAATGCAAGGTTCATGCCATAAACTTGATGACATAGATTCTATGCGTTGATATATGATACTACTTCTAGATGTGTGTTATTAATGAATGTTCTTGTAGTATGCTGTGCGTTGTCACAAGTTTCCTTGTGTTGAAACCAAGTATAATTTCACTGCAAGTTTCTCGGTGTGATCCGAGGTCGAACATAGGGACCGTTTGAGGTTATTGCGTTATGTTTGTGATACATGCGACTAGGGGTTTGTCAATTTATAAAAGAGTTTTGTGTACAAGTAATTAAACATGCGATAAAGTAAAGTAAAGTGGTAAAAATGCAATAATTACATAAATTGCATTAAAGTAAATTACGATAAAATAAATCTAAGCTAAGATGATACAAGATACAGGTTTCATGATACAAGATACTGAGGTCTAGGCTGGCTGTGAAGATTATACAAAGATCGTATAATGCGGTGACAAGTCTTATGTGTGAAGCAGAAACAGAGAAGATGATTAATATAAACTTCGCAAGTTCCTTAATTGTGTTAAAGATATAAGTACGGTTCTGCTTTTCCCTTAGCGCACACCTCTCGGTGATCGGCCGCGTTCCCACATCTCTGTGGTGAAACAGGGATGAACGTATGAACGCAAGGTTTCTTCCATCTCTGGAAGTACTACTCACTTTAGTTAACACATTCTTCTAACCTTCTCTTAACAAGTCAGAATGACATCTTCACTTCTGCTCTCACAGGTGAAGATGTCGTCTAGCATGCCTTAGCTAAACGCATTTATCTCTTTAGCACAGATTAAGTGACTCGTTTAATTCATATTAATTACCAAGGTACTAAGAAAACTTCATGGAGAAAACGATTAATGGAGGAACAAAAATAGACAGAAAATTGGAAATGAAAATGATCGAGACATTCAATAACACGATTTAACGTCTGATACATGATTTGTGAATGAAGGGATTAAGAGAATGAAATACAATTGATGAAATAGAGTTAGAAACAAATAAAAATAAACGGCAACGCCTTGGCGCCGATCTAGATGGAGATTTGCTTGCTGGCGTGGATGGATCGTGCGAAAGGATGAGCTTTCCTTTCAGGCTTGCTCAACCGGTAGCAGGGATCTAAGCACAGAGCTTCACGGCGGGGATCTGGCATAATCGCATTGAGACTCACCTCTCGACCTTGTCTCTTTTCTTCCCGGATTTCTTCCGATCAGTACTCAGCTCAGCCTCTCTATCAATAATCTAGCATCAATTAGCCCTCGTATCAAGTATATATTCTTTGAATTCTATGGGGGTATTTATAGGTGAAAAATTTTGACTCTTGGCTTATGGACCCCATTTCTTATTATAGAAATTCCGAAGATGGAGGAATAAATATTCCTTCTATTATGCAATCAGACTGTCAAATATGCACAACGGTTAGTTGTACACGTGTCACAATCCTCCACGTTTGCATTGCTCAGCTACATCTTTCGATCAGTTGCTCGCATGCGGTGTTGTTTTTTTATTATCGCATGCGGTTGAAATTCAGCTTGGAATCGACTATCACATTGGGCCGTCATTGCGTTAATCATCTCTTCATTGTTGATTGACGAGCACAATGTGACAAAGATGCATTGTTCAGTTTCTCGTTGAGCCTTGATCACAAGCGGTGACTTGGTTTCCTGCAAAACAGAGTAGAAATATCCTCTTCTACCATCTTAATGATGTTAGTGGGTGTAATTGTGTTAATTTATATTTATTGTATTTCTGAGCTAATTTTCATACAATCGACGCATATTCCTTCTCTTTTGGCCACAATATCTAAATAAGGCAGCATAAATAACTTGTATTTCTACAAGTTATCACACCCCCAATTTAGATATATGTTTGTCCTCAGGTGCATATCTTTTACTAAGGCAATAATGCTCAATTCCTATCCTGTAATTTTGCATCGATTGGTTGCTCCGAATGTTACACTTAGGCACATTTCTTAACAATGTAATTTCCTTCTATCCTTGCTAATTCTTAACAAATCCCTACTTTATTCTTCTATATAACAAATTTCTGCTCAAAGATGCTTTTCTTGTTTTGAAAATAGAATGTTTATCTCTTCTTTGTCAAAACAACTTGATATGTCTATATGCGGTGGTCAAAACTTTTGCATCATTTATTAGAGACTATTGGTCATGGTTACACCCTTCGTTTTGGTTTTTTCCCACGGGTGTCATGCGAACATCCAACTACGGTTGTGTACCAATTTCAACTTCAACTCATGATATTCAAAGGAGTTGTCTCTTGCATTCTTTTATATATATATATTTTTTCATTTTTCTATTTTCATACTGCGTTGTTCTTGGAAACCCACCTTCATTTTGGCTTGCTCCTACGGGTGTCATACGAACATCCAACTACGAGCAAACTCCTTTCACAACTAAACTCTTATCAGATTGGGAACATTTTTTGAGGTTTTCCCTTGTGCTGACATTGGAGTTTTGTATAAAATAAAATTAAAAAATCTTTTTTTTCTTTTTTGGAAATATGAACGCATTTTCTTGAAGATTGCATATTCTTGATCTTATCTGCTCAGACCTTCCCCACCCCCAAATTTAAAGATGAGCAAGGTTCTCATTGCGTTGTTTGGATGGACTAGACAAACACTTATAATAAAAATTTCAAAAAGAAGGTTTGAGCAGAACTTTGAAAGATAAAAAGTAAAGTACTACTAAACAAAGAATTAACTAAGTGTTAGTCAGAATTTACAAAGTATGGGAAATGTTTCTAAGTATAAACATATATTACATCATAGCAACGCAATGAAGAACGCAGAAAATAAAAGATTAAGAACATCGCAAATATTGACAAAGGATGATAAAGAAAAAGGCACAGGCAAAAAAGAGGGAATATATACTCAATTGTATTGAATATTAACAAAGTATACAAATAATGAAAAATTAACGCAATACAAAATTGTTGGCTGTACAAAGAATCAAAGAATAGAGATGTTATCTTTTTGAATTTGATTCAGATGGGTGCATGCTAAAAATTAACACCGCGCTTCTATTAATGCAAATACATTTTTGCTAAGGACGGGCAACAACGCATGCACTCCCGCAACACACCCCTTAATTCAACGCATTTCTGGAGGATCGGGCGCACGGTATATCTACCATTGCATCACTACCTCAACATAGTGCCTTTTCATTAAGGACGGGCAAAGAACACATACGTGCGCAACACACCCCTCAACGCAATGCATTTGGGTGTAATGGACGCAAGGTGTCTCTTGTTAACACACAATGCACCCATCATCGCATTATATACCAACAAAAAAAAAATTAAGTCATAAAAAACGAAAGTCGAAAAGACTTTGTGGTGTCTAATGTTTCATCCAATCATTCACAACATTAAAGAACGGCGCTACTAAAGTATACAAATTAAAGGAATTAAACATCACGTGAAAAATTAAATTGAAGAGAATTACAGAAAGTATTAAATGTTACTTCTAAAAAAAATAGTAAATAACGAGATTTAGAAAGCAGTAAAAGAAAACTGTAAAGAAAGAAAGTAAACATAGATAGGGATGCTTTTGAAAGAAGTTCTCAGAATTACTGCAATCACTTCCCCCGCAAGTGGTTTAATCCTGCTTGCCCAAGTCAATGGTGTCCATGCGTCACTCGAAGTCGCCTCCGTAGTAAGGCTTAATTCGTTGACCATTGACTTTGAATGCGTTGTTCCCATCTAAAGTTGTTAGTTCCATTGCACCGTGAGGAAAGATAGTTTTGATTTTGAACGGCCCAGACCAGCGTGACTTCAACTTTCCTGGGAACAATCGCAAACGAGTAAACAATAATACCTGTTGACCTTCAGTGAATGTTCGGTCATTTATGCAATCATCATGACACTTCTTGGTTTTCTCCTTATAGATCTTGGCATTTTCATAGGCGTCCCTTCGCCATTCGACCAACTGATTCAATTGTAGCTTTCGGACTTTCCCTGCACTTTCTAAATAAAACTTCAGCTTCTTGCATGCCCACATCACCTTATGTTCCAACTCAAGTGGCAGATGACAAGCCTTTCCAAAGACGAGGGCATACGGGGACATGCCAATTGGTGTTTTACAGGCAGTCCTGTATGCCCATAGTGCTTCATCAAACTTGGGTGACCAATCCTTCCTGGAAGTATTGACTACCTTCTCCAAGATAGTTTTGATCTCTCGGTTAGAAATCTCTACCTGCCCATTAGTCTGTGGGTGATACGCACTCACAACTCGATGGCTGACGTTAAATTTAGTCAACAGGTTGGCAATTATGCGGTTGATAAAGTGAGAGCCCTCATCATTGATTAAGGCCCGTGGCATCCCATATCGAGCGAAAATATTCTTCTTAAGAAACTCGCCACTGTGGCCACATCATTCTTGGCACATGCGATAGCCTCAACCCATTTTGATACATAATCAACCGCGACCAGGATATAGTGATGACCTTCTGATGGTGGAAATGGGCCCATGAAGTCAATTCCCCAAACATCAAATAATTCCACTTCTAAGATTGATGTCAATGGTTTTTCATTTCTCTTTGACATATTCCCCGTTCTCTGACATCTGTCGTATTGCACAATGTGGGCTTGGGCATCCTTGAACAGTATTGGCCAGAAATAGCACACTGTAGAACCTTTGCGGCAGTCTGCTACCCACCAAAGTGTCCTCCGTAAGGGGACTCATGACACATCTCCAGAATGTGCTTGACTTCGTGCTCAAGAACGCATCGACGTAATATATGATCAGGACCAAGTCGATATAGGAATGGGTCGTCCCAGAAATAAAATTTGACATCATGTCTTAGCTTCTTCTTCTACTGGTAAGTACAATCATCTGGTATTTGACCGCAAACAATGAAATTCACGATGACCGCATACCAGGGAACATTACTGTCATCAGTAGCTCGGGGAATCTTTCTTCAATATCTTTTTTCTTTACCTTGAACCTCGCAATTCTCCAATCATGACAAATGATCCGCGACTTGGTTCTCGGTGCCCTTCCGGTCTTTGATCTCTAAGTCAAACTCTTGCAGTAAAAACACCCACCGTATAAGCTTTGGTTTTGCATTCTTCTTTGTCATCAAATACTTGATCGCAAAGTGATTCGTATACACCACAACGTTTGTTCCGATTAAGTATTCTCAGAATTTTTCCAGTGCAAATACCACTGCGAGCATTTCCTTCTCTGTGGTTGTATAGTTCTCTTGCGCATCATTCAATGTTTTACTCGCATAATAAATAGGATGTAATACCTTGTCCTTGCGTTGACTTAATATTGCGCCCACAGCATATCCGCTAACGTCGCACAATAACGCAAATGGTTCGTCCAGTTCGGTGCCACCAGAATGGGTGCGGTGATGAGCGCATCTTTCAATGTGTTGAATGCTTTGGTGCACGCATCATCAAAATTATATTCTCGGTCAGCTTCAAGGAGCGCACTTAGGGGCCTTGCGATCTGGGAGAAGTGGCGAATGAATCTTTTATAAAACCCAACGTGTCCCAGAAAGCTCCTAAGTGTTTTCACGTTCACTGGTGGGGGTAACTTGGAAATTGTGTCAATTTTTGCCTGATCAACTTCCAATCCTGCTTTAAAGATTTTGTGACCCAGGACTATTCTTTCTTCCACCATAAAGTGGCATTTTTCCTAGTTCAAAACAAGATTTGTTGCCACGCATCTCTTCAAGACCTTCTCCATGTTAGATAGACAGGAGTCGTAATTATTGCCGAAGACTGAAAAATCATCCATGAATACCTAATCTGAGAATATCGCCATCATGCATCGCTGGAAAGTGCCTGGCGCATTACAGAGTCCAAATGGCATGTGTCGAAATGCAAAAGTACCAAATGGGCACGTGAATGTTGTCTTATCCTGATCTTCCAACGCAATTGCTATTTGATTAGACCCTGAATAGCCATCAAGAAAATAGAAAAATTCATTCCCCACAAGTCTGTCTAGCATCTGATCAATGAACGAGAGTGGAAAATGGTCATTTTTAGTGGCCAAGTTTAACTTGCGATAATCCATGCAAATTCTCCACCCCTTAGCCGTTCTTGTGGGAATTAATTCATTCTTGTCATTAGTGACGACTGTTACTTTCTTTGGAACACACTGCACTGAGCTCACCCAGTTGCTATCAGATATCGGGTAGATGACTTCTGTGTCAAGCCATTTCACAGTTTCCTTCTTTATGACCTCCCTCATAACCGGGTTCAATCGGCGTTGCCTTTCTACCGATCCTGTCTTTCCTTCTTCCAGAAGAATCTTGTGCATACAATACGAGGGACTGATTCCTTGAATGTCCGCCAAGGTCCATCCTAAGGCCTTTGCGTTATTTCTTAGGATCTGTATGAGCGCATCTTCTTTCTCCTTACTCAGCGATGCGGAAATGACAACTGGTAACGTGTTGTTACTTCCTAAGTAAGCATACCTAAGGTGCACGGGCAATGGCTTTAACTCTAGCATAGGTGGCTCTTCCAAAGATGGCTTAATGCATTGTGAGGTCCGTTTAGATAACTTGAGTGGTTCAAAATTTGATTTAGTATGAATTGTGGCGCAGTTCTCCTCCAATATTGCGCCGATTCCAAGATCTTCTTCCTCCAGCTCCTTCAGAGGATCGTGCCAATGTTCTTCCCGCAGTTCCTCAATATATTGGTAGTTTTCCATGTCACCTAGGTACTTCAACGCATTGAACACGTTGAATTTTACCTCCTGATCGTCGACACTGATGGTCAAATCCCCTTTTTGCACATCGATCAATGATCGCCCTGTTGCGAGAAATGGGCGACCCAAGATGATAGGGACTTCTCTGTTAGCTTCGTAATCCAATATGACAAAATCTGCCAGAAAGATAAACTTGTCCACTTGCACAAGTACATCCTCTATCTTGCCCTCAGGATGCTTTATTGACCTATCGGCCAACTATAATGTGATTACGGTTGGTCTTGCGTTACTGATATCCATCTTCTTAAAAATGGACAAGGGCATTAGATTTATGCTTTCCCCTAAATCACACAGTGCGTTCCCAACCATCTTCCCTCCTATCATGCAGGGCAATGTAAAACTCCCAGGGTCCTTCATTTTAGTGGGGATATTGTTTTGAAACAGTGTGCTACATTCATATATTAGCACAACTGTTTCATTTTTCCCGATCTTTCTTTTATTGGAAAGGATATCCTTGAGAAATTTTACATAACTCGGCATCTGCTCTAGTGCTTCTGTTAAGGGAATGTTAATGTGTAGTTGTCGGAGAACGTCCAGAAACCTCTGAAATTGTTTGCTATCATCTTTCTTCTTCAGCCTGGATGAGAAAGGTGGAGGATCCCGCCTTTCTTCTTGTTTAGTTGGCTGCTTGCTGAGGTCCTGTTCTTGCTGTGTTTCATTATCTGGAGGTTGTGTTAATTGAGAATTCAAGTCTTGAGGAGCTTTATCTTTTGTATGTGAACTTGCTTCTGCACTGGTACTTTTTCCATTATTGTTTGATTGGTCATCATCGACCGTTAGATCTACTGGTCTTGTTGTTGCCTCTGGTACTAATGCCATAGGAGCTGTTGTTTTGCCACTTCTCAATGTCACTGCGTGACATTTTTTTTTACCTCGCTGCCCCGATGCTCTTAAGTTGTTATGTCGCGTACCAGGCGCCTTTTTCTTTAATTCCCTAGCAAGCTGATCAAACTGCTCTTCTAATTCTTTAAGAGAGTCGACTTGCGATTGTCTCATTGCCTTGCTCTTTTCAATGTAATGTTTTAACGATGTCTCCAGAGACGAGGTGCTGCAAGAGGTATCATATAAGAACAATTGGTCACAGGGTGGTATACCTTGAGAATTACCTGGGTTACAGTCCGGAATGATGAAGACCGAAGGGCTGCCTCTATCCACTTGATAACTGTTCTAATAGAAACTATGGCCCCCCTGGTTGTGATTCCCATCCCAACTTGAAGTTGGGTGATCCCACCAACCAGGGTTATAGATGTTGCAAAACAATTCATCATAGATAGATTATACGGTTTGTTGATTCCATAGGCAAACTTCTACTGGATGACCCTCTCCACATTGGACGCAATTCATTGCGGCCACGTGAGAGAGAGTTCTCTGTTGGTTAGCCACCGTCTAGAAGAGTGAGGTCATTGTGGTCATTTGATCGACCAATGTGCTCATTGTATCAGTTAACACATCGACACTTTCTACTCTTTCTTCATCTAGACCTCTTACCTCAAGCCCGGTATCAATCCACTCATTAGAATGTCGCGAGATGCGATCCAAGATATTCTTTGCTTCCGTATATGATTTTTTCATTAATCCTCCTTCTGCGGAGGCATCGGCAACTGCTTGCGTTGATTGGTCTAAGCCATTGTAAAATGTTTCCATTATAATACTATCGGGAATCCCGATATGCGGACAGCTCTTCACTAACTATCGGAATCGCACCCATGCGATGCTCAAGGTTTCATAACCTTTTTGCTCAAAATTCAGCACATCCCTCCGTCTCCTTGTGTTGACGACTGGAAGGAAGAATCTATTTATGAACCTATCAACCAATTCTTCCCATGCTTTAATCTTATTCGGCTCTAATGACTGAGCCCACCTCTTTGCTCCATCCTGCAGTGTGTAAGGGAAAAGATATAACCTGTCTTTCTTGAGTCACATCAGGCATGGAGAATATGCTGCACATGTCTACAAAATTCATCAAATGCGCATGTGGGTCTTCTCCTTGTAATCCTCCAAAATGACCCATATTCTGAATCATCTATAGCATAATTGGTTTTATTTACATTCTCCTCAACATTGGGACATCATGATCAGTAGCAAGAAATATGGAGCCTTGCGTTGGCCCATTTTCCCTTTGATTCCCTGCGAGAGCCTTGTTATTATTAGCCATGCTTCTTCACCACGTAATTAAGCCTTGATGTGCTTGCGCGCGAATAATACACTTGATCTCTAGGTCCACTTAGAATTTTTGGATCACTCCAGCACTCCTAAGCCATCAGACTACTCTTCGTGTTGAACAGCCAGTACAAAGAGACCTGTCCTGCAAGATACCACAAACATGCTCAAACAATAAACCGTTAACCAATCCCCGGCAACAGTGCCATAAACTTGTAACACATTTTTTTTCTAAGCTACAATGCAAGGTTCATGCCATAAACTTGATGAAATAATTCTATGTGTTGATATGTGATACTATTTCTAGATATGTGTTATTAATGAATGTACTTGTAGTATATTGTGCATTGTCACAAGTTTCCTTGCATTGAAACCAAGTATAACTTCACCGCAAGTTTCTCGGTGTGATCCGAGGTCAAACACAGGGACTGTTTGAGGTTATTGCGTTATGTTTGTGATACATGCGACCAGGGATTTTTCAATTTATAAAAGAGTTTTGTGTACAAGTAATTAAACATGCGATAAAGTAAAGTAAAGCGGTAAAAATGCAATAATAACATAAATTACGTTAAAGTAAATTGCGATAAAATAAATCTAAGCTAAGATGATACAAGATATTGAGGTCAAGGCTGGCTATGAAGATTATACAAAGATCGTGTAATGCGGTGAAAGTCTTATGTGTGAAGCAGAAACAGAGAAGATGATTAATACAAACTTCGTAAGTTCCTTAATTGCGTTAAAGATATAAGTACGGTTCCGCTTTTCCTTTAGCGTACACCTCTCGGTGATCGGCCGCGTTCCCACATCTCTATGGTGAAATAGGGACGAACGTAATGAATGCAAGGTTGCTTCCATCTCTGGAAGTACTACTTGCTTTAGTTAACGCATTCTTCTAACCTTCTCTCGACAAATTAGAATGGCATCTTCACTTCTACTCTCACATGTGAAGATGTCGTCTAGCATACCTTAACTAAACGCATTTATCTCTTTAGCACAGATTAAGTGACTCATTTAATCCATATTAATTACCAAGGTATTAAGAAAACTTCATGGAGAAAACAATTAATGGAGGAACAAAAATAGACAAAAAAGTGGAAATGAAAGTGATCGAGACATTCAATAACACGATTTAACGTCTGATACATGATTTGTGAATGAAGGGATTAAGAGAATGAAATACAATTGATGAAATAGAGTTAGAAACAAATACAAATAAATGTTAACATCTTGGCGCCGATCTGGATGGAGATTTGCTTGCTGGCGTGGATGGATCGTGCGGAAGGATGAGCTTCCCTCTCGGGCTTGCTCAACCGGTAGCAGGGATCTAAGCACAGAGCTTCACGGTGAGGATCTGGCAGAATCGCATTGAGACTCATCTCTTGGCCTTATCTCTTTTCTTCCCGAATTTCTTCCGATCAGTATTCAGCTCAGCCTCTCTCTCAATAATCTAGCATCAATTAGCCCTCGTATCAAGTATATATTCTTTGAATTCTATGGGGTATTTATAGGTGAAAAGCTTTGACTCTTGGCTTGTGGACCCCACTTTTTGTTATGAAAATTCCGAAGATAGAGGAATAAATATTCCTTCTGTTATGCAATCAGACTGTCAAATCTGCACAACGGTTAGTTGTACACGTGTCACAATCCTCCGCGTTTGCATTGCTCAGCTGCATCTTTCGATCGGTTGCTCACATGCGGTGTTGTTTTTATTACCGCATGCAGTTGAAATTCAACTCGGTATCGACTGTCGCATTGCGCCATCATTGTGTTAATCGTCTCTTCATTGTTGATTGACGGGCGCAATGTGACAGAGATGTGTTGTTCAGTTTCTCGTTGAGCCTTGATCGCAAGCGGTGACTTAGTTTCCTGCAAAACATAGTAGAAATATCCTCTTCTACCATCTTAATGATGTTAGTGGGCGTAATTGCATTAATTTATTGTATTTCTGAGCTAATTTTCATACAATCGACGCATATTCCTTCTCTTTTGGCCGCAATATCTTAATAAGGAAGCATAAATAATTTGTATTTCTACAAGTTATCACATATATAATCAAAATACCTCTTGTTAATTTGAACATTTCAACTCAACACAAAGACTGATCCTCAATAGAATCCAAGCTACCAAGGGAACCTCTTGGACCTGTAGATCCGAAGCTCCAACGGTACATGAATAACTGACTAAACTCTTTAGTCACGGGATCCACCATCCGTTAACTGCCAGGCACTCCACTAAAGACCGACAGCTGAACTCTCCTCACTACAGATATGTTATGTGTCCATCTTAACTAATCAGCAGTGCGACAACCCTTCAAGAATCGCTCGTAAGTACAGCTAGGCCAATAACCGTTATGCCCCTGTAGTTACATCTATCTCCTTAAGTACCATTGATTTCTCTAATGAACATAAGTCATAGTCCTACTATGACTGAGTCTTCTTTTCCAAAGAGAAGTTGTGGCCACTATGTTCAAACCCCGGAATCAGCCCTTAAGGGAGCAATCTCTTTACTTATCCCTGCTTCAGGAAAGAAGTGAATTCCATATTGTGAATTGAGTTCCCAGTTCCCAGATCAGACAAGTCCCCAAAAAGGTAGGCATGTTGAGTTGGCAATCTGGCCACTCTCACCCATACTAATCAAAGGACCGCCCTCAAAGGCAGAAGTTTACAAAACACTCAGGATTGAGGTCGTTGTACCGAACTTGGCTTATACATTCTCGTACACCTATGGTCGTTTAGGTGAGATGCAAGTCTCTAGTATTAACGGTGTTATATAAAAAGTCTAGTCATCTCGTGGTCCAGTCTTATACAAACTCTTTCTATAGGACACCCCTGCTCCACATCTCCACATGAATAGTGAACAACTTTTGATCATCATCCATTAAACTTTTTAACGAAGTCTTTGACCAAAACATCGCATGCTTGTTGAAAATCTATCTAATTCACCTTTCCAGGTAGGTTCCCAGGTAGGGGTGTTACGTTTCTCTCAACTTAAGAACCCCAGCCTAGCCAGAACCCGCCTTAGACAAAAGGAGTTTTTTCCCGGTCTAGTGCCTTATAGATAGGTATACAACAAATTTAATCTTTTATTCCAACCAATTTAATCCTATTAAACCAATTTTAAAAGATTAATCTAGGTTACTAAACTCTTTAGAACCATTTGAACTTAGGTCTATCTCAATCCAATTTTAAAACCCTTTTAAAAAAACTTGAGTTCACCCTAAGTCCGCATGCAACTCTGAATTATTAATTTTAGGTCTAATTTCCTTTATAACACTTATAAACAGAAACAACCACAACGCTAAGCTAACACATGCAAGGCATTTATAACGCTTATAAACGGCCTAAGTGTCATGCTCAATGCATTGTCCATTCATTGCTACTTTTTTATATAACACTTATACAAAACAACAATGAAAACAAAACATGCTTCCATTCACCCTTAGACTATAACAATTATAATAAAAGGATGATGCATGATAATGCTCAACGCATGCAAAATATAACTCTTATATTCCATGATGCATGTGCATGCTTTCAAGTAATTTCTTCATGCAAGATTATAACATTTATAATACATGATGCATGAGTGATTGCACAACCTAAGGTGGGTTTTTAACTATATGACAAACACTTTGGCGTATAACCACCATACATCACATGTATAAGCAATAAAAGATGATGAACTGGGTGAAATTGCCTTAAAACACAAAAAAGAAAAGCTAACTATTAAAAAGACAAAGAGTCTTCGGTTCAACCAGGTGAACCGGGTCTTGAACCACTCAGCAAAGCATCGTTTCTCCAACTATCCATTGTGTACTAAGCTCCCTGCGATCATCTACACGATAAAACAAACTCTTTACTCTATCGCTTACCAGCGCTCCTAGAGTTAAACGATCGTTTAGCTATTACAACATGATCGTGTACCTTTACTAAACGATGAAGCCTGAAGTACACGATTGCTTAGCGCGCTCTGCACGACGCCCGCCTTCCGGAATCGTCTATGTGACTACGATGCCGCAAAGCACCATCACCTAAGCGATCGCTTAGCTAGCGTCTCCATATCGCATACGCACGATCACATAGGTAGTAACTAAGCGATGAAGCTTTCTAACTACACGATCGTCTCATGCACACCTTCCACTAAACGACGAACATCGCATGCTCCTACTACGATCGCCTACCTCCAGCGCCTACACAATCGCGCAACCAACACCATGCAATATGGTACATGATTTACCCCATCGCTTAGCATTAGCTAAACGATCGATTAGAAAATCCTACACGATCATCTAGAACGAAAACTCTAGACGATCGCTTAGTAAAATCCCTACGATCGTTTACCTGAGGCTACACAATCTGATCAACGCATGATCTTCTTCTTCATTGAGAACTGCATTGCCATGCGTCGAAGCTTCATCACAAACGACTCGACGAACTCGAACTTTTCGAATTACAGACTCGAATGCAAAGTTAATTTCGCCCAAAAACGTAGGGGCCTTTACAATTAACACTTCTAATACCGAAAGCTTTAAAAAGGCAATTTAAACCTGAAACATTCATAAAAAAACATCCACAAATGCATAAAAAGGTTAATCACAAATGCAGAAACCCACTGCAACTGTAAAAAGCATTCAATTCAGATCTGTAATTTGGAATATCAGATAACCTGGCTTTGATACCAATTGAAGGAAATCGGAAATGAGATTTCCATGAGCAGCAGAATAGGACTATTTCAAATTACAATCATGAATGAACAAAACATTTACAGTCGACTTCAAACAAACGGTTATGCGATTCATACAGAAATTACAACATGTAAAATATAAAGGAACAGAGAGTAAAAATCTACACACATAGGCAAAAGCGTCTCCACGCTCCAATGCGCACGAACACTGGAACAACAGCAGCCTCGAACACCCGATCTACATGACCGCAACACCACACGAACACTTCACACTCGTCCTTAACGATCTCCTCGGTCATGAACTCCTCCGCAATAGCGAACGACCTCCATAACGGCCTCCAAAACACCTTGAAGGTGTCGAGTTGAGTCTGACACCACCAACAAGGCGACCTTGGTATTCTCGGTGTGAGAATTCAGAGGGTGAGCTCTGTTCGAACTTGGTATGAGGCAAACGAACGGAGGAAACAACGATCGCGTACACGATTGGGCAAGTGGGAGATGGCTGAGACCTATCGTATAGGTTGATGCCCAATCGTTTAGATAAAGTTATGTGATCGTCTAGCAAAAATCTATGCGATCGTTTAGCTCGGTATGTTGCATACAGACTCTACACAATCGTTTACCTTGGGCCAGCGATCGTCTAGCAAAGCTATGCGATCGTTTAATAAATACTGCACGATCGTTTAGCTCGCACCTGAACGATCGTTTAGCTCGCCCAGCCGTCGTTTAGTAAATTTGTATTTACTTGACGACTTCATGAGTTTGTTTTTTGTCGAGAGAAAACTCAAAACCTTTTCAAACTTTTGTAAAAAACTTCTTTTCAAAATAGGAAACCACTTTCCTTTTAAACTCACAGTTACCATGATCCACTAACCACCCACTATTTTGGTTATTTAAAATAAAAGGAATTAATTATCTAATAATTAATATAATTATAAATATAAATGATAACCAACTTATCATACTATATTTATAACCTATAGTTTTAATATTTCATCTCATGAAACATATAAACCATAGTTCTTTTTATATTCCATGGTATTTAATGTAAATCTCATTTACATCAATCCTTCACTAGATGTATCCTATACATCATACCGATTATATCATATATAATCAAAATACCTCTTGTCAATTTGAACATTTCAAATCAACACCAAGAACTGATCCTCAATAGAATCCAAGCTACCAAGGGGACCCCATGGACCTGTAGATCCGAAGCTCCAACGGTACATGAATAACTGACTAAACTCTTTAGTCATAGGATCCACCATCCGTTAACTGCCAGGCACTCCACTAAAGACCGACAGCTGAACTCTTCTCACTACAGATATATTATGTGTCCATCTTAACCAATCAACAATGCGACAACCCTTCACAGGTCGCTCATAAGTACAGCTGGGCCAATAACCGTTATGTCCCTATAGTGACATCTGTCTCCTTAAGTACCACTGATCCCTCTAATGAACATAAGTCATAGTCCTACTATGACTGAGTCTTCTCTTCCAAAGAGAAGCTGTGGCCAATATGTTCAAGCCCCGAAATCAGCCCTTAAGGGAGCAATCTCTCTACTTATCCCTTCTTCGGGAAAGAAGTGAATTCCATATTATGAATTGAGTTTCCAGCTCCCAGATCAGACAAGTCCCCAAAAAGGTAGGCATGTTGAGTTGGCAATTTGGCCACTCTCACCCATACTAATCAAAGGACCGCCCTCAAAGGCAGGAGTTCACAAAACACTCAGGATTGAGGTCGTATCACCTATGGTCATTTAGGTGAGATGCAAGTCTCTAGTATCAACGGCGTTATATACAGAGTCTAGTCATCTCGTGGTCCACGTCTTATACAAACTCTTTGTATAGGACACCCTCGCTTCATGTCTCCACACGAATGGTCAGGATCAACCATCTGTAGTAGTTTACAACATTTGCAAACCTCTACAAAGCGGGTCGTATCCGTAGTGTCACCAAGATCAAGTATCCCACCTTAATCCTTATACTACAAACCGATTTAGGTTATCACTTAAGGCATGATCCACTTGTATATCACATATACATGCTTAAGTTCACATAAGATAACCAATGAGCTTTGTTTATTGGATATGAGTAAATGCCAGAATTAAATAACACTTATTTTATTCTTTGAACAATGTGTATCTTTACAAAACAACAAGACTCCAGGATAATTAGGACACCAATCCCAACACTAACTGTATATGTTGAATGTATATCTTTTGTATTTCGGTCACTGTGAAATAGGAGCGATTTGAACACGCTCATGAAACTCTCGGTATGAGATCCTTCAAGGTTACCATCAGATGAAAATCAGGGACAGTGATATCCCGAAGACTGCATTCCAATCCAAATATAGGCATTACGAGTTCATTGTAATGTCTTTTGGTTTGACCAATACTTCAGCGGTATTTATGGATTTGATGAACAGGGTGTTTAGGGATTTCTTGGACACCTTTGTAATTGTTTTCATTGGACATCTTGGTCTATTCTAAGACAGAGGCGAAACACGAGGAACATCTTCGGAAGGTCCTAGGAACGCTGAGAGAAAACAAATTGTATGCAAAGTTTTCTACGTGTGAGTTATGGCTACGAAAGATGTCCTTTCTGGGGCACGTGGTGTCAAAGGACGGGGTTTCAATGGATTCAACTAAGATTGAGGCCGTTACAAATTGGCCCCGCCATACAATGGTCAGCGAGGTGCACAGTTTCCTGGGGTTGGCTAGGTACTATCGTAGGTTTGTAGAGAATTTCTCTTGCATGGCCACACCGTTGACTTAGCTAACCCGGAAGGAGCTTCGTTTGTTTGGAGCAAAGCTTGTGAGGATAGTTTTTAGGACCTCAAGCAGAGGTTGGTTTCAACATCGGTTCTCACAGTACCAAATGGATCCCAGAATTTCGTGATCTACAGTGATGCTTCTAAAAAGGGTTTGGGTTGGGTGCTTATGCAATATGATAGAGTGGTCGTCTAGGCCTCCCTCCAGTTGAAAAATCATGAGCGAAACTATCCTACTCACGACTTAGAACTAGTAGCGGTGGTGTTTTCCCTGAAGATCTGGAGGCACTACTTATATGGGGAAAAGATCAAGGTTTTCACCGACCACAAGAGTCTAAAATACTTCTTCACCCAGAAAGAGTTAAACATGAGGCAGCGCAGATGGCTTGAGTTAGTAAAGGATTACGACTGCGAGATACTCTACTACCCAGGTAAGGCGAATGTGGTAGTCGATGCCCTCAGTCGGAAGAC
Source organism: Benincasa hispida (assembly GCF_027475165.1). Lineage (NCBI taxonomy): Eukaryota > Viridiplantae > Streptophyta > Magnoliopsida > Cucurbitales > Cucurbitaceae > Benincasa > Benincasa hispida. The sequence continues at coordinate 10,128,281 of NC_143487.1, forward strand.
CGCTCATTCGACCGCCTTGATCACTAAGTAGGTTCAATTGTGTAAGGATCTGGAGTGAGTAGAGATTGTGATGGCAGTAGAGGAAGTCACTTCGCAGCTAGCTTAGTTGACAGTGCAACCAACCTTGAGGCAGAAGGTTATTGTTGCACAGTAGGGTGATTCAGACTTGGTTAAAAAATGTCACCAAGTAGGGTCGAGCCAGGCCAATGAATTTTCTATGTCGATGGACTAGGGCCTTCTGTATCAGGGATGGTTATGTGTTCCATCAGATGATGGCCTGAAGGGGGAATTGTTGACAGAAGCTCACAACTCTCCATTCTCGATGCATCCAGATAGTACTAAAATGTACCAACATTTGAAGCAGTATTACTGGTGGTTCAGTATGAAAAGGGAGATAGTTGACTATGTCAGCAGATGTTTAGTCTGTCAGCAAGTGAAGGCCTTAAGGTAGAAGATAGCAGGCTTACTACAGCCACTAGATGTGCCAGAATGGAAGTGGGAGAGCGTGTCCATGGATTTCATTACGGGTTTACTCAGGACAGGGAAGGGCTTCTCAATGATCTAGGTTGTGATAGACAAACTCACCAAGGTGGCGCATTTTATTCTAGGGAAGCCCACGTACACGGTGAGTAAGTGGGCTCAGCTATATATGAAGAAGATAGTAATATTGCATGTTGTGCCAGTGTCAATTGTGTCCGACAAAGACCCTCGTTTCACCTCTAGGTTTTGGAAGAGCCTTCAGACAGTCTTAGGGACGCGGTTAAACTTCAGTACAGCCTTCCACCCCTAGACGGATGGGCAAACAGAGTGTTTGAATCAGACGTTGGAGGACATGTTGCGCGCTTGTGCATTGGAGTTCTCAGGGAGTTGGGACTCCCACTTGCATTTGGCAGAGTTTGCTTAGAACAATAGCTATCAAGCCACCATTAGCATGTCGCCATTTGAAGCTCTTTATGGTAGAGGTTGCAGGTCTCCTGTTTGCTGGGGTGAGGAAACTGATGGGAACTAAGTTAGTAGAGTTGACGAATGAAGCCATGCAGAAGATTAGAGCTTATATGCTAGCAGCGCAAAGTAGACAGAAAAGTTACGTTGATGTTAGGCGTAAAGATCTTGAGTTCGAGGCAGGTGACAAAGTGTTCCTGAAGGTGGCGCCAATGAAGGGTGTCCTGAGATTCAGAAAGAAGGGTAAGCTGAGTCCGCGTTTTATAGGGCCATTCGAGATCTTGGAACGAGTCGGACCTGTGGTTTACCATTTGGCTCTACCGTCTTTCTCCACGGTCCATAATGTTTTTCATGTATCCATGTTGAGGAGGTATTTAACGGACCCGTCTCATGTGGTAGACTTTGAGCCCTTGTAGCTAAATGAAAACTTAAGTTACGAAGAGAAGCCTGCACAAATTGTGGCCAGGAGGTGAAAGTTTTGCGCAACAGGAAGGTGCCACTGGTGAAGGTTTTATAGCAGAATCATCAGTTTGAGGAAGCAACTTGGGAGCAAGAGGATGAGATGAGAACATTTCATCCAGAGCTCTTCCAAGATTAGAACTTTCGAGGACGAAAGTTTATTAAAGAGGGAAGAGTGTGACGCCCCAAAAGATTGTAAGGTAAAATCCGTTTTGTTCTTTTTTAATTTTGGGTTTGAAAGTTCATGGTAAGTGGTTAGGAGATTTTGGGAAAAAATATATATATATTTATATATATTTTTAAAAAATATATGTATGTTTCTTTAAGGAAAATGGAGGAGTTAGGGTCTTGTGAGGTACAATTGGTTATAAATGTGGAATTAAGAAACCTTGGTTTACGTGCAGACAAAAGAAAATTTTATAATTTTTTCCCTCTCCTTCTTCTTCCTCCCAGCCCCACACGCGTGATACCCTTATTCCTCAATCCTTTCTTTAGCCAGCCGTGCGTGGGTCTGCCATTCGCCAACCATTCGCGCCGCTCACGCCACACCATCCCCCGTTCCGCTTCCGTTCGTTCTGTGGTGAAGCTCGACCGTGCGAGGAGTCCGTCCGAAGCTACTATCGATCGCTCGGCCGCGCGAGGAGTTCGCCCGAAGCCGTCGTCGATCGCACCAGGAGGCATCCAGACCGTTCGTCGACCCAAAGCGGTGATCGACAAACCTAGGTTGCGAACCCGTTTATCCAGACTCGAAGCGTCCAGCTGCTTCTTGTCGAGTTCGCCAATCACCGGCCTAACCCAAGCATCGTTCACTAGTTTTGATGCAGGCAGTTCCGGTTGTCGCCGAATCGTGGTTGGTTCCGTCTGATTCTTCTGTTTAGGGTAAGTTTTCGGGTTCCTTTGGTAGGCTCATGGTCATTGGTTGTATTAGGCCAAAGCTATTTTTGTTACCCATGGAATTTTGTGGTTGGATTCAGGAACTGTGGTGGTAAAGGAAGTTTCCAAGCGAAGTAAAGGTTCGTTTTGGGGCAGTTTGGTATCCTTAAGTAAGTGGATGCAGTGTCAATGCTTTTGTAGGTGGGTTATGCTACTATGTTTTGTGTCAAACTGTTGTTATAATTGTGTGGCCATGTTGGACGGTTCACTTGGAGTGTTGGGAGATCATCCGAGAAAGTGTGGGTTTCATTGCTTTCGTGCTTGCATTGGAATTTGCCTGTTGGGTCAAACTTAGGTAAGTAGTTTACTGCCAGTTTGCCCTCGAATCCAAGCATGTGTTACGTATTGGTTCCTAAGTTGGAATAAAATATTTTGATATGCCTGCTGGTCAAATGAAAATTTTGGAAGCTTACGTTTATGTCACTGTATGTCGATGTTGTATGTTGTAGCAAAGTTTGATGGATGGATAAATTGTGAGCTGTTGGGTGATCTTGGCATGATTTATGACCTTGTTTGTATGCTTATGTCTGTATGAGATTTCAATGAGTGTTAGTGTTGCCATTGGGCTATGTACATCGCATGTTGTGAGCCTTCGGGCCCATACCCTATACTTATGTATGGTGTCCTTTTGGGACCACCACTTATGTTTATGTTTGTGACCTCTGGGGTCATTACTTATGAAAGCGTGCCTTCAGGTTCGCCCCTTATGCCTATGCCTATGCCTACGCCTATGATGCCCTTGTGCACTTTTGTCCTAATGGAAAGACTAATAGATCATTGAATAGTGGGTCGCTTACTGAGTATACTTTTATACTCGTCAATTTCCTTTCATGTTTTTCAGGTAAAGGTAAAGATAGACCTGCGCATGACAAGAGGAATCCGTGACCTGGCTATTTGGACGGATTATTGCTTCCGCACTTAGGTTTCATGTACTAGAGTCTGGTTTAGGAGTAAGACATTTTAAAATCTTATGTAATATGCCTTGATTTTATTTATTGATTTATTTAATTATTATTTATTTTAAAGTTGGGTTAAGGGTACCCCGAACGGTATTTTTTTAGGTTTTTTTTTTTTGCTTATTTGAGCATTATTTAATTAAATAAAAATTTTATCTCTTTTATTTAATTATTCTTTGAGAAAATGTATTACCAAGCCTGTGCATGCATAACGTAGCGTCCTAGAAATATACTAGAAATTTGGGTCGTTACAAATAATCAGTAAAAGATTAAGTCATTGAAGAGTAAAAGGGAAGAAAAAGGAAGCAAAATACCTTAAAAAATTGATGTTGTTAATGGATGAAGTCACTGATAGATTGTAATCTACGAACCAACAACTGTCTATCAGAGAGGAATAAATAAGTAGAATTGAGTGGGTCAGTGGCATGAAGAAGAAGAAGAAGAAAGAGGAGGAGGAGGAGACGAAGAAGAAGATGATGATGAAGAAGAAGAAGAACGATAAAAGATGATAGAAGCACAATTTTTTCGTTAGCACGCGTTAGAGGGATGAATCGTGGGTATTGTCAATTAGTCGCGGGTCGCGTGAATGGATCGGGTCACACTGATGGATTGGGCATGTCAGCTGGGTTTTTTTTGGTATTTCAATGGGCTGGAATTGGGTATTACGAATTTGTAAAATTTTTCTATATCTTGTAAATAGTTTGACTCTATATGTAAAACACTTCCTATCTCTTCATTTTTATGACTGATAAATCGTGATACTTTTCTATATTTAAAAATATTTTCTGCTATTTTACCTTTATAATAATTTTCCTTGCTCGATACAAAGTGTAATTAAAAATAAAAATAAAATAAATGTGTGAACGTAATCGATGCATTGAGGTAGCGCCACGCCTTTACAGTTGACCCGAAAACCCCCAAAAAGCTCCTGCCTTTCGATTCTGATTTCTGATTTACGAAACCTTGTCCTTGTTCCTCATCCTCTTCATTGTTCATTCAATAAAGGCTTTTCAATATCTTCTATCCGATCAACGATCCGCCCTTTTTTCTCAGTTTCATCTCCATTCTCCACTTTTCTGGATCTCCTTCTTCCTCCAGGAAAGATTTAATCCTTTGATCCTTTATTCCTTATCTCCCTTCATCATTCTATATTCACGATCAACCACAAGAAATGGACGGATTAGTGATTGAGAAGAAACCCAAGACTAAGATAGTCTGCACCCTAGGGCCGGCATCCAGGTCCGTGCCCATGATCGAGAAGCTCTTGAAAGCTGGGATGAATGTTGCTCGTTTCAATTTCTCTCACGGATCCCACGCCTATCATCAGGAGACCCTCGACAATCTCAGGGCCGGAATGGAGAATACTGGTATTCTCTGCGCCGTCATGCTTGACACCAAGGTTTCTTTCATCCTAGTACCCTTCTTTTACAATATCATCACCTTCTCATAACTTATATCATTCTACTTGATGAAACCCTCGATTTCTCGCTCTTCGTTTCTACATATCTACTTTCTTCTTCTGATCCAGATAATCTGGAATATCTCTTCATGACTCCGTTTCATTTTTTTTAAAATTATTGTTTTTTATTATTATTATTATTATTTTGTCTTTGTCGTCCTATTTTAGTTTTATTTTCTTAGACCGACTGATATATTGGTCTTTTATTAGTTATGCTTTGGGTGTTTCCAGAGAATCTAACTGATTACTTCTCTCTATTGTATGATAATTCGTGTTCCTTGTGCCAATTTCCCTAAAATGCTCAATTTATCTGTTGTAGCTTCCTAAAAATGCTCAATTTATCTGTTATAGCTTACGATTGCTAATGTGTCGCCACTCACACCTTTAAGCCTCTCTTTCTCTTGTGAAAAAGAATATAGACAGACTATTATATGCTAAATAACCAGTAGATTCTTAACATACTTTTCAGAAGAAAAACATGAATAAGTAGAACAACAGCTCGACTTTAATGTACTTGAGAAAAAGAAGATGGATAATAGAATTTTGCATACTTGTTAAATTTTCTCTCTCTTTTGTTTTTTGTTTTTGTTTTTTTTTTTTTTTTTTTTTTGTCTAAAATGAAACTCATAGAATATTAAATCTTAGATAGGTGGCCATTATAGATTGAATCTACGATATCTTGATCATTTATCGAGGGGATGTTCTTCTAATTGGTCCTAAATCTTAAAGAAGTATATAATATAATAGGTCTCCTAAACTTAAAGCGTCACAATCCGAACACTTCACCAGGCCAACCCAAAATTTTCTTTCTCAATGGTGTGTTTGATGTCATGTCATTTTAAGTTGAAATTACAAATTAACCCTTACTCTACGCCTCGCAATACATTCACAACAACCTGGTATTACCAGGTTCGAATGGGAGATAAATGGGTTTTGTTCTTACAAGATTGAATGGAAAAAAGTAGGGGAGGGGTTTGTGCTTTGCAGGTTTCTGGGTGAGATGTGTTTTATCTATTTATTCATTTTCTACAACTTGAATGAAGAAGGCCATGTGTTTTTTACTGAGTACGATTGTTATTGCCATCTTGATTCTGTTTTCTACTTGAAAAATGTTCTCTGAAATTCTTCTCCCATTAATAGTTTCACCGACTGTTTGGCCATTACCATGAAAGCTCCACTAATTTGGTACTGCTTGTTTGTTTTGTCTGGATATTTACTTTTTTATTGTCGTCTTTGAACATCACCAGGTATCTTTAATAATATTTGTCTTCTGTTGTGGGCAAAGTAGTACTCCGAGGGGACACTTGAACTGTGCAAGAAATGAATTTTGTGGTTAATTCCAATTATATTCATCATATAGCTACTCCTGTTTAGTTTTCTGAGCTCTCTTCAGATCCTGGATCAACTGCCCTTCTGATTTCTGTTTCATATCTAATATCGATTTTCAGCACTTGTTTACTTTTTTGTGTAATACGAACTACATCTGAAGTTTAAAACGTATCAGTTAATTATGTCTGTGGAAATGACACGTCCATTACTTGGAGATGCCCCATCCGTATCTTTCACCTATCAATTTAAAGGAATGCATGCAAGCAGTTGTCTTCCACGAATGAGGTTTAATTTATACGTGACTTTTAAATGAAAACAGGGCCCGGAAATTCGAACTGGTTTTTTGAAAGATAGCAAACCCATCCAACTAAAACAGGGGCAGGAGATAACTATATCTACCGACTACAGCTTGAAGGGTGATGAGAATATGATATGTATGAGCTACAAAAAGTTAGCTGAGGATGTAAAGCCAGGGAGTGTAATACTTTGCGCAGATGGTACGATATCATTTTCAGTTCTATCATGTGACAAAAAGTTGGGTTTGGTACGATGTCGCTGTGAGAACTCTGCAGTTCTTGGTGAAAGGAAAAATGTTAACCTGCCTGGAGTTATAGTGGATCTCCCTACCCTAACAGACAAAGATAAGGAAGATATACTAGAATGGGGGGTTCCTAATAAAATTGATATGATTGCTCTATCTTTTGTTCGGAAAGGTTCTGATCTTGTGGAGGTCCGGAAGTTGCTTGGAAAGCATGCCAAGAATATTCTTCTCATGTCAAAGGTACATTCAGTTACATGAAATTTTTCCATGAAAATGTGTTTTTATATATATTCATGAGGATGACAACAATAAGAGTTTTTTTATATATAAAGGTTAAAATACCACTTTGGTCCATATACTTTGAATTTTGTTCCATGTCCTTGTACTTTCAATTGTCCAATTCTAGTATCTATGTTTTCAATAAATCTTAAAATAAGTTATTGTAATTAGTTTCTTGTTGATTTTTCTCAAAAACAATGTCTCTGAAAGAGCATCTCTTTTATAAATTTTAAAAATATATTTACATAGGGTCATTGTTTAACCAATTTTGTTGATAATTAACTTTGGTGGAATAAATTTAAGATATTTTTTTCTTTAATAGGCGACATAATTTAAGATTTATTGAAAGCAAGGATTGAATTCAAGATTTATTTAAAGTACATGAACTAGAATTGGACAATTGAAAGTAAGGGACCAAAATGGAATCAAACCCAAAGTATAGGGACCAAATTAGTATTTTAACTAAAAGTTAATTACTGGGAATGTAACCTTAATATGGAAATTTCCTGTGAAATTCTAAAATGTACTAAAGAAGAAAATCAAGCAGCACAAATGTCTTGAGATCGCTTCTTCTCTGTACCATAACATGTCTGTACGAAAAGCAATTTCACCCCTGTTATCTATCTGGAATTTGACCCACAGGTTGAGAATCAAGAAGGTGTGGCAAATTTTGACGACATACTAGCCAATTCAGATGCATTTATGGTGGCACGTGGTGACTTGGGAATGGAAATTCCAATTGAAAAGATATTTTTGGCGCAGAAAGTGATGATATACAAGTGCAACATCCAGGGAAAACCTGTTGTCACAGCGACACAGATGCTGGAATCAATGATTAAGTCTCCTAGACCAACTAGAGCCGAAGCCACTGATGTTGCAAATGCTGTTCTTGATGGGACAGATTGCGTAATGTTGAGTGGTGAAACGGCCGCTGGAGCATATCCTGAACTTGCTGTTAGAACAATGGCAAAAATATGTGTTGAAGCTGAAAGCACCCTTGATTATGGAGATGTCTTTAAAAGAATTATGGAACATTCACCAGTTCCCATGAGCCCATTAGAAAGCCTGGCTTCTTCTGCTGTTAGGACTGCAAACTCAGCCAAGGCATCTCTTATACTTGTCCTAACTAGAGGAGGAAGCACAGCAAAATTGGTGGCCAAGTATAGGCCAGGAACGCCAATCCTGTCCGTAGTTGTCCCCGAGATTAAGACAGATTCATTTGATTGGTCGTGCAGTGATGAAGCACCAGCAAGGCATAGCTTAATCTTTCGTGGCTTGGTACCGGTTCTCAGCACAGCATCGGCAAGGTCGTCTCATGCAGAGACAACTGAAGAAGCAATAGAGTTTGCTATTCAGCATGCAAAGTCCAAGGGCCTCTGCAAAAATGGAGATTCTGTGGTGGCTCTTCATCGCGTTGGGACGGCTTCCGTTATCAAGATATTGACTGTGAAGTAGTAATCACGCTCTGTGAAGTTAATTTTTTTGCCATTCACCACGATCACAGATTAAATCCAATAATTGCTCTTGATTTTCTTCATTGTTTTCGGGGTCGTTGAGACCACCAGTTTAACTTACACCGCTTTCTTTCTGTGATACAGATAATGTCGTGTTACTGGAAACCAAACGGTATTTTTGTTTTGAAAATTTCTGTTCATCAATAAATTGGTGCCTTTTGCCAGGCATCTTGGATGTAGAACTAGAAAAAATTCTCCAGCTTTTGTTTGACCGCTGTGACCAATTGGATATCAATTTGAAATTATATTATTGTTTCCGAGCTTATGAATTTCTGAGTTGATATTGTTGGGGAAATAATTATATAAATTGAAAACACTAACAAATTGATTGTACTTTAATTAGATACAATATATAATCTTCATACTTAAACGTAAGTAGATAGTGTAATAAAATTTAGATATGTAAATAATCAAAGATTTGAAAATCCTCAATTTTTTGAAATTTTAAATATAGTCGAGGTACGTTTTTGATAAGTGTTGTTCTGAAGATAATTATTTAACCTGCATGGTTGCAAGCAAGATAATATAACAATTAATTTTGGTAGAACTGCAATCTCGAACTACTCGAATATCAAGATCAAAAGAAAAAAAGAAAGAGAGAACTCTTCGATTCCAAAGAAAAGAGAACTCTTCAAGAAATGAGTTACTATTTATGGATTAGCAATTTAGTAACTCTCTAAAATACGAAATAAAATCAAATAAATTCAAAAATAAATATTTGTCAAACTCAACTCAATTGAATTGTTACTTGATCAAAATCAAACCTGAATTATTTAAATTGAAGAAACTACACATTTTCCAAACCCATCCCTTATATATATAACTTTTAAAAAATTAGAAAATTTGCATTTTTCTCAGTTCTGTTTTCTTTTTACTTTTTTTTTAAAAAATTGCTTACTTTAATGAAATACTGTTTTTGTTATTTCTTTTTTATTTTGTATTTTTATTTTTAATCCAAACTCTAATTTGGCGAGATTAAATTAATAAAGGAAAATGCAACATTTTTTTAAATAAAATTTTTTATTGAATTGGAGTTTAATATTTTGGAATGGCTCCCACGAGGAACCTTGTCCCATCTCCGTCTTCAATTCGTGGGATAGGGTGGAGATGGGATTAATTTCTCCTGCTGGGACGATGGGAATCTTCCCTGAGTACTGTCTCGTTGTCAACTCTATGTTCAATAAATGCTCCTTTTAACTTTATCGGGTCACCATATCATTTTCTTTTTCTTTGTGACCTTCATCATTTTTTTAAGATTTTGATCTTGATATTGCTTTATGCTCGATAGAACACAATGGTTCAAAAGATCTGTGGGGCCGTTTGGATTAAAGTTTTTTCAATCTCAAAAATTAAAGATGTCTGAGAATTATATATCTGACAAATCAAGAATGACTATGTTTGATTGTGCATAAGAATGCTATCAAAATTTTGTGAACAAAAATTGGGTTTGTGTTTAGTTTATGAAATTAAGCATGAAAATCTTATAATAATTGTAATAGATTAATAATTTACTGAATATAAATTGAGTTTGTGTTTAATTTATGAAATTAAGCATGAAAATCTTATTATAATGGTAATAGATTAATAATTTAAAAAATAAATAATATTCAATATTTCAATAAAAAAATTAATTAATTATGAATCAATAATAATTTCAATTATAAATATTTGAAGATTATAATTATAATTATAAATATTCAATATTTTAATTATAATTATAAATATTTTAATAATTTTATAATTAAATTTAACCAATTAATTCATTTTATGAACGTCATACTAATTATAATCTAACATTTAATCATTTTTATTATTAATTAAGTTCAACATTAGTAATTTTACTTTTAATTAAATAATATAAGAAAATATATTTAAATGGATAATATATTATATAAAAGGTGAAGAAAATGAGATAAAAATATGATATATTAATAAATAATACTAAAAAGTATTTTGTAAACATGATATATTTATAATGAACGGAGTAATAAAAAATAATCACAATAAATAATTAACTTCTTATAAATAATCAGTGATAATTATATATTCATAATGAATGATCAAATTAAAATTAATCTCCATAAATTACTTTATTATTAAAAAAATAATAAAGTAATAAATTACGATTATTGAAAATAAAGTTATATGTGGAAAATAAAAAAATCCATAGTTGGAATGAAAAACAGGAAATGAAAATGTCTAAAAATAACTTAAATGGTTGAAAACTAACTGTCCAATTGACTCAAAATCTTAATGCATCAGGGGAAGACCATACCAACCTTGTCTACGCCTATACTATATTTTAGTCCTTATGTAAAGTAAATCACAAATTAATTTATTGGCAACTAAATACATATTTTAATGTTGAACATTAATCTTTTTGTTTTTCATCCTCATGATTATTTTTTCTGTATGTGTCAGTTATGATTATTTCGAGTAACGAGAAAAACTATATAATAAATCAAAACAATAATAGTCTATGTATATTATTTGTGTTATTTTCTCAGAATTAAACAAAATAAATTCAAAATGCAGGTTACACATTGATATCAGTAATTAATAAATCACTTTTTTTTCCCACTTCAACATGTGAAATAAAGATTCGAAACTCTAACCACGAATATGCTAAAAGTAATAACATATTTTGTTTCAATAATATATAATTCATAGTGTGAAATTTAAGATTTGCAGTATATGTAGAAATATAAATTAAAATTACATAACCTAGGAATATCATTACTGTTATACGTTTTGACATTACAGGGAGACTTGAATTTCACTTCTCAAACCATGAAAATGATCATTCCCACATTTATATATATATAATGAACCAATGTGGTTGACCCTGCCATGAAACATAGAGCGAGGCGATATTTGTAGTTGAATTGATAGAAAAGATTAAGAAATATTTGTTATCGGAGGTGAAGGAATAGCAATGAAAGCAGGGGTGAGAGTGAAAAGGCATATAGTATACGATAATGTTGGTAAAATGGTAAGAAGAGAGATTCAGATTGTTCTAAGGGCAGGAGGCAAAAGATCTGTATAGTTATAATATAAGTAAAACACATATACATACACATACATGCAATAGGCAAGCAAGCAGAGCAGAAGCATATATTCAAATGGAAGCGTGATCCCTTTGAGAATCACTTGCACTTCCACCCGAGGAGTTTCCTTGCGCAGAAAACAAGCCATTGAAAGGCCATGGAAACGAAAACCTTCTCCCAGTCCCAGATGCATTTCTCCCATCAATAATCTCCCCGCTGCCACTACCATTAGCATTATTAAGGTCACCCATGAACCTAGTAGACCCACCATCCGCATCACGCTTGGATTCATCCCCAGGCAATTGATGCCTACAAACTGGGCAAGAACTATGCAGCTCCAGCCATGGCAGAATACACCCTGTATGAAATTTATGTTTACATGGCATCTCCTTGGCTTCTTCATCCACCTCAAACTCATCCAAACACACTGCACATTGCAAACAGCTATCCACAGGTTCAACCCTCACGGTGGGCAGTGCATCAACTGCCTCCTTCTGTGCTGGTGGAGTGCCATATCGGTTGGGATCATTTTCGGCTAGATGTTGCAATAACAAATCCAAACCAGGTCCTACGAAATAATCACCCAGCGATCCAATGGGGTTTTGATTTTGATTCTCACCTCCTTGAACTACAATGGTCTGATTGAAAGGATTTATAAGAATAACCCGCTCTCTTTCTCTGCTCCTCTCTCCCTCGTAACTATTTTCTGATTCAGCAGTTGCCATTCCAGCTCTGATACCTTGGAGCAACTGAAGAATGGTAGCTGAACTTCTCCTCCTCCTAATGACTGAATCAAGATCAGTCGGCTCACTACTCACACGATTCCCCTCCCCATCCTCATGCTCATTATCATCATCATCTTCGTCAAACTCTAGATGTCTGAATCTTCGGCGCCCACGGGGATTTCCCATCATACCGAGCAAGATCGGAGCCCAGAGGGACAAAGCTCGCTCCGATCCAAAATCGGATTCGAGCTCATTATTATTGCTGTTGTTATCATTATTGTCGTTGGATATACCGTTACCTATCTCCTCGACAAAGCCGCTACGGCAGAAGGGGCATTTAATTTCAACGTCAACGATGGGATTCACCATTTGAGAACACATGTGACACCAATATCTCGTTGCAATTAACTCGTCCATCCTCTATGTATTGTATTAGCAAGAAACCCAGCCTTCTGCTATTCTATTTCTGTTACCAAGGAAGAAAGAGAACAGAATGATCACAAATCGTATATGTAGCTAGCTGATCGCGGAAAAGGAAGAAAAAATCCGTTCGATCAGATGTGAGATGTGGAATGCGCAAAAACTTGGAAAACTCTACACAGATCGATCTAGACAGATCCCAGATCCCCCGGTCAAGGGTCAACCATCAAAAGAAAAGGATAAAAAGTCGCCGGAAGCGATAGCTGGAGATTCAATTGAAAGAAAAGAAAAACGAAGGTCGAAACAAAGAAATTGAAAAAAAAGGGAATCGGAAGAGGAAAACAAAGAAGAAGAAGAAGGAATTACTTGAAAGCCGAAGCGTAGGTTGAGGAATTCCAGGAATCTGTGCGTTCGCTCCGATAGGAAACGGCGATTTGAATTGAATTGGGTGGAAGCGGAAAAGAGGAACGGGAGGAGTGCCGACGCGAACAAGAGACAGAAAGAGAGAGAATTCAACGTTACAACAACAGATGTAAATAAAAAGATCCTCTCTTCCTCTCTCTTCCTCTGGACAACCAGAGCCTTCCTATCCGCTTCTTCAAACTCTCTCTCTCCCCTTTGTTGGATTTATTTTACTATTTATCATTATTTTTTTCTTTTTTGAATAACAGTTTACTATTTCATTTTTACCTAATTTTCTTCCTGTGAAATTTTGCGGCCCTCCTCTCCAATCTTCACTGCCATGACATTTGCCGCATCCTCGAATTATCCTCATGCTTTTTGCTTCGATATATGTATACACTCGTAGGCACAATATGTATCAAGATCTGATTATAACCTCAAATACTATATTTACTTATATTTTTATTTGTTTTAATATAATAACTATACCATCTTAAAATTTTAAATTCAAAGTTTTAGATACATTCATTGCATTAAATTCATCTATATTTTTACATTTTTATGAATTTGATATTGACATCAAAAGTGAAATTCAAAGTTTAACTACAATCATTATATAATTTTTGTCCATATCTCAATATTTCTATTGATATGTTTACATTTTCGTGAATTTGACATCAATATGAGAAATGAATCTACATTTCATTATATAGGTTTATTTCTTTTAAATAAAAAAAATATAGGTTTATTTACTATTTTTTTAATTATTTTTAATGAAATATATATTATAATAGACATTTTTTAAAAATATTTTCATTTGAAAAAAAATTAAGGCATCAATTTTAAACCTTCAATACAAATATAATAAGGGCCATTTGGGCCACTAGTGGAGTTAATAAGTCAATAGAATATGCATTTGGGGAATAGCCATTTTTTATTTTTTTTTTTCATGATTTATGGCCAAAAAACATTGGTGTGGGCCCATCAACTAATTTGATTTTCGAACATGCCCTTGGAGTTCTCACGCCTTCTTCCACGGTTGTAGGAGTATCCCCAAAATCGTGTATTTTCTGCGTGTTTGAAACAAACGGTCCAACGTCATTTTTGTGGGTTTAGTTTGATTGCAGTCGATTCTGCCTTCCGTACCTTCAGTCGCCGGAAAATAGAGTATTTAATCCCTCATTTCGTTTGGTCTGCCACCGTTTTGGATCATCGAAAAAGGTATTTCTTCCCTTATGTCATTCTAGTGGGTCTAGTTTGATTGCGGATTCTCCCTTCTACGTAACTTCGATAGCCAAAAAAACATAATATTTCCTCCATCCTTCCATCTGGTCTGCAGTCATTTTAGATGCAATCAAACTAGGGAAACACAACATCGGAAAACCCCTTATGCCATTGGGGTTGTTTCCACTGCTTCCCTTCTAATGGGTTATTTTCTGGGTTTTTTCCATTCTGCTGGTGTATTTTCTAAATATAACGTACTTGTAAGTATATCTTGTCTTGATTCAAAGATACTTGTTTAATGTTAATTGTAATTGCAGTTTTTTTGTTTATATTTCAGTCCAATGTCGCTTTAGTAGATCATGATTTTATATGGGAGCGTGTGGCACGACAACAAACAATATAACAACTTTAATATTGCTTGTTTGCATGTTTCGATTGATTCCAATTTTCGACAGTTCAAAAAGGTTATTGCTAGGAAGTTACATGTTCGGGGTAATCAAGTTATTACTGGTTTAACTATGTATAGCTCTAGATCAAGTCAATTGAATATGATTAAGATTTCATAAGACAAGGATGTTTTTGGGTGTCTTTCTATTATTGCTAGCAATATGTTCGATGATATTTGCATAGTTGTGGAATGGGGTGAGGGTGACAATGAGGTGGATTCAAATACAGGGTCTATGCATGACAGTTACAGTCACATACTTAATGGCTCCATTAGTAGTAGGACAGAGTGTAGGTTCGTTGATTTGGTTGATATTGATGCCATATTAGAAGATGTTGTATTTAAAGAAGGTTATGTTTTTCACAGCTAGATTGAACAGAAGAAAGCAATATACATTTTTGCCTTGAAATGCAGTTTTCAGTTGAAAACTGTGAAGTCTAGTCGTACGCGACTAGTAATGAGGTGCAAAGATGATGGATGCAATTGGTTTATTCGGTCATCACTTATTGCTAAAGGTCAGATGTGGATTATTCGTAAATTTGTGGACAAACACATATGTTCAATAATAGTTGTCCAAAGTGATCATAGGCAAGCAACTTCATTCATCGTGAGTGAGTGCTAAATCTATTTCAAAAGCGAATGATAAGATCTGATGTCATCCAATTGATATCGTTGCCTACATGAGAAGGAACATGGAGTTAGTATTGTTGGGTTTTATGTCCTAAAACTCGTGGTTTATAAACAATAAAACTTATTCTGAAAATTCAATAAGTTGTTATTGAAAATATGTATTGCTTATTTCGTTTTAGAAATAATCAATAAACTAAAAGATCCATGACTATTACATGAGTACTTAAACTTTATGTGGATACATAAAAGTGGATTAGGTTCAAGTAAATAGTCAAAATGATCTATAGTATATGAATAACTAATAAGGTTGGGTGCCTTATTCCGGTAACACTATTAGATGCGGCCCACTCTGTAGTTGTTACAAAGAGTTGTAAAGTGCTACAGATGATGTGATCCTAATTCATACATGTTATGACATGAGAAGTGGGGGTTGTTAGGGTAATACCCTAAAGTCTCGTGTCCTGTAGTTTGTAAACAGATTGTACGAACGCTTGTATTGTATAATATATGATATTTACTTCACATCTTGTATTTTGCTCAGTTACTTGTTTTATTTACTTTACCACAAACCAATAAACATAAAATCTCTAGTTATCTATATGTGACTCAAGCATGTATGTGGTGACACACAAGTGGATCATGTCTTGAGTGATAACCAAAATGGTCTGTAGTATATGGATATAGGAGGAAAACCTTATCCTGGTAACTCTACGGATGTAGCCCGCTTTATGAAATGGTCACAAGTGTTGTGACTTGTCACAGATGGTCTGATCCTGATCATTCGTGTTGGGGACATGCGAGCGAGGGCGTCCTATACAAAGAGTTTGTATAAGACCTGATCACAAAGTGTTAACGTCTCGTTATATAACACTATTCATGACAGAGACTTCACTTCACTAAGATGATCATAGGTAACATGACCTCAATCCTGAGTGAGTTGGGAATTCCTGCCATTGAGGGCGGTCCTTTGATTTGTATGGGTGCGAATGGCCAGGTCGCCGACTCAAACCTACCATTTTGGGGATTCGTCTGATTTGGGAGCAGGGAACTCAACTACACAAGATGGAATTCACTCCTTCCTCGAGGCAGGGTAAGTAGATAGAAAGCTCCCTTAAGGGCTGATTCTGGGGCTTGAATGATGTGGCGCCACACACCTTCTCTTGGCCCGAGAGGTGTTCACACATAGTTGGACTATGTTGTATTGTTCATTAAAGGAATCAGTGGTACTTAAGGAGTGAGATGTAACTTGTAACGACCCAAATTTCTAATATGTTTCTAGGATGCTACTTTATGCATGCATAGGCTTGAAAATACATTTTCTCAAAGAATAACAATATAAAAGAATAAGAATTTTTTTTTATTTAATTTAAATAATACTCCAATAAGCAAAGGTGAGAAATCATAAAAAATAAAAAATTACCGTTCGGGGTACCCTTAACCTAACTTTAAAATGAATAACAAGTAAATACTCAATAAATAAAATCAATGAATATTTTAGAAAATTCTAAAAATACCTAACTTCAAAACCAGACTCCAATACTTAAATCCTAAATGCGGAAGTGATCCTAATTCGTGCATGTTGAGACATGAGGAGTGGGTGTGTCCTATGCAAATGATTTTTGTGCAAGATCGGACCACGAAATTTGTCACTCTTACTTTATAATGTTGTTTACTGTTTAAGACTGATAATTTCAAAGCGATGACCTAGGTAACTTAACCTTAATCCTGAGCTAACTATGAACTCTTGTTTGTTCAGGATTATCCTTTGATCTGCAAACGGTGAGAGTTGACCAATTGCCTCTGCTCAATAAGCTTACCATTTTGGGGATAAGACCGGATGAATAGCTGGGAACATAGGGTGCAAGAGGGAATTCACTCCTAACCGATTAGGGTTAGTAGAGAGGTTGTTCCCTTCAAATGCTGATTTTGGGTCTTGAACAAGAGGCCTCACCCTCTCATTGGTCTGAGAGGGATTCGATTTATTGATTGGATCACAAATCAATTGTTCATTAGGGGATCAATGGAACTTAAGGAACGAGAGGTAATTTCGGGGGTAAAACAGAGATTCGACCCAGCCGTTATTACGAGCAACCTGTAAAGGGTTAACTTACTAATCATGGTTATATCGAGTGGATATAGTATATCTACAGTGAGGGGAGTTCAGCTATGGGCTCAGTGGAATCACCCATTAGTTAATGAATGGGGGTTAAATCGGTCTAATGAGTTTAGCCGATTAATCTCGGATCGTTGGAACCCATGATCCGTAGGTCCGCGAGGTCCCCCTACTAGCTCGTAAATGGGTACGCTTTAGGGTAGCTTGAGAAATTAATTTGAAACATTTAAATTAAACGGAACAAGAGAATAAATATATAAAGGTGATTATTGTGCAAAACTTAATTTAATATTTAATATTAAATTAATTAATTTTAAAATTAATTTATGAAATTAATTTAAGAAAATCCATTTTTAAATTAAAATGATTAAAAGTCAATTTTGTTTTAAAAATAAAAATGGAAAAATCGTTTTGCATGGCACAAAGTGGAAAAAGTTTTTTTCCCATTATCATCATCTTTATGCTCACACACAAACCATGATCTTCTCTACCTTGATTCTCCAAGCATGAGCTGCAAGCTATGCACTCCATCTCCTTGCATGTTCATCTTGATATATAAAGAAGATTGGAGTTGTTGGAGAAGTAGATGAATACAGAATTTTGAGAGAAAAAACGTGGTAAAGTAGAAGTTGTCTTCTTCAACTTGCTGCTGTGAGCTTCCCTTGTTTCTCCATATCTACAAGCTGTTTTTGAGTCCCACAACTCTGCCTAAAGCTCCAAGAGCATAGTATGGAAGGCTTTGAGGTGGTTCACGTTGATATTAAGTGAAGATAGCAGCTGAACAACGATTTTCTTGAAGATTTTTTCAAAGGTATGTTCTAAAAACCCATTTTTATGAACAACATGCTTTAGTTTTTGCCAAAATTAGTGAATTAGAATGTTTATGGATCCTTGATTCTTCCGCTGCGTGTTGTTTAACTCTAACAGCCGGCCTATCGTTTCCCCTACTTGAAAAGCATGAAAAGAAAATGATGAGTATATAAATATACTCAGTAAGCAGCCCACTACTGAGCCCACTCAGTGAGCTGTTAGTCTTCCCATTGGACCAAAGTGCACAAGGGCATCATAGGCGTAGGCATAGGCATAAGGGGCGAACCCGAAGGCACGCTTTCATAAGTAGTGATCGTGGAGGACCACAATCATAAGCATAAGTGGTGATCCCAAAAAGGGACACTGTACATAAGCATAGGGTGTGGCCCGAAGGCTCACAATATGCGATGTGCATAACCCAATGGTAATACTAACAGTCACTAGAATCTCAAATAGACATAAGCATGCAAACAAGGTCATAGATCATAAGGTCACAAACCATGCCAAGACCATCCAACAATTCACAATTTACCCACCCAATCAAATTGTGCAACAACATACAATACTGATATACAGTGGCATAAGCGTAAGCTTTCAAAATTCTCATCGGATCAGTATGCATACCAAAATAGTTTATTCTAACCAAGGAACCAATACGTAACACATGCTTAGGGTTGAGGGAAAACCGGTAGTAAACCACTTACCTCGAAATTATGTCGAACAATTAGCAACCAAACTTCAATTATCAACCAAATCTCTCTTTGACTCGAGTCAGACGCTCGAATTGCCCTAGAATAAACCAATTTAATGTTAAACCTTATAAACACAACCTATTCACCTAAACTGCACAAAAAAAACTACAAACCACTCACCCAAAAAATGCCGACGTAACCAGAACTACACTGAGCTCCAAGGACGGAATCCAAAACAGTCCTAAGCCAAACTGAAATGTTTCAAAACTAAATTCTAAAATCCAATAAACACCAACATTCACCAAACCAACTGGGGAAACGAGATTTAAATTAGAACAACCAATATAGCTTACCAAAAGGCGCCCAAGCGAACCTTGATGCTGCTGGACAGTACCGAAAAATGTCTTGAAATCCTGAATTGAGCAACAATGTACCCTGAATTAACTTAAATCAAACCAAAAATCGGTAGCCATCCAAAACCCATTAACTAAAAACCAAAAAAACTTAAATCTCACCAAAACCACATTCTTGGCAAAACCAAAACGGTCGGCAACTGGCAGACGTAGAACGGAAACGGAAGAAAAAAAAATCGAAGAAGCTTGGCGCGACTGGAAGCAACGGTCAAGCAGCGCGGTTGGAAGCGAACGCAACTTCGCGCGGTTGGAACGACCGAGACATACGATCGAACAGTGGACGGTGGACAAAGATAAAGCGCGCTGGGTTGAGGTGTGAGGAGGCGGCAGCGAAAAAGTTGGGGTGAAGGGGAGCGTTTCGTGAGGGCTGGAAGGAGGAAGAGGAAAAGAAAAAGAAAAAAGGAATTTTTTTTCTCTTGCACGCAACTCGAGGTTCCCTAAACCCTCATTTATGATCCTAATTCCCCTTCTCTTTTTCTTAATTAACTATTTACTCTCTCTTTTTTTTTTTATAAATAAATATATGTATAAATCTTTGGGGTGTCACATTCTTCCCCCCTATTAAACTTTCATCCTCGAAAGTTCTAATCCTGGAAGAGCTTTGGATGCAGTGTTTTCATCTCGTCCTCTCGCTTCCAAGTTGCTTCCTCAAACTGATGGTTCTGCCACAGAACCTTCACCAATGGCACCTCCTTGCTACACAAAACTTTCACCTCTTTGGGCACAATTTGCGCAGGCTTCTCCTCGTAACTCAAGTTTTCATTCAGCTACAAGGGCTCAAAGTCCACCACATGAGATGGGTCCGTTAAATACTTCCTCAGCATAGAGACATGAAAGACACTATGGACCACAAAGAAAGATGGTGGCAAGGCCAAACGGTAAGCCACAAAGCCGACTCGCTCAAAGATTTCGAATGACCTTACAAAATGCGGACTTAACTTACCCTTCTTCCCGAATCTCAGGACACCCTTCATCGGCGCCACTCTCAGGAACATTTTGTCACCTACCTCGAACTCCAGATTTTTACGCCTAACATCAGCGTAACTTTTCTGTCTACTTTGTGCTACTAGCATTCTAGCCCTGATCTTCTGCATGGCCTCATTTGTCAACTCTACTAACTCAGTTCCCAACAGTTTCCTCTCCCCAATCTCACCCCAACAAACAGGAGACCTGCAACCTCTACCGTAAAGAGCTTCAAACGGCGACATGCCAATGGTAGCCTGGTAGCTATTATTATAAGCAAACTCTGCCAAATGCAAGTGGGAGTCCTAACCCCCTGAGAACTCCAACGCAAAAGCGCGCAACATGTCCTCCAACATCTGATTTAAACGTTATGTTTGCCCATCAGTTTTAGGGTGAAAAGTTGTACTGAAGTTCAACCGCGACCCTAAAGCTGCCTGGAGACTCTTCCAAAAACTAGAGGTGAAACGAGGGTCTCTGTCGGACATAATTGATATTGGCACACCATGCAATGTTACTACCTTCATATATAGCTGAGCCCATTTACTCACCGCGTACGTGGGCTTTCCTGGAATAAAATGTGCCACCTTGGTGAGTCTGTCTATCACAACCCAAATCATTGAGAAACCCTTCGCTGTCCTGGGAAAACCCATAATAAAATCCATAGCCATGCTCTCCCATTTCCATTCTGGCACATCCAATGGCTGTAGCAAGCCTGCTATCTTCTACCTCGGGGCTTTCACCTGCTGACAGACTAAACATCTGCTGACATAGTCAGCTATCTTCCTTTTCATATTAGGCCACCAACAATACCGCTTCACATCTTGGTACATTTTGGTACTACCTGGGTGCATCGAGAATGGAGAGTTGTGAGCTTCTGCCAACAGTTCCCCTTTCAGGCCATCATTTGTTGGGATGCACAACCGTCCCTGATACAAAAGACTCTTGTCCACCGACACAGAAAATTCACTTGCCTGGCTCGACCCTACCTGACAACATTTCTTAACCGGGTCCAGATCACCCTGCTGTGCAACAATAATCCTCTTCCTCAAGGTTGGTTCACTGTCAACTGAGCTAGCTACAAAGTGACTTCCCCCACTGCCACCGCGATCTTTGCTTGCTCCAGATCCTTACACAATTGAACCTGCTTAGTGATCAAGGCGGCCGAATGAGCGACCTTTCGACTGAGGGCATCGGCTACCATATTCGCCTTACCTGGGTGGTAGAGGATCTCGTAGTCGTAATCCTTTACTAACTAGAGCCACATGCGCTGCCTCATGTTTAACTCTTTCTAGGTGAAGAAGTATTTCAGACTCTTGTAGTCGATGAAAACTTGAATCTTTTCCCCATACAAGTCGCGCCTCCAGATCTTCAGGGCAAATACCACCATTATCAATTCCAAGTCATAGGTACGATAGTTTTGCTCATGGTTTTTCAACTGGTGGGAGGCATAGGTGACCATCCTACCATGTTGCATAAGCACGCAACCCAAACCCTTCTTAGAAGCATCACTATAGATCACGAAGTTCCCAGAGCCGTCTGGTACAGTGAGAATCGGTGCTGAAACTAACCTCTGCTTGAGGTCCTAAAAACTGTCCTTACAAGCTTTGTTCGAAACAAACGAAGCTCCCTTCCTGGTTAGCTGAGTCAATGACGTGGCCATGCTAGAGAAATTCTCTACAAACCTACGATAGTACCCAACCAATCCCAGGAAGCTGCGCACCTCACTAACCGTTGTAGGGCGGGGCCAATTGGTAACGGCCTTAATCTTAGCTGGACCCACTGAAACCCCGCCCTTCGACACCACATGCCCAAGGAAGGACACCTTCCATAGCCAGAACTCGCACTTAGAAAACTTTGCATACATTTGTTTTCCCTTAGCGTTCCTAGGACCTTCCAAAGATGTTCCTCGTGTTCTACCTCTGTCTTGGAGTAGACCAAAATGTCATCATTGAAAACGATTACAAAGGTGTACAGGAAGTCCCTGAACACCCGGTTCATCAAATCCATGAATACCACTAGAGCATTTGTCAGACCAAAAGACATCACAATGAACTCGTAATGCTCGTATCTGGACCGAAACGCAGTCTTGGGGATATCACTGTCCCTGATCCTCAGTTGATGGTAACCTAACCGTAGATCAATCTAGGAAAATACAGTAGTATTCTGTAACTAGTCAAACAGGTCATCAATCCTAGGAAGCAGGTACTTATTCTTGATGGTCACCTTATTCAACTCCTGGTAGTCTATGCATAAACATAATGATCCATCCTTTTTCTTCATAAACAACACTAGTGCATCCCACGGAGAAACATTGGGTCGTATGAACCCTTTATCAAGCAATTCCTGTAGTTGGACCTTCAGTTCTTTCAATTCTACCGGAGCCATTCTGTATGGGGCTTTGGATATGGGGATAGTGCCTGGCTTCAGTTCGATTGCAAAATCAATCTCCCTTGGCAGAGGCAAGCCTAGAAGTTCTTCCAGAAACACATTGGGATAATCTCTCACAACTGGTTCAGAGGTTAGTGCAATCTTGGTTTCTCTTATGTCAATTACACTAGCCAAGATACTCCAAACACCTTGGTTAATCAACCTCTTGGCCTTTACTGCTGAAATCACCTTGGGCAAAACTACCATCCCGGCCCTCTTGAACTTAAAACTGGCTTCCCAAGGGGGGTTAAAAATCACCTCCTTACAAGAACAGTCTATGCTAACATGGTTGGCAGCTAACCAATCCATGCCAAGAATTACGTCGAAGTCACGCATGTCTAACACTATCAGAGTCACATCAAGGGTGTGATTCGCTATTTCTAACTAGCACGCTTTTATCTTTTCACTTGCTATCATAATTTCTTCTGACGGTATAGATACTGATAGAACATAACCCAAGGGTTCTAAAACTAACATAGCATGCTTTACGAACAACGATGAAATGAAAGAGTGAGACGAGCCAGAGTCAAACAATGCCAAGGCATAGTGCCCCAAGATTAGGAGCATACCTGTCACCACTGTTTCCGAGTGCTCAACTTTCCAATGACTGGTGACATAGACCCGACCTTACTGCTGCTGTCGGTTTGAACTACCCTTATGCGAACTCGGGGGCTGACCCCCCGCACTTTCGGAACCACTACTAGGGCATTGATCCGCTGTATACCCTATCTGCTTACATCTGAAACAAGTCCCTGTGCCAATCAAACAGTGTCCCCAATGACGCTTCCTGCATGACTTGCACATCGGTCTTTCCCTCCAAACTCCTCTTGAAGTAGTAGCCTATCGTTGGGCGTGCCCTACCAACCTGTTTGTACTCTAAACCTTCTGCGGAGATCCCGGAGCTTTATGCTTAGGTTTCCTCTTCTAGCCGAGGGCCACTTCCTCCGTCAAGGACTTCAGGAACTCTATCCCTGAAGGACAGCCCACTCGTGCTGTC